>NC_141147.1:129885952-130485952 GCF_053477565.2 Lygodium microphyllum | reverse complement strand
TATAATGTACCTGTTCAGTGAGAGACAATACAATCGTGGACTTGCATAGCTCATCAAGTTCAAGCCAGTCGTCAATGTCCATAGTTTCAGGCTGCTCCCCACTCAACCGAAGTGGCTTAATCTGAGATTTCTGCACCAAAACCTGCCATATTTGACTCTTCCAGTAAGAGTAGTTGGTACCATCCAACTTTGTAATGTTAAAGATGGCACTATCATGCGAAGATGACGCCATTATGCAGGCTGGAAATGCCCAAACAGTCCAAAAACTGCTTGCTGTTTTACTGCAGAAACTGCCCAAAAATGACCAAAACGGGGTCCAAAGGGTGAGCAAAGTGTGCCAAAAGTTGCTGCCCACTTAGTACTAGGTGCGGTACACCAAATCAGGATATTTCAGCATGAAAAGTACACCTCAGTCCACCAATAACTGCTTGCTGTAATAAATTGCAGGTATGCAGTCTAGAGAGCAAACTGTCCCAAAATAGGATCCAATGTCAAGCAAACAATGCTAGGTCCAAAGCCGGCATGAAACGGACATAAGCAAGGCCAATGACAGTGAAAAGAACATGAGCTCAACACCAAGCATGTCAAAATAACATCTACCAGTGAAAGGCACACCCCCAGACACTCTAGGCAAAGTGTTCCTGTAACTGCCAAAACCTGACACAAATAGGTGTCTGCTCAAAGAGAAAGATCCAAATATGAGACTCAGCTCATAAGCATCCTGTGAACCAAGAGTACATCAATGCATATCCATAAAGATCGGAGTATGATCCCAAAGTCTCAATGTGTATGTAGCTGCTCAAGACATAAACTGCTCCAAATACATGTAAGTGCTCCAATAGCATGCAACTGTCAAAGGTCAAGAAAGCATGTAAAATGCTCCCACTGGCACAAAAGGCGTACAAAGCGAGCTCAGAAGCTCAAACAACCCAAGAGAAAGCACCAGTGATAAGTGACCCTGTCAATGCATCAAGCGCATCCGAGAGAGCATGACATACATGAAGCACCGGTCGTATTAACCATGAAGCAATACATAAGCCCAAATAAGCTCTCGGTCAACTCAATGACATCCAAATAGCAACCAAGATCAGTGATCAAGTAATCCGGGAATGCTCAAATACATCCAAATCCAAGCTCCAAATGTCGGTATG
Organism: Lygodium microphyllum; assembly: GCF_053477565.2. Lineage (NCBI taxonomy): Eukaryota > Viridiplantae > Streptophyta > Polypodiopsida > Schizaeales > Lygodiaceae > Lygodium > Lygodium microphyllum. The sequence goes on along the minus strand of NC_141147.1, from coordinate 130,484,801 downwards.
GCATACACGAACCAAATAGCATATGTCACGAACCAAAGCATGTAATGCAAAAGCCTAACTGTCAAGCAGAGACATGAGGCATAGGCGGTCCATGAGCATGCCAAGTCGGTCCAAATGCCAGTGAAGATGGAGCTAATGCGAAGCTCAAAAGCATCCCATAATGTCATACATATGCTCCAAGTCGTCCCCAAATGTCAGAGACATCATGCCAAAGCTCAAAGCATACATCCGGTATAGGTAGGTAAGTGCCAAAGCATGTAAAGTACCTTCAGCCCACTGTTATTCCAGCATGTATTTACTGTTCTAAACAGTAGATTTCAGCCCCGAATTCAAGCCAAAATCATGGTCAAACCAAATGCATACATCCCCAATACATCCGGGTAGGAAATAGACCGCATATGGGCATCAAACAAGGTAACCGGAGTAGGGTATAAGCATCAAATGCCAATGCCAAGTGTGGCTGCCCTGTTTCCAGCACTGTATAACAGTAAATAACAGTCCCAAATCAGCCAATATTTCAAGCCAAAATCATGGCATAATCATGTGCATACATTCCCAAGGCACTAGGCATCATGTAGACCGCATACGGGCATCAAATAGCACAACCGGAATGGAGTATAAGCAACAAATGCTAATGCCAATGGTGCTGCCCTGTTTTCAGCCTGTTATGACAGTTTATGACAGTCCCAAATCTGAAGAAATCAGCCCCGAATGATCAAGACCAATGCCCAAATCTTGAATGACATCAAACATGAAGTCTATAGCCCTCTTGATCAAGGTAGAGAGCAAGAAGCAATGGCCAAGTGTGGAGCTGAAGTAGATGAGTGCTCACAGCCTGGAAAAAAATGATGCAATCTGCCCTGTTGGTGCTGAACTTGCTGTTGCTCCACATGGGCTGAAAAGGGGGTAATGGGGGGCTCAATGGTGGCCCAAGGTAGGCACATACCAAGCCATGAAGGCCCAATGCAAAGGGGAGGGAAGATATGAGCTATGGAGCTCAAGAAGAGTGGCTGCCCTTTGTTCCTGCCCTGTTTCAATTTGAGAATACACTCAAATGCCTGCAAATGCTGAAGCAATACCTCAAGGGCAAGGCCCTGATGAAGCTCAAGAAGGCCAGGATGGAGCTCGGGAAGCCGGGGAGAGTCGGGAGCTCAAGAGGTCGGCTATGGCTGCCGGGATGGAGACCCAATGCGTGAAGCGAGTCGATGCGAAGGTCGGGAAGCACCGAGTCAAGCTCGAGCAAGAGAATGCCAAGCTCTGATACCAGTTGAAAGGTGAGAAGGATCGAAGCTTGCACGCGAGCTATGGCGGGAGAGCAAGAGCAAGAAAAGAGAGAGACAAGAAATGGGAACTCCAACAGTCACAATGTGTGACCGGGCCTTCCTTTATTCAAACTGTCACTAAAAGAATAAAGAATAAAGTGACGTGACGGGCGCCCGCCACCTGCAGTGTGCAGTGGCGGGTACTGTCAGTGTAGTAATACACGGGGCGGCACGGCGGAGGCGCCTTTACCCCCAACAACAACCTCCCACTTAAAGGCGAATCTGCCCCAGTGAGGAGTGAAAAGAAAAAGAAAAAAGACAGTATAACATGTACACATGTACAATAGGATGAGGAAAGACGTCGTCTCATCCCACGCCCATCAACCTCCTGAGGAAGGCAAAGCGCTCTGTAGAGAGGCTTTTCGTGAGTAGATCTGCAGGATTCTGGTTAGTCGAGATCTTGACAAGATCAACAGACTTGTCCTCAACGACCCCACGTATGAAGTGATACCTCACCTTAATGTGTTTCTTCTTCGCATGGAAGACCAGATTCTTGGCTAACTGAATAGCACTCATAGAATCTGAATGCGGTGTAGGGATAGCATCAATACCAAGGTCAGCAACTAAACGACCCAACCAAATGGCCTCCTTGCAAGCCTCAGTGGCTGCAACATACTCGGCCTCTGTAGTAGAAAGGGTCGCGCATTTCTGCACCCTGGACATCCAAGAAACAACACCTCCAGCATAGGTGAATACATAGCCGAAAGTGGACTTCCTACTATCTGCATGTCCTGCATAATCAGAGTCAGTGTACCCCATGACTCCTGTATCCTGGCTGCCATAGCATATGCACATATCTGCAGTGCCATTCAGGTACCTCATGATACCCTTCACGACATCCCAATGCTTCTTGCCAGGTGTAGCCATATAGCGTGCCACAACACCAACTGCAAAGGCAATATCTGGACAAGTGGCTATCATGCCATATATAAGACTGCCCACTGCAGATGCATAGGGAATCTTGGCCATCTCGGCCCTCTGTTCATCTGTTTGTGGACAATCAGCTGTGATACCTTCACATAAGAAGGCAATGGACAGCCAAAGGCTTTATGTCCTGCATGCGGAAGCGCTCAAGGACTTTATGAATGTACTCCCTCTATGACAAGTAGAGGAGTCCCTGATGCCTGTCGCGTCTAATGCGCATGCCAAGTATGTGAGCGGCCTATCCCAGATCTTTCATCTCAAAGCTCTTCTTGAGCTGAGCCTTAAGAGCATCTAGCTCATCACGATCTTTCCCTGCTATCAGCATATCATCCACATAGAGTACCAAAATCAATAAAGAACCATCACATGCTTTCTTCGTGTAAAGACACGGATCCATAGCACTCCGGATGTAGCCATGTGTGCATAAAGGCATCAAACTTATGATACCACTCCCTAGGTGCCTATTTCAAGCCATAAAGACTTTTGTTCAATTTGCACACTAGGTGCTGCATGCCAGGTTCTGCAAAGCCCTTAGGTTGCTCCATATAAATCTCATCATGCAAGTCCCCATGTAAGAAAGCCATCTTGACATCCATCTAGTATAAATCCAAGTCAAGTTGAGCAACCAAAGCCAAGACTAAGTGCAGGGTGGTCATCTTAACCATAGGAGAAAAGACCTCGTCAAAGTCCACACCATGCTCCTGCTTAAAACCCTTTGCTACCAATCTAGCCTTGTATGCCGGCTTGGGGTGTCCAGGAGTACTTTTTAGCTTGTACACCCACTTGCATGGTAAAGCCTTCTTGCCCATAGGCAAGGAAACCAAATCCCAAGTGTCATTCTTATGCAAGGAGTCTATCTTAGACTGCATAGCCCTCTCCTAGGAGTGATTGTCACCCCTGGGCATAGCCTCATCATAGGTGAAAGGCTCTCCTGCATCTGTAACCAAGACATAATGCATTGAGGGCTGAAATCTATTAGTAGGTGGATGTGTGTCTCTAGTAGACCGTCTCACGATCTCAGGCTCTGCTGCTTGCCCAGCTGCCTGTCCAACACCCTGACCATGAGTATCTGCTGCAGCTGTAGGCTGTCCAACTGGCTGTGCCGGAGCTCTCGGCTCCTCCTGAAATATGACCCTGCAGATCTCAACAACTCTCTCAGGGCTGCCTATGCATTTTGTCCTCATGGAAGACTCCATCATGACTGCGAATGACTTTTCGCGCCTACGGATCCCAGAGACGATAACCCATCTCGCCTGCATCTCCATAACCAAGGAAAATGCATTTGACACTCTTGGGATCCAACTTGCTTCTCTTGTCCCTGGGCACATGGCAAAATGCCTCACATCTAAAGACACAGAGATGCGCATAAGAGGGAGGTTTTCCAATCCATACCTCCTCTACAACCTGGAAATTCAAACCACTAGAGGGTGATCTGTTTATGATTTGCATAGCTATACTAACTGCCTCAGTCCAAAAGCTATGTGGTAGGCCTGCATGGCTAAGCATACTGCGTACACGCTCCTGGATGGTTCTATTCATCCGCTCAGCCAAACATTCCGGGGGGGTGTAGGGGGCGGTCAACTGACGCTTAATACCCCTCTCATCACATAACTGTTCAAAATCCCGTGAGACATACTCACCCCCATTATCTGTCCTTAGGCATTTTAGCCTATACCCAGACTAGTTCTCAACCAATGCAAGCCATCTCTGAAACACAGCCAAGACATCGGATTTCATCTTAATGGGATAAGCCCAAACTTTCCGTGAAAAATCATCTATGAACGTAACAAAATACTTTGCACCACCCATAGACTGACAAGGCATGGGTTCACAGACATCCGAATGTACCAATGCCAAGGACTCACTCATGCATGGCCTACCAGACTTCTTATGCGTAGACCTAGTCTGCCTGCCCTAAAGACAATGCTCACATGAATCAAAACATGCATAATCAAGGGGCGGTAAGTACTACAAACCAGAGAGCATTTTCATTCCCTTCAAAGACATATGGCCCAAACGGGCATGCCAAAGAGATACATGTGGGATAAAACCCACAGACAAAACATGATCAAGGAAAGAAGCTGATACAATCAAGGGGTAGAGACTAGCCTTGGCACCTCTCGCAATCACAAGTCTGCCACGAGTGATCTTCCATGTAGAGTCTCCAAAACATACATGATATCCTGTGTCATCAAGCTATCCAGCTGACACAAGATTGCGTGTCAAAGCAGGTACATGATGTACATCCTGCATAACAAAACTGCTGCCAGAAGGAAACTGCAGCCTAACATCACCAATGCCCACAATATCAAGAGAGCTGTCATCACCCAAGCGCACAGAACCCGAAATAGTACAGTATGAATGAAACCACTCTCGGCAAGGTGTCACATGAAAGCATGCACTTGAGTCCAAGAGCCAACACTGTGCATACATAGAGTGTACCTCTGTCATCTGCGAAGCACTAGAAGAAGCTGCTAGGATATAACCATCATCATCAACATTCTCAGGCTACATAACATTGATCTCTTCAATTTTATCACTGGACTTTGCAGGTACTATACTGCGATTAGAAGACTTATCCTACACTTTGTCTTTCCTCTTATCTTTGCACCTTTCTTTGTGCAATTCATGGCATTGTGGCTTAATATGGCCCTTTTTCCCACAATGATGACAAGTAACATCTGCATTCCTGCCACGGGACTTCCAAGAGACTTGGATCGAGATTTCTGAGAATCCCATCCACGGCCACTACCATTGCCATGCTTTCCATATCCATCATTCCTGCCTCTAACTGTCATAGCATGAGACACACGAGAGGCATCCAAATTCTTACGGTTAACCTCTTCCTGCAGAAGAGCACTGTCAACATCAGATAATTTCAAGGTAGCAGTAGAGGCATATAATGCAGTGCGAAATACATCCCATGACTCATTAAGAGTACCAAGCAAGAAAAGAGGAGTGACATCCTCTGCAAAAGTGATGTCTTGCGAAGTCAAGTTCTTGAGTATAGTATGGAACTGGCTCAAGTGAGCACATAGTCACATTCTCCTTCATGCGCAGATCCATAAGCTGCTTCAGCCAATACATCTGACTCGCTGGACTTTTCTTGTCATAGAGATTTTTTATATTTTCCCACAACTGCCATGCACTCTATTCTTCCTCAAAGACATTATAGTGAACCTGTTCTGTGAGAGACAATACAATAGTGGACTTGCATAACTCATCAATGTCAAGCCATTCCTCATCTGGCATAGTTGTAGGTGGATGCCCGCTTAACCTCAAAGGTTTGATTTGTGATTTCTGCACCAACACCTGCCAAATCTAGCTCTTCCAATAAGAGTAATTCGTACCATCAAGCTTAGTGATGTTGAAAATAGCATGATCTGTGGACGAAATCGCCATAATGCAAGGTGGAAGACTATAGATAGTTCAAAACTGCTTGCTGTTTACTGCAGAAAATGACCAAAAAATCACCAAAATCGAGGAAAAATGGCAAAGAAAGTGGAACCAAAGCTACTACCCACCAAGTACTAGTGAAAGTACATCATTTCAGAGTGTTTCAGCAGGAAAAATCCATGTCAGTCCATACATATATGCTTGCTGTAGTAAATTTCAAATTTCAGTAAAAGAGAGCTAACAGTGCCAAAATTGAATCCCAAGGCAATCAGATATTGCCAAGACCAAAGTTGGCATCATGCAGGCATAGCATAAGCATATGACGGTCGATAAGCATGAATCCAACACCCAAGTATGTCATACAAACATCTGCCAGTGAGTAGGTACACCCCCCAGGCAATGGGGCAAAGTGTTCCTGCCACTACCAAAACTTGACACAAGTAGGTGTCAGTTCACAAAGATACGGATCCAAAACTGAGACTTAGTTCATAAGCATACAGTGAACCAAGACATATGATGTATCATCCCAAAAGGTAAGAAGTCCCAAAGTCTCAAGTGTCTGTAACTGCTCAATAGCATGTAACGGCTCAATGCATAAAAGTACCACCTGCTCAATGTCTGATAAGCATTAAAGAATGCTCCCACTAGCACGAAAGCCGTATGTACAAGCTCAAGAACTCAAGCCAAGGCAAGACACAATGCCAATGACATAAGTCCAAGACAATACATTAATAGTACATCCCGAACATGTAGGCGATAGAGCATCCGTATGTAGCATCCATAAGCATGTAAGACATCAAGTACATCCCAAGATACAACTCTGGCAAGCCAATAAATAGCTCAAGTAAGCTCCAAGAATCCAAGGTCAAGCCAAGACCGAGCTCCAATAGCAATAGGCTCCAAACAATGTAACTAGCATATAGTAATGGCATAGGCTAAGCATGTCAAGACCGGTCAGACATAAGCAACATACATGCCATAAGTACATCCAAGACGGAGCATCCAAATGCTTTGCAAAGCAAGCTCAAGCTCAACCAATGATCCCAAATCAAAACCAAGCTCTATGTCGAGCCCCAAGTGTCAATACATCACCATATATGTCTGAAACATAGCCCGAAAAGCATAGACATAAGTATACATGAGTAAAATGACATCAGCCAAACTGTGTACGGCAATGATTTACTGTTCAAAACTGAGAATTTCAGCACCAAAATCAGCTCCAAATGGTTGCCAAACAATAGGCATACATTCCCCTAACATTCGGGCATCAAACGGGACCAATCGAGCATCAAATGACAATGCCAAACAAGCTACAGCATCAAATGTCAGTGTAACATTGTCATAAACTGCCTGTGGACTGTTATGACAGTCCCAAAATAGTATTAAATCAGTCCAAATACTATGACAACACATCAACCATCAAAACCAAGGAAGGCCTCAAACAAGCTCCAGCAAGTCTTGTTCAAAGGCAAGTGAGATATGAAGCAAGGGAGCTTCAATGGTGGATGCCCCAATCTTGTTTACAGCCTGTGAGACATGAGAATTGAAGTAAACCCTGAAGAAAATGATCAAATACCTCTGATGTAATGCCCTGAAGGTGCCCAACAATGCCGAGAAGGTGCTCGGGAAGCCGGGGAGTGACGGGAGCTCGAAGGAGTCGGATATGGCTGCCGAGAAGGAGACCCAATGCAAGTAGGGAGTCGATGGGATGCTGAGAATGCCACAAACCAAGCTCAAGAGTCAAAAAGCAAAGCTCTGATACCAGTTGAAAGGGAGCGACGGATCGAAGGTTGAAAGAGAGCTACAAGAGCAAGAAAGAGAGAGACTAGAAATGGAAACTCCAACAGTCACAATGTGTGACGAGCCTTCCTTTATTCAAACTGTCATTAAAAGAATAAAGAATAAAGTGACGGTGAGACAGGTGCCCACCACTTGCAATGTGCAGTGGCGGTGACTGTCAGTGTAGTAATACACGGGCAACTAGGCAGAGGCGCCTTTACCCCCAACACTTAAATCTTGAATTATTCTTAGAAGAATGTCATCTACTTGTGGAAGAAGATTTAGGAAGTGCCAAAGATTAATCATTAGTCATCATAGAGAAGATCTTAGCTGAAGAAGATGACTAGAATACAATTTGAAATTTGTGGTGGAAATCACATTGACTTTGTTGCTCTTTAATCATAGCTCAACTACTCCATCTTTGAACAATAAGTTGTTCCAAATGAAGTGAGGAATGAGATGGTGTACTCAGTGGAAGAAGATCTTAATAGGGGGTGAGAGATCTTGACAAGGGGTGAAAGATCCTAGCAAGATTTGAGCTATGGAAGCTTGGGATAGGCTGAGAGAGAAGAGACAAACACTTAATTAGCAAAGAGTAATCTAGTTTAAGCTTTCACTAAACTCTATTAATCCCGGTTAGATTGAAACCTTCAAAATGGTCCTCTTCTTATCCACGAGTTGCTAAAAAATCCAAGATTCCACAATTTCTTCTTTAAATCTTCTCCAAGAGCTCCAGAAATGGTAAAGTCTAATTGTAGGAAACCTCGACTAGTCACAATTTAAAATGTACCGTCTTGTAACCAAATCTTAAACTCTAGTTACCCTAAATGGCGTTGGTAACTAGATATAGGCTTGAAAACAACCTTGCCAAGAATCAAATTCAAGGCTCCGATACCATGGAAATGAACTTAGCCTAAACTGAATTAAAATAACAAGAAATTGAATAACAAACTAGTGAATCAAATGGCCATAGACATGTTATAGATGAAAATGTATTAAATCTATAGCACAATGAAGCCATAACTAAATGATATCAAAGGTACAATGAGAATCATGGATGAGAGATTGATGCAAGAAATCCACCTCTTGCTATGGTGGCCATTGAGTATTCACCCTCAATGTTGGTGGGGATGGCAAGAACCCTCAAGCTGCAAGAAAATGGAGAATGTTTACAAAAGTGCTAAAAGATACTTACAATGGCACACCCTTGCCCTTTTATACTCCAAATAATTAAGGTATGTTTCCCTAAGCTAAAGGGTACAAAAATTGTTTTATTACATGCAAGTTGTAGAATATAGTGAGATTTGGCAAGATTTGTTCCTTCCACCCAGTATTTCAATCCTTGCCAAATCAATGTGCTATCTTTGAGTAGAGTTCCGAGTGGAATGCTAACTTTTATGGATGCAAGGGCTTCAATGATGGTAGATTTGATTGTCTTGTAGATATACTATGCCCTACTTACATTGGGAACAAGAGAAGACTCTTGTTCTATGGGTTGTGGGCCATTCACAGGTCCGATTATGATCTCATTAGATTGTCATGGCTTTGAAGAGATGCATGGGACATGCTTTGAATACTTAAGATCTCGTCTACCTTTCCTAATTGTAGCTCATCTTGGGTAACATTTATCCATTCCTTGACCTTGTCAATTGTAGCTAGCAACCAAATACGTCTGGATAAGCTTTGTCCTTAATGATAGTTTCCTTAGTAGTCTAAGGTAAGATTGTAGCACTCTCTATACTAGAGGCAATATCCATTAGTGGTGGTCTTGAGTGTCCTTCACTCTTGAGTTTGAATTTAGCTCCTTTTCTCCTTTTATTGGTGCTCTTCTTGTTGCCAATGATTGATCTATTCACATTGTGGGTCCTTTAGTGCTTGCTCCCCCAATCTTACATTGTATACAAGTGATAGCGTGTGCAAGAATGGGAATGCTATCTTCATAATTGATATTTTTTATTGCAAACAAGCTCAATGGATTTTCTCGCACTATTGCTTGCCTTACGTTGTGGATAGTCCAGATATGCATGCATGATTCCGCATTCAATGCAACACTAGTCAATATCACTCCCCTCAGACTACTTTTGTTTTTGTGGATACCTCAAGGAAATGTGTCCTGGTTGCCCATAGTTCCAATAGGCGATGGGATCTCTATTTGTAGACATACCTCGCTTGCAACCTCACCCCAATATCAGAATGAGTATGGGGATGTAGCCCATGAGTATTGAATATCCTTTGTTTTCATAATAGCAAACTAATAGGATTTATATATTCCTCATCCTCCACTAGTTCCTCAATGAAGTGGATTGGCCATCAATGGGTGGGCATGTGATCAAATTAGTCCACTTAGACATAAGAGAAACCATGGAGATAATACCAAACACAATGAATAGGATGGAGGGCTTAAGAGATGTCTTGGATGACTTCTAGGCCATAATCAATGGCTTCCAACAAGATGTCAAATTTGACACCTCCAAACATAAACCATGAGGCCATGGAAAGGAAACTCTAAGAGTTACAAGGCCAATTGACAAAACACCCAACTGATTCTTAGATCTCAACAGTGACACTAGTCATCAGCTTGTGACCATGCAAGTGGAGATGGAAAGTATTTTGTAAATGTTGTTGAATCTAAAAGCAAGAGGCTCATCATAGGATTCCCTCTTGGATCTTGTGCGTGGATGCCTATTTGATCATTTTGATATAATACAACTAGGAATGCACATCACACAAACTATTCTAACTAAAATGGAAAACGCTCTAGGCACTAGAGACTAGGCAAAAAGTAAAATTTTCCTTAGTCACAAGACAACTAGACAAATACTGTGCTATTGACAATCCCTACAGTTTTATTAAAAAATTTGAGCAAGTCTACAAGGTCATTAACCTTATTAGTGATACTAAGAAATTGCAAGGTTTCAAATTTTGCTTAGGAGAAAAGGGGTGAATCTAGTTTATCAGTCTAGATGCCACTCATAAGGTCTCTTTTATACTACATAAGGACATGTTCATCAAGCACTTCACCGAAGCTAGCTATGGGGATAGCCTCATCATTCAACTCACGAACATCAACCAGTGAGAAGACAAAAGAATGAGAGATTGCATCTCTAAGATCCAAAGTCTATACAAATGGGTCCCTATCATAGAGAGACCCACCACTAAGGCAATCACAAAAGCCTTCATCAAGGGTATCCACGATGAAAGGATCTATGAAACCTTAGCTTGGAACTCTAAACTTGATCACTCCAACATCAATGATGTTCTAGATGAGACTATTCATATGGATGATCTTCACTGTTGCGAATATAACAGGGACAAAAAACCACATGAATCTTGTTAGGATACACCTATAAAACAAAGCTACACAGAAGCAAAGGAAACCTAGGACTTAATAGCTAATGTTAGGAAGTAGCAGTAAGAACAGCTCAAGATGAAGAATCACTCAAAATTTCTAATTCCTATTGCTAGAATATGCAACACCTTCATTGTGGTGGGGACCATCTTTCTTTAGAATGTCCCCGATCGGCTTGATCATGCACTTGCTGTGGATGATTTGGCCGCCACGAAGTTGCATATCGTAGAGCCCCATGTAGCTCCATGGTCCTAACTTTGCCTATCGACAATTTAACTATGGGCCAAATTATTCTCTGTAGCCTCTACTTGTTCCACAATTAGCATTATGTTGGCACCTCCACAATGGCCATATAATGAGTTGAAATCTTGGGGGATTCACTATACATATTTTCCCTTTTTCATGTGTGTTTAAGGCCTATTTGTAAACACCCTTCTCTATTATTTTGTCTTGAATAAAGCACAACCCTTTTCTATTCAATTTGTAAAAAATCCCTTTATATGACATCCTTATGTATGTAAAAAATGTATACAAGCAATATTTTAAAAATCCCATATTTTGAACTTGCATGATACACATGTACATTCATGAGTCACACACCCACCCAATGATGCCCTTTGTCAATTTCATTGAGGAACTAGTGGTTCCTTTGTTATCTTTTGCTCCTAAAATAAATGCTTGCTTGGCCTATTTTTGTGGGGGCTTAGGAGCTTATTCCACCTCCTTCTTTTTACTCTCATCTTTGCCTCCTTGTGTAGCCTCTTTATTGGTTGGTTTCCCCACTAGAGAAGATTGGGTTGTTGGCTTCTTTAGGCTCACACAAACCATCCTTTGCTAGTTCCCCAAGTTTGATGGGACACTCAGTAAAATGACAATAGTACATACATATATAGTGGGAGTTTCTTAGGAAACTCTTGAAATAAACTTGCACCACAACCTCAAATCCATTTTTATGGGATAGCTCCACATATTCAAGGGGGTGCACCTATGATTCCACAAAATGCATACTTTCCTCTCATGCTTGAGAGTATTGTAGGACAAAGCATTTGGAGGTGGGCATATCACTCTCCCAAGTGCACTAGCAATCAATGCCACTTCACCATCAAGCTAGATAGGAAGGTTATCAAGTGTGATCCAAATAGGACATTCAAACTGTAGAATCGTTTTGGTAGAGAAGCTCGCGGACCAGAGCATTGCCAATACTAGATTACCCTTATACCCCACAACACACCCAAGGACCCAATCCTTTTCTAGCAGGAAAACTAAGGAGTGCAATGAAAAAACCTCTATCAACAAACTTAAGCAATTGCATGAAGCTTTCTCTCAATAGATTGTAGTAAACTAGTAGTTGAAATCATCCTCTCAAGGTGAATGGTCCATGGAATAAAAATAAAACCCACATGTAGCATAATCTACATACTTTTGGCAAATGCATTGCAAAGACAAAGAAAAAAAAGCATTGAAACCTTGTTAATTATCATTGCCTTAGTTCATTTTTATGCATTGATCGCAGCTTGTTTCTGCTTGACTGCCTACTTGACCTCGGCCATATCTTGACCTCTTGCTTTGGTTGCTACTGCATAGTCCATCTCCATGTCACCTCCCTCATTTGAGCTTGCTAACCTTTACCACGAGTGATTCTCCTCCCCATCGGGTGGTCCATCATGCCTATCCACTCCCATCCCCTAATGCATGCAAAGAGGATGGCAAGCCTCCATGTGTCAGAAGGTTTTTAAGGCCTTAGAGACATGTTATGGGCAATAACTAACTCTTTCATAACATTGCCTCCATGTTTCTTCAGCCACCTCTACACATGAGGAATCATCCAAATAAAAGAAGCTTTATTTTAATTACACACTAGTGCTGTGTGTGTGTGTGTCTCACACACTCTCTCATTTTCTCTTATCACTTTTAAGGTTTTCAAGTTGATGCTTTAGGCTTGGGGAGTTAGGCTAGTGCTTCAAGTTGGAATCTAATTTGAATTCAAATTCTCAAAAGACTTTAATGGGGATGATGCATGATTTGATGCCACTTTAATGCATGATGTCCTCTCTCTCTCTCTCTCTCTCTCTCTCTCTCTCTCTCTCTCTCTCTCTCACCTTGAGGTCCAACATTTGTTAACTTTTGGGTAATAATTTTATCTAGTTTTTTCAAATTGTCTTTGATTTTTGTGTCAAATTTAGAGCTTTTGCCCAATTGCACCTTGACACACTCAAAATTTGGGGTTTTGCCTCAATTCATTTCTTTGGCCTCAACATAGTCAAAAATCATATTATTTGGTTATTGCCCTATTTTTTCATGACATTGAAGACAAATTTTATTATTTCAACACATTTATTGGATGAATTTTCATCAAGATTTTGGCGCTGTTCACATTATTAGAGCACTTTCACCCATTAATATTTGATTTCAACATATTGATGATTGTCACCTTGATCGCGTATTATTTTATGCATAATTTCTCTCTTCTCAACAAGAAAACATCAAGAAAATTATTATTTTTCATATTATTTTCACTGAGGCAAACATCATCTCTTCTACTACTATTTTGACTTCATTGATGCAATCATCATCTCTTCTATCAGTAATTTATTATTATCCGGTCATTCATTTTCTCTCTTCACTTGGAACTAGAAATAATAATAATTTGCTAGGCGTGCTTGGCATCGATGACAAGCTCGACAACACCAATCACCCATTGTGGGCTTACATGATGCGACATGTTCTTGTTGTGAAGAACTTATGGCATATTACGAACAATGTCTAACAAAGGCTAGCTTCTCCAATGCCGACGTCACCTTCACCTCCACATCGCGAGATGGTTCTCATGCTTAATCATCTTCCTCTTCCACAATGCCTCCCACTCAAGACCAAATTTGATGGGATGACTTTGACGCCCAAATACATGCCTTAATTGCTTTATCTGTAAAAGCACTAACCTGAAAGCCTAAAAAGTGACACGAGAGAGAGAGAGAGAGAGAGAGTGTGTGTGTGACCCGTCACACTTGTTGCAGCTTGTAGGACTAACCTAACACACCAAGCTTTAAGTACCTGCGTGATGCATCCAGCTTGAAGCACCAACTTGAAAGCCTGAAAAGCGATGGGACAAGCAAAATGTGTGTGAGAGAGAGAGAGAGAGAGAGAGAGAGAGAGAGACGCCATGCAAGATGATGCATCCTGCCCATTAAAGTCTTTTAAAAAATTGAGTTCAAACGAGGTTTGGTTAAAATGTCGATATATTTTGGCCTGGTTACCTGCAAAAAGTGTAGCGATCTTTAGTTTACTAGACTCTCGAATGATTGGCCAGTTGCGCACCCCGTTTGTTTGCAGGAGAGATTGTGATTACAGAAAGGGGTTTCCTGCTCATTTATCTGTCCGCAGGGGAACATCGTCATTAAATAAAGGCGTTTCCCGGCGTTCCTTCCGCAAATGTCAGCTCGAAGGCGTTTGCTACAGTTCAAAGAGGTAAACAGGCGCTCATCTGCTTGTACAATTCCTGTTACTGCAAGAGGATTTAGTCGATCAAGGTCTTCGTATGGTGATCCTGATGATCGACGAATCATGATCGTTACACAGGCGTGCACTAAAGTAAAGATACAATTACCGTGTATGACAAGCACAAATTTGTCATGCCAGAAAACCTGAACCGCTACCTTTTACAGATTTTAGGCTTATGTAGAAGTGAAGCTCCATAGCACTTCATATGTTCATTTCCGGAGCCGAGGGTTATGGTTTCGATGCTGGATAGGAAGCACAATGGAGGCCACGACGGTGTGCCTCCTGGTCAAGTGCGAGTGCTTGTCGTCGGAGATACAGGTAAGTAAACTTTAAAGTCCGTGCTCATTTTCATTCTGGAACTTTGTATTGTCAATGTTTGTCATTCAAACACTTCGGTCATTTTGCAACAAGTGAGAATAGTCTGAAAATTTGCAATCAAGGTCTGTGTGTGAACTTTGCTTGTCCAGTAGTCTGTTGTCCAATGTAAACTAGCCTATTTATGGGATCAGCTGCATTTAGTTGGTTTGAAGTGTACTTTTTCCCACTCCACTCTCAATTTCCTTGAAGTCAAGGGCAAATCTAGTTGAGGTGGATGGGGGTTTCATAAGCGTTATTCTTTATCCAAGAAATGGCCACAAGAAGCACGTAGCTTGATATTGAGTACAGTTTCGTTGAAGATATTGCTTGGTAATGCCTTTTTTTAAACAGAGATCCTTGGTAGATATCTTAGCTCCTCTGATCTCACTTTATTAACTGTGTCATATAATACGTGGAGAGAGAGAGAGAGAGAGAGAGAGAGAGAGAGAGAGAGAGAGAGAGAGAGAGAGAGATTCCACAATACCACCTGGGGTCTCCAGAAAAGCCAAGCATGGTGGAAGTCTTTGGTAATGACAGGCTGGCTTAACAAAATGCCTTTCCGATCCAAGGTCTTCATTTGGCAAATGTTGATTGGTGCGCTTCCACTTGCCTTGGTGATTTCCAAGCAAAGGATTTCCAATTGTTGCTGCTTCTTTTGTTAGATGTCAGTTGAAACCCCTCGCCATCGGTTCCTTGCTTGCTCGATCAAGCGAAAGGTTTGGTTAGTACTGTCGGCCATTTGGTTTTGAGTGGTTGAGCTATTGATGTCTCCAAAGGATTGGCTCTTTCAACATCCCAAGTTTGTGGTTGAGCTATTGATGTCTCCAAAGGACTGGCTCTTTGGACATCCCAAGTTTGTGGACCCTCTGCTAGTTGACATGAAGTGCACTTTCCTTTCTTATGCTTCTAGGGTTGTTGGCATATATGGACCATGAGGAATGCATTTCTCTTTGACGCTTCATCGGGTGTGCAGAGTCATATAGCCTGCTTGAAAGGGTTTCTTCATTGGCAACTAGACTTGATTGAGTTAACAGACATTCTCTCTAGATAGGATTTCATTGCTTGGCACATTGCAGTTTCTTCTATCTCCCTTTAGTCACTTTGGTTTCTTTGGACCTTCATCATGTCTATGCATGATGGCCGAGAGCCATCTTGTAGTTTGTAATCATGTAATCTCATACTTTTTGTACTTAATACAATTACCTTTTATGAAAAAACAAGCCCCTAATAATTGGGATATCCCATTAGTGTGGATGTCACTCCCCGAGCATTGCTTGATTGGATGTCATCTTGAATTCGTGATGGGTTTATGTATCGGAAATCTTAGGGCTAGCCTCTTCATGTGTGGCTCAAAGTAGCACAATGTATCATGATTAGTATGGCCTCTTATTTCTTACCCTTGCTTCCTTGGACCAAGAAATCTCTCTTGGAATTGGTGCAACCTATCCGTTTTATGTTATGGAAAAAGAAAGGCAATCATTTGGAGTTAGAAGGCTTGATACGAGTGTTCTATTCATTCTGTTTGGTTGGCCTGAAGGCCTAATGTAAATATTCCTTACATTAATATACACTTATTCACGAAGAAAGAGATTCCACAATTATATCACAAATTTTTATGTAGACAAGAAACAAACTACTAGAAGAGAAATAGCCTTTTTGGTTTATAAGCTCCCTCCCTTTCTTCCCTTCATCTTTTGTTAATTTTGGGGAAATATGGCTGCTGTCTTCTGATTCAATATGCTTAAATGTTTGATAATGGCTTCATTATTGGTGATGAGAAACCTTATTAAAGATTATTCCTAGAGAGTAGAAAAGCTGTTTGGTTTCTACAGACCAAGTAGTAGAAGAGAAATAAGCTTTTTAGTATGTAAGCTTCCTCATTGTCTTTGCTTGATCTTTTATTTTAGGGAAATATGTCTGCTGGTTTCCAATTCAATACGTGTGAATGTTTGGCAATGATTTCCTTATTGGCAATGAAAAACCTTACTGAAGATTATTCCTTGAGTGTACCCACATATGGCATGCATCTATGAAAATCATTCTGATGGATTGTCTGGTAATTGACCTGCAGTTAAGATGAATCTTATTTTTCTTGGTTATGTTGCTGGTGGAAAAACATAGTCTCTTACTCTAATTTTCTGATCCCACAGGTGTAGGGAAGTCTTCATTGGTCCATTTGATTGTCCGTGGGAGTCCCTCATTCAACTCTCGACAGACAGTTGGTTGTACTGTTGAGGTTAAGGTTGTAATCCTCTTCCTTCTGGTATGTAGAGGTCAGAAGCATTTTCAAGAAGACTATTTGTACTCCAAAAATCTTGGTATATTGATATATATGATAAAATGCTCCTCTTTTTGTTCATATCACAGCATTTGACTTGTGAAGACATTGTGAGCTCTTCAAATAATATGCTATCTGGGAAAGAGCGTGATTATTTTGTAGAACTGTGGGATGTGTCTGGTCATGTACGTTACAAGGATTGCAGATCGCTCTTTTATTCTCAAATCAATGGTAAGCTTCTAAAATGTTATCCTCCCAAGCAGAAAACACTTTTCAAACTCAGTGCTCTTGAAAATTTGTGAAGCTACTTCATGAAAATGACTTCTGTATTAAAGTTAAAGATTTCTAGTCTCAAGGGACTGACTTGTGTACAGGTTTCCTTTCTGCATTTCATGCAGAAAGTGAGGTAGTTCTCAAAGGATGTTCACATCTTGATAGTTTGAACTTAATGTCTTCAGCTGAGTTTCACACAATTTAACAATGTATTATGATGGTTATTTTTTAACATATGAGGGCATATAGGTAAGACAATGCAGGGCTTGAAGCTAAATTCCTTGGATCATTTTCCTTGTAAATTCAGTGTTGTTTCATTGCAGGATTGAAATCTTTAACCAAAGGCATATGGTTGATTAAAATCTGGCATTGTAATGAATGAAGGGGCACAGTTGTTTGAAATATAATAATGAGCCATTTGGAAACATCAAGAGGACCACATATGCAAACAATCATTTTTCCTTGAGGTAGAACTTTTATCAATAATATCTTGAGAGGCTTCAAAGTTTGTTTACAAGAATCGCCTTCTAGAAAAGGGCCTTCGGAGGTAGTGCTCTCATCTTTACTCTGACTATCTCATGATTAACTAGTGAACATTTGGGAGATGATGATCACTAGGAGCTTCAGTCCTCTCCATTTGTTGCTGCTGATATTAAACCTCCCATGTCTATGGTGGAGAGAGAGAGAGAGAGAGAGAGAGAGAGAGAGAGAGAGAGAGAGAGAGAGAGAGAGAGAAGGATTCTATGTGATTGGGCTGTGAAGAAATGCTCTAAACGCAAAAAGCACAAAATCTATCGTATGACAAAGCACAGATTCATAAACATAGAACACAATTAGGGCTAGGGTTAGGGTTAGGTTAACTCAGAGACAGTGAATACAATGAATAATAAAATGAATGAATAATGAATATACAGTGCTCGTGCAACAAACACACTATGCAATGAATACTAAACCTCAAACTCTTGTATCTTTGGGATCAAGGCAAAGGTTATGAGTTGTAGAGTATGACGTACTTTGAACGGATTCTGAATCATAGCAAAGGCAGCCTCCAAGTGTTCAAACACCAATAAGATGTAGCCAAGGAAGGTTGGATTTGATGCGGACAGCAGTGTGAGAGAGAGAAAGGCGAAAAACCCAAGTACCCAAGGGGAGAGAAAACGGGTGACTGTGTAGAATAGGCAAACGTAAGTTGACTGTGTTGGGCAATAGGTGGAAACCGATGGCAATAATATAGATGCTAATGGTGACAGTTGAGGAGAGAGACTGACTGCAAATGCAAGCGGGATGATGATGGCAATAACTCCTACTGATGGCAATTGATGTAGATGATGGTTATTGACATTGTGATGGAAGGCTCTAATTGCGATATCCTCGGCGATGGGGGTGTGGGCAACAAAGGTATGGTTTCTGAAACTTGTAAAAAGAAGATTAAGAGAGAGTGGTGGGTTATAGAAAGTTTGGGGCACCCAAATTAGGATTTTGCATGTGTGACACAGTAACTCTCTAGGATTGCATTTCTTTTTAAAATAAGAAATTTTCTTCATTAATTAAGTGTGTTTTGGGGTTTTGCATTTTTAGCTAAACACCCCTTCTCAAGCCCAAAATTGAGCCATGAGAAATAAGCCTTTAATATATATTTTCTTTTACCCCAAGGCGTCCTATCCCAAAGCAGCCAGGGCATTGCGCAAAGGATGCATATCAGCGGCCTAGTCATCTACCAAGTCTATAGAGGCGATAGTTATCTTACCAAGGGAGCCTAAGTGATCACCCTAGAGAGGCTAGGGCATCTGACACCAAGGGTGCTCGTTGGCTGCCCAGGGGCCTACCAAGTCTTGCAAAGGCAGATGCAATCAACAATAGACTTTTTTGTGTTTTTTATTTTTTAATATTTTTTTGGAGATGGTGGTGTAATTTGAACAAAAGATTTAGCATTAAGTGATGGTGTCAAATCAGTTTTTGTCCCATTGAGTTATTGTGTCTTGAAGTACGAGAAAATAAGGACGAATAGTCTCACTATCTTTATACAACAAGCAAAACAATCCCACACACTACTAGGATAAGCGCTTAGGGATTTCTAAGTGTGTGTGTGTGCGAATCTTATAGAAAATATGTGAAGAGAAAGGCAAGACGGGTAAGCAAACAAGACACGCAAAGCTAGCATGTAAGCATAGGAAAAAATTGCCTTTGGAGACTGCCAGGTGCAATGGCATGATTATGGTGGATCCAAAGTTGACCACTCCAAGGGTGTTTGAAAAGGGATAATTATACACAGAATACACACAGATGCATGTTTACATGAATAGAATGCCAATGCATGGGATAATGTCATGAGGACATGCATTTTTGAAACCTCACTTAATATGTGGATTAATTTTTAATCACATGGTTAAGCAAATGTTGCGTGCATGAGGTGTAACTAGGGTTAGAGTAAATTTATGAGCTTAGGATCCGAGGAAATCACGGGATGTCAAAGGCAAAAGTTGCTATAGGTTATGGCGGGGAAGTACTTGGTGGTATCTAGTGCCAATTGTTGGCCTAGGTCATTTATTTGGGCATAAGTGTCAGTTGGTGACACTAGAGAAGTGGCGTTTAATGATATCTAATGCCAATTTGATGGTCAAAGATGGCGCAGAGACATTCGAGAATGGAAGTCGCCTAGCCAATTTAATTATTATCGTGTCAAATTATTTTTTTAGGCAACAAAATAATTATTAGATTATTCTTCAATATTTAAGGACTGAAAATTAATATTTAATTATGGATAATGCTGGAAAAACCATTTTGGAAGGTTGGCACTTATAAAAAAATGTCCATGCAAGATTGAAAAGCGTCTTTAGAGGTTGGAGAGAGGCATTTTAGTGTATTCAGCTTGCAAGAGAGGGAGGAGATGCTGCTGGTCCAATTTGCAGCCATTGGAGGACCTTTTGAGGCAGTTAGGGGTAGGAGAAGACGAATCAATAGTAGTAGGTGATAGCATCTATAGGCTGTGGAGATAGGGCAACAACAGTAAATGATTGATTCTCTTCAGTTCTTTGCATCTACAAGCTTTTGAGATAGGGCAACAATAGTAAATGACTGATTTTCTTCAGTTCTTCATGAAGAAAGTCTGAATTTTCTCTCTCCTCAGTATTCTCTCTCATCTCCTAGCCTTTCCACAGCCTTGCTCCGAAGATTACAGCATTGAGATCACCAAAGGCTGAGAAATTTTAGATAGCCATGATTTTCAGCCCAAATGTGACCAACAAATTCAGCAAATGCAGGCCCAAACTGTCACACAAGTGACCAAGGTACAAAGAAGTACCAACCAGCAATAAATAACCGCGTAAAAGCAGAAATTTCAGATCTGCAAATAAATTTTCAGAAGTACTAAACCTTGTGCTAGAGCACTCCAGAACTGATTATAGCTGTTCCAAGGACAAATACATCACATTACATGAGAAGTCCCAAATTTTAGCTGCAATTTCTGTTGTACATGCACCCACGGGTACAAAATTTGACACGCATAGTCAAAAGCCCCAAAAATTTTGTACTAAAAACCGTACATCTGCACTGTCTCTGACATGCATAGAATAGGCTAATTTTGCCAAAATAGAGCAATTTCAGCAAAACCCCCAAAATTTTACTGACAAATCTGCACCGATTGCATCAATACATAAACTTGAGACCATAAAACGGGCAAAATTGGCAAAATTTGCCAAAATCTTGCAAAAGCCCCAAAAGTTCTCAAGTCAATTGTGCACCAATGTCAAAAAATTTGACTCTGCTAAGCGAAATTTCATTGATTTGAGAAAAGCCCCAAAATTTTAGGGACCAATGTGTGCAATTTTTGCAAATTTTTATTGTCTTGTTATATAATATCAGCATCAGATTTGGGAAAACCCCCAAATTTTCGGGTATAAGAATGCACTGGTCTGAAGACTGTGCTTGTATATGCAAACCAGGACTTAAAATGAGCCACTTCATAACCAAAAAATAAAAAATTATCTGTTGATTGTTGCTCGTCTGGTTACGTTGAGCTGATACGTGATGTGGATGACTCTAGTTGGCCCCGTCTTGGTTTCGTTTGACGTTGAAACGCCAAAACTAGTTGCCCGCTAGTGCACGCTAGTCTGGTCGCGCCTGCTGGTACTCTAGTTGCACGCTTGTTGGCGCCCGTTGGTTCTCTAGTCACCCGCTCGCTCGCACCCGCTGATACTCTTCGCTTCTACTCGATTTGTACTGCACGTCATTTTTTCTTCAGGTCAACCTGTGCTGGTCATTTTTCCTTGAGCTCGACTTGTGTTGGTCGCTCTTTCTTGAGCTCAACTTGCTGTACACTATCCTAATCTACCACGTGTATCTTGTCTTGTGACCTATGATACTCTTGGGAAGCGCAAACGTTGCAACCAAGAGCTCTGATACCAGTTTGAAGTGAGCGATGCGCAGTGGCGATGCAATGTCCGGTGATGAAAATGTTAGGTAGAGAGCAAAACGTGAGCAAGAGTAGAGAGTGAGATGCACGATGTTCTTGGGTACAATTTTGTGTGTGTACCTCTTGAGGTTTTAGATAGATATATATGAAAGTAAAAATGTGCTAAGGGTGTGTTCACACTCGTGCACATGTAAAAGGCACGGTGGCCTTTTATTCCCAACACAACCACGCCATTTGATGCAGGATTATAAGGGACTGTCAACTCCCTCTTAATGCCATGCATCTCACAAAACTTTTTGAACTCATTAGATACATACTCTCCCCTATTATCCGTTCTTAGAGCTTTTAACTTAAGCCCTTTTTGTGTGGTAACAAAAGCATGAAACCTTTTAAAAACATCAAACACTTTCTTTTTACTTTTTAACACATACACCCATGACTTTCTATTGAAATCATCAATAAAAGTGACAAAGTACTGTGCACCCCCATATGAATTAATAGGCATAGTGCACACATTAGAGTGTACTAAATCAAGAGCATTGAACTCTTTAATGACACCAGAGTAATAAGGAGACTTCACATGTTTTCCATATATGCAATCATTACAAAATTCGAGACCAAATTCTTTTACATCAAATCTCCCTAAAGACGATAGAACTTGAAGGTCTTTTTGGCTCATATGGCCAAGTCCTTTATGCCAAAGTTCCATCTGTGAATGAACTTCAGCCACAACCAAGAATTTGCCGGGTAATGCTTTACAATGCAAATAATACAAAGTCCCCCTTTTGGTGGCTTTAACAATCAGCATAGAGTCCTTTTTGGTGATGTGCGTATCATCTATTGCTGCCATAATATGTGCATCATTGCACGAGGTTGCAACAAGTATCTCTCGAGTGTTAGGAAGTTCTTCAATGACCACACTAGATGCAACATTTGCCTTTGCAACTTCTTTTGAGGAAGAGTTGTCATCATCTTTCTTATCATCCTTCTTTTTCTTTCCCTGCTGTTTCTTTCTTTCTTGTTGTCATGAGGACATGCATTTTTTAAACCTCACTTAAGATGTGGATTAATTTTTAATCACATTGTTAAGTAAATATTGCACATGTGAGGTGTAACTAGGGTTAGAGTAAATTTACAAGCCCGGGACTCGAGGAAATCACAGGATGTTAAATGTAAAAGTTAAGTTATGTTGCACAGGTACTTGGTGGTATCTGATGCCAGTTCTTGGCCTAGGTCATTCATTTGGCCATAAGTGCAGTTGGTGACACTAGAGAAGTGGTGTTTAATGGTACCTTATGCCAATTTGATGGTCAAAGATGGTGCAGAGACACTCCGGAGTGGAAGATGCTTATTGGCCAGTCAAATTATTTTTCAAGGCACTGAAATTATTATTAGATTAATTTTCAGTATTTAAAGGCTGAAAATTAATATTTAATTATGAATAATACTGGAAAAACCATTTGGGAAGGCTACCACTTGTCAAAAATGCCCATGCAAGACTGAAAAATGTCTTTAGAGGCTGGAGAGAGGCATTTTTAGTGTATTCAGCTTGCAAGAGAGAGGGAGGAGATGCTACTGGTCTGATTTGCAGCCATTGGAGGAGTCAGGACCTTTTGAGGCAGCTAGGGGCAGGAGAATACCAATCAACAGCAGGTGACAGCATCTACAGGCTGTTGAGATAGGGCAGCAATAGTAAATGACTGATTCTCTTCAATTCTTTGCATCTACAAGCTATTGTGGAAGGGCAGCAAGCTGCATTTGACCGATTTTCAGTCATTCTTCGCGACAAAACTCTGAATTTTCTCTCTCATTTCCCAACCATTTCACAGCCTTGCTTTGAAGATCTCAACATTTGGACCCTTGGAGGCTTGTAAAACCTAATTTATACAATAGAAATTAGGGTTTAGTAGCAGCCTCGGGAAGCGTGCCAGAAATTGGAAGCTCCAAGACTTGGATTTTTCAGGGCTGAAGGTGAATTTCAGGTAAATTCAGGTGGAGGACTAGCCAGCCATTGAATTTGGGGCATTTCACCGTCTATGAAGTGGGCGAAGGCCAATCAAGTGTCGAATGAAGGGGCAAATCAGATTGAAGACTTGCTGGTCACTTTGGACAGCAAGGGGAGTTTGGATTGTGAAGGAGATTGGGAGAATCCCATTGTAAATCAACTTTTTCTTCAATAAAGCTAAAGAAATATAGAAAGAGGTGCCAATTTTGGGGCCAATCGGGTGTGCATTGTCCAAGATCGGTAGGTAAATTTGTATTTTCAGATTTGCATTAATTGTTTGTTGTTGTAATTAAGTTGTAATCAGGATTTAGCACCCATCAACTGAAGGAAGGATAGTTTCATGGTTTTGTTGCCAGTATACCATCAAATCCTTTGAATTGGTGGGCCCGTGGTACTTGATTGCAACTTGGGACTATTGTATTATTGCTGAAATTGTTCTCAGTAGTGAATTACAGCAAGCATGTCTTCACATGGTCATACGGGATCAAGTGGAGAGGATGCATCACTCCTTGGTCAATCATGTGGTGAAGGGGGAAATGCAATGACTGATTTTGGGCATGATTCTGTGAGAGTGCGCAACGGAAGAAGAACACGAACACAGAGGAGGAGAGAGAGACAGCAGAAAATGAAGGAAGAAAATCTGCACTGACTGTAATGAATGCTGAATACACTGAAATGGACTGATCAGTCCCTGCACGCAGCCCACAGCGTCAGTGAGGGCACCAGATCAGGCTGATGGCGATGGCAGCACCATCACGGAGGAAAAGGATGTCGGAGTGTGCACCTGCTGAAGAGGAAGAAGACTGAGAGATGATCTGCCAAGTGTGGGGGGCTGGCTATATATAGCCAAAAGAGCCCAAAACTGGCCGACCTGCCCCAGGGGCCCTAAATACTGGGCCGACTGCATTAAATGCAGTCGCAAAATGCTGACGTGGCACGTCTGGGGCCAGAAAATCCCGAAACAGGGGGACAATACCTGGCAGGTGTGGACAGCCTGGGAAATGCAGAAACTGCCCTAAAAATGCACACTGGACCACGACAAATAAAGGGAATGTATAGAAATGCAAACTGACAGCCAGTCGAGAGTGACTAGCCTCCTCCATCAAAACACATGACAGACATGTCAGAGCTCCTAATGTCCTCGTCTGACTCAGACTGAGGCTCACAAGCAGGAGATGACAAGGCATGACAAACATGACTGCTAACACCCCCTCTCAGATCCTGGATGTGGCAGAAGGCCAAGGGAGAAACGGATCTTGGGGTGGCAAGAGGAATGCCAATGTCGATGAAGTCCGTCGATGTAGACTGCCGCCGCTAAAGGAGCTCCTCACGATCCTGGAAATCCCCCTTTAAAACACTAGGGGCCAGGGAATCCATAGCCGCATCATCGAGATCGTCCCCCTCTGAAAGGGATGGGGGGTACGAGGGAACCACTGGAGGAGAAGGTGGGGGATGGGAAGGAACCTGTGGAATAGAAGGTGCACAAGCGGGAACGGGTGTAGCAATAGACTGCCGCGGAGGACCCTCCATCAAAGAAGGGGAATGGAGCCTGTAAAGCCCGCTCTCCTGCCAACCTGTAGATAAGACAGCTCCTGTAGAAGAATCCTCAATAACAACGGCATGCTCGGTGAAGATCACTCGTGTGCCAAGTCTCGTAAGGCCATAAACTGAGAGGAGGGGAAGGCCCAAATCCGGAACATGTAGGGCCTGTGAAAAGGAGCTCGAAGGTCGGTCGGTAAACAAAGGCAATGTGCCAACACCACTAATAGGCACCGATAAAATGTCACCAACAGTGACTGAACCCTCTGATGGACGGAGATCCTGTAACAAATCACCTCGGGGAGTCATATGACTCGAAGCACCACTGTCCACTAACCAAGGCTGCGCAGAAGACACTGCAGCCACGGAAGAAGGATCCTCCTCCAAAGCATGGATATGAAGGAACACTGACTCATGGGTAACAACTGGTGTAGAGGTAGAAGAAGGCTCCGATGTAGATCCACCCTTCGCTCCCAGATGAAGGTGAGGGTACTTCTTCCAACATTTCTCCTCGGGATGTGTCCCTTTCCCACAGTGTGGGCACTTCGGTCTCTCTGAATCTGAGTCAAAGCCTGAAGAACTGTCCTTCTTCGTAGCCTTTGACTTCTTCTGCTTCTTCTACCCTCCCGAACCTGCAACAAAGGCTCTAGTGGAGTTGGATCCACTAGCACTGACCTCTCTGAGTCGCTCGTCATGCTCCAAGACAAGCGGGGATAGCTCCTCCCATAGAAGCTTCTCACGGGTCCTCGATGTAAGAAGGCTAGTGTAGAAGACATCAAACTGAGGCGATGGCAGCTGAGTCAAAAGAATCATAGCCATGTCTTCAGAAGATATCGTCCGAGCGAGGGATGCAAGCTCATCCCTCATATCCTGTAATCTGTTGATGTGGTCCTTCATGGAAGGGCTATCATCAATAGCGAGCATCCGCAACTTCTTTTCAAGAGATATCCGGTGGGCAAACGTCTTCTGTTGATAAAGAGACGCAAGCTTTCTCCACACGTCTGCTGCAGTCTTCAACCTGTGAACATGAACAAGGACAGAATCCTGCAAACTCAGAAAGAGGAAAGATCTGGCTCTAGAATTAAGCCGATCCCATAAGGCTGCACGATCCATAGATGTCCCATCTGCAGGATCCACCTTAGGCCGGGAAATAGGAACAGAAACAAGCTCCCAAAGATCGAAGGAGTCCAAGATACACTCCACCTTGCAGGACCATAGAGAAAAGTTGGAGCCATCCAACCGGTCCTCTTTGGGCAGCTGAGGAAGTACGGGTACCTGTACAGGGGGTACCAAAGGCTGCATCTTCGGCCCACTGGAAGGGGATCGCCGAGATACATGAATAGAAGGGGGACGGGAACGAGGAATAGACTCCGTATGACGATCCTCGCGATAGAAATCACGCCTCCGTTCAGATGAATGTCGAGACAAAAGCTCATCATCTGAGTCATCAAAACCTGTAAACTGATGATAAGACATCTTCTAAATCTGCAAAACACCAAACACCAAAGAAAACTGTGCCGATACCGAAGAATGACCACCAGAAGGGTCACCAACCACCAGAAGAACCACCAAACTCCAGGAAATCAGGTCGCCTATCACCAAGAGGTGAAAACGCAGCTGTGTAGGGCACAAAATCCGGAGGGAAAGTTGCCAGGCACCAAAACACAGCCAAGAAGAAAAGCGCCAGCTGGAGAGGAGCCGCTAGGAGGGAAAACGACCACCTTGGATGGAAAACGCAGCCTGTAGTGGACTCGCCCAGCTGAAGAGAAGGCCGCCCAGCTGAAAACGCAAGTAGACAGGGGCTGGTTGATGATGTGGCAGCCTCTGGAAGGGGCGGATGCAGCAAACGCAAATGTATAGACCACCTGGAGGGGCCGCCTGGCTGTTGGAGAGAAGGGGGGCAGCAACAGATGATAGGTGTGGTGTCTCTCCAGTCGATGAAGACCTCCGTGCTCTCAGTTTGGCGATGATACCATGTGAGAGTGTGCAACGGAAGAAGAACACGAACACAGAGGAGAGAGAGACAGCAGAAAATGAAGGAAGAAAATCTGCACTGACTGTAATGAATGCTGAATACACTGAAATGGACTGATCAGTTCCTGCACGTAGCCCACAGCGTGAGTGAGGGCACCAGATCAGGCTGATGACGATGGCAGCACCATCACGGAGGAAAAGGATGTCGGAGTGTGCACCTGCTGAAGAGGAAGAAGACTGAGAGATGATCTGCCAAGTGTGGGGGGCTGGCTATATATAGCCAAAAGAGCCCAAAACTGGCCGACCTGCCCCAGGGGCCCTAAATACTGGGCCGACTGCATTAAATGCAGTCGCAAAATGCTGACGTGGCACATCTGGGGCCAGAAAATCCCGAAACAGGGGGACATTACCTGCAGGTGTGGACAGCCTGGGAAATGCAGAAACTGCCCTAAAAATGCACACTGGACCCCGACAAATAAAGGGAATGCATAGAAATGCAAACTGACAGCCAGAGAGTGACTAGCCTCCTCCATCAAAACACATGACAGACATGTCAGAGCTCCTAATGTCCTCGTCTGACTCAGACTGAGGCTCACAAGCAGGAGATGACAAGGCATGACTGCTAACAGATTCTCAGCATAGACAGCATGCTGAAAATGTGGGAAATGACCCAAATGTTGGCATTTCAATGAATAAAGAGGCTGATGACCAGCAAGGGGCTGAAGAATTTGGTGATAGCTTCAAGGATCGAATGCATACAACAGCAAATCTTTTTACTGAATTGGCAAAGGATCCCCAGTTTACTCGATTCTTGAATGCCCCAAAGAAGGACAACAAAGGCAACGAGAAGAAGACACCTTCTACAGCTTCGGGACAGCCACAAGAACCCAAAGGAAATGCCTAAGCCTTCTTTAGAAGAGCCCAAAATGCTTGATGAGCACAAACAGTTGGTATCTGTGGGGTAGCAAGTGCAAATGCATGGCCAACTTGGTAGTGCCAATCCATGGGAACATGGGCAACAAGGCAATTATGCACATGCAAGCATGGGACAGCAAGGATACTTTGGTGGTGGTACCATTTTTAATGCTATGGTTGGACAGGCACCGCATACGGGAATGTATGGCACAAATCCCTATGGTATGCAGTAGCCAATGGATGGCTCACAACACCCAATGTATCTAGGTAATGCAAGTGGAACGCCTAATCCCATGTATGGCAGCATAGGCATAATGCTTGGGGCACAAAGCGGGCCATATGGATATGTATTGGCACCCTCAGGGACTGTTGAAGCACAAGGATTTGGTGCTGGTCATGTAGGTGCTTTAGATAGTGCTGGTTTTTATGCAAATACAGCCAATGCACCCTTTTTGCAGCAGCCCATTTATGATAACTTGACTCCCATAGGTCTGCCGAAGGACTATGATGAAGGTGGCAAAAGCGTGAAGTTTGAGCCTTTCAGTGGTGCACAAGATAGGCTGAAAGCACTTGTTTTTATTCAGCAATTTGATGCAGCCTATTTTGGAGGCAACTTCACAGAGGCATCTAAGATACGCAAGGCAGCCACATTTTTGAAGGGAAATGCATTGCAGTGGTGGTCTACACCTCTTATTCAAGGGAAGTCACCTACCACTTGGGTCCAATTTAAGCAAATGTTTGCTTCAAATTGGTTGACAAGTACGTTTGAAGTAGACATTATGACAGCTTGGAATCAGTTGAATTCCAAAGACTGTAAGAACTTGGATCAGTATAATAAGAAGTTTTGGGATGCATTGCTACCAGTTACTTTTTATTACACAATACCCCTCCATGAGCAGGTGGAGAAGTATATTTGTGGTTTGCCAAAGGGTATACGGGATTTTTGCATTAAGTCCACTGTTTCGAGCATGTCTTAGCTTATAGAAACTGCTACTACAGCCGACACATTGCTGCGTGGAAAGGATGTAGGATTCCACGATGATGGTGCCAAGTCACATGTCAAAGATGAGAAAAAGGGTAAATCTGAAAATAAAGCTGAAAATTAGGGCAGATCTGAAAATAGGATTGGAAAGAGGAATAGATTGCAGAGGAGTGGGAAAAGTGATGCTCGACATAAGGAGGTCATGGGAAAAGAGCGATTGTATCCAAAGCTGTCTATGAGATACTATGGGCCATTTCAAGTGTTAGAGAGGACCAGTGATGCATGCTATAGGCTGAAATTGCCTCCACACTAGCAGATACACAATGCCTTTCATGTGAGCTTCTTTAGACCTTTTCATGGAGATGTGCCAGAGGATGTATCTACTGAAATTCAGCCGGAGGTTGAAGAGTTGATGAAATACTGGTTCTAGAGCAGATTTTGGCACACAGAGAGGAAGATAAGGGGTAAGGGTTCTAGAAGGTACTTGGTGAAGTTTTAGAATTATTCACCAATGGATGCCAAATGGATGGAGGATGACTTGGCAGACCATCCTTAGTTATTGCAACTTTACCTTGAGCTTTCCGGTTAGAGCTGACTTTAGTTCGTACTCAATCAGGTTCAGCAGAGCAGAGGTCTAGAGTATTATTTGATACTTGTGAGGGAGCTAGCATCTCCACTCCTCAGCAATGGACAGCTCTAGAAGTAGTGGATCTTGAATGTATTCAACATACATTCAGGGTACTGTAGCTGAATAGTATGTTTGCCAAGGGATCACTATTTAGGGTACTAGTCACCATATTTGGTATGCAGATCTGTATGGTTTTCACTCCAGCTCTAAAACTGTACATTTGTATCCGTTATGCTCGGTGTGTAATCAATTATGCTTGGTATGGCATTGGTTATGCTTGGTGTAGCATTAGTTAATGATCATCAGGGGTTGATTATCGAATGTTGGTTTTCAGCATATGATCATGAATATTCATTGGTATTCAAGTGGTTTTGTGGACAACAATATGTCTTATGATGCCATTGATGTTTCAACCATGGTTTATGCTTGATTTTCGCTATACTACGGTTTGGTTTTGCTAGATGAGTTGAGCTCATGAGAAATGGACATGTCACATGATAATCTGGCAATGTTTTTGAGATTCTTTGTGAGTCTTATGTTATGATATGTTGGCTGGTAATTTTCAGCATATGTTGGGCATATGGAATGGTTGAACAACAGTGTGCAATGTTGTGTTAACTATGATGCCCTATGGAAATTCCAGTGTAGTACTTTGCTTTTGATGCATTTGGCAGTGCAATCGAGGACGATTGCAAGGATTTCAAGGGGGAGGGTTGTCATGAGGATATGTATTTTTGAAACCTCACTTAAGATGTGGATTAATTTTTAATCACATGGTTAAGTAAATGTGGCAAAAATTGCTGTAAGTTATGCCGCATAGGTACTTGGTGGTATCTGGTGCGAGTTGTTGGCTTAGGTCATTCATTTGGCCATAAGTGTCAGTTGGTGATACTAGAGAAGTGGTGTTTAATGATACCTTACGCCAATCTGATGGTCAAAGATGGTGTAGAGACACTCGGGAGTGGAAGATGCCTAGCCAATTTAATTATTTGCCAATCAAATTATTTTTTAGGGCACCAAAATAATTATTAGGTTAATTTTCAGTATTTGAAGACTGAAAATTAATATTTAATTATGGATAATACTGGAAAAACCATTTGGGAAGGCTATCACTTGTCAAAAATGCCCATGCAAGACTGAAAAATGTTCTTTAGAGGTTGGAGAGAGGCATTTTTAGTGTATTCAGCTTGCAAGAGAGAGGGAGGAGATGTTGCTGGTCTGATTTGCAGTCATTGGAGGACTTTCTGAGGCAGCCAGGGGCAGGAGAAGACCAATCAATAACAGGTGATAACATCTACAGGCTATTGAGATAGGGCAGCAATAGTAAATAATTGATTTTCTTCAGTTCTTTGTATCTACAAGCTGTTGTGGCAGGGCAGCAGCTGCATTTGACCGATTTTCAGTCATTTTGAGATTTGTCGCGAAGAACTGATCAAAATCAGCTGTTGCCCTGCTGTACCAGCCCCAAACGGATGCACCAACAACAATAGGAGTATCATAGACTGTGATCTTCAGGAGAAAGTGCATCAGTAGCAATTGCTAGCTTCCCAAGGTCAAGAATATGCAATCTCCATCACCAAAATGGTCTCCAATGGCTGGGAAATGGCCCCAAAAGCTGGCAGCAACAGTCCAACACTCTTTCCAACAGCTCCAAAATGAAAAAACGAGATTTCCCTCTCCCTTCAGCCCTATTTAGCCTTTCCCCCACTTGCATGGGAAATTTTTGCCAAGTGGCAGCTTTCTTAATCCGTTTTTAGCAATTTCCAGTCATTTAATTAATTTTCAGAATTAATTAATTCTGCAAATTAATTCAGCCCTTAATCCATGCCCAAAAAATTGACCTTGCTCATCCAAAAATTAATTGGCTAGGCCATTTGCAACCCAAAGTGGTCCCATGCATTAATTGACCCTTGGACATGTATTAATCCATTAATTAATGCCTAGGCCTTAGTGTCACCACTGACATTTAATGGCCAATAATGGTCCTAGGGGCAAACTGACACCATAGTTCACCTAAGAACCTAACAAGTATAACTTGTTACAACTTTTGCCTTTGACACCCATCTTTTTCACAGGGTCCTTGGGCCTTTAACTGTAAAAAAAGTAGCTTGCACCTCACATGTGCAACACATGTGCATCTTTTAATTGCACATTTGATTCATCCTTTAATCAAATGTCAATTAAACATAAGCAAAGCATCAAAATTTCACATCCTCGTGACATATTAGGTAGCTCCTATTGAGTTGATGTATTGCTGGATATTCATAGTGCAACAATCTTAGAGATCATTTGTAGATTTGGGATTGTTGCAGATGTATTTTTGGTGATATGGCTGAAGTGGAAGTCACCTGGCAATGATGTATGCGTATAATGTATACTGAAAATTTTAGTTATATTGCTAAAAGTCATCCTTTCTACTACTGTACATTTATTTGGGCACTGCCATAATACAGTGACACTAAATCTTGCTCTTATTTCTTGAAAATTTAGGCACTGTCATAATACAGTGACACTAAATCTTGCTCTTATTTCCTGAAATTTTGGGCTGAAATTAGCTGAATATTCAGCTTGTTGTTTACTGTCATAAATTACAGCATTGGTTTTCGGTGCATTGCTGACAAATGGCCACTAATGTTTCTGGCAGCAGTAACACTAAATCACTCCTTAAAATCAAGAGATTTGGCAGCAATGCGCCGAAAACCAATCTATTTGGGCACTGTCATAATACAATGACACTAAATCTTGCTCTTATTTCTTGAAAATTTAGGCAATGTCATAATACAGTGACACTAAATCTTGCTCTTATTTCCCAAAATTTTGGG
The DNA here is from genome assembly GCF_053477565.2 of Lygodium microphyllum. Classification (NCBI taxonomy): domain Eukaryota; kingdom Viridiplantae; phylum Streptophyta; class Polypodiopsida; order Schizaeales; family Lygodiaceae; genus Lygodium; species Lygodium microphyllum. Next base: position 130,452,349 of record NC_141147.1, on the reverse strand, counting down.
CTGAAATTAGCTGAATATTCAGCTTTTTGTTTGCTATCATAAATTGCAGCATTGGTTTTCGGTGCATTGTTGACAAATGGCCACTAATGTTTCTGGCAGCAGTAACACTAAATCACTCCTTAAAATCAAGAGGTTTGACAGCACTGGCTTTGATATGTGGAAGGACAGAATGCAAGGCATTTTGTTTCTCAAGGACTGTGATGATGCTCTCTTGGAAACTAAGCCTGCAGTTATGGCAGATAAGGATTGAGCTAGAGTCAACAAAAAGGCCATTGCACACATTAAAATGGTTGTATCTAATGATGTACTTATAGATATTAAGCATCTTGATACAACTTATGCTATATGGAAAAAGTTAATGGATACTTATGAAAATACAACTCCAATGAATCAAGTGCATCTCATGCGCAAGCTTGTGAACATGGAGTTGAATAAGCACAAGCCAATATCTAAGCATTTGAGTGCTTTCAAAAGGATTTTGAGTAAGTTGCAAGACTCTCGTTTGCATCCCTAAATTGAAGGCTATTTTCTTGTTGATGACTTTGTCTGATAGCTAGGAGGCTTTGGTTGTTTCACTTAGCAACAACACTGCTTTAACCTTTCATGGTGTTAGGGGCTCTATCCTCAATGAGGAGATCAAAAGAAAGTCTAGTGGAGAAAGCAGTGATTCAGTCTATCATCTAAGAGGTAGGTCAAAGAAGAGGGGTAATACAACAAATAAAGGCAAAAGTAAAAGTAAAAGCAAGGGCAAACAACAAGATATTACTTGCTATCAATGTGGGCGTAAATGGCATAAAAAACCTAATTACCAATATTACAAGAAATAGCAAGTGTAACCAGCCTTCCTTCCGTGGATGGGTGGTAAATCCCTTATTACAACTTAATTATAACAACAAACAATTAATGCTAATCTGAAAATACAAATTTACCTGCTGATCTTGGACAATGCATACCCAATTGGCCCCAAAATTGGCGCCCCTTTCGGTATTTCTTTAGCTTTATTGAAGAAAAAGTTGATTTACAATGGGATTCTCCCAATCTCCTTCGCAATCCAAACTTCCCTTGCTGTCCAAAGTGACCAGCAAGTCTCCAATTTGATTTGCCCCTTGATTCGAGGACTTGATTGGCCTTCATCCACTTCATAGATGGTGGAAATGCCCCAAATTCAATGGCTGGCTAGTCCTCCACCTGAATTTAGTTGAAATTCACATTCAGCCCTGAAAAATCCAAGGCTTGGAGCTTCCAATTTTTGGCACGCTTCCCAAGGCTGCTGCTAAACTCTAATAGCTACTGTAAATTACGTTTTCCAAGCCTCCAAGGGTCCAAATGCTAAGATCTTCAGAGCAAGGTTGTGAAATGGTTGCGAGATGAGAAAGAAAGCTGTAGAGAGAAAATTCAGAGTTTTGTCGCGAAGAATGACTGAAAATCGGTCAAATGCAGCTGCTGCCCTGCCACAATAGCTTGTAGATGCAAAGAACTGAAGAAAATCAATCATTTATTATTGCTGCCCTATCTCAACAGCCTGTAGATGTTGTCACCTGTTGTTGATTGGTCTTCTCCTGCCCCTAGTTGCCTTAGAAGGTCCTCCAATGGCTGCAAATCAAACCAGCAACATCTCCTCCCTCTCTCTTGTAGGCCGAATGCATTAAAAATGCCTCTCCAACCTCTAAAGACATTTTTCAGTCTTGCATGGGCATTTTTTACAAGTGATAGCCTTCCCAAATGGTTTTTCCAGTATTATCCATAATTAAATATTAATTTTCAGACTTCAAATATTGAAAATTAGCCTAATAATTATTTTGGTGCCCTAAAAAATAATCTGACTGGCAAATAATTAAATTGGCTAGGCATCTTTCACTCCCGAGTGTCTCTACACCATCTTTGATCATCAGATTGGCGTAAGGTATCATTAAACACTTCTCTAGTATCACCAACTGACATTTATGGCCAAATGAACAACCTAGGCCAACAACTGGCACCAGATACCACCAAGTACCTATGCGGCATAACTTACAACAACTTTTGCCACATTTACTTAACCATGTGATTAAAAATTAATCCACATGTTAAGTGAGGTTTCAAAAATACATATCCTCATGACAGCCCTCCCCGTTTCCTTGCAATCGTCCTCAATTGCACTGCCAAATGCATCAAAAGCAAAGTACTACACTGGAATTTACATAGGGCATCATAGTAAACCCTAATTTACAGCAGAAATTAGGTTTTAGTAGCCACCTTGGGATCCGTGCCAGAGATTGAAGGCTCAAGGAACTGAAATCAGCAGCTGGTAATTGAAGATTATCAAGGGGTTACAGGTGTGAGAGTGCGCAACGGAAGAAGAACACGAACACAGAGGAGAGGAGAGAGAAAGCAGGGAATGAAGGAAGAAAGTCTGCACTGACTGAGATGAATGCTGAATACACTGAAATGGGCAGAGCAGTCCCTGCACGCAGCCCGGAGCGTCAGTGAGGGCACCAGAACAGACTGAAAGCAATGGCAGCACCAATGCCGGAGCGGGAGACGACGGAGACAGTGCTGAACCTGCAGAATACAATGCAGGGAATGACTGGGGGCTGCTATATATAGCCCCAGGCCAGTAAACTGGCCGACCTGCCAAATCTGGCCGACCTGGCCAGATTTGGCCGACCAGCCAGATCTGGCCGACTTTGGCGAGATCTGGCCGACCTGCCCAGAAAACTGGGCCGACTGCACAAAAACAGCCCAGTATGGGCTGTGTGTCTCCCGAAGGCTGAAGACTGACAAAAAACAGCCACTAATGGACTGACAGAGCTCCTCTGTCTCTTGTTAGACTCTGACAGGAGCTCACAACCAGGAGATGACAGACTAAGAATAATAAAAGAGCAGGCTAACACCCCCTCTCAGATCCTGGGAGGGTCTGAAGACCCAAGAACCGCATGTGATGAAGCAAAGAAGCCTGAGGCAAAGGCTTCGTAAAGAGATCAGCTGCATTGGCCGCAGTAGGACAATAGACCACCACCAGCTCCGAATCCACGATCTGCTCTCGAACATAGTGATACTGAACCTCAATGTGCTTCGTGCGAGCATGAAACACCGGGTTCTTAGCCAGAGCAAGAGCACTCTGGTTATCCACGCGCAGCTCCGTAGGTCCGGTCTGGGAAAAGCCAATCTCCGGTAGTAAGCGACGGAGCCAAACTGCCTCCATAGCGGTCGAACATACGGCCCGATACTCAGCCTCTGTAGAAGAAAGTGCCACAGTAGGCTGCTTCTTGCTGCTCCAAGAGACAGCACCGGATCCAAGGGTGAAAGCATAACCTGTAGTGGATCGTCGCGAATCCACATCACCTGCCCAATCAGAATCACTCCATCCAGAAAGGGTAATCCCATCGCCATACACGATCCCAAAGGATCGAGTCCCCTGTAAATAGCGAAGAACTCGCAAGGCTGCCTGCCAGTGATCCTGTGTAGGAGTCTTCATAAAAGAAGACAATAAAGCCACCACAAAAGAGATATCCGGCCTAGTGTGAAGCAGCCAGATGAGAGAGCTGACAAGGCACCTGTAACGAGTGGCATCTGTAAGGGGGACTCCATCTGTCAAAAGCTTGGACTCTGGGTCCATGGGGCATGAGATAGGCCGACACTCGACCATATCAAACTCCGAAAGAAGCTCGGAGATGTACCTGTGCTGCGAGATAAAAATGCCCTGTGCCATCTGATAGATCTCTAGGCCTAGAAAGAAGTGAAGGATCCCTAGATCCGTCATGTCAAACTCCCGCTGAAGAATGGACCGAGTATGCTCCACCTGCTGAGTGTCGCTCCCTGTAATGATAAGATTATCCACATACAAGATAAGGAACACAGAAAGGGAATCCACAACCCGTAAATAGAGATTGGGATCACGAGCGGAGCGCGCAAAACCACTCTGTGGAAAGAAGTGGTCAATCCTCTGGTACCAAGCATGAGGAGCCTGCTTCAGGCCATAAAGAGCCTTCCGCAGCCTGTAGACATGATCCTCCTTCCCCTGCACAAGAAAACCAGGAGGCTGTGAAACATAAATCTCCTCCTCAAGAACGCCATTCAAAAAAGCAAACTTGACGTCCATCTGATAAACAGGCCAACGGTGGTGAGCAGAAAGAGCCAATAGAACTCGAATGGTCAACATCCTAGCTGTAGGAGCAAAAGTTTCGAAGTAGTCTAAGCCTGCGCGCTGTGCAAAACCCTTGGCAACAAGCCTAGCCTTATGCTTGTCCAAGGAGCCATCTGCAAGATACTTGGTCTTAAAGACCCATTTCACACCTATCACCTTCCGTTTCTCGGGACGCGGAACAAGCTCCCAAGTATGGTTTCGCTCGATGGAATCGAGCTCGGCTTGCATAGCCTGTCTCCAAATATCCTGTGCAAGAGCCTCCTTCACAGTGGAAGGCTGGGAATCCTGAAGAATCTGTGACATAAGAGCATAGTTCACACAGAGTGAACTATCCCACTGGGCCTATAAACGGACTGATCGACGTGGACCTGTAGAAGAACCAAGAAAGTGAGTAACACCTGAATCCTGCATGAGCCGGCGATACCATAAGGGAATCCTGAGAGACTCCTGCTGCTGCGAGGGAGACCGGGAGGTCTCCGGAACCTGCAAAGCACCCAAATCGGAGAGGGACTCACCCTTACCGAATGAAGGTAGATCCTCCGCATCAGAAGAAGGCTGTGTATCCCGTGAAGATCCCGAAGTGGAGGTGGAAGAGCTCGTAGAAGACGGAGGCACATCCACCATTGGGGAAAGGGAAGCCGAAGGAGGAGGAATAGGGGGGGTGCTAAGAGGTATCCTGGAAGGAAGAGAAGGGAGAGAAGGTGGGGGGGGGGGGGGGGGGGGGGGTCCGTCGATGACGAAGAAGCACCTGTAATGGAACCATCAATCGGATCCTCAGAGGCCGAAGCCTCATCAAAGATCACATCCCTGCTCACCTCAACCTTCCGCGTCGTCGGGTCGTAGAGTCGATATCCCTTCGTGGTCGTACTATAACCCACGAAGATAAGCTTTCTCGACTTAGAGTCGAACTTCGTCTTCCTCTTCTTCTTGTCCACATGGACAAAAGCATCGCACCCAAAGATGCGAAAATGGGACACGGAAGGCTTCTTCCCAAAGAAAGCCTCATAAGGAGTCATGTCCTGTAAAGCCGAAGTTGGAGAGCGGTTGCGAATATGCACCGCTGTAGCCACCGCCTCACCCCAAAGGAAATGAGGAAGACTCCTATGCTCCAGCATAGATCGGGCCATCTCCACCATGGTCCGATTCGCACGCTCCACCACACCATTCTCAGATGGTGTGTTCGGATGGGAATACTCCACCGGAATACCATGATCCCTGCAAAACTGAGAGAAAAGGTGAGAAGTGAACTCGCCACCGTGATCAGCTCGAACGCCACGAATCTTGGAAGTTGTTTGGGTCTCCACAAACACCTGCCACTAACAGAAACGGGAGTACGCCTCGCTCTTGTACTCCAAGAAATAAGGCCACACATAACGACTAAAGTCGTCCACAATCAGCATCAAATACCTGGCCTTCCCAAGGGAGGCCGTGCCCATAGGTCCGCAAAGGTCGGTGTGAACCAACTCAAGCGGAGAAGTAGCCCTCCTAGAAGCAACCTGAGGGTGAGGCTGTCTATGCTGCTTGCCCCTCAAGCAGCTAGGGCACAAAGTGTGAAGAGGAGGGAAATTTGGAAGTCCCTCCACCATCTTCCTCCTAGAAGCCCGCCGAAGAGAATTGAGGTTCAAATGACCATACCGAGCATGCCAAAGCAGCCCAAGCTCATGGGAAGTCCTCGCAGCCAAGGCTGTGAGTGTATAAAGCCCACCCTCCTGTGGACCTGTCCAAAGAGCATCACCTGTAGAAGCATCCTCCACTGTGACTGCATCCTGTGTAAAAATGACTCGGGTACCGAGCTGAGTAAGGCCATGCACAGATAATAGGTTAAAACCCAAATCAGGAACATAGAGAACTTTGGCGGAGGAAGACCGCCTGTCAGAAAACATAGGTAAAGTCCCCACGCCTCGAACAGGGACTGTAGAATTGTCACCTATGGTGACTGTACCCCCTCTGGAACGAAGATCCTGAAGCCAATCCTGGCGGAAGGTCATATGTGAAGATGCTCCACTGTCGACGAGCCAAGGCTTCTCCAGTGTGGTAGAAGCTAGGGCTGTATCCTCCTCAACAAAGACATGCACAAACGCAGATTCTGTTGTGGCTGGGGCCGCCTTCGAGTCCTTCTCCTTAGGCTTCAAATGGGGATACTTCTGCCAACACTTCTTCTCGGGACGAGTGCCCTTCCCACAATGGGGACATTTGGGCTTCTTCTCCCTCGCATCCTTCTTGTCCTCCTCCTCCTTGTCCTTGGCCTTCTCCTTCTTTTGTTTCTTCTTCTTACCGCCACCTGTGCCGGCCGTAAATGCCTTGGTGGAGCCACTGGCTCCCACCTCTTTGAGTCGCTCATCATGCTCCAAGACAAGCGGGGAAAGCTCCTCCCATAGGAGTGTCTCACGGGTCCTCGAGGTGATAGAGGTTGGTATAGAAGACATCATAATGGGGTGATGGCAGCTGAGTCAACAGAATCATCGCCATATCCTCAGACGATATCATACGACCAAGAGAGGCTAACTCGCCTCGCATATCCTTCATCTTCGTGATGTGCTCCTTCATGGAAGGAGAATCATCAAGACTGAGCATCCGCAACTTCTTCTCCAAGGAAATCTTGTGGGCAAACGTCTTGTGCTGGTACAAAGACGCAAGCTTCTTCCATACTTCCGCCGCGGTCTGTAACCTGTGAACATGTACAAGAACGGAATCATGTAGACTCATAAAAAGAAAGGAACGGGCTCGAGAGTTGAGCCTATCCCATAAGGCTGCACGGTCCATAGAGGTGCCATCGGACGAATCCGCGGGGGGACGGTCGATGGGCGAAGAAACAAACTCCCAAAGGTCAAATGTATCGAGGATGCATGCCACCTTGCACGACCAGAGGGAGAAGTTGGAACCATCCAACTTATCTTCCTTCGGAAAGGAAGGGAGAATCGGCACCTGAATGGAGGGAATCAAGGAAGGCATCCGCACATCTGAAGCAGTCTTCACGGAAGATGCCTTCACGGTAGATGGAACCCTCTGAGATGCATGGACTGAAGAAAAACGAGTGCGAGGAGGTTCTTCCCGACGTTGAACCTCTTGATAATCCCGCCTCCGCTCAGAGGAATGATGAGAAAGGAGTTCATCCTCTGAGTCGTCAAAGCCTGAAAACTGGTAAGACATCTTCCAATCTGCAAAATACCAAAGAAAATTGTGCCGATGTCGAAGTATGACCAGCAGTTTGGTCACCAACCACCAAGACGCAGGCTGAGAAAGCCTACAAACACATGGATCTGCAAAACGCAAAGATAACTGATGACGATCACCAGAAAAGAGCACCAACACCAGGACACAGCCAGAAAATGAGTCACCAGCAGGAAATGTGCCGCCAGGAGTGGTAGCGACCAGCAGAACAGCAAAACGCAGGCTGTAGATGAGTCGCCCAGCAGAAGGAGGGACAGCCTGGTGGAAAACGCCGGGTTGTTGTGTCACTGGATGACGTGGCAGCCTCTGTAGTCAGCGTGTACAGAAAACGCAGGCTGAAAAGCCTCCAGAAGATGTCGCCTGGGCAGTTGCTGATCAGATGACAGCAGCAGTGAGGTATCTCTCTCCAGAGGGTATGTCCTCCGTGCTCTCAATCGGGCGATGATACCATGTGAGAGTGCGCAACGGAAGAAGAACAGAACACAGAGGAGAGGAGAGAGAAAGCAGGGAATGAAGGAAGAAAGTCTGCACTGACTGAGATGAATGCTGAATACACTGAAATGGGCAGAGCAGTCCCTGCACGCAGCCCGGAGCGTCAATGAGGGCACCAGAACAGACTGAAAGCAATGGCAGCACCAATGCCGGAGCGGGAGACGATGGAGACAGTGCTGAACCTGCAGAATACAATGCAGGGAATGACTGGGGGCTGCTATATATAGCCCCAGGCCAGTAAACTGGCCGACCTGCCAAATCTGGCCGACCTGGACAGATTTGTGGCGAGATCTGGCCGACCAGCCAGATCTGGCCGACTTTGGCCAGATCTGGCCGACCTGCCAAATCTGGCCGACCAGCCAGATCTGGCCGACTTTGGCCAGATCTGGCCGACCTGCCCAGAAAAGTGGGCCGACTGCACAAAAACAGCCCAGTATGGGCTGTGTGTCTCCCGAAGGCTGAAGACTGACAAAAAACAGCCACTAATGGACTGACAGAGCTCCTCTGTCTCCTATCAGACTCTGACAGGAACTCACAACTAGGAGATGACAGACTGAGAATAATAAAAGAGCAGGCTAACAACAGGAGCCAGCACTCACGTTGTACGCCTGCTGCCCTGCTGTCGCGAAGAACTGATCAAAATCAGCTGCTGCCCTGTTGTACCAGCTCCAAACGGATTTCAGAGAGCTGTAGCCTGCACTCACGTTGACCTGGGAACTGTCGCTTGCACTTGCTTGGTCAAAATTGATTGGAAAGATTGTCACCTGCATAGATTTAGGTTTTATGACTTATTGCTTGTCTGTCTGATACCCACACATGCTTGAAAAAAGTGACAACTTGATGTTTCTTTGCGTTGATGAGGTGGAGAATTGAGATGACCCGCACGGACTTTGGGAAGTGTGCACACCTTAGCTGCAGCTTTGATACCAGTTTGAAGGGGGAAGAGTGCACTGGAAGTGCGACACAGAAACATGAGCAGGAGCGTTGAGAGTGAACACAGAGATAGGTGTATCAAATTGTGATGTTACACAGAATAAAGCATGTATTTATATGTTATGGTACAATAAGGGTGTGTTCACACATGTATAACTTTATATATGGAGATGAAGGTGTTGAGAGTCATTTCCCTGCCACATCAGCAATGCCACGTGGCTGCAGTCCGGACTGTCCGACTACAATCGGCTGCATTAAATGCAGCCGACTTGGCTATTTTGGGCATCTTCTCAGACATTCTTTTTAGCCTTTTTAAGGCTGAGTTTCCAGCAAACTTCTACACTCGTATGTGACAGATTTCAGCCTCTTGGTGACAGAGACAGCACTCAGGACTGACGAAGATCGAGGTCCTCAAGACGGAGACATACGTAGATATTCTCTCTGCACCCGTGTATAATTCTGCATCCTTATACAGCATTCTTCACTGCAGATTTCTGCGTTTCACTATCTCTTTTTCTCTCTCTCTTCTCTCTCTGTTCACTCTTTGTCACAGTCATTCGCTTCCGCATTACTTCACTCTGACATGTTATCGGAGCATTGAAGGACTGACCTAGGGTGGACCTATGTGAAGAGGAGTTTTCAGCGTGACACAAGTTTGCGTTTTCAGCGTTCAAGTGCGAGCAGGTGGGCTGAGCATCAGAACAAGGCTGAGACGAGCGTGGGTGTGTGAGAAAAGAGAAGATTTGCTGGAGCTGTTGCTGTTTTTTTGCTGTTAAAGAAGGAAGAAGGCAGTGTTTTTGGCCTTCAAGAGCAGATTTTACCTTTTCATCGCCTCCGGTGGTTGAAGAAGGTTTAGGACGTGGAGACAAAAATGCCAGAGGGGGTTTCTTTTGCGTTTGTGCAGGCATTGCAGGTGAAGATGTCTACAGAGATTGACGTGGAGTTCTAGGCGATCATGGATCGGAAGGTGCCTGTTTTACTGACTCTTCCATCAGATTAAAAGCTCGATGGTGACAATTACTACATATGGCATGTGATGATGTTGGCCATATTCGAGTCTTATGATTGGCGGAGCTTGTGATGGAGATCAACTGGCCTTTGGTGAGAGATGAGTCCAAACTCTTCTCAGGTGCTCGTACGGAGTTGACCAAAGCACAGTCTCATTTGGACAAGTTGAATGCCAGGATTCGTTCTTTTCTTTTTTTGTCTTGTACAACAGCCGTGATAGCCCATATCGAGCACTTGACGGTGGCTCGGGAGATATAGTTGGAGCTCGACTAGATATACAACCGGATGACCCTTATGAAGAGGGTTTCTTTGGAGGTGCAGATGTGGACCTTGTCTGTGAATAAGTCTTCTTCACTTCGGGAATACATCAATAAGCTTTGACAGCTTCAAATGCAGGTTCGAAATGTGGGAAAACCCATTTCCTTCGAAGACGCCATATGGCGATCACCTTATTGTCCTAGTTGCCGCCATGATTCGGTACCTTTTATTCCACTCTTATTCCTTCAGGGCGGGATCGACTCTTTCTTCGGAAGAGTTGGTTGCTATGGTCTTGGACCAAGAGGAACAGTTGAAGGGATAGATTGCTTCCAAATCGGAGGTATTGATTGGCCAAGCCTCTCAGAAGAAGGGGAAGGACCAAAAGAAGAAGGAGGACAACAAATCTAAGAAGAACAAAGAGAAAGAATTGACATGCCATATTTGTGGTAAGAATGGCCATTGGAAGAAGGATTGCCCCGACAAGGACAAGGACACCAAGAAGAAGGACACGAAGGATTCTGGAGCAGTGGTTGCACCCTCATTAGTTGCTTTTCTACATTTAGCAGTCATTGAGGACTCTACATCGAAGATTTTTGATGCTGCGATGACAACTTCCCAGGCTCGAGAGTGGATTGTGGATAGTGGTGCCTCATGGCATATGACTCCTTCGACAGTTGGTGTTGCCCATTTGTGACCCTCGCGTGGGCAGATTCTCATAGAAGACAACTGTTCTGTGTCTATTGCTGCTCGGGGTGAGATGTAGTTGATTCCAGATGGACGTGGTGGTACCCACACTTTTGAGGTGTTGCATGTGCCAGGTTTAGGGTATCATTTGCTTTTGGCACATAAGATTTGTTCTCTTGGTCTCTTGGTGGAGTTTGATAGTGATGCTGTTCGAGTTTTTGATCGTGGATTGAGGAAGGTTCTCTCTTTAGGGTATGAGAAGAATGGCATCTACAAATTGAAGTCTTCTTCCACTCTTATCTCTCTTCTTCTTACCTGACAGAGTGCAAGCTATGGCATGTTTGGTTTGGCCACTTGAACTATGAGTATCTTTGGAAGGGGTCGCACAAATCGCTTGTTCGAGGTTTGCTGGACATAGTGGTGAGCCAGCAGCCACGTGTAGGTGTTGCATGTGCCGGGTTTAGGATATCATTTGCTTTCGCTACATAAGATTTGTTCTCTTGGTCTCTTGGTGGAGTTTGACAGTGATGTTGTCCGACTTCTTAATCGTGGATCGAGGAAGGTTCTCTCTTTAGGGTATGAGCAGAATGGCATCTACAAATTGAAGTCTTCTTCCGCTCTTACCCCTCTTCTTCTTACCTGACACAGTGTGAGCTATGGCATGCTCGGTTTGGCCACCTGAACTATGAGTATCTTCGCAAGGCGTCGCGCGGATCGCTTGTTGAAGGTTTGCCGGACATAGTGGTGAGCCAACAGCCATGTGTCTCCTACATTCATGGGAAGCAGCATAGGGATGTGATTCCCAACAAAGCTTCAAGGCGATCTATTTCACCTATGGAGCTTGTATCTACGGATCTATGTGGCCCGATGAGGGATGAGTCCTTGAAGGGGAGCTTGTACTTCATGTTGATCGTAGATGACTACAACAGGATGACATGGGCCTACTTCTTGACATTGAAGTTGGAGGCTTTCTCCCACTTCAAGGATTGGCTTCTCTTTGAGGAGAACCGATCAGGCCGGAGATTAAAGATCTTGTGATTAGACAAGGGTGGTGAATTTGTTTCTAATGAGTTTACTCGATTTTGTGTAGATAAAGGCATTCATCAAGAGTTTGATAATATCAAGACTCCTCAAGAGAATGGCGTTTTGGAGCGGAAGAACTGAAGTGTAATCGAAGTGGAGGCTTTCTCCCACTTCAAGGATTGGCTTCTCTTTGAGGAGAACCGATTGGGCCGGAGATTAAAGATCTTGTGATTAGACAAGGGTGGTGAATTTGTTTCTAATGAGTTTGCTCGTTTTTGTGTAGATAAAGGCATTCATCAAGAGTTTGATAATACCAAGACTCCTCAAGAGAATGGCGTTTTGGAGCAGAAGAACCGAAGTGTAACGGAGATGGCACGTACCATGATGGAGCATCAATAGACACCTCGGTTTTTATGGGTCGAGGCAATGGCTACGGCAGTCCACATCCTAAATCGATCCCCCAGTTCGGCCATTGATAGGATTTCACCTTTTGAGGCTTACTTTGGGACTAAGTCTGATATCTCTTATTTCAAGATCTTTGGGTGTGACGCCTATGTGTACATCTCAAAGACGCATCGTGACAATTGTGAGGCAGCTTCCCGACGACAGGTCTTTGTTGGCTACAGCTCCTAGTCCCAAGGTTATTGCTTGTATGATCCCGTGAAGCGGGATGTCTACACGAGCCGAGATGTGCGGTTCGTGGAAGTTCCGGCCACAGAGGGGGGTGAGGAGCACCCCATACTTGGAGATCCAGGGGAGAGTTTGGCTCCCAAGACAGTTCCTTTGGAGCCAGAGCCTCTTGATGGAGATTTTTCTTTAGATTTCGAGTCTTCTTTTCCACGGCCTACCCTAGTGGAGATCCCGCCGGTGGATATACCCGAGTCTTCAGTAGATGGGGAGTGCCGAGGAGAGATCCGGCCTCCTCGTTGGGCCTGTGACACACTCCGTGATTCATGGATTGAGGGGGTCCTTGAGGAGTGGGAATTGCAGGATGGACCGTGGAGGTCACGGAGGCATTGGGCACATTCTTTGGAGCTTGTTTGCTCTAACTACTATTTGATGTCGTGTGTTATGCAAGATCGAGAGCCTGCATCAGTGAAGGAGGCTTTACAGTTTGATCATTAGCGGAAGGCGATGGAAGCCAAGTTGGAGGCTATTGAGCGGAGTGGCACTTGGTTCCTTGTGCCTTGTCCCTCTCATAAGAAGGTGATTGGTGTCAAATGGGTCTTCAAGGCCAAGTACCATAGTGATGGCTCTTTGGACAAGCGCAAGGCTTGCCTTGTTGCTAAAGATTTTCACAGCACCCAGGTGTTGACTTCCATGATACTTTTGTCCCTACAGCTCGCATGGCGAGTATTCGTGCTATTCTTGCCTTGGCTGGTCATAGGAGATGGTTCGTTTTTCAGTTGGATGTGAAGTCGGCCTTTTTGAATGGTGATTTGAAGGAGGAGATCTATGTCGAGTAGCCTCTTGGCTTTGGCTCCTCAGATGGGCATGTTTACAGGTTAAAGAAGGCCTTGTATGGCCTAAAGCAGGCTTCGCGTGCTTGGAACAAGAAGATTGGTTCGTTTCTCCAGGCCACATTGGGATATCGACGCTCTAGGGCCGATCCGTAGCTTTATGTGCACACTTCCGAGGGAGGTCGTGTGTTGTTTGTTTTGTATATTGATGACTTGATTATTGCAAGTGCTCATTTCGAGAAGGTTGAAGAGACGAAGGCAGCTCTACACTAGAAGTTCGAGATGACGGATTTAGGACTTCTCCATTTCTTTTTGGGCCATGAGATTTATCAGTCTCAGAGGGGGATTTTCATCTCTTAGCAGAGATATGTACAAGAGCTTTTGGTGACTTTTGAGATGGAGGATTATTGGTCCATTTCTACTCCTATGGATCCGAACTAGAAGGCCACTTCACATGTCGCTTCTCCTTTGGTGGATGCTACTCGCTACGGTCAGCTGATTGGCTCATTGATTCGGCTCCTTAACACACAGGTTTATCTATGTTTTATTGTAGGTTTCTTGGTTGGGTTCATGAATGCACCTCAACATGTGCATTGGCAGGCTGCTCAGAGGATACTTCGGTATTTGAGGGGGACCTTTGACCTTGGGATTTTCCATCCAACAGGTACATATGCTTCTGATCTTGTTCTTGCAAGCTGGAGTGATTCAGATTGGGCTGGCGATGTGGATCAAAGGTGGCCTACTATAGGTTATTGTTTTACCTTGGGTGCTGGTGCTATCTCTTGGAGTAGCAAGAAGTAGCCCACAATAGCCCTATCTTTGACTGAGGCAGAGTATCGGGCTGCGTCTTCTACCACATGTGAGGCCGTGTGGCTTTGGCGGTGGTTGGAGGAGCTTGGCTGCCCCTAGACTCGTCCTACTATGTGGTGCGACAATGAGAGTTGCATTGCTTTGGCACGGAATCTCGTATTTCATGCCCAGACGAAGCACATAGAGATCCAGTATCACTTCATCAGCAGGGAGAAGCTTCTGGTTGCAACCATTGATGTGGAGTACTGTAAGACTATAGACAATCTTGGAGATTTGTTTACAAAGGCACTTCCCTAAGCTTTACTTCGACATTCTAGATCCCTACATTTGCTGCCTTGTCCAAGATGGGCTGTTTTGGATTTGGATACACATATAATTGCTCTCTGTTGGTCACTGTTCCAGGCTTTGTGTGAGGATTGGCAGCCATGGTCTTTGATTGCTAGGTTCTTCCAGTATTAAGCATGGGAATACTAGAATTTCTGCTTCATGGTGGCATGTCGTTAATACTGAATAGCCTCTTCATACTAAGTCTTCCATGCTTTTGAATCATTTGGTCCTTTCTTGGAAATCGATCCTTGCTAAACCTTCTTGGCACCCACCTCTGGATTGGGAGCCAGCAAACTCCTTGAGAGCTTTGGGAAAGATGAGGAGGAGAGTCACTTGTATGCCCTAGAAGGTATTTGGATATTTCAATACAGAGGTCTATACATTTCCTTAACCGTGATGGTTCATGGGTTTATCTACATGTATGTTCTTGGGATGTAAAAAATTTACAAGTTGAGTTTTTGAGTTGTAGGGTCTGCAGTTCTGGGTCATTAAAATTGGTGCTGGATAACAATGTTTTGCAATATCTCCAAGACTTATTATTGCAGTGTCAAGAAGCATTGAGATAGGCTCCTCCTACATCCCATGTACTCCACAAGAGTTAGTCGGGCAGCCAACTCTCTCCTACAAACTGCCATAGTGGCAAGCTGTGTTACAATCTCTGTTTTGTGGCCACCATGAAGTCCCCATGTATAAGTTGGTTACCATGAAACACAACTGATGAAATGCAAAACACATTTCATGAGTGAAATGTTTCAACTTGGCTCGAAGCGCCATGTTTTGAGAATGTATTTTTTCACAAGAAATATAGACATATATAATAAAGTTGGCCATTTCATGTGGTGCTTCACTAGGGATCCGCTTGGAATGTTTCAGGCTGAGATGAATGTCTCAGGGCTGAAATGTCTTGGGGAGGATGTGTTCCCTGGTGACATTGTACAGTATGGCCTGATCCAGGCCTGTTTCACTAGGGATCCACTTGGAATGTTTCAGGCTGAAATGAATGTCTCAGGGCTGAAATGTCTTGGGGTGGATGTGTTCCCTGGTGACATTGTACAGCATGACCTGACCAGGCATGCACTGCTTGTAGAATTTCTAGCATAGGCCCAACTTTACATGGCCCAAACTCCCTTTGCCAAAAGGAAAGGAAGGTGGTTTTGACTTCTTCCAAAGCAGAGTTATGTAGTGCTATCAAGAGCTGCTCAGCAAAACATAAATCTACATATGAATTTGAATGCCTGAAAAATGCTGCAGCCTGAATTCCATTAAAATGCAGGAGTTGCAGTCATAAGAACCTCCAAACAGGTTATAAGATGCAGTCATGGGCACCTCCAAAAAGGTTACAAAATATTACTGCCCTGCTCTCTCTCTTAAACAGCAGAGGACAAAAAACCTAAAGGCATAGATATGCATGTCAAGATGAACACCACTATCCATGGCTGTAAATGATGGAGAGCGGAATGATGCAGGACAGTGTTACAATGAGGGTGAATGGATGAATCACTGTCACATGAATGTAAAGCGCTGCTATGGACAAGTTGATTACGAATGATTGGTTCCTTGCACGAATATTACCTCTTTGAGTTTTTGGTGATGCCTTTTGGCTTAACCTATATCTGACCATCTTCAGTAGGATGATTAGCAGGGATCATTATGAGCATTTTCTGTAGGATCTTCAGCTCATGGTGGCCAACAACCTCTACTTAGCCTAGATCTGCTATCTTGGTCACACCTTTTTCTATATGCAGGCATGTCAATCAGATAAAGACTAAATTGTTGCAACTTGTGCAAACAACAGGCCCAAGTGACTGGTCCCATCTTAAATTTGACTTGCTAGGGAGTCTTCTTCCTCTTCAGACTAACTTAGCTGGCAGCATTTAAGGAGTTGATGACTATCCACAGGCCCAATCCAATTATGCCCATCCTGCATATCAACAAGTCTTTTGTGGTTTGTATGGATGCTTCCAAGATATGTATTGGTATACAATAATGCATTAAAATGTCCATTTGATGGCTCACGAGAAAAGAAGCCCACACCACAAAGCAGAGATACTTCGATCATGACCAGGATTTGGCCATGAAGCCCTTACATCAGGTCATAGTTGGTCCCAGCTGCAGAGAGGAGTAATGGCAAGAGGAATATATGGGAGCTTAGGTTGCATTGGGTCAATGTTCTTATCATCTTTGTTTGTCAATTATATCATTTGTAACTTCTAATGGTAGAATGCAGCTATGAACAGCTGATCTTTGTTTTCGTTTATTAAGTATGAGTACTAGAAAAACATGAGCTATTGTGGTTGGCAATGGTCATTAAAACCTGCATGTCTTGGGTATAAATTTAGAGCCTATCATTTTTCAGTGTATGTGTTTATGCCATCATTTCCTAATCAAAGAAAGGATCTAGAGTGTGTAGATTGCATGATCTGCGCAAGTTTGTGAAGTGCATGATTCTTCATCATGGTATGGTTTACAGGGATCATTTTTGTACATGACCTTTCCCAGAAAAAAACAAAGGTCAACCTGCAGAAATGGGCAACAGAAATATCTATTTGTGGAACCTTTTCTGCACCTTTGTCTGATGGCTGGATAGCTGGCATACCTGTGCCTTTCCTTATAATAGGAAACAAAGCTGACCTATCTCCCAAACTGGGGGGAAGCAGTGGCAACCTTGTAGATGTTGCTCGTCACTGGGTTGAGAAACAAGGCCTTTTGCCAAACATGGATGAACTACCTGTAACAGAGAGATTCCCTGGAAGCGGGGGACTTGTTGCTGTAAGCTTTATACTTCTGTCTGAAAGGACCTGATCACTTTTGTCACATGCAATCAGAAAGGGATTTCTAGCAAGGGACATTTCTTTCAGTTATAGACCATGTAGACTATATATGCTGTTGATTGATTGTCTGTTATGGCAGTCTGCAACAGAAGGGCGGCTGGATATGCAAGCTATTGAAAAGTTTTTCCAGAATGTGAGGGATGCTGTAAAACTTATGCAAGAGCACAAGCAAGTCTGTCTTGTTGCCTCACAACTAGCTAATTATGATGTTCTTTTTGTTATGGTTTAATTGTAATTGTAGCTTATTATGAGAAGATATTTTGGAGAAGAGAACACAAAAGCACATGGGCCGGCTGGCACCCGGAGTTCAACTTATCATTCTATGAATAACTTTTTGCACGAGGATGCTTCAACTAGCAGCTGTGAAAGGTAACATACTTTGACTTCTAACTTTCTCATAGTTTCTCTGACCTTTTCTCAAAGCAGACCTGTTTTTGATATCTGGATAAAGGCATAGTCATGAACACTCCATTTTGAAATAAAAAACATGACCTCATTTAATTTCAGACATTTTTATTCATTGCATTGGCATTCCGTAATTTAATCAGAAAACATTTTTTGTGAAGGCTGTTGAATTACAAACTTTTGAGATGTAGCGACAGCCTTCTGGCCAGCCAATGAAAGACACAATGAATGGAAGGCATATATACATAAGAATAGAACCTGAGCTAGCAGAAAGAAGACACATGCTGAATCATATTGTGGAGGAATTACAAGTGTAGCCATTGGTATGAAGTGGGTCTATAAGCTGACAAGGAATATAGATAGATCCATTGACAAGTATAAAGCCAGGCTTGTGGCCAAAAGTTACGCACAAAAGAAAGGCATTGACTATGAGGAGACATTTGCTGCGACATCCCGCATGACTACCATTCGGTCAATGGTTGCTTTGGCTGCCCATCATGGTTGGACTATGCATCAACTAGATATTAAGACTCCAAAACTAGCACCTCTTTTTTTGGTATTTTTTTAACTTGATTGCTAATGGAACGAGTACAAGCTAAGATTTACAGTCTCCTTTGGTGTTCCAAAAGCCTCTTTGTTGTAGCAACAATCAACAATCAATTTAGGCCAATCGCCCCTTGATTTTTCACCCAAGACTTGCACAAATGGAATCTCCAACTAGCCAAATGCTGCTCCAAATTACAATGAATGGGCTGGCATATGAACTCCTTAATAATTACACAAATTTTAGGTTCTGAATTTTGGATACAATGCCTTCACCAATTGGGATGGGTCTTGAGGTGGCAATCAGATCCTAATTTTAGCAGAAATTTAGGATTTTACAGCAAAGACCTCTCTGTTGTCCACCAAATTTGGTTCAGATCTACTCAAAATGAATGAGAAATGCTGAGATCTCTTGAGAAAGGGTTGGAGAAGGTGAGAGAAAGCCAAGAGGAGAGAGAAATCTGATTTTCTTTGTGAGCAAACCCTAAAATTTTGCATGCTGCCTGCTCGTTCATGCATTTAATGCAGTCACCGACTGCTAAACACCTCCAAAATGCTGTCACCTGAACAACAATGCTGATGCCGACCCCTGGAAAGTGACTCCTTGCTATCCTTTGCCTATTGAGGCGCCTAGATGACTGTCTTCTATAGCAAATTGTTATTCTTTAATTAGAAAATGGGCCAACAGCTCTTTCTCTCCCCCAAGTTGTAAACTAACTAAATGACTGAGACCCAAACCCCAAAAACGTTTTCTCAATTTGCATAGGCATTTTTGCCAAGCGGCAACCTTCTAAACTTATTTTTTAGCATTATCCACCCGTTTAATTAATTTTTAGAGTTAAATAATCTTGAAAATTAATTTCAGCCCTTTTGATCTTGCCCAAAATTAAATGCCTATTCATAATTAAATTGTCTAGGCTATTTGCAACTTTAAGTAGTCCCCAACCTTTGTTGACCTTTAGACTAGTATTAATGGATTGATTAATGCTAGTTCCTAGTGTCACCATCGATACTTTTTGGCTAAACCACTGGCCTAGGGTCCAATCGGATACTGATTGACCAACAAAATCTAGTCGACATAACTTATCACAACTTTTGTCTTTGACACCCCTTGCATCCTTGAGGTCCTTGGCTTGTTATCATGAAATAACTGCCATGTGCATCACATGTGCTAAACAACCTTACATGTTTGATTAATAACTTAATTAGATGTTATTAACAAGATTAAAGCATCTTAAAATTCCACGTCTGCGTGACATAAATAGAAGTAAATTTTCTATTCGGCCAGCCATGAGTCCTTTCTAGTCTCTCAATATTCATCATTTTCCCTTTGAAAGGTTTTGATGGAATTGAAGTAGCAGTGTATCCATGGCCGCAGACACAAGTAAAAAATGAGGGGTGTGTAACTTGACAAGTAGTTCTTGCATGTATTTGAGTTGAGCTTGAAGAGATGCCGCTCGAGACAAATCTTCTTTGGACATGAGGAAAGAAGATTCTTCAGGGGGACACCCATGTGTGGTCTAAATTGGAAGAAATCAATCTGACAAACATCCTCCATATGTTAAGGGTCACTTGTGACAGGAATCTCATTTGAAGATATGTCACAAGAAGACCTAATGGTAAGAGGAGATAGTGATGGTGAGAAGAGAGAGAGAGAGAGAGAGAGAGAGAGAGAGAGAGAGAGAGAGAGTGTGTGTGTGTGTGTGTGTGTGGAAGGAAAAAAATGGTGGTTGCATTGCAACACTTCAATAAGTAGCAAGTAAGGGGAGAAAGAAAGAAAGAAAGAAAGAAAGAAAGAAAGAAAGATATATTAACGTCTGCATAAGGCCAATGTGGCCTATGAGACAAAATCCAGAGTACATCCATGTCTAATGTCATCTCATGAGTAAGGTAAAGATAACATTACAAATAAGTGGGTGGCCTATGAAACAATATTGAAAATAACTATATGATGGGACTATACTAGGGTTGGACCATGTGTAGTGTTATTTCATCGATAGAAAAGAAAAGGAAAGGAAAGGAGAATCAGATCTGATAGAACCATGTACAAAAGTGTGGTGGGGACTATGGGTTGTAGCTGATCTCAAGATCTGCACATGATCTCAGCTATGATGCGGTCCCTAGCTGCTTCACTGATATGCCTAGTGGTGAGTCTGCGGTGTCTCGTGATAATGGCTCTAATCCGACTGTGGTGTGGCCTCCTCGGACGTGGTCCTGGTAGACGCAGTCGTCGTGCTCGACGAAGGGAAGTGGCTCTATCGAATGTGACACCACGGTATGGCCTGTAAGGTGTCTGGTGGGGTGGCTCTATCTCTGCTAGGTTGGTAGTGTCAGTAGGGTCGGCTCTGTAGAAGAAGTCTGTCACTGCTCTCTGTCTGTGTCCCTCTGGGTGAGCTGGCCTCCTGTCTCGCAATAGTGCAGTTCGGCGCCTCTCGAGCTCCAGGAGGAAAAGACCTAGGCATCTCTAGTCCTCGTACTCCATGACGCGACGAAGGGGTCCAAATCCATCACGGAAGAGGTAGTGGTACCGTCCTCATATGTCATAGTATACTGTGCATCTGCATATGTAGTGCTCCTCCATCTCAGGCTCTCGACCACAGAGCTGGCAAGTCCTATCCTTTGCTAGGGTATTTGTCCATCTTCCTGTCTCCATTTGAAGCCTATGTGAGGAGGTGCGAATCTGTCGCATAGCAACCCGTACGCTATGGGAGAGATGGGTGTTCATATATGCTGGCCGAATAGTGAAACCATCATCAGAGAGACACAAGAAATGACTCCTGTAGAACTCCATCCTCGATCCTAGAGGGAGTGGTGGATGGATCCATGTCCTTGCTGTCTCAATCCTCAAGATATCAGCTCTGATCACCTGGTTCAACTCTGATCGGCTGAGAGAAAGTGTAGGGCAGTCAAGGCTATAATCCAAAGGTGGAAGACAGTCAATATCTAAACCATGTAGGCTCATCCAAATAGTCATCTGTGAAAACCAACATTTCTTCTCGCCTCCAGCTGCTAGTTGTCTAGATGAGGTTAGTGCCAATCTAGAGTATCTATGGTGTGGAAGTTCCCATAGTCTGTGCCAAAAGGTCATTGCCCTGAAGAGTGCCTTCGTAACTATGGGTGTTGCCCCTAGCTCTGCTCTGACAATGGGATGTGGAGTGGAGGGCTTACTCCTAATCATGCATGCTATCATCATGATCAATGGCCTTTCCACGCTATCCCAACCATCATAATAATCCCTCTCTATTCCAATCTGATCAGTGAGTGGGCTAAGACGCCTGTGGTACAAGCTGCAACCCCATACCTCTGCTCCATATAGTAATGTAGGTGTGACTAGGGTGTCAAACAACCAGAGTTTGGTGCGGGGCTCTTGGAACTGTATGTAAGCACATTGACTCTCGAGTGCCCCTAGTGCTGCATATCCACATGCCAAACGTGCCTCTGATGCCCCTCTCAACGAAAAACGTGGGCCAGAGAAGGTGACTCCCAAATAGACATATTCCCTCACATGCTCCAGTATGTCTCCCCCAAATGTGAACTGATACATAGATCTAGTCACCCATGTTGCTGAGGTATTGAAAACCATGGTTTTGGTCTTCCCAAGGTTCACTGTGATGTTTTTATCTCTACAGAAGATGTGCAAAGCATCTAGATGGCACTGCAATCCCTCCGATGAATCTGAAATGAGAACAATATCATCTGCATAAAGTAATATCGGTATCAGCACCCTTGCCAGGTTGGCTCCAGCTCCTCCTCCTCGGTCTATGTAATCAGACACTTCATATATGTATAGACCAAACAATGTGGGTGAAAGTGGACATCCTTGCTTCACTCCTATGGTACTGTCAATCCTCTCTGATAGCTCCCCAGGTGCTCGTACATGACGTGTCACTGCCTCATGCAATGCATAGATACCCCATCGTATACCCTTTGGTACTCCAATGTCATGCAATCTCTGCATGATGCGTGTATGACACACTCTATCAAAAGCTTTGCGAATTAGTATGCTTCTTGAAGTCCTTGAATGCATCAAACACATCATCCTTATGTTTCAGTATGTAAAGCCAAGTATACTTGCTGTTGAAATCATCAATGAAGGATACATAATAACGAGCACCACCAAATGAAGCATTATGAGAAGGACCCCATACATCTGAATGTACCAACTGCAAGGATCGTGAGCTATTCCATACATGTCTCATAAATGGAAATCGTGCTTGCTTTCCAAACTGACATGCATTACATACATGTCCAAAGTCATGATACTTGAACTTAGGCAGCCCAAGCACAATCTCCTTCTGCTGCATAGATTTCAGCTTTTGTACATTCACATGGCCAATCCACTTATGCCATATCTCAATATCCCGTATAGCACCATCATCATGTGCAAATAGGGTTGCTTTCAATTTTGGAATTGACGCATCAAGAGTAAACATTCTGCCATCTCTTTGGCCTCTAGCAATCAATTGGCAACCATTACCATATTCTTTAACAAAGCATCCATCTCTATTAAATCTCACTTGAGATTATGTTCTGCCATCTATCCAACTGACAAAAGATTCTTGGTTATTGTAGGTACATGTAGTGCATCATGCAAACTCTTTTTCTTGCCATCAGGCATCAACAAAGATACAACTCCTTTATGTAAGATCCTGGGGTGGCAAAGAGGAATGCCAATGTCGATGAAGTCCGTTGATGAAGACCGTCGATGAAGAAGCTCCTCACAATCCTGGGAAACCCCCTTTGAAACACTAGGGGCAAGGGAATCCATAGCTGCATCACCAAGATTGGCCCCCCTCTGAAAGGGATGGAGGGAACGACCAAAGGAGAGGGTGGGGGTGTTAGAGATCATCCCTTGGACATAGACATTTTCCTCTTTCAGGCAGTGTGCAGAGTAGTTCAGGGTCAATTTGTGTGCCACATCAACAACAGGGTGCCACGTTATCATTTCTGCCAGTTCAGCAGTCACACGTGTGGTGGGAGATGATGTTGCAGATGCCACGTGGCAGAGGACTGTGTAGTCGGACAGAGGCTGAGCAGTCGGACAGTTTTTTATGCAGTCGGCTGCATTTAATGCAGCCGACCTGATGTTGGACATTATTTTTTCCTTGGCTATATATAGCCAGTCTTTTGGCACATTCTCATTCATTCACATGCACTCTCAGTAGTTTGTGGAGATCAGATCGTGATCAGGCCTTGCTGTCCTCGAGGTGTGCTCGTGTGGTGACATCATCGAGGAGGAGATACGCAGACATACACACTGCTCCCGTGTACAGAACTGCATTTCTTTGTATTCAGCATACTTCCTAGTGTAGATCTTCTTGTTCTCTCTCTCTCTCTCTCTCTCTCTCTGTGTGTTCACTTTCTCTCTCAGTCTTGGTTCCACGCTTCCGCATGGCTGCACTCTGACATGGTATCAAAGCGGTGAAGACGGATTGACTGAGTAAAGAACCTACCTGAAGAGGAGATTTCAGCGCGACAGAAGGTTGTGTTTCGAGCATTTGAGAGCAAGCGGGAGGGATGTGCATCGGAACAAGGCTGAAGCAAGCGTGGGCACGCGGGAAAGGAGTCTAATTGGTGAATTTGCTGCTGTTTGCTGCTTTTTGAAGAGGAGGAAGGCTGTGTTTACGGCCTTCAATTGCAGATTTTACCTTTTCATCACCTCCAGCAGTTGAAGAAGATTCGGGAATCGAAGACAAGAGCCCTAGCAGGCTGCGTTTTCACAGTCAGAGGGGGTTTCTTTTGCGTTTGTGCAAGCATTGGAAGTAAAGATGTCTACAGAGACTGATGTGCAGTTCCAGGCGATCATGGACGGGAAGGTGCCTGTCCTACTGGCTCTTCCATCAGATGAGAAGCTTGATGGTGACAATTACCGCATCTAGTGCGTGATGATGTTGGCCATCCTGGAGTCTTATGATTTGGCAGGGCTTGTGATGGAGGAGATTAACTGGCCCTTGGTGAGAGATGAGTCCAAACTCTCTTCAAATGCTCGTGCGGAGTTGACCAAAGCCAGCCTCATTGGGACAAACTTAATGCTAGGATTCATTCTTTTCTTTTTCTGTCTTATACTACAGTCGTGATAGCTCACATGGAGCACTTGACGGTGGCTCGAGAGACGTGGTTGGAGCTCGACTAGATGTACAACCGGATGACCCTGATGAAGAGGGTTTCTTTGGAGGTGTAGATGCGGACGTTGTTCGTGAATAAGTTTTCTTCACTTCGAGAACACATCAATAAGCTTCGGCAGCTTCAGATGCAGGTTCAAAATGCAGGGAAGCCTAATGGCGATCACTTTATTGTCCTAGTTGCTGCCACGATTCGGTACCTTTTATTCTGCTCTTATTGCATCAAGGCGGGAGTCAACTCTTCGATGGGAAGAGTTGGTTTCTATGGCCTTGGACCAAGAGGAACAATTGAAGGGACAGAATGCTTCCAAATCGGAGGCATTGGTTGGTCAAGCCTCTTAGAAGAAGGGGAAGGACCAAAAGAAGAAGAAGGAAGACAACAAATCCAAGAAGGACAAAGAGAAAGAATCGACATGCCATACTTGTGGTAAGATCGATCATTGGAAGAAGGATTGCCTTGACAAGGATAAGAAGGACATCAAGAAGAAGGATCCTAAGGTTTCTAGAGCGGTGGCTGCATCCTCATCAGCTGCTTTTCTATACTTAGCGGTCATTGAGGACCCTACACCGAAGACTTCTGATGCTGCGATGACAGCTCCCCAAGCTCGAGAGTGGATCATGGACAACGGTGCCTCACGGCACATGACTCCTTCTCCCATTGGTGTTGCCCATTTGCGACTTTTGCTTGGGTAGCCAACTCTTTTGTGTCTATTGCTGCACGGGGTGAGATGCAAATCTGTGGGAAAGTTGAGCATCCATGTATCTCGGCCTCACTATGAGACCATCATGAGAAAGTGGAAGAAGTGACATTGGTATTGTGCCATTTTCGTGCATAATGGGAAAGGGGGCTTGAACCAAGTCCTTTCTGTCTCCACTTTAGTGATGTCTGCTCTGATCACACTATTTAGCTCTGCACGATTGAGACTCAAAGTAGGGTAGTCAAGGTTGTAATTGAACGGTGGCAGTCTATCTGTACTCATGCCATGTAAGTTCAGTCATGTGCTCATATGTGCATACCAACACTATCTATCTCCCTCTGCTACAAGTTGTCTTGAAGACTCCAGAGCTAGTATAGGATATCGATCTTTAGGAAGCTGCCATATCCTCTGGAGGAAAGTAATTGCTTGGAATAAGCTGCAACTACCATGGGTGCAGCGCCCAATTCTTCCCGGATGATCTCTTGTGGTACTGAGGCTTTTGCCCTTATCATACATGCTATCATCATGACCATTGGTCTTTCCATATGTTCCCAGCCATCATATTGTTGTGCTTTTGGTCCATCGCAGTAGTCCATAAGTGGCATCTGTTTAGTATGATAAAGGCTTGGGCCCCAAATGGCTGCCCCATAGAGTAAAAGCCGCAATTTGGTAAGAGGCTCTTGAAACTGTATGTGTGCACTCTGCCGCTCTAGAATACCCAAAGCTGCATATGCCCATGCAAGCCTAGCCTCTGAAGTCTCCTTCCATGAAAATTGTGGCCCTTTGAAAGGGACCTTGAAGTATACATATTGTCTAACCATTTCCATAGGCTGACTGTCATACTTAAAGTGGTGCTCTGAGCGTGTCACCCAAGTTGCCGAGGTGTTAAAGACCGTCACACACACACACACACACACACACACACAGATAGAGAGAGAGAGAGGTGTGTGTGTGTGTGTGTGTGGGGAACAAAAAAAAAATGGTTGTTGCACTGCAACACTTCAATAAGTAGCAATGAGAGTGAGTCAGTGGCACGGGGGAGTGAAATTTTGATGCTTTGCTTAGAATTTGATTAAGGTACAACTTATTAATCAAACTTGTAAATGTGAGGTGCATGTGTTGTGCAAGTCATTCAAGTCACAATTGATAGGTTAGGGATCTCGTGATATCCGTTGGTGCCAAAGGCAAAGGTTGTAACAAGTTGTAGTTGACAGGAACTAAGTGGTACTTGGTGATAGATTTTGGCCTTGACCAATTTATTAGCCATGAATATTAGTGCTGTCATTAAGGACTAGGCATTAATTAATTAATTAATGCCAATCCAGGGGCTGGTAACTTCTTAGGAATACTTGGAAGACAAATTGCCTAGCCAATTTAATTGTGGGCTGGAATAATAAATTTTTTGGGCAAGAATTAATTGTTAAATTAATTTTCAGAATAGTTAGGCTGAAAATTGCTGGATAGATGTGGAAATTACTTAAAATAGGTTGGGAAGGTTCTAATTGGGGCTAGGAGAGAGAAAAAATTCAGGAGAGGACTATTGGGCTGTTGGCGATTGTTGTAGGGGGGGGAATTCCTCAGCAGACCTATTTGCTGCAGGCAACAATAGCACATAGCCTCCTGGCAGTAGGTGATAGCAGGGAAGTGCAGTTCTCAGCCTGTAGACAGCCTCTTGGCTGTAGGCAACAATTCTTGGGGCTGTTCCAGAGGGCAGCAACAGAAATCAGTTATCTTCTCATGATGAAGTCTGAATGTTCTCTCTCCACAGCATTCCCTCTCATCCTCCAGCCAATTCTCAATTTCCCTCAGCAAATTCCAGCAGTTTCAGCTATTGGAGGTGGACAGTTTAAAGATTCTATGCTGTAAACCCTAATTTACTACAGAAATTAGGGTTTTACAGCCACCTTTGGAAGTGTGCTTTCAATTCAGGGCCAAGAAATTGAATTTTAGTGCCTGAAATTATAGAATTTCTGGAGTTTCAAAAGACAAGCTTGGCAACATTGAATCTAGGGTTAAATTTGTCTTCTAAGGAGCAGAGTGAAGGCCAATCCCTAAGCAAACCAAGAGGCAAATTGGTTTGAAGGCTTGCCGGTCACTCTTGACAGTAAGAGGCATTTGATTAGAGAAGGAGATTGTAGAAATCTTAGTTTACTCCATCTAATTTGCAATATAAGTTAAAGAAATACCACAACCGGCACATGTTTTGTAATCGAATGGGTGGCGAGTGTCCAAGGATTCATTGATAACACTTCGATTTCAATTTTACTATTGTTAGCATTAGTATGATTTTTAAGGGGACTTTTGTGTATCCACAATCAAAGCTTATAGCCTTCGACCAAGGGGTAATTGCAAGGCAGTCAAAAGAGAATAGGGTGGTAGCATTTGATACACATCATTCCGTGCGAACTGGGAGGTTATTGTCTCCTTCTCGATGCTTGCCACCTACACTTGAAATTGCCAATCTCTAGCCCTGCACATGCCGCCTTGCATGCACAACTTGATCATGTGCCCTAATCCACTTGGCATTCTTGGACCTTCTTGGACTACTATCATGCCTAGGCAATCCAGCTACATCTAGAACTATTTCCCTACCTCGACATGAGTTTTAGTTGCAACAACCTATTGATGACCGTGCATGATGCCGGCCACACACTTAGGGTAGTACCCTTAGGCTACACTACACTAGTCTCATACTACTTAGAACTCTTAGCTCTTCAAGCTAATGAGTCAGGCCCATAAACTTTGTCCTTAGGCTTTCCTTCCTTTGTCTTCCGCTGCATTTACTCATTCGTATACTTGTTCGCTTTCTTTTAGCCTTGCTTTTGCTTTGTTTTCCTTTAAAGCATCTCACTACCAACCTTTGATTTTGTAGATTCTGATCTTTTTAGTGTAATGAGCACATCAATGTAAAGAAATACCCTTAACATAGAAACACAAATAGAAACCGTACGACAAAGCACAACTTGATAAAAGAACACAGTTAGGGTTAGGGTAACTCAGGGACAATGAACACAGAAAATAAATGAAGTGATGTGACGGCTGAATATACAATGCTCATGCAGCAAACACACTATGCAGTGTATGAATACTGAACCTTGAACTCCTGTATCTCAAGGATCAGGTAGGGGTAATGAGTTGGAGAGTGTGTCGTACTCCGAATGGATCCCGAATTGCGGCAAGGCAGCAATAGTACACGCAGCTTGTGTATGGTTGGACCTAAAGTAGATGGCAGTCTAGAGTGCAGTAAACACAAGTTGTAGAGAGAGAAAAACAGCAAACACAGGTTGTGGAGAGAAAATCAGGTGAATGCGGGTAGAGGAGAGAGAAAATCTGGTGTGATAGGCTGAGGAGAGAGAAAAGCAGCAACAACAAGGAGGAGAGAGAATACTGAGCAGGCGGCAGTTGGAGAGTGATTAGCAACAGTCGCTCTGCTGTAAACAACTGCAAATTGTGGGTAGAAGGCTGAAAACAAGGGCCAGATTGTAGATGACAGCAAGGGATAGCTGAGACTGCGATGTCCTCCGTGCAAGGGATGTGGGCAGTAAGCTGAAAACACTTGAAACTTGCAAAAACGGGATATATAGTTGAATGGAGGGTAGTATACCTATTTATAGAAAGTTTGGGCCCTCCTAAGTGGGTTTGTGCTTATAGGATACATACACTTTCTAGAAACGCATTTCTTTTAAATAAAAAAGGTTACTTCATTAATTAAGCATGTTTTGGGACTGTTTAAGTGAAGCTAATGCATTTTTAGCTTAACAAGTGCTCTTTGAGAGTGAAGAGATTGCTCTCACAACTCACAAGAGAAGAACTTGAAAGAGAGATTGAACTAGAACATGATTGTGAGATGACTTGATTATAAGAGAACTTGATTACATGAAAATGCTTACAAGAGCGTGGCTTGATTACAAGACAAGACTCAATACAAGACAAGACTAGAACAATTCAAAAACTAAAAGAGGACTTGCCTCGCAGGAGCTTCACAACTAGTCTTGGCAAGATTGAAGGGCTTATAGCCCAAGACCCTTGTTTATAGTAGAATTGAGGAGGCTATGAGGAAGCTTCTAGACGATGACATCATTGATAACAGAAGCATCATACAAGACAAGACTCAGTACAAGACAATAACTAAAAGAGGACTTGCCTCGCAGGAGCTTCACAATTAGTCTTGGCAAGATTGAAGGGCTTATAGCCCAAGACCCTTGTTTATATTTATAATAGAATTGAGGAGGTTACGAGGAAGCTTCTAGACAATGACATCATTGATGACACAGCATCATTGACGTAAGTGATGACATAAGCATGTTGATGTAAGCATTGATGCAAGCTTTTGCTAGCAATTTCCAAAGAATTATCTAGAAGCTTCCTAGAATCGTCTACTACTTTCTTGAAGCTTTTGTGTTGTGGAATCTTCTAGAGACTTCATGGAACTAGGGCTTGTACTAACTTGCATACAAACCGAGGGTAGTCCTTGCTTGAGCGTTCATTTCATTACCCCCCCTTGTAGCATCGAGTTCCACGAGGGGAGGTGGTGTGCTTTTGAATAGACCTTGGCTTGATTGGGTATTGAAGATGAAATTCATGAATCTTAAGAGGAGCTCTTTGAAGATATAAAGCTGGTTTCCATGTTCGTTCACTTGCATCATAGCCCTTTCAATGAATGAGATATTATAATGTGTCTCTTGAAATTCTCGAATCTGGGATTTTATCTACTTCATATTCTTGGTGATCTTCAACTATGATTGGAGGCAATGGCTTTCGTACTCTTTTAGGGATATTGGATGTATGATATGGATCCAAGATTGAAACATGAAATACAAGATGGATTTTCATGGACGGGGGAGCTTGCAGATGATAGTTGGCCGGATTTACTTAGCCAAGAATCCTAAAGGGCCCAAGTCGTTGAGAATCCAGTTTTTGGGAGAGACAAGAAGAACGTAGATCACATTGAAGAAGCCAAACTTCATCTCTAATTTTATATGATGGGTGTTGCATGCGAAGCTTGTTTGCATTTCTCTTATATTTCTCTTGAGCTTGTTTGGTATGTGCTTGCAACTCTTTACATATATCAAAGAGGTGTTGAGCTAGATCTGTAATAGTTGGATTATTTTGTTGTGATCAATGATGAGGGACTTTAGCTCGATTGTATGTGGCACAAGAACGCACGAAGTCCTTGACTAGTTTTCATACTTGCGGGCACCAAAAATCCCTTGAAACCAGCTCGATTGTCTTGTTAACCTCAAAATGCCATGTTGAGGGGAGATCATGTCTCTTTTTAAGTATATCCACTTGCAAAGGACCGGGAGGAATATAGAGGAGTCCTTTATAATAGAGCAACCTATCAATATCTTGGAAATCCCTTTGAGTTTGTTCTTGGCCTTCATGTAATTGCTTCCTCATGTCCTTGGCAAATGTGTCTTTTGTAATTTTCTTCTAGACCTTTGATAAGAATCCAAAGTCTTCTAGGGATTTCTTGATAACTACCCTTAACTTCAATTGCTTATGTTTCAAGGTTACTGAATTTTGTTGGTCATGGGTTTTGTCACCTTCTTTGAGATCGTTGAGATAAAGCATCTCGCTTTCCTTGTTGGTTGCCAGGCCTATAGGTAATGACAAAGTCAAATCTAGATAGGAAACTGGTCTATCTTGCTTGGCGACGATTCAAGATACGAGAATTGATAAAATATTTTAGATTTTTGTGATTTGTATAGATAGTGATTTGGAGATTTTTGTGATTCAAAGATGTGGAAGATGATCGCCAATTGTCGAGGGAGCAAGAACTTGATGCTAGGGAGTGATCCAGGCAGCAACGAAACACAAATTCAAGAGTGTTAGAGCTGTCAAACGCAAGAAGAGTAGTCTAGATGTGGACGCCAAGAATTAGGTGATGACGCCAAATGCAAAGGAAGTTCCCAGGTTGCAAAACACAAATACTTGGAGTGTGTCCGATTGAAGCAGGGGTAAAGAAGGTAGTCGTCATTTGCAGAATGTTGTCGCTAGGTGGAGGAAGTTAATGTGTGGCAGAGAGAAGGCCTCTAGATGCTAAATGCAGTAGCCAGCAAGTTGTCAGGTTGATGTGAGCTGATGCTAGTTAGTGGAGACAATCCAGATGCAGCAAACACAGAGAAGATGATGACGCTAGCTGGTGGAGATTGATGCTAGATGCAAGAAGGCCATAAATTACTATGCCCTCTATAAGGGATGTGGGTAGCAGTGGTGTGGGAAGATTCTCGAGGCGACAAAAGAAGAGACGTGAAGAATGACTGAAGTGGATATTGGTGACTGAAGAAGGTAGTAATGAATGAATGAAGTGATTGCTTATTCATAGGCATAAGCAATCTATGGTGGCGCACCACTGTGTGGGCATCCATTGAAAAAGTAGCCAAAATGCGGACACCAACCTTTTTGGCCCTTAGTCTACCTTAGACAGCAACTAGTACATCCATTCACCTTGGTCGTTCACTCATTCTGTAAATTGAAGAAGAGGTTTATAAAAAAAATGACAAACAGAAGAAGGCTTTGATAGCATGTCAAAAATGACAAAGAGACTAGAGAGACAGTAGGGTTTGCAGGGAGAAACACAGTGTGTGTACTGCAAACACTAAGACAGAAGAGAATCCGAGAAATACAAGAAGAACATGGTGATTATACAGTGAATCATGCTATGAGAAGAAAAGCTGATACAATGGAGCTAAAGCTCAGCAGCTAACTGTACTATCCCGCTTGAATCAGGCGGTAGCACTTGTGGAATCAGTATAGTGAAGGAAGCAAATTGTAGTCCTATGGGTAGTGGGCTATCGAAGTAATCACTAGAAGGTGAAGGGCAGCTGTGGAGGGAGTGGAATGCAGTCCTCTGATATCGTCGAGACGTGGAAGATGATCACCAGTTGTCGAGGGAGTGAGAACCAGAGTCCTCTGATGTTGGAGAGTGATCTAGATAGCAAAACGAAAATCCCAAAGTGTGAGCTGTCAGACATAGGGAGAGTACTCTAGATGTTGAATCCAAGAACTAGATGATGACGCCAGATGCAGAGGACGTCTCCAGGCTGGAAAACACAAATACCTAGGGTGTGTCTGATTGGAGCAAGGGGTAAGAAGGCAGTCGTCAGCTGCAGAATGTTGTCGCTAGGTGTAGGAAGCTGGCGCCTGATAGAGAGAAGGCTTCCAGATGCTAAATGCAACAGCATGCAAGTCGCTAGGTTAATGGGAGATGATGCTAATTGATGGAGACACTTCGGATAGAGCAAACACATAGAAGAAGATGACACCAACTGGTGGAGATTGATGGTAGGTGGAAGAAGGCCACGAATTGCGATGTCCTCTGCAACAAGGGATGTGCGTAGCAGTGGCATGGGAAGAGTGTTGGGGGGATGGAAGAAGAGGGGTGAAGAATGACTAAAGTGGATGGTGGTGACAGAAGAAGGTGGTAATGAATGAATGAAGTAGCTGCCTATTTATAGGCATTAGCAGTCTAGAGTGGCGCACCACTGTGTGGTCATCCACTCAAAGAATGGCCTAAATGTGGGCAGCAGTCCTTTTTGAGGCTGTCAATGTGAAAACCTAGTAACCCTTAGTCTACCTTAGATAGCAAGTAATGCTTCCATTCACCTTGGTTGTTCACCCATTTTGTAAACTGAAGAAGAGGTTTGTCAAAATAATGACAAACAGGAGAAGGTTTCGATAGCATGTCAAAAATAACAAAGAGATCGGAGACAATAGGGTTTGCATGGAGAAACACAAAGTGTGTATGGCAAACATTGAGAGAGAAGAGAAGCTTAGAAACACAAAAAGAACACAATGATGATACACGGAATCATGCTATGAGAAGAAAAGCTGATATATCAGAGCCGAAGCTCAAAAGCTAATGATGCTGTCCTGCCTGAATCAAGCGGCAACACTTGTGGGAATCAACATAGTGAAGGGAGCAAAACATAGTCATCTGGGCAGTGGGTTGTTGAAGTAATCACTAGAAGGTAAAGGATAGTTATGGAGGGAGCGAAACACAATCCTTTGATGTCGTTGGAGATGTGAAAGATAACCCCCCGCTATCGAGGGAGCGAATTATAGTCCTTTGATGCGAGGGAGTGACCTAGGCAGCAAGACGCAAATCCCAGAGTGTGAGAGGTATCAAACGCAAGGAGAGCAGCCCAAGTGTTGACACCAAGAGCTAGGTGATGATGCCAGATGTGGAGGACGGCCCTTGGCTGCGAAACGCAAATACTTGGGGTGTGTTGGATTGGAGCAAGGGTTAAGAAGGCAGTCAGTAGTTACAATATGTTATTGCTAGGTGTAGGAAGCTGACATCTAGTAGAGAGAAGGCCTTGAGATGCTAAATGCAAAAGCCAACAAGTCGCTAGGCTGATGAGAGTTGATGCTAGCTGGTGGAGACACTCTGGATGCGGCAAACGTAGAGAAGAAGATGATGCCAATTGGTGGAGACTGACGCCAGGTGGAAGAAGGCCATGAATTGCGATGTTCTCCGTAAGGGATGTGGGTAGCAGCGGCATGGGAAGAGTGTTGAGGCAACAGAAGAAGAGGAGTGAAGAATGATTGAAGTGGATATTGGTGATTGAAGAAGGTAGTAATGAATGAATGAAGTGATTGGCTATTTATAGGCATAAATAGTGTAGGGTGGCTTACCATTATGCGGGCGTCCACTAAAAAACTGGCGAAAGTGTGGACACTAGCCCTTTTGGTGCTGTTATTGCGAAAACCTAGTAACCCTTAGTTCACCTTAGAGAACAACTAGTGCATCCATTCACCTTGGTTGTCCACTCATTATGTAAATTGAAAAGGAGGTTTATTAAAAAAATGACAAAGAGAAGAAGGCTCCGATACCATGTCAAAAATGGCAAGGAGACCAAAGAGACATTGATGTTTGCAGGGAGACACAGTGTGTATGACAAACACTGAGAGAGAAGAGAAACTCAAAAACATAAGAAAAACATAGCGATGATACATTAAATCATGCTATGAGAAGAAAATTTGATGTAGCAGAGTCGAAGCTCAGAAGATAATTGTAGTGTCCTACTTGAACCAAGCGGTAGCATGTCTGGAATCCACATAGTGAAGGGAGTGAAACGCAGTCCTTCAGGCAGTGGGCTATCAAAGTAATCACTAGAAGGTGAAGGACTGGTGTCGAGGGAGTGAAATGCAGTCCTCTAATGCGGTCAAAGATGTGGAAGATGATCACGAGCTATTCAAGGAGCGAACCAGAGTCCTCTAATGCTGGGGAGTACTTGGGTAACAAAATGCAAATCCCAGAGTGTGGGACCTGTCAAACGCAAGGAGAGCAGCCCAAATGTTGATGCCAAGAACCAGGTGGTGACGTCAGATGTAGAGGAAGTCCCCAAGCTGCAAAATGCAAATACGTGGGGTGTGTTGGACCTGGATTGAAGTAGGGGGTAAGAAGGCAGTCATCAATTGTAGAATGTTGTCGCTAGGTGTAGAAAGTTGACGCATGGCAGAGAGAAGGCCTCTAGATGCTAAATGGAAAAGCCAGGAAGTCAGTAGGCTGATGGGAGCTGACTCTAGTTGGTGGAGGCAATCTGTATGCAGTAAACGTAGAGAAGATGGCGCTAGCTAGTGGAGACTGACACTAGATGGAAGAAGGCCATGAATTGCGATGTCCTCCGCAAGGGGTGTTAGCAGCAACGACGTGGGAAGATGGGTGATGGAAGAAGGGTGGTGAAAAATAACTGAAGTGGATGGTGGTGACCAAAGAAGGTGGTAATGAATGAAGTGATTGCCTATTTATAGGCATAAGTAGTCTAGGGTGGCGCACCACTGTGTGGGCAGGGACTGAAAAAGTGGCCAAATGTGGACATCATCCCTAGAGCAAGGAATCCTTGAAGTGGGAGAACTCATTTGACTTGAACTGTAAAAAATAAGCCCACAATTAGCATGAAATACAAGCTCTTTTAAGGAATTCCATCCACATAAGTCCACACAAATTTGTAGATACAAGCTCCAAGGGTGTTGAAAACCGCCTCGAAGCCTTGGTGGGAATGGCATCATGATGGTGTTTCCCATGATTGTAGGATACACACAGCTCTTGGCTCACCACAATGTTTAGCAGACCTGGAACAAGCTATCCCCTAGAATTTTTTTGAAGATAATTATAATTTAGGTAGCCAAACCGAGCATGCCAAAGTTTGAGTGTGTTTGAGAGGTAAGAAGAAGAGAGGTCAAGGCAAAAGGAGACCTTAACTTGTAGACTCCGTTCTCCTTATGACTGGAAGTAAGCACGTCTCGATCCACGGTCAAGAATCTGAAAGAAATCCTTGTCAAACTTAACCAAGAGGGCGAGGTTACAAATCTTGTGTACGGAAGGCAAGTGGTAACCCAAGCTTGTTATATAAAGCATCTCTGAAGTATGAGCACCACCTTGCCCATTTGGAATAAGCTACATATTACCCATTCCTTGAATAGGGATAGAAGAGGTATCGTTGATGAGAATATGGCCATGCGAAGGGTGCAAATGTGTGCAACACCTCTTGTAGGAGTAGTCATGTGTCCAAAGGCACCACTATCAACAATCCACTCACGAGAATGTAGAGCCATGAATGCAGTATTAGAAGCCCTAGGGATTGATGTCTCAATCATTGCTAAGTGGAGGAAGGCAACTGATGGGGGAGCAGCCATCGCTTTTGAATCCTTTGAAGACTTTCCCTTCTTCTTGTCAGGGCAATCCTTCTTCCAGTGACTTGTCTTGTCATAGATGTGACAAGTGGGATCCTTTCCTTTGTCCTCCTTCAATTTGTCCTCCTCCTCCTTTTGGTCCTTCCCCTTCTTCTGAGAGGACTGACCTATCAATGCCTCCGATTTGGAAGCATTCTCTCCTTTCAATTGCTCCTCTGGGTCCAAAACTATAGGAACAAACTCTTCCCTATGAAGAGTCTCTATCAGTCCTGAAGCAATCAAGGCAGAGTAAAATGCACTGAATTGGGGTGGTAACTAAGAAAGAAAAGTTATCGCCATGTCCTTGAGGTAATCGCCTTCTCTACATTTTGGATCTACATTTGCAATTACGGAAGCTTATTAACATGCTCCCACATAGAAGAAGACTTGTTAGGACTGAAAGTCCTCATTTGAATCTCTAGGGACACCCGCTTCATCATAGTCATCCGATTGTACATCTGATCAAGCTCCAGTCATATATCCCAAGCCATAGTCAAGTGCTCGATGTGAGCAATGACTGTTGGAGTACAGGAGGGAAAGAGGATAGAACGGATGCGGGCATTCAATTTGTCCCAATGCGCCTGTACCTTCATCAACTCAGCTTTCTCATTTGAAGAAAGCTTGGAGGAATCACGAGCTGTAGGACGGCCTATAGCCTTGGTCACAAGCTCTACCAAATCATAAGATTCCAAGATGCCAAGCATCATTACATGCTAGATACAATAATTCTCCCCATCAAGCTTTTGATTTGTAGGAAGAGCTGGCAACATGGGGACCTTACGATCCATAATAGCTTGAAACTCCAGATCAATTTTGATCGACATTGTAAATAGAATGACCTACCCGAAAACAAGGGCAACCCCCTCTTATTTGTGCTTGCTAAGGCTTCCTCCACTTATCCTCAAAGAGTTTCACCCGCCGGAGGCGATGAAAACTCAAAATCTGCAGCAAAAGGCTGAAAATGCAGCCTTTCCTCCTTCACGAACACCAAATACCTGCAAAAACAGCGACTTTGCTCTCTCTCCATGCACAATCTATTTAGTACAACCTCCAAAGGCTGAAAACTCAAGTTTTTGTTGTGAAGAATCCTCCTGATCAGGTGTGCGGATGATTAATCAGCCCTTCTACGCTGCTCTGAGATCACATCTGAGACGGTATGGCTTTGGAAGTTACTAGGAGAGCTTGGTTGTCCTCAAACAAGTCCTACGACACTTCATTGCGACAATGAGAGTTGCGTTGCTTGCCATTGATGAGACCGTTGATGTGGATTATTGCAAGACAAGATAATCTTGTAGGATTTTTCATGAAGGTGCTTCCTCAGCTTTTTCTACAATAACACTCTAGATTCGTGAGCTTTATGCCGTGTCTAGGATCTAAGAGGGGTTGTTAGAGATTATTCATCCTCTGGACTAGGATTTCTCAGGTTATATTGGTGTAGTTAGTTCTCTCAGAGGTAGTCTCAGATGGCATTATTCATTATTCATGTCTATTAGTAGGCATTTTCAGCAGACACTGTGTACGAGCAATTTTTCAAGGAGGTGATGGTGCCAGGTGGCAGAAGGAAAACTGATCACTGATTATTTCATTCATTTATGTTGTAGTCGGTAGTTTTCGATTAGGTTGGCCAGTTTTTTACTAGCCAATTGCATTATTTTATTGCATTCTTTTGTCCTATTTAGCCCACTTGGCAACTTGCCCGACACACTTGTTTTTCTAGGTGATGGTGGGAGAAATTCAACTCGAGGAGATACATCCATAGCCCTTGTATATCTATCCTCTTCATGTCAGTATTCATTGACTGCTGATTTCGTTTGTTGTCAAAAAAAGGACAAATAGAAGAAGACTCTGCTACATGTCAAAAATGACAAAGAGACTAGAGAGATAGTAGGGTTTGTGGGGAGAAACACAGTGTATACGGCAATCAGTGAGAGAAGAGAAACTTGGAAACATAAGGGGAGTAGGGTGATGATACACTAAATCATGCTATGAGAAGAAAAGTTGGTACAATGGAGCTGAAGTTTAGAAGATAATTGCATTGTCTTGTCTGAATTAGGCAATAGCAGTTGTGGGAATCAACACAGTGAAGGGAGTGGAACGCACTCATCAGGGCAGTGGGCTATCGAAGTAATTACTGAAAGGTGAAAGACAGATGTGGAGGTAGCGAAATGCAGTTCTGTGATGTCGTCGAAGGTTTGGAAGATGATTACTAGCTGTCGAGGGAGTGAGAACCATAGTCCTTTGATGGCGGGGAGTAATGTGGGCAACAAAATGCAAATCCCAGAGTGTTGGAGTTGTGAACCACAGGGAGGCAGCCCAAATCCTAATGCCAAGAACCAGGTGATGACGCCAAATGGAAAGGAAGTCCCCAAGTTGCAAAATGCAAATACTTGGGATGTGTTAGACTGGTTAGGGGGTAAGAAAGTAGTCATCGGTTGCAAAATGTTGTTGCCAAGTGTAGAAAGTTGGTGCTTGGTAGAGAGAAGGCTTGCAGATGCTAAATGCAAAAGCAAGCAGGTCTCCAGGTTGATGGGAGCTGAGAAAAGGAAGATGTCAACTGGTGGAGACTGATGCTAGATGGAAGAAGGCCATGAATTGCTATATCCTTTGTAAGAGACTTGGCAAGAGTGTTGGGTGGACTGAAGGAGAGCGATGAAGAATGACTGAAGCGGATGGTGGTGACCAAATAAGGTGGTAATGAGTGAATGAAGTGAGTGCTTATTTATGGGCATAAGCAGTCTAGGGTGGCGCACCACTATGTGGGTGTCCATTGAAAAAGTGGCCAAAATGTGGACACCAGCCTTTTTAGGGCTATTAGTGCGAAAACCTAGTAACCCCTAGTCTACCTTAGACAACAACTAGTGCATCCATTCACCTTGGTTATTCACTTATTCTGTAAACAGTAGAAGGCTCTCATAGCATGTCAAAAATGACAAAGAGACCAAAGAGACAGTAGGGTTTGTAGGGAGAAACACAGAGTGTATACAGCAAACACAGAGAGGAGAGAAATTGAGAAACACAAGAAGAACAGGGTGATGATACACTAAATCATGCTATGAGAAGAAAAGTTGGTACAATGGAGTCGAAGCTTAGAAGATAACTGCATTGTCTTGTTTGAATCAGGCGGCAACACTTGTGGGAATCAGCATAGTGAAGGGAGCAAAACGTAGTCATTTGAGCAGTGGGTATCAAAGTGATCACTGGAAGGTGAAGGAGAGATGTGGAGGGAGCGAAATGCAGTTCTCTAATGTCATTGGAGATTTGAAAGATGATCACCAGCTATTGAGGGAGTGAGAACCATAGTCCTCTGATGGCAGGAAGTGACGTGGGCAACAAAACACAAATCCTAGAGTATTGGAGCTGTCAAACGGGAGAGCAGCCCAAATGTTGATGCCAAGCACTAGGTGATGATGCTAGATGCAAAGGAAGTCCCCAAGTTGCAAAACACAAATAGTTCGGGTTTTTTGGACTGGAGCAAGGGTTAAGAAGATAGTCATTAGTTGCAAAATGCTATTGCCAAGTGTAGAAAGCTGACGCTTGGCTCAGAGAAGGCTTGCAGATGCTAAACACAAAAGCTAGCAGGTCGCTAGGCTGATGGGAGCTGACGCTAGTTGGTGGAGACACTCTGGATGCAGCAAACGTAGAGAAGAAGATGATACTAGCTAGTGGAGATTGATGCTAGATTGAAGAAGGCTATGAATTGCGATGTCCTCCGCAAGGGATGTGGGCAGCAACGACGTGGGAAGAATGTTGTGGGAGGGGGTGGGGGGGGTGGGGGAGGGTGAAACAGAAGAAGAGAGGTGAAGAATGATTGAAGTGGATCGTGGTGACCGAATGTGGTAATGAATGAATGAAGTGACGGCCTATTTATAGGCATAAGCAATCCAGGGTGGCGCACCGCTGAGTGGCCGTTCACTCAAAAAAATGGCCTAAATGTGGGAAGCAACCCTTTTTGGGGCTGTCAATGTGAAAACCTAGTAACCCTTAGTCTACCTTAGACAGCAAGTAGTGCATCCATTCACCTTGTTTGTTCACCCATTCTGTAAATTGAAGAAGTGGTGTGTCAAGAGAATGACAAATAGAAGAAGGCTCTGATACCATGTCAGAAATGACAAAGAGACCAGAGAGACAATAGGATTTGTGGGGAGAAACACAGAGTGTGTGCGGTAAACACTGAGAGAGGAGAGAAATTGAGAAACACAAGAAGAACACGGTGATGATATAGTGAATCATGCTATGAGAAGAAAAGCTGATACAATAGAGCCAAAGCTCAGAAGATAATTGCAGTCCTACTTGAATCAAGCGGCAATACTCGTGGGAATCAGCACAGTGAAGGGAGCGAAACACAGTCCTTTGGGTAGTGGACTATTGAAGTAATCAATGGAAGGTGAAGGACAAATGTGGAGGGAGTGAAACGTAGACCTTTGATGTCGTCGGAGACGTGGAAGATGATCACTTGCCATTGAGGGAGCGGACTATAGTCCTTTGATACTGGGGAGTGACTTGAGCAGCAAAACGCAAATCCTAGAGTGTTGGAGTTGTCAAATGCAGGTAGAGCAGCCTAGATGCTGACGCCAAGAACTAGGTGATGATGCTAGATACAGAGGAAGTCCCTGGGCTGCAAAATGCAAATACTTGGGTTGTGTCGGACCAGAGCAGAGAGTAAGAAGGTAGTCATTAACTGTAGAATGTTGTCACCAGGTGTAGGAAGTTGATGCCTGGCATAGAAAAGGCATTCAGGTGCTAAATGCACAAGCCAGCAAGTCATCGAGTTGATGGAAGTTGGCGCCAGCTGGTGGAGACACTTCGGATGCAGCAAACGCATGAGGCTAGGTGGAAGAAGGCCACGAAGAACTGCGATTTCCTTTGCAAGGGGTGCGGGTAGAAGTGGTACGGCAAGCGTGTCGGGGTGATGGAAGAAGAGGGGTGAAGAATGATTGAAGGAGATGGTGGTGACCGAAGAAGGTGGCAATGAATGAATGAAGTGAGTTCTTATTTATAGGTATACGCAGTCTACGGTGACACACCACTATGTGGGCGTCCACAAAAAAAGTGGCCAAAACATAGACACGAGTTCTTTTTGGGGCTATCAATGCAAAACCCTAAATGAAGTGGTTTTTGAACACACCCTCTCAAGCCCAAAAAGGGAAGAAAGAGGAGCGAAGAGAGAGACAATGAAGATGTAGAGAATCTTGGAGATCCAAGATCTCCTCTTGAAAGGTAACCTATAGTAAGGAACAATAGATAAGATGAACTGTAGAACCTAACTTCACCTTAGGAGAGAAGCCACTAGCTTCGTAACTCCATGCTGGAAGGAATTCGAAGGCCTTGGCACCAAGTCATGGCTTAACCTCCAAGGCTTCAATCTAGGTGGTCTTTGAAGATCATGGGTATTAGTAGGAGAAATGACTGCCCAAGGACTGCCATCTTCAAAGAGTAAATGGTGGGTGACCAACTACATGATGAGTAGGTGTTGTCACCAGGTGGTGATACTTTTTGCAGTTGCTTTCCTTATTTACTTATATAAATATTTTATTTTTTTATTTTTTAGTTGTTGTTGCTTTTGACGCCCAGAGTTCTCTTGGAATAAGTCGGGATCTTTGCATAGCTAGAAGAGGTATCCATTGGGACAAATTGAACTAATGGTTTGTTTAAGCCTTAGGATTGGTTCCATATTGAATGGGCACTGAAGAATAGAATGCCAATGGTTTGGGACTGTGTGCCTAGCCACTGGAGATGGTGTACGACAATGAGTCCGGCCAAGACAGAAGATGCACATGTGAGAATGCTCACGGAATAAAAGTCACTGTAACTGAGCCACATTACACTTTTTGATGTGGTTGCAATGATAGAAGTTGCTCAGAACAACTCCAGGAATGCAGGGTTTACCATCCCTAAAATTTAGGGAGTTACTATTTTTGGACCCCAAAATTTGTTTGCGTCATTATCTTTGTTTTTGCACGAGGATTAATTCTCTGGTCTGTGCCGAGATCAAATTTTGCACCAATTATGGAGAATTTTAGACCCAAAGGTTTAAACGGGAAAATTGTTACGTGTATGCCATTTGGCACAAATTCCCAAAAGAGAGAGAGAGAGCATTTTAAAAAAAACCTAATAGGGATAAGGGGCAGATCTGAGAATGAAGTTTTGAGGAGCTGAGGGCAGGTTGCTGCAATTTCATCAGCTATGGAGAGTACTTCGTCTCTGACTCATGTACGAAGGTAGAGCTTGCTCCCTCTGATCAACTCTCTCTCTCTCTCTATTCTCAGAGGAAATTCTTTGCATGATGGGCTGATTCCATCAAAGGTACAGTTTTGTGTTTTCTTTGCACTTCTGCTGAGTCAAGAGCCTCACTGTCTAAAGTCAAGAGTAGCTGTTGGCTTCTCCAATGCAAGAACTAAAGGAAGTAATGGCCATGCCACACAGGAACATGGTTTTTCAGCTGTGATTTAGTGCTGTTTGTGGGACCTATTTTAATGCTGGACAGTAAGAACAGCGAATTCAAAGATCTGCAGACTGCAATTCTGCACATGAATCGAGTTTTTGTCACAGAAAATGCTTTCCTGAAAGGGATGTTGTTTTGGACATGCTGGACAGTAAGAACAATGAATTCAGAGATCTGCAAACTGCAATTCTGCACATAAATCATTGAGTTATTGTTACAGAAAATGTTTTCCTAAAAGGGATGTTGTTCTAGTCATGCTGTACTGTCCTTACGCAGCTGGGATTTACTCAGAAAAGATGAAAACCAATGGTTCTCAGGTTATGTATTTTGGAACATTTCATTTTTATAACTTTCCATCTTTTAATTGATAAAGAAATACCGAGAGGGACACCGGTCTTCATGGCCAATCTGGTGTTGA
The DNA here is from genome assembly GCF_053477565.2 of Lygodium microphyllum. Lineage (NCBI taxonomy): Eukaryota > Viridiplantae > Streptophyta > Polypodiopsida > Schizaeales > Lygodiaceae > Lygodium > Lygodium microphyllum. The sequence continues at coordinate 130,409,918 of NC_141147.1, read as the reverse complement.
GCGAGGGAGTGAGGTCTCTGTTTTTGTGTGTGTGTGGAAAGACCAGGTGTTAATTGAAGGAACTACAGCTTTATGTGAGTCATAGACCGATTTCAGGTGCCCCCCTTGAGGGTGGAGGTGTAGGGGTCCCCTTTGAAGCCAAAGAAGTAGAAGCCCGCTCTGAGGGCAAAGAGAGCACATCCCCTTTGAATCCCCCTCTACTAGAGAGAGGGAATCTAAAAACTCGTGGATCACCGATTCCGAATCATTTGAGGATGAAGGAAGTGCTGCTGGTCGTGCCAAAGAAGGTATTTGGGGTAGCAAAGATGTCGAAGAACTCCTAGAGGTGGCGTCTTGAGCCTGAGTAGTCAAGGGTGAGGAAAAGTGAGGCTCAGGTGGAGCCAAGAGTGGGCAACAATTAGTGTGTCTCAGTCTGAAAAAGTACAAAGCCTTTGAAAAATCTCACTTTTATTACCCCTCTTGCTTCTCAGAATGTTGATAAGAGTTATACTCAAAAGGGGATTAGAAGGAAGCGATCCATGCCCTTTCACATGTTCAGAGTATTCCGACTGTTTTAGCCATGCACATGTCAAACTCTGGCTGAATGCAGTAATTTTCCCGTAAAGTTTTGTATTTACCGCCCCAGAAATCTTGATCTGAATAGCTGAGGTGATTTATAATTGACTATCAAGAATAGCTTAGGTGATTATAATTGACCTCAGAAGTTGCCTGGTTGACTGTTTTGATGTTTACTTATATTTCGTGAGCTTAAACAAGGAAACAGAGACTCTAGTTATGTAAGGTTTCTAACATTCACTAAATGTACCATATTTATGTGAGAATGAGCAATGGAGTGGAAGAACACAACTATTTGAACAGTGTAAAAAATGAACAGTGAAAGAGAGAGCACAAGAACTCAAAGAATGAAAGAATGGGCAATGAAATCCATAAGACATGAGATTACCGTACATATCACACATGTGATGGCATGTGTGATGGCCAGCAGTACCTCTAGTCTTCCTCTCTTCAAGTGGATCTGATCCGAATCCCAATACAATAAGGGCGGAGGGGGTTGAGGTATATATAGACTATGAGACAAGAACCCATATAAATGGACCAGCCCTAAAATGAGGCCCCTGCTGCCGATATAGGTGCCCAATAACACGGCTAATCAATGTACCTAACACCCATGAAATGTACATTGCTAACACTTCCACACTGCTTGAAAACTATTGTTTTGAGTAAATAAGCATGGTCTTTAAAGGATAAAATGATTTTCGATTCTAGCCTAATGCTTACTGTGCTCATTTTGCAGCAGAGACTCGGAGAAAGATGGCGATCTTGTTCCAGCACAAAAAAATCTCTTGCAACCATTTTCATACTCACAACACCCATCATTGTCCAGGGAGAAGCATCGAGCTGCAAGAACACCATCTTTGCTTTGAAGGCTAACTCGTGACTTGCTAATCCTGGTTGACCTAGTCATGACTCTCTAATCCTGGTTGACTAAATATCATGCAGAGGTGGTCGCTCACCATCCTTTATAGTAGTCATAACACAGCTGGTGGTCACTGACCATCCTTAATTAAGAAGTCACAAAATACAAGTGAAAGCAAATAGCTAGTGGTAGAAGGGTTCCCCCTATACTAGTACACGGGTTACACAAATCAAATTATAATGTTGATTGTTTTGCATGTACAGTTTCATAATATTGAATAAGTGGGACTTCTGGCTTTTTGATTATGTGTGTGCATCTGATATTTGGTATCTTATTCAATTTGTCACTTTAGCACAAAATCTCAGATAAGGAAGCGCTATATCAACTGGACTCTGGATTTGTGCTTGCATGTGGGTGTTCACATGCATGTGCCAGGGGACGAATATGTAAGCTTCATAGTGATTGTTGCATTCGGTTCCCCTTGGTTGATTAAAGCCCAAGCTTAAGCCAAAACCGTTGGCCATTCTTTACGAGCATCCACTGCATTCAGCTGAAGAAGGAAATGCCTGCATATTGCATGAAAATGCCCATATCACACCAGCCGATTGTGGGAACATGTGAGGTGCTCGCATCGCACCACCTCCTATTGGTGAAGTCTTCATGTTGCATCACAGCTTGAGCAGGAATAATCCTAGGCATGATCTTCATACTCCATGACTCTATGTGATGGCTCAAATCACTCTCAAAACAAGCAATGGTATCTCGCTCTAAATCTTGTAGTAGACAGCACAGACATACATAATGCTCCTGAGAGTCTTACCTTTATCCCACATAGTTGGCACATTTGATCCTCTCGCATGATACTCTTGTATTGCCCTATTTCCACTTGTAGCTAATGTCATGAAGTATGGAGTTGACCAACGGCACATCAAAGATTGAGAGGTGCATATCCATGTATGATGCGTGTGTGACAAATCCATCATCGGAGAGGTGCAAGAAGAGTGACCTAGTAGAGTGTCGTCTTTTTGCCTAACTATTGCACATGGGTCACCCAAGTCCTCTCAGTATCCACCCATAATATCCATCTCGATCACTTGATTTAGGCTTGTGGTTGTGTTGATTGAGTCCAAAGTATAGGACAGTGGAGATTGTAGTGAAAAGGTGGGAGTGTGTCTATCCTCATCCCATGTAGACTTAGCGAAGTGCAAAACTAGGTATACCAACAATATGTATCTCCCTCTATTGCTAACTACTTGGAAGAGACGAGTGCGAAGAAGTATCTTGTTTGTAGAAGCTCCCACTGTTTATGAAGAAATATCACTACCTTGCAAGGGGCCTCTATGACTAAAGGCACAACTCCTAGCTTTGCTCTAATGATGTCTTGGGGCCTTGTTGGTAAAATTGGACAAATGGTGACTAAACTAATATAGTCATTTGGTTGAGGTGAACACATGGTGACAAAAGGTATTGGGTTCAACTCCTACATTCCTTACACTCATTTAGTATAGGTGAAGAAAAAGGAAGATTTGGACATGGGTCAATGGGTTAAAATAAGTGGCTTACCACAACGGTAGCCCCTTTGTGTGTGTGTGTGTGTGTGTGTGTGTGCAAAATGTTCCAAGAACATTAAGAGCATCCCTTTGCATAGGTGGTGATATTGCTTCCATGGAAGAACCCGAATGTGGTGTCATATGGAACGTTTCAAGATTGGTGGTGTTTTACACCTCATTAAAGGTATAGTGCACAATTTGTTGTGAAGAAGTGCATTGTCCCTCCCCAACCACATGGTAGCATCAATGCTTCCCTTTGTTAATAAATTGTGGGAAGTGAGTGATGTAGAGTCTCATGAACTTCATAATGATGTGAAGTTACACAATGCAAGCATGGTTAGCATACTTGATGGGCGATATCATCTAGCCAACTCGTTCAATAATTAAGGATGGACTTGGTTGCTTTTTATCACCCACAAAGTCAATTGTGTGTTTCATTGTTGTAGGATGTCTCCATGTTCACGTTGGTCAACACATGAACTATTCTTTTGTCATTTTGTCTTATCCTACTTTTACCATTTACTTCACAACAACATGAATCCTCAAATGTCTGGTATGATGATCTTAGTGACTCCTTTTGTTGATCATGTGTTGTGTTAGTCTTTGATTGGTATATGCATATATCTTTGACTAGCCAAGACTAACCAATATTGATGGCTTAGATGTTTTTGATGGTAATGTTGTATGTGTTACACATGATTCATGTGACTCAAATGGTAATGTTATATGTGTTGTACATACTTTATGATGTGATGACTTGTGACTATATATATTTGAACTTAAGAGATTCAATGAAGAGTTGCATTTTTTATTTGATTGAATTACTATACAAATTTTCTATAATGCTATGGTGGAGTGAGTGACTCCATTGAACAATTAAAGGGATAAGAACTTGCATTTTGAGTACGATCACAATCAATTAGAAGGTATTGATGCAATTGCAAAATTGAGGTGTGGACCCTCAAATGATTTGTTGCAACATTGCTTACTTTTCCAACTTCGGTAGATTCGTGAAACATTGTTCAAAATTAATTAATGGATTTTCTTAAGCTCTAGCATTAAGGAAATAAAAGGCATTTGGCACATTTGTGTATCTCGTTGAAAATACCCCATACCTTATGCTCACATGATAACATACAATAACTTAAGAGTGAATCACCCATGGAGAGTCAAGGTCATGAGTTTTGAGCATCGTGTCAATGGAAACGACTTATGTGACAATCATGATATGTGAAACATGAACCATCACTTGGATATAATTACAAGATGTTTGGTAGTAGACGAATTTGTCTTACACCCTGGATTTTTTCTATGCAATAAATGGATGGATCTCTTATCCATTCAAGAGCTCTCTATGGTCACTTGGTGGCCTAATATTTGACTTATGACACTCCTAATCTATTCTCTCTTTCTAAGGCAAGCAAGTAAGATAACAAGTGACAATTGAAGAGAAAGGTCTAGAACTTATCAAATCTATTGCTCCCTCCATTGTGGTCTAGATGGTGGGCCAAATTTCGTTGCTTCATGATCCTTACATGGTGAATGCCTTCAAGCTTTGATGCTTAGGTCTCCAACCTTTCTAGTTTTAATCAATGGTTTCGAGATTTTATCTTCTATGTGTGAGCAACGAGAGAGAGGATGAGGAGTGAAGCTCGCCCTGTCATTCACTCAAGCTCCCTCCCTCACATGCTCTCACTCACAAGCTATGATTGAAGAAAGAAAAATAATAGAGAATGGACTTCAAAGTTAGCACACTCAAGAATGAGATTTCTCTTCCTTTTTACATACATTAGGATTAGGGTTTCTTCTTCCTCTTTAGCCATGGACTTTCTAGCTTGTTGTGGACCTTCTCTTTTCTTTTTACATACAATCCTTGGTCTTTAGCCAATGGTCTTACCCAAGGACTCTATAACTTGTGGGATTTCTTTATTTTCTTTTTTATACAAGTTGTATGAGTTAAAGCGCAATGCTAGAGTTTACAAGGAAAAGTTAAAATTTTAAATGCCTCAAATGTCCAACAACACTTCCTTATTTACTTCTAGTCATATGCACACCCTCTTGGTTGCTTCTTATATCTTCATTCCTTTTCTTTTGCCTTTTCTTTTTCACTTCTTCAACCTCCTGTTTTTGAACTTTCTTTTGATGTTATGTACTCCTGTAAAACTCACTAAGAAAGAGTGAGATCTTCCTAGATTTGAAGGTTCCACCTAATCACCTCCAAAGGTCATCTAGGAAGCGAAAAGGAATGCTTTATCTATACCAATGCTAACTAGGAATTGACATCATTCCAATCCTATGCATTTGGATCCTCGACTCATGACATATCCAAAAAAGGATCTACCATCATTTCTATGGAAGAAATGAACCCTACGTACCCAATCCCCTAGGTCCAATTGTGATCTCTTTAGGGATTTCCTTTGATAGGCCTAGTGTCTTCATGTTACATCCATAAGTTTTATAAATAGTTGGTTCTAGATCTATCTATTATCTCTTCTCACTACTCCAATCCTTTAAATAGAGACACCCTTGAACCTTGAATGATCTAGATCCTCCCCTAATTCTATCTCTATTATGCTGGTAAAAACTCTCTCTACTACACAATCACCAATATATTATGTTTTCTTTAGGGGAGAGACCAATCTAGGTTTAAGAGGAATCTATATCAATCACTCAAGGGTGCTGTTGATACCTACTATCTCTATCATGGTCTCAAAGTGTTGTTGACTCTAATCTAAAGTGGTGGTTGAAGAGAAGAAGATGCCTCAAATTCGCTTCAATTGTGGTCAGGGCTAGCTACTAGAAGATAAAATTTTGCAAGGTTAAATAAAGATGGTTGAAAATCTAACCTCAAATCCCCTCCCAAGATTTTTGGCCCTACATTGTTGAAAAATCTAATGCATGCTATACTTCCATGGTCCATCAAGAGTAGGTGTGATAGATCTAATCTCCATAGTACTCTATCCTCCATGGCTTCTTGTATAGAAAATTGCCTCAATAACAAGATTCATAGTAAGGCTTTGCTCTAGTGATTTGGGGTTATGATGCCTTATGAGTACCATAGGATGTAGGTTGAATGATAAGGTCCCAAGTTACCATTATCCTAGGCTTTCATCTCCTCCTTATCAAATAATATTCCTTAATGGTGCTTCACATGTGACATACTACGTGGTTGTCGAACTTTAGTAGCAATGATAATACTCCTAGTCATCATGTTCCAATAGATGGGCTTTTGTTTCATGCTCAAGTCAAGGTGACAAGTTGGCTTGATCTCATCTAAGTACCCTACTATGTCACTTGTAAACTCCAGATCCAAAAGCTCATCAACTTTGGAATGGAAAACTTGATGCATTGGTTATTTGTAGATCCATGTTTCAAATAAGAATGTATGGCCCACATGCTAGTTTTGTGAACTTTCAAGAATGACATGCTTTTCTCATTATTGTGACCTACATCTATGGATGGTTATATTAGGGGGTCTAAAAATTACCTCAAAGTATCAAAGGGGTTTGTTTATAGGGGACTAAACTTCATGTGGTATAGGAATTTACTGAATAGTAACTTCCTTGAGGGCCTTCAATAGAAACGAAAGGCCTTGAAGGTAGCAAGAGGCAGCCCTATCTCATTGTATTTTTCGTTGTTGTACCTCTCCCATCTAGCCTTGCTAACTAGAAACTAGCTTTGTAGTATTGAAGCGTGTAAATGTGTGATTTCTCTTACCCACTACTTTAACAAACTCATTCGCAATATAGTTTCCTTTAAAAATTCCCAATCTATCCTATCATAAACTATCTTAAATGGAGAACATAATGGCATTCTAGTTCTTGGAGTAGAAGAGTGATGTATTCTTAAAATGTGAAAATGTTTTCTAGAGTGTCACACACTCTAAAAGCTCCATTATAGACTTCTACACTAGGATGAATCAAAGAATGACCATATAGAAACATTGTGAAGCTTAAATAGTATACAATAAATGATTATACTAGGTTTAAAAATTTGTTCTTTCCAAGGTTAACATGGACCATTCTTAATCAATGTTCAAAAGCGACCAATATCGTGCTCCTTTCGATAATAATATAAGGAAGGTCTTTGATGAAAAACTCACACCAATCTATTTAGCTTAAGAACGAAACTAAAGCATGAAACTTTGGTGGCAAATAGTCATCAAGAAAATCTAAGCACATGATTGGTGATAATGATAGAGGAAAGTAGAGTTGAGAAATGATACTGTTTGAGATCAAGGAAAATCTAAGCACATGATTGGTGATAATGATAGAGGAAAGTAGAGTTGAGAAATGATACCGTTTGAGATCAAGGAAAATCTAAGCACATGATTGGTGATAATGATAGAGGAAATTAGAGTTGAGAAATGATACCGTTTGAGATAAAGGAATGAAGCAAAAGTGATACACTTGTTTCCTCACATGACCCTAGCCATATGAGCAAGGTTTACATCATGCATCTTTAAAAGAGCATTTCCAAATTACATCCACTTCTCCATTAAGTATGGTGGGCTAACTTTAGATGCTTTCAACATCTTTGTCCACTCTTTGGCACGACATAGCCAGAACTTAGTTGCTAATTTTTTACATAGTTGATGATCATGAATGTCTTTACTAACTACAAAAGACCATATAACAATTTGATTTCAACTATTACATTTGGCCTTTGGTAAAGTTTGTGTGCTCTAGTACCATAGTTTTAATAACACTATAGAGGTTATGCATTTAATGCAAGTCTATATCAAGAGTTATACTATGTCAAACTCTCATTTATGGGCATATGGTCTACGAATAGATGAGGATATTTGGAGTTACACCAACTCATATTTAGCTTTTTATTTGAATGCAAAAACCCCATTGTTGCATCCAAATTCTTCAGTTCCAAAGTAACTTACAAAGTAGAAAAATGTATTGTGAATTATAAATCTATGAATAATGTAGCACCTTGTACATATGAACATGGTCTCAAGAAACATTAAAAGGTCAACACTATGCACATATGATTATGCTTTCAAGTGATGCTGTGCCAGCACAAAGCCATATTTAAGCAAAAAATTATTTAAAGGAAAAATATGATTTAAACAGTTGAGAAAAATGTGCAAGGATGTGATTCAAGCACCCTATGTGCAAGCACAAGGTTACTTAAAAGAAATGGGTTACTTCAAAGCATGTGATTGTTTGAAATAGAATGTGCTTTCATGAAGAAGAATATGATTTTAAAAAAAGAATAAAGAGAATGTTCCTCTTCCATGCTCAGTCTATCTTGTATTTCTTCAAAGATTACTTTGTAAGATGCTTGTTGAGCCTCTAAACACATGAAAAATGAGCATAAAATGTTGCAATGTTAAGTAATATTTACTTTGCATTCACATTTGTATGTGTTGGGGTCATGTTCACTTTTATATACTTAATATGATCAAGCTCAAGATGTTATACATGTACTCTAAAAAGCACACAAGTGATTCAAATGTGCTTCAAAACATACAAGTAGTGCTTAAATGGTATAGAACCAAAACCCATGCTTGAATCGTATGCTATTTACAACACTTTATTGCCTTTAAATTATTTTGATCCTATAGAGTAGACTTATGCTTGAACATTGTTGGATTTAGGGTTGCAAGGATTCACACACATAGCTTGGAAAAGAAGAAGCTTGGGAGAGCACAACACAATGTATATTGAGTAGTATCAATATAAAATATTTACAATACTATTTCCTAAAGTGAATAGGCATATATACAAGGCCAAGGAAAAAAAAACCTCTTAAAGAGGACAATAAGTGCCCCAATTGCCCTAAGAGTATTCACACACATCCCTACCAAAATATGGTAATAAATCTCCCCTATGAGTTATGTGATGAGGAAGAGCTGATACTCATGTATAGGGAAGTGGTAATCAGTGGATTACAATCAATGCACAAGGTGAAGTAAGCCCAAAGCTTTGTGACAAGCTTCAAATATCTCACAAGGCAAAGCCTTATGAAAAGTTGTACAAGGTTGTCTTGTGTAAGCACATAGGCAAACTTGATCTCTCTTGTAGAGAGTCTCTCCTTGGCATAATGAGAATGCACCTCAATGTGCTTGGTATGAGCATGGTACTAATGTGCTTTGACTCTTAATGAAGATGGTGATAGTAGATGAGTATCCAATACCCAAATCAACCATATGGCATATAAACCAAACACATTCAACTATAGTGAAAGCTTTCTTGTATTTAGCTTCCTAGAAGTTAGTTGCTTCTTATTCAACCATGATATGCATGCCTTCCCAAAAGCACGAAGCAAAAACCACATGTGGATACATGAGTGCCATAGGAAGCTATCCTCTTAGAATTTGAAAAAGCATGTAAATCTAGTAGCAATGATCCCTCTTGGCATAAAACAACCCAAGGTGCTTAGTACCACTTAACTAGTGAAAGATATGTGTCACTATCTACCAATGCTTGGTGCCTAGGCTATGCATAAATCTCCTCATTTATGAGATTGCAAACTAAATGTTGGGCTTCGTAATGCATGCATAAATCAAGCATCGAAGAATGCGCTGATAGAGAAAGACATCAAAGCAATCTCCAAAGAATGAAAACTCAACTTCAAATCTGTCTACCTACATGTATCAACAGGTTTGCAGAGACCGAATTTTTGCAATAATGTCTTAACACGCTTTGCTTGACATAATGCTTTGTTTGACACAAAGCAATGGCTCCATTACATTGCTTGAATTGAATGCCCAAGTAATAATGCAATAGACTCAAATTTGACACATCAAAATTGAACCTCAAATTAGCCTTAAAATCAATAGTATGTGTCTCACTAGGACCAATGAGTATGGTGCCACTGATATAAACCAGAACGATTAGAGACACATTACCCTCATGTTTCACATCTAAGATGCTCTTAGTTGGAGTATTTTGAAAACCATGTGTAGTCAAGTATATGCATGTGTCTTCTCATACTAACCCTGAGGTACTTGGTTTAGACCATATAATGCCATTTTCAATTTGTATACTTTGTTTTTTGTATGTTCTGCACAAAACCATGTGGTTGAAGAACATACACTTCCTTATGTACATCACCATTCAAAAATGTAGTTTTGATATGTAGCTGAAGTACATTCCAACCACTAAGAGTTGCTCATACATAAATGTTACGAATTGTTATCATACGACAAGTGGTGAAAATATCTCATCAAATTCAATCCTTTGTTTGCTAAGTATAGCCCTTTTCCATAGGTTAAGGCTTATAAAGGTCAACACTTGCATAGCTCATCCTCATCACACATACTAGAAACAACCAATGCATAACAATAAAATGCACAAGAGGCATTGTGAGAGCCAAAATGAGTACAATAGACAAAGGTGTATCCAATTGACTATTACACAATGTCTATACTTCCAATTTGGCATAGTCCTGGACTACGCAATCTTTGCTCTCTGCTCAAGAAGTGCATCATTCACATCTGCATCGAAGATGTGGTGTTATGTGGAATCATGAGAAACTATCACAGACTGGAAACCCATCTCATTTGGTGCTACATGTGATTGTGTACCAATGAAAAGAGACAACAAAGTGTCATAGATATCTTGTGAGTGTATATCTCTCTTTGGTACATGAAAATAAGTGATGAACAACATTTTTCACAAAGATAACATCATGACAAACTAAAATACACTTAGTTTGTTGATTCTATAACTTATAACATTTTCTTTTAGTATTGTAATCAACAAAAATGTGTTTTACAATCTCATCATGCTACTCTTTGTATTGTTACATAGGTACTAAAGCAAATTCCAAACAACCAAAAATGTCAAGTGAGGAATAGATGTCTTGTTGCTATGCCAAGTCTTATATGGAGTGATAGACTACAATAACCTAGTGAGACACGGGTTAAGCATACAAGCTACATAGACAATTGTCTCAAGTGAGGAAGTATGTGGCAAAGCTTGACTTTAATCATGTATCATGCCATCTCCATATAGAGTGGGATCGCATTGGGAACAATGTAGGAAAATTTCCAAGGAAAGTGCTTCGTGAAATTGGGTTCAACTCCTAAATTCTAACCACCAAAGAGGCACACAATGTGCTATAGCATATGCCCAATAATTTACTTGAAATAGACTTTACAAAGGTAAATTGGTATATGAGTGGAAGGGTATGGCAACCAAGAGTGAATGCTAATTCTTGTAATGCAAATCGGTTTGTGAATTCTTACTTACACATGGGTTTGTCCAGATCATAAATACCGGTTTGCTCCTCTACCCATAGCCTAGTATTTTCTTTTGGAATTCTATTCATTGTTGTAATCTATTGTAAAATATTCTTTAATGCAAGTAATTTCATTTTGCTATGGAACTCCAAGCTTCATAATTCTTTATAATTACATGAAAAAAAGTGGTACTTATACTATAAAGTTTAGCGGTTTATTTATTGTCAAAATACATTCTTTGCCAACAGGGTCATAGCTTAAGTGGTTTGAGTATGTGGGTGTGTACATCGCTGCATTAGTTCAAACCTTGGGTACACTCTTGAGGCATCTTTCAAACTTTCAAGCCTTTCTAAAGATTAAAAAATAAAAAGGTATACGGAGGAAAATCTAATGATCAAATAAATATGTAGTCATGTTGGAGGGTGACAAAGAGGAAACCATTGAAGTAGCCTTAGTCGAAGATGGTGGGAAAGATGAGGGAACTTTGAGGTTGAGGTTTTTGAACCGAGGGGGGGGGGGGGGGTTTGCACGTAACTACATAGCCACCCAATTTGCACATTTGTTGATGAGTTGTCCCTTCACCATGTCCATTGAGTTCAACATCAACAATACCACCATCTTGGGCATCTACTATTAAGGGTGTTGAGTGAGGGTTCATTTTTCTCTTAGGAAGCTAGAAAGACTTCATGGGGATGTATATATCATGGGCCATGAACACCTTTAAGGCCTTAATGGGGCAGGCTTGTGGTGGTCGGTGGTGATGGTGTTTCTTGTGAAGGAAGCCTTGTCTTGATCATAGAGCCCACATGACCAAACATGTTGAAGATTGTCTTGACATTTTGAGCTCACGCAACATAAAGAACACAAAATTTGGAATTAAAGAATTTCTTAGTTTTGAATATATAATAAAGTACACTCTTGAAAATATACTTGTAAGGGAAAAATGTTCTATTTACTCAATTGACATTGCCTACAAACTGGTCGGTCATGGTCTTGTGAAGTAATGATTTTACCCTAATTGCTTCCTTGAAGTTAGTCGCTTGTGTGGGAAGCCTAAAGGGAAGAGTGTCTCCATTTGTCTATTGGCAAAGGCTCATTATGGATTTAAACTTTTCTATCCACGCATTGACAAGATAAGAGCTTATGCGTGGCCTCAAGGCAACGCTGACATGTGGCTTCATAACCTTGCATGCTTTCAAAAATTTATATTAGGTTCAACATCTATGAAAAGATTTTTATGGAGTTGATATAAAAACCATGGACGATGACCATAAGTTTTTCTTAGGTTTTGCAAGGCTTTTTTGTCATATTCTAATTAAATATCCTTCTCTCCAAAGATTTCAAGGGATTTTTTATCACAAATATAACAATTCAAAGTTCACGTGCCACTAAACCTGAATTTTCAGTCAGCAGCGACTCAATGCTCATAGTTCACCTCACACAAAACCTCGATTTTCTGGTGACATCGATAAAGCTTACCGTGTAAAAGACGGTACAGCTGGTTCGTATGGCATAATGCATTTATAAGTTGAAACCATATATTTGAGACTAGTGCCTGAGAGAGTGACTAGGGAGCCTATGACAAGGAGGAGCACTCCAGTCAACCCTTCCAGAGTCAACATAATATATCTCTGTCGTCCTGCAGATCTCCTGTTCGTCTCTTTCTTCTGCTCTCTCTCTCTCTCTCTGTGTTGTTGGTTTTGATGCGATGAAGAAGCTGCAAGTTTTCGGCTGTCTGTTCATGGCCATACTGTTTGGCTACTCGGCTTCTGTGCAACTCGACGACATAGGTCTCTCTCTCTCTCTCTCTCTCTCTTTCACACACACACACACACACACACTTTGCTACTAATAATCTGCATATACTTCCATGTTGCAGACTGGTATTTTTGGCTTCCACTCTACACATTCGCCAGCCTGATCAGCCTGGTGCACACCGTCACCTCCACCATGTCCAAGGCTTCAAGGTCCTTTGCCCTTGCGACTCTACTATTTGGGCTTGCTTTGTTTATTAAAGTGTCCAGAGAAGCTTATGGACTAGGCATGCTTTGGTCCTTGGACATGGAGCAAAGGGTAGTGAGAGAGAAGCTTGGCAGCCTGCTGGTTGTGATCGGCATGGCACTGCAGGTAGAGTTGATGGCAGATCATACACACATCAGCAGCAAGCTTCCTGCATCACTAGGTGAATTCCGAGATCATCTTCTGTTGTAATTTGAATCTTTCCTCCATCAATGGCGATCTAAGGTTTATCCACATATGTGGGTGGGAAAAGGGGCTCTTTTCCCTTGCTTCCCCTCATATGTTCAACATCATGCACTTCTGTCCAGGAAAGAGGGTTTTTTTCCTTGTTTTCCCTGTAGCGTTCAAGAGCACGAGCTTTTGCTCGGGAGAATGGTTTTTTTCCCCTTGTTTCCATCGTAGTGTTCATTATGAGCTTTTGCGAGGAATGGACCGCATATCTAGCTAAGTACGGCTGGGGACAAGGGGAGAGCGGTCCCTCCCTCGCAAAAGCTCATAATGTCATCGTGATTAACAATGTGGGAATTGTAGTAGGAATTTGGCTAAAAACCTCTTGTGCTTGTGTTTGAAATACCTGCAGGAATGTGGTTTTTTCTAGTGTTTAGCACCGGTCTGTGTGCTGCTTATTTCTACCCACGACTGTGAATGAAGAGCCGCTTCAAAAGCAGCTTCGAGGTACTGAGCAAGACTGGTAACGTGTGAATATACATGCCCAACTTTCCATCAGCAAATTTCAAAGTAGGTGTAGGCGCGATGTGAGTCTCAGTGGAGCTGATGGAAGCTTCTCACGGCTCTATTGTTCGGAGTCGAATCATGTCTATGGCTGTTCAAGAATTTATATGTATTGTATTCTGCTGTCTTGCTGCAGAAAGTAGTAGTTGTGGACTTGGTGCTTTGTGATCTTAGGGTGCTGCCACTCTGCACCTGCATCCTGAGGAATCTCTCTCACACACACACAGTCTCTCTCTCTCTCTCTCTCTCTCTCTCTCAAAAGTGGACTGAAGTTGCTCGTGCATCCCAAGAATCTCTGTCTTTCTCCTTAGACCTCGCGGAAGCATGGAACATAAAGTGGGTAAGACTTAAACCCACAAGTTAACACCTCTCGATTGTAAGTGGCCAAGGTATAGCATCGGCCCTTGGGGAAGCATGGAACACTGGCATGGGTGGCATTGGATGGGGCAGTGAACTTAAAGGTCATCTAAGACCATTATATCATCATTTGTTTGCCCGACATGTGGCATCTACATGCATGGCATCTTAAGTGGGAAGGAGCCTCTGTGTGGTGAGGCTGGTGAAGCTAACCAGTATGGGAAGAAGCAGGCAACTAAGAATGATTCCGAGATGATGGGTTGGATCTGGCGGAGGTGGAGAAGAGTATGCAGCGCGATCAAGGCGCAAACAATGAATGAAAGCGAGCAGAGGCAGCCGCAATAGGAAAGATGTTCTTCAAAGTGCATGCTATACTCTCTCTCCCTCTCTCTCTCATTAGGTTGTGCTATGTTCATTTTCCGGGAATAAGTATCTTCTTCTATTTCATAGGAAGGTCACCTACTACTGAAGGAAAGTTAAATCTATGGTTTTCAATCACCTTTCAAGGTAAAGCAATCCTACAACAACATACGTTTCCCTTAAAAGGATATTTCATGGCTCTGCTTAGTTGCGGGAGCTTTCACTCAACCACCAAGACCCCCGGACCGCTTATTGATTCAAGCGTTCCAAGCCGAGCATTAATGGCTACCTCTCACATAGCCGACGCGCCATCCGTATCTACGGGTGTAGTGAGCTTACCTTGATGCCGTTCGAGTTACCTCCTCTCCCGCACACTCCAGTAGCTCCACGATCCAAGTGCAAGCTTCAAGCAAGCTCCATCCTCAAGCTCCACGCTCCAAGCTCCATTGCCGCGAGCAAGACAAGACAAGAGAAGATAAGAGAAGAAGAGAAGAGAAGATGGAGAGCTTCTCCTCCTCGGTCCCTCACCCTCACACACTCACTCCCTCACACTCTCACACTCCATCTCTCAAGCACAAGCTCAAGCAAGCAAGAACAAGAAGAAGAAGAAGAAGAAGAGAGCTACTTTTGGCCACACACAAGAATGAGCTTCTCATTCACTTTTCAACTTTATATACAAAACCCTAAATCCCTTTTGGGCAGTCATCCCCTTTTCCCCTTTTTACATGGCCGGCCGTAGCCTTGGTCCTTTTTCCCATTGTCCTTCTATCTTTCTAGTTTCCTTTCCACCGCCCGTCTACATTTACAAATTGCATGGGTGAGAGCCCGGCGCTCTTTTACAAGATTCCAGGGTGCGCCTTTTTATTTTAAAATGCGTCTTTCCCCTTTTGCCTTTGCCTTGGACTTTTAAGGTTGCCCTTGCGCTTTTGGCATTTTCTCCTTTTCTTTTTTCAGTCGGGCTACTTTTTTTCCGCCTTTGCCCTGCGTCTTTTCCACTTCCTTTTGCTTTCTTTGTGTTGGGGTTAACATTACCCCCCTCCTAGACGAGTGTCAGTCCCATGGTACTCACCGTCGTAGGTAGCAGGCTGTGGTATGCACCGAAGACGTGGGTGACAAGGATGCTTGTGGTTTTCGTGGATTGTTGGTGGTGATGTGGCAGAAGGTCCTGGGGGCCTGTTGGTGGCCAAGGTGGGGCTGGTGGAAGGTTGTTGGAGTTGGTGGTAGGGCTATGCTGTGTTGGGGGTTGCATTGATGGCCAGCACAAGTGTTTGTTTGTTGGGGATTCTGCACATGACGATTTTTGTGGGCTTGTCGAATGGCAAGGGACAAGCATTCAAAGTTGAGCGTTGATGAAGAGCGAACAACACCTTATACCTGCAATTGGAAAACCTCACATGTGGTCTCTCCTTAAGGGATAGTGCTAGACTTCTCATTGTGCACAAGACATATTTTGATTAGTTTGGGAGGCAGGTCGAACTCTAAGCAAGCCTAGAGTATTATCTTGCACTTGAGGACCCAAACTGTGGATATACTTTGGTGCAGATATTATGTGAGTGCTCGTGCATACTTAGATATTACATAGTTAGAAGACCGTGGACTAGTTTCTCATAACAATGCATGGATGAAGCAAAGTTATCCATGTGGAGGAGTACGCGTGAAGGCATATGAGACATTGTTTGCATTGTGACTGCACAATGTAGCATAATGGAACACAAGGACAACGCACTTTCAGTAGTTGAAAACTATTGGACTTGCTTGATGAGTACGGTGTACCTTTCATGGCCAATCGTGCGGTGCTTATCACCACTGAGTGCAATGGTACTAAGGCAGAGTGCAAAAGAAAATTGTGCAAGTAGGTCAGGATGACAGGTCTAACCCTAGGCGAGACAAGCTCCCCAGGTATGTCCTGCCCTTGATGTGCCCTGAACAATTGTGGGTGATTGTAAGGGGCTAGGGGACTAGGGACGAAGCCGGTCGACCAAGGTCACCAGATGGACCTAATTTGAGGACCCTTAGGTGTTGTGTTGTGATCGTGGGTGCTTCTTATCTTCCCAGTCATTTCTTTTTTTTTTTTTTTTCTTTTTTTCTTTTGATTTGCCTGAGTACAACCATTACAATATGTTGAGGCTATCAGCCTTTCAATGGGTTGGAAAATGTCAAGCTTTGAAGGCTCAGAAATTCGATAGTACAATGATGATTGTACCCTAGTCTCGTTGTTAGAGAAGTAGTTGGCGAAAGGGGGAGATATACTTGAGATATTGCGACCCTCCTTGCGGCACATGCGATGTGGGTACAATTAAGGTAACGACTGCCGTGAGCCAACTATAGAGCTTGACTCGGGAAGGGGGCGTGGCCCAGGAATGTGTTTTGGGCCATGCAATGTGGGCAATTGGCAAGGGTGTTTTCGGCAGCGTGGCTTTGCCGCGGCTCATTGTGGGGTTGGTGTTGCAGTGATTGGGTATTGAACATTTTCGCACAAGGACCTGTATTATCCTGCACACTTATCGCTTCATGAGAGTATATGCATTGTATATGCCACAACTATAATAAACCAGTGCAATGCAAGGAGACATCACTTATCGGAATTCTATGGTGTTGACTTAAATATTTTATCACGTGCGCTTGATTAGCTTTTTCTTTTGCTAAAGGCGTAGCATATATTAAACGCAGATATGATAAGTTCATACAAGTTAGGAACACATCAACACTTAACAAGTCGGGAACACTTAACCATTTAAAAACCAAAAGTCCTGGCCAGTTATCATTTGATAAGCCCTTTATGCATTATGGGCTACTCGATTTGTACGAGGCGGGGCGAGTCTGGGTGGTCGGGTGATTGGGGCTCTGCTGGTGTGGGACTCCCGTGGGGGTGAGCAAGGAACATGTCGCCCGGGACATGAATGGTGTAATCCCGGCCCGCTACCGTCTCCAGATTATCTTTAAATAGTTCATTAAATTCTTCTCTTTCCCGAGCTGCCCTTCCTGCCTTTAAGCATCTGGGACCCGAGCGGGAGCTGGGAGTGCGTACCACTAGTGCTGCGGCTTGTTGCGGGTTTCGAGTCTCGACTTTCTTGGCTCGAGGATTCTTCGGCCTTCGCCCTGGGCAATGTCGCTTAGGGCCTCGCTTCTTGGCATACCTCTTGATAGTGGGCACATAGCGCTCCGGTGGAGGGGCGCATGCCACATGCTCCCGTCTCTTGCGAAGAGCGTCTTTGCAAGCCAAATCTCCATGATTCTCCATGCGTTCCACTAAAAAAGGAAACCTGCAAGACGCACTCCAAGGGTTAGACCTTGATACATGATACAATTATTCGCATGGAAGGGATTTTAGTATGGTTTATCAAGCGCATATGACAAGAAGGGGAGGGGTGAGGCATGCGGTGTTTGTTGTAGGGAAATGGTCCCCATGTCGATGTTCGCGTTGCCTCCAATCATTAGCGGATATTAGTTTATGCTAAGTCGCGTGGACTGGTTGTCGTGGAGTGGGACAGGGTACATCCTCGGAAGGATAGACAAAAAAGGGAAGGTGTATAGAAAGGGACTGCACCCTGTCTACAACATCAGTGTTTGTTGGTCAAGGCCTCCTATGGCGGTAATGTGGGTTGCATGTCCTTCACTTGGAGGTGCGAATGGTCACACAACTTTTAAAAGTGTGATGAGAGGAGGACCTGAGGAGCTTAGCCTGTCCAACCCGACTCTTCTCCCTACGCTTGACTATCATTGCTTGTGTGTGTTGATATTGTTTATACATGGTGACACAAAAATCAGTGTTTATTTATATACATATCTATGAATCCATGTCACATCACGAGAATAAGAACCAAGTGTAGAACTCGGGGTTGTACCGAAGCATGGCACACGCATCTAGTATTCGTGGCAGCTGACTTAATACTAATAGATATTTTGCCACGTCGAGTAGCATGGAACCTTGACCGAGTCTACTGGCAATATGTAACTCCTCCTCAGTGAGAACCTTATCAATCAAAGGGCCCTGAAGCCTAGTCCCAGCTAAGTCCGTACCCCGAATGTCAGTGAGTACTCGAAGGAAAGTTGGTGCCACATAGGTTGGGTCCCTTTGGGATCGCCATTTGGCCACTCGCTCTTCTGAGACTGTCATGATCTAAGCCCCTAGTTCGACCATTACAATGCGGCTTTCGCACCAGCGCTGCTCAAATTGACTCTAGTCTGCTGACAGTCGCTTTAGTAGCTCTACGTCTACGAGATTCGGTCTGCAGAGCACTTCATTGAACGTGACGGTTAAGCGCAGTTCGTTAGCCTCCTCGTCAGGGATGAGTCGCATATGTTCATGCAGGAGCCTGTCGTAGTGCCCATTAAAATGTTCTTGTTCTTCCCACGATAGAGGGAAGGTCAAGTAATCTCCAAGCTGCTCCTTGGGGATCGTGCCCATGTCCGCGAGGACGTAGACACGCGCGACCACTTTGAGCTTAGCCTCCAACTCAGTTAAGCATTCTATGACACTTCTATGTTCAACGAGGGCTTGCTCGGTTGCTATCTCATGCAAAGTTCTAAGAGTTTCCTTAGGCTTTAGCATGGCTGGGGACTCAGGCCTAGATGAGCAAGATTGGTCAACGCTAGGATTTCTTATGCTCTTGGGGTTCTCACCTTTCTCCTGAGGTTTTGCTGTTATTTCGTCATGGTTCTTCTCGGATGTGACTGGTATAGATTTGTCACCCTGTTGTGACAGCGTTGTATCCACTCTTGATTGATCAATGTGAGTTCTATTATGAGTGGATAGAGTGTTGCAAGCAACTGTTGATGGCAACCGTTGCTTTGGTTTCTCAGAACACACGGATGTATCTAGGGTTTCACCGCTATTAGGAGAGACATCAGTGGGTTCATTGGTGGATGGACTCGATGCTTTATTCATTAGCTCTCCAGCGCCCTTCGTCTCAATGTTCTTCGGGTCCACAACCACCTGCATCTGTTGCTGTTTTCTCTACTTTCTCCTCTTTTTCTTGGTCAATGAAGGTGCATCTCTCAATAACTCAGGTACTTGGGCTATATCGACCGTTGATGTGCTTGGTCGGGCCTCAGCATTTCCCTTCTCTAGTGTGTCCTTATGGGACATAGCCGTGGTTTGCTGAATAGCCTTGCCCGATTGTGAGGGCACAACTGCCGCCCTTTTCGGAGAGTCTAGCTTTTCAACCAACTTCCTTGCGTTTGACTCCTCCATCCTAGGCTTTAGGCACTTTGAAAGTGTTGGAGTTGCCGAGGGATTTGGTTGCGACACCTCCTCCACTTGTAAACTACTAAGGACACGTTCCATATGGGGCATTGTCACAGCCAAGGGCTGTGACTGCTGTGATCCCGAATTGGAAGTAGTAGCAACTAGTTCAGTGGGCTGGCTACCCTTGGTGGATTGTGGTGTCAAGTCCCTAGGGCGATCAGAAGTGGTTGTGTCTTTCGTTGGCCTTTGAGAACTCATTTGTATAGATCAAACATGAGCTGATCTAGTCGCATTAGGTTGCTCAGGCATATCCTTGGGTCGAGAGCTACAGATGGCATCATGTCCCACCTCTTTGACGATTGGAAGCTTAGATGGAGATAGAGATTGGAATTGAGCAGTCGCCCTTGACAACTGCTGTGGTGCTTCCTGTGTCTGTTTGGGAGAAGAGGGCATAGGAGATCTAGGACTCTTGGGTGGACTTGGCACGCGCTGAATGATCTGCTCGAGGTTACTAGACGATTGTGCCATTTGCTTTGTTGAGCGATCAGCCTTGCCTTGAGCAATGTTGTGCCTATGATACTTGTTCTCCCCTTGGAAAATCAAAGGCTCTTTGGGCACTAATGATTTTTGTGCATGCTCAATGGCTACATATGACATCTGTCTATTTAGCATGCTAGGTTGAGGTTCTTTCCTTTGAACAATAATGTCTAGTTTCTTGCCTCGAGACCTAGATTTTCTCTTAGATTTCCTCTTGTGCTTCATTGCTTTTGATGCACTCTGGCCTTTAGCTAATAGAGGCGGTTTAGCAAGGGATTTTGGTACCCAAATCCATCGGTTACCTGCGTAGTACCCTTGAGCACGTAGCAACGCTTTGGATATCCATCGCGGCGTTGTGCTAACCCTCCATCGATGCCTGCGTCTATAAGACTTGGGCTTCTTTTGGGGTCTTCTACGATATTTATAAGTCCAAAGCCCGTCCTTGGCATTGTCTCTTGACCTTCTTGTTTCAGGCCTGGCCTCACTCACTGGTTCTCGTTGTTCGACTTGTGCTTATATCAGTTTTTCCAACAAGTCCTTGCTCTCGTCAGTAGGCTTGACTATTACGTCAGCATCTTCCTTGCCTTTCCCTTGAGGTTCGATGAGGTCACCCTTTCTAAAGGTGGTGACTATCCTCACACCCGGTAGTGTCAGGTGTATCCTCTGTGCTACATAGTCAGCCTCACATTTGGTCGCCCTTTTGAAGGGTCTTCCTAGGAGGGTTTCTTTCCTGCAGCTAGCACTTTTTGGAAGAACATGAAATAGGATAGGCAAGCTTTCTGTTTCAATTGTTGCAAGGATTTTGCACTTCCCTATGAGTGCTTGTGGGTGTCCCCCATAAGGACTAAGAGTTGCACTAGTCGGTGTGAGCTCTGGTTGGCCTAGTAGGGTCCATGATTCATAGGTCAAGATGTTAAAATCTGCTCCTTCATCAATTAGAGCATCAATAGTATGCTCTCTTTTCGCGGTGAGTTTGACCCTAAGATAAGCAGGTGGTACTATGTATTCATCTTCCGGGTCCTGGTTTGTAAATTTAAGCCTTCTGACAAATGCCCTTGAGTTCTCGACTGCACGACCAGATGTGGACTCTCCACTGCTATCTTGGATCGTCAGTGCAGTGCTATTCAAGGTACATCTCTCGTCAAGAGTGTCATGTCTAGTCATCTTCGCATTTGTAGCTTGCTGAAGTTGCATTTTGCTCTGACTAGACATGGTATGAACACAATGTCTTTGTGTTCTCATGGCGTGGCCTTTTTGCCCTTGATGGCTAGTTTGGCCCATTGATGTTCTAGGGTCTCTGTTTCTCTCTGTTCGGGTATGGGCTTTTGGTTGCTCTTTTGAAAGTGAGACTCCATGCTGGTGCAGAGCCATTGCTATACTAGGGTCTAACTTGGAGGACCTGTCACAGCGCACGTTTTCCCTCCAACCCACTTGGGGGAGGTGCGGAGGGGGCAGAGCCCCCTCTGCGGGGGTCCGGAGGGGGGACAATCCCCCCCGGACCGCAGGGCCGTTATGGTAAAAGCCATGCACAATTTGGAGGGCCGTTTATAGCCAAATTTTGAACTATGTGCTCTAAATTTTAGCCCGGTAATGGATCTGTGATGTGCCTTTAGCTCTACGTAGCCTTTGGGGTCAATCTCGGGGTTTAGATGTGTCAAAATTTGTGTTCTAGATACTTGTCCGATTTTGACAGTTTTCTGTTCGATTCTCAAATGTTCGATTTTCAGGAGTCCGATTATCAGAATCGGACGTTCGATTTTGGGTTGGTCCGATCGGCCCAGTGGTCCGATTTTGCTCACGTCCGATTCTGGAAATCGGATCGAAAAAGTGGTCCGATTTTCAAAGTGGTCCGATTCTGGGAATCGGATCGGACAAGGTGGTCCGATTTTGGACCGGTCCACACAGTCCGGTTCTAGATGGTCTGATTCTGGACGGTCCGATTCTGGGTGTTCGAGTCGGACAGGTTGGTCCGAGCGTCCGATTCTCAAAATCGGACGGGTTGGTCCGAGTCTGAGTGGTCCGAGTGCCACATGGCACGTCTGATCGGGCTAGTCCGATTCTGGGACTCGGACGGTCCGACTCCCGAACTCGCAGTGGTCCGATTTTGGGGAATCGGACCACTGCGAGTTGGTCCGAGTGCGTCGGCGGTGGGCGCGATTCCCGCGCGTTTGACCCCTCCTCACTGTCTAGTGCACACAATCACCACAGACTTTCTAGATCTGATCAAGGCACTTGTTGAAAAACACCAGACTCACCTGGAGCAGCACAAATCACCGATGCCTAGAAATCGGGGCAGTGCTTCCTCATCCTGTGAACCAGAAGTTCTCTCTCTCTCTCTCTCTCTCTCTCTCTCTCACACAAGGAAAACCAAGGAACTGAGGTGTGTCCTGGCCTCCCAGGCCTCTTAAGGTCCTTTCCTAGCACTGCAGAACCTCACAGCTAGTTCCCTATCCCTGTCTCACCCAGAACTTGAATCTGGTCCCCTGTTTCCCTGTTTTAGCCTGTTATACATCAATAGAAAACCCTACTATTTGCCTATTTTTTTCTTCTTTTTCTTTGTTTTTTCCTATCCTTAATGCATCCAAATCACAAAATAAATACCTATACTACTCCATTCCACAACATAAATCTCAGAAAGCAAAAAAACCTACTTGCCAAGGAGATCGAATACCATCTTCAACCCCCTTGCTTCCTACCTATCTACCTCAAGCACCGGTTCGGGAAAAACCCTACTCCAATGCTTGATTCGAAGCGCGCAAGCGCTCAAGGCTTGAATCCGTTGGTCCCGGCGTTGCGGAACCAAAATGTGGGAGCTTTCACTCAACCACCAAGACCCACGGACCGCTTATTGATTCAAGCGTTCCAAGCCGAGCACTAATGGCTACCTCTCACATAGCCGACGCGCCATCCATATCTACGGGTGTAGTGAGCTTACCTTGATGCCGTTCGAGTTACCTCCTCTCCCGCACACTCCGGTAGCTCCACGATCCAAGTGCAAGCTTTAAGCAAGCTCCATCCTCAAGCTCCACGCTCCAAGCTCCATTGCCGCGAGCAAGACAAGAGAAGAGAAGAGAGATTGGGTGTCAGAATGTGCAGCTGATTACAAACGGACTCGATCTTTGCCTTGGAGGGCTTCATTTTCTCTAGAAGCAATATTACACCGCGAGTGCTTTGTGTGGATTACCCACCTGGCTCTTCGAATTTGGTAGGATGATGTAGTTATTCTCACAAGGTCATTCGGCAAATATGTTTTGTCCACAATGTCATCCCACAAGTATCTTAAGTCAAATTGAAAGGCATGCATCCTCTGGGATGAGCATGTGAAGCTGTTAGACTACTTTACAGTCTATGATCAATACGGCTTTAAAGTAGTGCTACATACCATGTTTGGTGCTTTCGCTTGACTCTTGTTATATTTGCAAACGATATAGTCAATGTGCTAAGGATTGCACTTAATACATAAGAGGATCCACTTAAAGAAGGTGAGCAAGGGGCTAAGGAGAAGTCTCAAGATGTCCATTCGGCTGAAAGCTCAAGCTTGGGGCTCAAGAAAGAAGAGGCCATGATCGATAAGATTGTGGAAAAGAAAGAGAGCCATGAAAATGTTTGTTCACTTGATGCATCTACTTCAATGTTTTATTATTGGAGGTATCCTCTACAATAGCCACCCTTGACTAGAACTATATGATGCGTTGTTATATCATAGCTTCGATTGTATAAAATCACTTCAGCACCTTATTATTTTGTACATATGTGTTATGCATATTCTCATCAAATTAGGAATATGGTACATAACATGCTTTCTCTAAGCTCATCTAGGGCTATTATCCTCAAGCTTTTGCTTACATAAGCATTACTTATTAAAATATTATAGATTTATGCTACAAGATGCCATTGGCAATTGACATATGTTTGACATAAAAGTTGCATTACCATTAGTATATAATAAAAGCATATATGGTATCATAGACACACTAAAGAAAGAGATATATATCAATGTCTATTCAAGGCCAAATTGACAGATCAAACCAATCTATAGTCAACTTTGAGTGTCACATAAAATTAAAAAGCAATAAATGTGCAATTATCTATCTAGTATACTACTAGAGAGAGAAAGAGCAATACAAGAAGGTATCAAGGTGCCATCAACAAATGGACCATAGTTTGGAGCTATATTAAATGACTATAAGGCCTTTGAAGAAGCTTTGGGGGATTGGGTAAGGAAGCCAAGGAAAAGGAGCATAGCATACATCCAATCAAGAAGTTTCATCTCTTGATATAAAAGAACTTGATTTACTTCACCTACATGCAGAGGAAGAGATAACCAAGCTCATGTTGATGTCCCAAATTACCTTAAACCTAATATCAACACCCAAAGGCCAGCTCATATTACTCGATAAAGATGGTGAATCTTCTTTGAAATCTACTCAACATCAACTAACATCAAGCCTACGATATAAGCTGCCTTATGCGGCTCAAATCTTTGAATAAGATACATTGTGCTCCATAATTAACTGCCTTTAGTCCAACACAATGATGAAGCCACCCTCAATTATCAAGATTGTGTCATGGCAATCAACCTCATAGAGCATATGGAACCTTAAGTTGTTAGAGAACCAACAATAAGCCCTCACTATCAATGATGAGGTCTATGTGAATTGCCTTAGTAGACATCTCTTCCACAAGGTTCATCTTATGATGAATATTATTGTATTGCATGATTCTTAACATTCAAACCACTATCTCTAGAAGATTTTAAATACGAATTGATCTTCTAATGGTGAAGCATACCTTGTGCATAATAAAGGTTGATGCATGACAACTACAAATAGTTTATGTGGGTATTGTGGGAAATATCTTACAAGTGCTTGTAGATTTGTCCTAAAGTTTGCTCCATATATTGGAGGATGTGGTAAGAGATTTATGTATAAAATATTGAATTTATGGTTGCAGGAATGCACACAAATGACTTGCAGAAGAAGAAGCTTAATGGAGCACAACACAAGGTGTATTGACTAATATCAATAGAGAGGATATATAAGGCTAACTATTAACTAAAATTGAATAGGCATGTATACAAGGCTAGGAGAAAAAACATATTAGAGAAGGAAAAGAGTACCTCGATAGTCCTAAGTCTATTCACATAAATCACTATATAGTAACAAGTCTCCCATTGGGGGTGATGCAGTGAACAAATATTGGCACTCATGTATAGGAAAGTGCTAAGCCCATTGAACTACAACTAAACTACAACCAATCCATAAGGGGGGTAAGACCAAAGCTTTGCGAAATATTTCAAACTTAGTCTTGGCAAGGCCTTTTGTGTACCAATATACAAGGTTATCCTACATTGGTACATAGGCTAAGCTAATCTTTTCTACATAGAGTCGCTTCATATCATAATAGTAATGCACCTTAATATATGTGCATGTAATACTAAATTCCATGCAATTGCTAATGAGGTTTGACTCTTGATGTAGATGGTGGTGGTAATTGGCTCTCCAATACCGAAATCTATCAAAATGCCCTTGTACAAAACACAATTAACCATATATGTGAAAGCTTCCTTGTACTTAGCTTTGTAAAAAGTAGTACCCAAGCTAAGTTACTAATTTCTCAGCCATGATGTGTCACATTGTGGATACACGAGTGTCACAACAACCAACCCAATCAAAATCTTAAAAACTAAGGTAGATTTGAAAATAATTCTCTCTCCTTGGGATAAAGTAGCCCAGTATATTGAGTACCACTCAAGTAGTGAAAGATATGTTTCAAATCTATCGAGTAACAATAAACTTACAATTTTTAGCACAAAATCTCTGCAATAATGTCTCAATATACTTTGTTTAACACAAAGCAATACCTTCATCACATTTCTTGAATTGATAATCCAAACTGTGACATAATAGGCCTAAATGTGACAAAAATTTTGAAATTAACCTTAAAATCAACAATATGTATCTCATTATAATATGTGGGCAACATGTCATCGATATGAACGACAATGATTAGATGTACATGACTATCATATCTAATGTATAAAGTACTCATAATTGTGTCCATATCTTCGAAGGTGCAGCGAAGGAACGTATAGAAGGTAGAAGAAAAATTGAAAATTTGTAGAGACACAAGAAAAACACAACAAAAATACAGCTTTCAATTTTTGAAATTAGAAAATTACTTGGAATTATTTATGTACAAGAGCATCGACTCGCTCTTGTGCAAATTGTAACAATTAATCTCGGCCAAGCTGATCCATGAACAAGTATATGAATGGTATATGCTAGTGAGATAAAGCTAGTCTAAGTAAATGCAGAATGAAGGTACCCAAAAATTGAGACCATGTATAAAAACTGAAAAATGAATGGATAAGCTCATTGTTGTGGTATACAATCTTGTGAGTTCTCCTTGTTTATTGCGAGAGAGAGAGAGAGAGAGAGAGAGAGAGAGAGAGAGAGAGAGAGAGAGAGAGAGTGTGTGTGTGTGTGTGTGTGTGTGTGTGTGTGTGTGTGTGAGCTAGAGTGAGGGATTGATTGGAGAAGCTCTTGCTTCTTCTTCTTCTTCTTGGAGCTAGTGCGGTGATTCAAGCAAAGGAGGTGGAGCTCACTTATGGAAGATTACAAGGATTATGGAGCCATCGATGAGCTTTCCATGGATAGACTAGTACAACAAGACAGTAAATCGGTGAGTTCACTACATTAGTTTGGAGAGTTGCAATGGTTACGTGAGAGGTAGTTATAGCCACATTGTTTGAAATGGTTGAATCAATAAGCAGTTTATAAGCCTTTCGGTCTAACTCATGAGAGCGGTAACATTTTGGTTTCGTTGCTGAGACCCACAAAATTAAGCAACTAAGTGCATACTCTATGCTATATGATGGAATAGGAGCTTGTACTTTGAAACCCAACATGAATTAGCATAAAACGAAGGATCGAGAGGCAATTGATTTGTTCATATGTGTTGGTATTTTACTTGTGGTTGTATCAAATTTTTTGTGAGATATAATAATATTTCAAAACTTAGAAATAAAATTAAAGCTTTGAAGTTCCTTGCAATCGAGAAAGAACAGAAAGCAAGGGGTTTAAAAGAGTATGGGAGTTACTCAACAACATGGTTCTTGCTTTTTCTTGGAAGTAGTGTTGGATTTTGAAGTTGCTTTTGCTTTTTGGATTGGGTGTTCTTGTTTGTGCCTTTTGCATTTGTTTTTTGCAAAAAAGCTTGTGGAGTGCAAGAGGTTATAAGAATAAGGGAGAAGAAAAAGAAGTAATCACAGTTGGAGACTTCTAGCATTAAGGAGAATAGATTAGCCAGATCGACAAAAATTGACTCTACCTTGCTATCGAGATGGACATCTGAGTAGGACTCTCCAACCATGAGTAATTCATTCTAGCTCTTCATTTCATTGCTTATATGTAAGTTTTTGGGAGGGATTCATGAAGTAGTCTCGCTCTAGTGATTCTCTCTCTCTCTCTCTCTCTCTCTCTCTCTCTCTCTCTCTCTCTCTCTCTCTCTCTCTCTCTCTCTCTCTCATGCCAAGAGGCATATTCCATGGTGGATTTCGTGAGGTTTTTCGGTGGATTTTGTAAAACTGGAGAAATATTTCACGGTGGATTCTGTGAGATTTTACGATGGATTTCGTAAAACTATATATATTTGTCAGGACTCATACACAAGATGGATTCATTGTGCGAGAAGTTGAAGGCACGCCTATCCTTTTCGGGCGTCAAATTAATTTAATGTGCACGTACGTGATTCCACACCAGGTGAATCTGTAAAATATATATTTAAATTAATGGACGTTTATGAGTTTAGAGTATATTCTTATTAAATTAAGATTAAGACAGTTCTAATTTATTTATTTATTTTGTAGCTGAAGATTACTAGGTATTCACTTTTGTTGGTTTAATCTTATTATTTTCTAACAATTATGAATGCTTGATGCGTAGAGCATGTGGCGGTGGCATTGGGAAGCACGAGGCAATGACGTATATTCAAATTACCTAGAAAAAATTATCATTTTTAATGAAAAATACTTTATTATTAAATATATAGTGCTAATATTTATTTAGATGTGTTTATTTTTTGAAGCGCTTCACAAACATTTATTATGCGTATAGATGCTCGGTTTAAATATTTCATTATTGGACATTGTATTTTGGCGCATCTTGACTTTGGGACGCTCAATTGCTTTATTTTTTATTTGAACAAAAGCAAACACAAAAGACAAAGCATGCTAATTGTAAAATTGGGCTATTTTGAGCTTGGAGATTAATAAATTTATAAATACATGCCTTATGGAGCGCTCACAAAAGGCATAGGGGAATATTGTACCCAATTGGTCTCTTTTTTTCATGTCGTGCAAATATTTTTTCTTGTTTTATGAGCTTTAGTAGAGTTCTTTTGTTCTTGGGAACCTTCCAGTGCTCGCTACGTACACATTCAACATCCGATTTGTGTGTCAGTGGTATCAGAGCGAAGCTGAGTTCAAGAGCTCCTAATCACTTATCATCCCGCGTGAATGCGAAGCTCTTGGAATGAACGGGCTCTACAAGCAGTCTCGATACGAACCGTCAATACCAGCTTGTTCGTGGCGGTAAAGAACCCCCTGTTGTACTGTTGGATTGCGAAGGACCACTCTCTGGCGATGGAGGACCTAATTCCAGCGACAGCGGCAAGACGAGACGTCGACGTCATCAAAAAGCTCCTGACATCTTGTCAGAGCAAATTCGATTAGGTCAAAGCTTTTTATTGAAAAGCTTAAGGTTTTAAGCTTAGAATAAAGCTTAAGAATTTTTCTCTTTAATCTCCTTCTTAGCAGCTATTCACACTGAGCTATTTCCTGAATCAATCCTGAACTGGTTTTGCAACTCCAACAAGTCTCTATTCGTACATGCACCCTAACATAGACAATTTCTAGCAAGCAAATAATCATACGTAGTCTAGACAGAAGAAGTATTCTTTGGAAGACGACCAATATCAATTACCATACCCACAAAAGAAGCAAGATCGCAAAAAGTCATATTTATTTTTATTTTTTTAAAGCAAGTCTTGTAAACCCAAACTTGAGCTATGCTCATCCCTCTAACAATATTTCGAGTGTGTGAGATTGTTTGAGATTTTGCAAGATGTCCGATTAAAATATTAAAGATTTTATAGCTGAAGGTGATTTATCGGAACCAATTATGAAGCAAAATTTGGACCTAATTATGATGCAACTTCAAGAGAAACGAAGAGCATGCCAAACTTTGCAGGCTCAACTGGCTACTTTTTAACGATTCACTATCGATGAAGATGGAATGCAACCCGAAGATGTTATTCGACGTACGATCGATGCAACACTTGAAGCACAATCTCTCAGGAAAGAAGCCAAGATAAGTAAAAGAAATTTTAAATTTTGTACTTTTAATGGACTATGTGACAGAAAAACTATTCTCGCTTTTATCAGTCAGTTTAATGATTATTTCCATGAAGAGCGGTATGCTAAGAAAGATAAACTCAAATGTGTCACTAACCATCTAGTGGGAACAGAGTATCGTTATGACGGACTGTTGTCCGCAGCAGTATTGATTGTCCTACTACTTGGGAGGCCTTTCAAAAGAAATTTTTGTAGAATTTTCTTTCACCTCAATTCCATAAAAAAGAAATCAAACAGTGGGATCTTCTACAACAAAGAGATTATGAGGTATTTCTTAATACACTAAGCGTTTTCGAAATGCCTTACTACAACTTCGAATGTTTAAAGATGTTCTTTAGGCGATCCACAAGCGCAAGTATATGTCCGGTTTGCTTGGTCACTTCTATGCGAAAGTGAACATGTCAAGCCAAAGACTTTGAAGGATGTGATTTCTTTAGCCCATGATGCTAAAGACAAAATTCGTAGACGAGAGAAGTGACCACAACAATTTCCAACTAACGGTAACTTTAGTACAAAGCAATTCAATTCTAACTTTCGAAGATTCAATCAAAATTGCTTTGTTCATTCTTATTTTCGTAAACCCTGGACACTACCTCTTCCTTTACCATCAAACACAAATTTAAATTCTAAGCCATCTCTTCAATTAAATCCCAACATACCTAAACTTCCAACCATTACCAATAATGTTTTCAAAGCCAAGCCTATAGTTTGCTATAAGTATTAACCCAAGAAGTCAACTGTTCACATCAACTACTTGGGATTGACTAAAGACGAAGACCATGAAGAAATGCCACATTTCACGAAAGATAATGATGATATTGGCACTACTTTAGATACTTTACCAGGTATGCCAAATCCTCATTCATTATTTATGATGAAATATCTTGTGTATGGTCACGAAAAGATTGTTTTACATGATAATGGGAGTACACATGATTTTATTTCTGCAAAGTTAGTAAAAGAATTGAATTTACATACTGTTCCAACTCATTATCACATAAAAGCTGCTTTCTTAAATATTAGATACAATGATACACAAAAAAATTATGATTTAGAAATTAAAATTTGTGATTATATGAAGCGCAGAAATTTCTTAGTTGTGCCTTTACAAGCTAGTGTCATTATTTTAGGAATACCTTGGTATCGCAAATATAATCTCGACATAGATTATTCCACACATTCAATGAAAATTGATTCTAATGAAAAACAAATCGCATTATATGAAACATACACCTTAGATAATTCTCCATTGCTTAGTCACACACAAGCTAAACGTGCATTGAGAAAATGTAGCAAATCATATTTAGTATGGATAAATGAAATTGAAGCTAAGGAAAATCAAATACATCTTAGGTATGCACAATTTCTTTCACAATTTAAAGATTGTTTTGCTGTTGATTTACCCACTAGTTTACCACCTATATGTCTTGAAGACCATAAAATAGATTTAATTACTTATTCTCAACCACCATGTAAAGCACCTTATAGACACAATCAAATTGAACAGAAAGAAATCCAAGCCCAAATTGAAGAATTGTTAACTCGAGGACTCATTATGCCCAATAGTTCTCCTTTTGGTGCACCTATCTTGTTAGTCAAGAAGAAAAATAATACATGTATGATGTGCATTGACTATTGTGCCCTAAACAAGATCACTGTTAAGAATAGATATTCAATATCTAGGATAGACGACCTCATGGATAAACTATAAGGAGCTACTATTTTTAGCAAGATAGATCTCAAATCTAGATATCATCGAGTACGATTGGATACACCTGACATTTTCAAAACTGCATTTAGAACTCAATTTGGTCGTTATGAATTTTTTGTTATGCCTTTTGGTTTTACTAATGCACCAGCTACATTTAGTCGTATGATGAATCAAATATTTTTTAAGTATCAGCATTGTGTAATTGTTTTCTTTGATGGCATATTGGTTTTCAGTAAAAATAAGAATGAGCATTATGAACATTTATCTTTGATTTTCAAATTATTAGAAGAGAATCAATTATATAGTAACCTTGAAAAGAGGAACTTTTTTCAAACCCAAACTGAATGCTTAGCACATATTTTTTCTTTTAATGGTATTCAAGTTTATCCTAAAAAGATAGAAGCAATTTAGAATTGGCCAATCTCTAAAAATGTACATGAGTTACGTTCTTTTTTAGGTATTGCTAGCTTTTACATAAAATTTGTGAGAAATTTTTCACTGCTTGCATTATCTTTAACGATATTATTAAAGAAAGATGTATATCATTGGTCTGATAATCAGCAAAAGTGTTTTGATTTATTGAAACATACTTTAACACATGTCCCTGTTTTGCAATTACCTGATTTTAATCGTTCATTCTTTCTAGTAGTCACTGATGCTAGTAGATCTGGAATAGGAGCTGTCCTTATGCAAGATTCACATCCCATAGCCTATTCTAGTTGCAAACTTAAATCCTCTGAACTGAAGTATTCTGCTTATGATAAGGAATTATTAGTTATAGCTCAGGCTCTACGTCAATGGAAACACTATCTAATGGGATTTGAATTCATGATCAAAACTAACCAAGACAGCATCAAACATCTCCTTAGTCAAGCACAAATCTTTAATCATCATATTAAATGGGCTGGTTTTATTCAAAGTTTTCATCTACCTATCCAATATCAACCTGAAAAAGAGAATGTTGTTGTCAATGCCTTAAGTAGAAGACCAAATATCCATAATATTTTCGTTCTATCTTTTGATTCCCTTATCCCTATGAAAGATACCTATGACCAAGACCCCAGTTTTCAAGCTGATTTAAATAAATTAGTTGCTAATAACTGGATTCTAATTGATTCTTTGTCTTATTCTAATGGATTTATGTTTTATGAGAAAAGATTGTGTGGCAATGTTTCATTCAAATCATTTGTGTTGCACGAAATTCATTATCTTCCATATTGAGCCCATAGAGGTATTATTTCTACTTTACGTACATTAGTTGAAGATTTTTATTGGCCATAAACGGAATCTGATGTTTCTAACTTTGTATTTGAGTGTTTAATTTGTCAAAGAGTCAAGTGACACCACGGTAAGCAATATGGTTTGTTCATGCTCTTACTAATTTCTGAATGACCATGGAAACATATTGCAATGGATTTTATAACTGGTTTGCCTAACGCACAAGCTAATCATGATATGATTTAAACTATTATAGATCGATTTAGCAAACAAGTATATTTTCTTCCATACAAGAAAACATTGACTATATCTCAAGCTGCACAATTGTTATTGAATATTGTTTTCACTAACCATACTAAAAGTTAATATTTCTTATTGTGATTCTAGATTCTGTAATAATTTTTGAACTACTTTGTTTGCTAATTTAGGTACAAAGATTGATTTCTCATTTGCATTTCATCCTAAAACAAATGGACAAACAGAAGCTACTAAAATTACAATTCTAGATCTTTTGCGTACATACACAATTTCAAAACCACAAACATGAGATATACACTTATATCTACTTCAATTTGTATACAAAAAACACCTTTTGAAATCATTGTAGACATAGATTACTTACACTTGTTACATCATTGTCAAACAAAGTTAAAGCTGCTGATGATATTGTCAATACGCATGCTACTATTTTTGCTGAAGTTAAAGACATGATTGCAAAAGCCCAGCAATCATACACTAAATAAGCTAATAAGAAAAGAAAAGCCATGAGTTTCAAAGTTAATGATTATATTTGGTTACGCATTGAAAAGAGAAGATTGTAAAGTATTGAGAAACACCCTGTTGTTAAGTTAGCCCTTAGATTTTATGGACCTTTCAAAATCATTCACAAAATCAATGACAATACATTTAAATTGGAACTACTCCAACACTGGAAAATTCATAATACTTTTCATATCAATTTGCTATGACATTTTAGAGACCAATTACCTATTCACCCTGTCTATGAAAACCCTCCTTTGTTAAAAGAAGAAACTGAAATCCTTGAACCTGAAACTATTTTAGATACCGACTTTATGACTATTAGAACTGACCGTAGATACTCTAGATATTTGGTCAAGTTTAAAAATCATCCTGTTGAAGAGGCCCAATGGATGCATGCCCACGACCTAAGTGCTTACCCCTCACTACTCGCTCCACATTGAGCTAATAGCAATTGAGAACAATTGTTATCCCACCTCGGGGGAGGGAGGGGGGATATGATACGATGAGGCATATTCCACAATGGATTCCGCAAGGTTTTTCAATGAATTCCGTAAAACTAGAGACATATTCCACTGTGAATTTTGTGAGGTTTTACGGTGAATTCCGTAAAACTACATGCATTTGCTAGGGCTCGTACACAAGATAGATTCCTTGTGCGAGAAGTTGACGGGGATGCTTGTTCTTTTCAAGCATCAGATTAATTTAATGTGTACGTAGGTGATTCAATAAAATATATATTTAAATCAATTGACATTTATGAGTTAAAAGTACACTCGTATTAAATTAAGGTTAGGAGAGAGTTTCAAGCTATTTAGTTATTTTATAGCTAAAGACTGCTAATTATTCACTTTTGTGAGTTTTATCTTATTATTTTCTAATAATTGTGAATGCTTCAATTGATGTGTAGAGCAAGTAGCTATGGCTTTAGATAGCACTGGGCATTAGCGTAAGTCCAAGCATAAATTTTATAATTATAATTAGTTAACTTAAGTATAATATATAATATTATATATTTATATGATATTGTATTATTAAAATTATAACTCTTTATAAGTTATAAGTTTAAACTTCTTTAGTAATAATTAGATCATTGTTCTTAGTACTATTAATTTATTTGCTTTTAATAAGGTTATTTTAGATTATGAGATTTAAGATATGCTTTTATTGAAATAAACTTTCTTTATGAAATACCTTGCTATTTTTTTAATGTGGTTAAGTTTACAAGACTTTTCTAGCTTTCTTTACAAAAGAAACAAGATCGCACGTAAAATAGAGAAAGAGGGTGAAAACTGAGGTTTTTCGTTGCCTCTACCTAAACCCCCAAGTTACAATAAGCAAGCCCTATGCTTACAAATGACAAACTATCCCCCTACATAAGCAAGCCATATGCTTGCATATATCAAAACTTCTTTCAAAGTATCCAAAGCCAAGCTATTTTGCATCAATTCCAACTACTAATGACTACCCAAATATTTTTAAAATGGGCTATCGCAACCTCCAAATTGAGTCTCAATGGCTCCTCAAGAAAAAGAACATGTTTACCTTGAATGTTGAAGTACATGAGCATAGTACATCTATCAAGTTATTGATAACAAGCACAAATGTTATATAAGGAGCTCAAATCCTCAATCTATGTGACTCAAGCTTCACTCCATATACTTCTCACTCTAAACATGAACTCCCATTAATATCAATTTGACATTAGTCAGGAGAAAAGAAATAGTGGAATGCAAGGTTAAAGCTATGGAGTGCAAGAGGATTGAGAGGGAGAAGTACATAAGAGAGTTTGGCGGGTACAACAAATGGTGCCCTTATTATTTTATCATACAATGTGTACTTGTAACAAAGTGCCCACCCAACAATTGGCCATTGACATTTATCCCAACACCAAGTATCTCTTATTGAGAAAGAGAATACATGGCAAACCTAGCATCTCAAAACCAAAACATTTAATCTCCTAAAGTACAAAGAGAAATATTGAAGTAAAGAAATTTAGAAACAATATGCAAATACACAATACAACCCAACCTCCCCATAATAAAATCCATGATCTGACATCCTCCATTTTGGAATTGTGGATAGTTTGGTTATATTGTCATATATAAAGTTTTGATGAAAAAAGAAATATAAAACAAGTGAAAATGATATCATATTACCACTTAAAAGTTTCTTACAAGTACTACAAAAATTAGTCTATGCTAAATCACAATATTTTGACATCACCATCACGTTTAAAATGTGCCAATATTCCCAAAACCATTCTTAAAGCTCTAACTCTAATATTTGGTAAGTGAAAAACAACCAATTTATCTTTTACATTGTCCAATAACTTTACTCACAACCCTTCTTTTATCGATAAAACTAGCAAAGCATTTCAAAACTCATCCATACAAAGAAAATAACAATAATTTCCATTGACGTACACATTTCAATGAACCCAACATATAATTGTCAAGATTTCATTATTTCCCTTGTAAAAGGAAATGCATATTTAACATCCAAGTACTTGTACAACTAGTTTCAACTCACATGGTTAACTATGATCCAATTTTGGAAAATCTTATTCTCTATCAATCTATGGCATAAAAGTATAATTAGATTCAACAATATTGCATATTTTATAAGAAAAAACTTTCGATAATGTTTCTTACAACAATCGTCATAAGATAGTGAAATACAAATCCTAGAGATCTAAAGAGCTCAAAATGCTTTTATATTGTAAATGAGGTGTGTGTGTGTGTGTGTGTGTGTGTGAAAAGGGAGATAATTTACACAAAGATAATTATTAGAGAGAGAGAGAGAGAGAGAGAGAGAGAGAATTGTGTATGAAAGAAGGACAAAAAGAGAAGTAAAGGGAGTTGTTTGAAAGAAAGAGAAGGGAAGAGGATTGTTTGTGCAACAAAAAGAACTGTTGTTGGGTGTGTGTCTGTGTGTGTGAGAGAGAGAGAGAGAGAACAAGGTGATGGTGGAGGTGGAAGTGGAAGTGGTAGTAGTGGTGGAGCTAGCGGTAGTGGGAGTGGGAGTGGAAGTGGGAAATGAAGGTGGCTATAACTAAGGGTGGAATAACTGAACTGTGGAACAAAACTAAAGTTGCAAAAAAATACTTGTTCAAAAGCTCACTTTTTGCCCTTCCCCCTTCTCTGCGATATTAAAAATTTTACACCTTTGGGCAAAAGATAATGTTCCTTTCATGATGGCAAAACTATGCTAGTCAAAGGTTCATCAATGCAGCTACCCAACCACCCACCATTGAAAGATAGTACATGTAACTATTAAATGGAGTTTGGGACTTAATAGCGCTTCAATGGATTAAGATATCAACACCTGCTGCTAGTTAGACATCATCAATGCAACTATCCAAGCATCCGCCAATAGCAGACTGTCAAAAAATTTCCTAAATCTGCTGTAAGCACAATTTTCAGGAAGTTGCTATTTGCTTGCTTTGTCATGTTAAAATACAGAATTCAGGTATATGCAGAAGTTATGCATCCTGCCACTTGGCAAATTAGCAAAACAAATACAATTATAAATATTTTACTCACCACCACCACGCTGATCCCCTCATTCAGCATGTGTGTTACCCAGCAACATAAAAGCCGCAAAACATAAAATTCAAGCAGCATTTGAGCAAACTGTGCATCCCACAGCTTGGCAAATTAGCAAGCAAATACAGTGTTAGAAATCTATCACTGTCACTGCACTACCCCATCTTTTCCGATCTATCCCCCCATTCAGCATATATGTTACCCAGTAACACAAAAGCTGCAGTACTCTCTGGCTCCAGCTTGAGAAGACATATTGCAGCACGTTCAGCTAGCTTAACCTCACCCATACTTTTACATGCAGAAAGCACAGCAGTCCATATCTCTATATTCGGTTGACATTTTGACTTTTCAATGAATACCATGGCCTCTTTTAGCCTCCCGGCCCGTGTTAGTAGATCAACCATGCAAGCATAATGCTCCACAACTGGGGTGATGCCATGATCTTTGATCATGGAATAAAAAAAATAAAACCCTTCACCCACCAGACCTGCATGACTGCATGCATTTAGGACACCAACAAATGTTACATGGTCCAACTTCATTCCATCATGCAGCATCCGGTCTGCCAGCTCAAATACTTCTGTAACACTCCCATGCAATGCATATCCCGAGATTATTGTTGTCCATGAGATAGAATCACGATCAGGCATGTGCTTGAAAATCTGGCAGGCATACTCCATGCTCCCACACTTAGCATACATATCAATGAGAGTATTGTATAAGCGTGCCCTGATCTTAAACCCCTCGTTGAGTATATGGGCATGAACTTTTTGTCCAAATTCAAGGGCAGACAGATTTGCACATGCATGCAAGAGACTGACAAAGGCGACTTCATCCAGCCTCACGTGGTTTTGCATTTCCCCAAAAAGGCTGCAGGCTTCTTCATAATGCTCATGTTGAGCACATCCAACAAGCATTGCAGTCCAGGAAATAACATCTCGCTGGGACATTTTGTAAAATATCATGCGAGCTGTATCAAAGCCCCCACATTTTGCATACATATCAATAAGAGCATTTTCAATGACAACATTGATCTCAATATTACTTTCGCGCACATAACAATGGACAAACTTCCCTTGTTTCAGATCCTCAATACTTGTACATGCTTTAAGAGCACTTGAAAACGTGACTTCATCTGCCTCCATGCCTTCCTCCCGAAACTGAGAGATTACTGCCAAGGCCTCAGTACCGTAACCCTCCTGCGCATACCCCGAAATCATTGAGTTCCAGGTCACCACATCTCGATTTAGTACTTTGAGAAATACCTGCCATGAATCATCTAAATAGCCATATCCCGCATACATATCTATGAGGGCACTCCCCAAAAAGTTGTCAGACTCAAAAACACTACTAACAATGAACATGTGAACTAGCTTACCTTGCTCAAGGGTCTTGCAAGATTTCAGAATAAGCAAAGTGATAGCCTTAGATGATTTTGGTTCTTTTACATCCATTTGCCCAAACA
Organism: Lygodium microphyllum; assembly: GCF_053477565.2. NCBI lineage: Eukaryota > Viridiplantae > Streptophyta > Polypodiopsida > Schizaeales > Lygodiaceae > Lygodium > Lygodium microphyllum. Next base: position 130,371,442 of record NC_141147.1, on the reverse strand, counting down.
TACTAAACGCCTCCATGTGATCCCCATGCCTGATGGATCCTATGATCATCAATGCCCATGTAGGATCATTTCGTTCAAGCAACTTCTCAAAGACATCCCTAGCATCTGCCATTTTCCCACTCTTAATGTACATGTTGATCAGGATATTGCCAGTGAAAACGTCTGGTAAGATCCTATTTGCTTTCATACTTGCATGGATCTGCTTTCCTTCTGACCAAGCTTTCTGGTTTATGCACTCTTGCAACAGGCGTGCGTATGTTTCTTCAGATGCGTGAACTTCGTGCCGACTCAAGTGATCCAGTACAAAAGCTGCCTCCTTCAACTGGCCAGTCTTGCTTAATCTCCTCAGGTGTGCATCAATACTCCCATGTTTTGTTTTACTGTAGACAAAGTATGAAGTGCTGTGTTCATTTCTAGGGTTCCTGCTGTATCCTCCCAAAAAATACTCTCAAAATGAAAGTTGCTGTTTCTTGATTCATGCATAAGCATGATAATTCGATCCTTTCTATTATTCCTTACTTTAAACAGAGTATGAAGCGCTGCATTCATTCCTAGGATCAATGCCGTATTCTCCAAACAAAAGCATCAACATGAAAGTTTCTGTTTCCTAATTTATGCATAAGAATGATAATTAGATCCTTTGTACTATTCCTTACTTATTTCCAGGATTCTACACATGTTAAATCTATAACTCTTTTCTTGTAAGGCACAGTTTTGTGGCCTAAAAACATGTATGCATGCATAAATCTACACCAGGAGACACACATCGGCATCCAATTCACGAAAAACATTTTTTAGAGCCGAATTGTACATTTTCAAGGTCAACAAATTTCTGGCTTATGTAGTAAAATCACATCTAAAATGATCCTAGATCTTCAGAATTAAGCACCCTCTCTCTAAAAATCTCAACATTTTTTATTGATTTTTTAGTAGAAAACAGGAAAAAGTGTGAACTGCAGTTCTCTGATGCGGCCATACCTAAACGACGGTGCAACGCTGTAGCAACGCGCTCTCTTGTTCATGAGGACGGGAGCAAACCGGATCGCCATCCATAGCCAGGTCATAGAAGGGAGCTACATTGACAAAGAAGCCGTTTCTGTATAGGCGAACCGAGCGCGCATGGTTCGCTCCGAGGTCCTCTCCGCCTGCAGAAAGCCGAAGGCACGCCATGCTGTCCATCCGAAACCTCCCCCATCGTCAGCCACCTGACCACACAGGCAGTCCCCTCGCTACTGCGCAGGTTTCATGCTTTCCGTCCGTCCGCCCGCGCACCTGCACCTCTCCCTCCGCCCCGCCCCCAAAGGCCTTACGACTTTGTTACGGGGGTGTCTGACCCAATCAAAGAGTAGAAACTCCTCTATGTTGGGACTAGGTCAAGCCCTTGAGCCTTGAGGTTTATGAGTATGCTTTTAGGGTAATCAAGAAAGGCGAACTTCTTTGGCTGTCTAGGATGCCCCACTGGGATAGGCAGTTTCCTAATGCCTGCCCTTTAGTTGTTTCAACGCCGAAGGCCAAAGTAAGGTGCTTATGTGGAGTACTAAAAGTGTTTCCTTCAAATCTTGGCTTTAGCATTGCATGTTGGTAGAAGACGGATAAAATTTTTAGAGTTTGTTAATAATCTTTTGGATCAACACGGTAATGGCTTTCCATATCTTGGGATCTTGTGATTGCTGAGAAGGTAGAAGATGGGCTTGGATTTGAGGTGTCAAGGGATAAGGCTAGGAAACTCATGTTTAAGTTGCTTAAAAGCATGAATAGTTAACAATCGCAGGTGATCATCCCACAAGCCTACATCGACATCACAAACTCCCAAGAGGCACTTGGTAAGGACTAAGCCGGGGCAATATTTTGTTTTATAAAGACATTAAGATTAAGATTCCATGCTCTGAGTTTACCTAGAGGCTGGTTTTGGAGTGGAAAGCCTTGTTAATTATTGATACTTAGGGGACAAGAAATGAAAAAGGGAGAGGGGGTCCAAGTTTGTCAAGAGTGATTTGGCCCTACTTTGATGCCTTTGTTGGTGGGTACTCCCCACTACTAAGCAAACCGACTTTAGATAAAAAAGCACTATATCACAAAGGTGTCCAGCAAGGAAAACTACTTGCTTTAGGTTTTACCTATAAGTTTTTGCAAAGATATAACTATGTCTTACTTAGTTGACCTATCTCCACTAGCTAGATGATGTAAATATATTCCATATTTACATCATCCACTAACTAGATGATGTGAATATATTATATATTAATATACTCACTTTCGCTTTTGTTTTAAAGGCCTTAAAGCATTTCCCATTTATAGGATTGCTACCCTCTTCACAAAAAACAAGGTTTAATGTAAAATGAATTGCAAGGATTTCAAAAATACCTTCAAAATTCAAAGAAGGAGGTATAGAACCTCAAACTTTACAATGCGGCATAAAATTCATAAGGGGGAGTTGAAAACCTTCAAGTTCGAACTTCTATAGTCTTCCTTTTCAAATAATGCATTGTCCATATATTATATTAACAAATTATGAATCAACTTGCATCTTAGCAAGAACTTATAGGCAATCTTAAACAAAGGTTCATTATATCTTGAGACCTTCAAGAGAGCTAAGCTATCCTCTTTGCATTTCTAACTACATTTTCACTACTAAGTTTTCATCTCCTACTAGACCAAATGTGATTCATCGTTGCATCTCACACTATGTTCCAAAGGTTGTGACTTTCTTCATCCATAAGATCCTTGTCACAAAAAGAGGTGCCCCTCATCTTGACTATGTCATAAAGGCCTGCCACACAAAACCAACATTTCATGCTATTCCACACAATCCTTGCATCCCTACAAAACTAGAACAAGTGTATAGTTGATTATTTTTGCACAACACAGAGGGTAGAATTTTGCTTAATTCTTTTCAATTTCCCAACTTTGTCCTTTGTTGGTTCTTTTCTTCTTTTTTAAAATAGTCCTACCAAAACACGTGAAAATTATGTGCCATGTGAAAAAGCCTAAAATGTATTAATTTGTAAGGAATCGCAAGCTAACAAAAATTAAGCAAAACTTATCGTGATGCATATCATTCTCTAAATATTCAAATAATAAATGAAAAATTAAAAAGATCAAAATATTTTAGAGAAAAAAAAATTAACAATCATAACAAATTTTAAATTTTTAACAGATTGGATTGCATGCTATTAGTATTTCAATTTTTCAAGTTTGTAAAGTTGAAAATGTTTACAATTCCAATCCTCAACATACATTTAGTAACATATACTACTAATAGCTGCTCATAATCAACCTCCTCTCCCACCTCTTGTAACATTATCCCCTTTTTTTAAAAAAAATTATTATTATTTTCCCTTTTCCCTCCCCCATCTCGATGTCTTGATACTAGTTACAAGGCGGAATCTTGGAAGGATAAACCTTTGGGTTTTATTGTCGGAAGACGGAATGATTTTTCTGTGGAGGCAGAAAGGAGCACTTAATTCTCCTGTATAGGCAGGAGACACACATTAATCCAAAGATAAGTTAAGGAAGTGTTGATATCGTTTTATCTTGTCTTCGTGTTTGTGGCCTAAATTACGTAAAGGAACTTGTGACTAACGGGTTAATTAAGGAAGCTGCTTTTATGTGTCAAGCATAACGTGGTAGGTAATTAGATAACTAAAACAACTTTCGAGGGAAGCGTGGTGGATGTGACCAATGGGTCTATCCTACGGAAGGGTGGTCTCGGTTAGCCGAGAGCTTTCCTCAAAGGAAAGGTTAACAAGTAATGTTAGGAAAAGGTCGGTCTATGACCTTAGACAATGTTGACTAGGAACCCGGAATTCAGGTCGATCCTAGTGGGAACGGCCGGATAAGTTCCATTGCGAGGTAGACTCAAGAGACCCTAGTTGACAAACCCCGTGTCATTCCTTGGGAGTGCCGGGCGGCGTCCTCTGGATTGATCTCTCGATGGGCTGCTAAGACGTGTCCCGCAATTTGAGGGGCGGGCACATTACAATTGGTATCAGAGCAAAACTTCTTAATGATTGATTAATGTTCACATCATAGACATATCCTAAATAACCTATGTGGTATGGCTTGATTGTCAGGCACCTTCTGCATCCACAAATGCTAACATGCAAGAGAAGAAGTTCCTTCTCAAGCAAATTAAGCCACTCGAGTTTAATGGCAAGGGAAGGACTGTTCAAGCTGACGCCAAGATCTAGATTGAATCCATGGAGGACTATTTTGAGGCAGCAGGAACTGCACCTGCTAACCAAGCCATGCTCGCCAAACTTAAGCTTATAGGTGAAGCGAGACTTTGGTGGAAACAGTGGTGCAGAGACCAAGCGATCTTGGAGGGGACCGTCACCTGGAACAAGCTTAAGGAAGCTGTGCGAGGGAGGTATCTGCCACCTGCCTACCGCACACAAAAGATGAATGAATTCTATGAATTGAAGCAGGTAGGATTATCCCTTGAAGAATATTATTCAAAGTTCGTTTCACTCCTAAAGTACGCGCCCCCAATGGATATGACACAACAAGTGTCAAAGTTCTGTGCCGGGTTGAATCCACCCATAAACACTCGATTGGAATCAATGCACCCAACGGACTTGCAAGACGCATTACTCCGAGCGAATCCAATCGTCCAAGAACTTAAATTAGGCAACTATGATGAAGATGACTCACGAGATCAACACAAGAGGTGCCACAATTGCGGTGAGATAGGTCACATCCGTAAAAGATGTCCCAATCGATGATGTTTCCACTACAATGAACTAGGACATATCCAAATAGATTGTCCTGAGTTGGACCCTGAGAATTAGGGACGTACGGTCAAACAAAGCCGTCTAAACTCTACCTTTGGCTCATATTATGAACCATATATTGATGAAGGCTTGGAGCCTGTTGTAACCTTTTGATGAGAACTTGAGTAAAACACAATATTAGTGAGTTTGGGAATCTCCCAATTCCCATTTTTTGAGAACTAAAAGGTGGCACCTGGATAACATGCCCATAAGTTTCTCAAAACCATATGATATGACCTATCATTGGAAAGCGCTTGAAAAATGGAATCTATTGAGCTATAGAGCACTCGATTTGGAGTTATAGTATTCAAGTTATGACAAATCCAAAGATTTGACCATGTGTCCCAAACTTATGGAAAATTCCCATATTCCCCAATATGATGTTGTAATCAGAGTTGCGCAGCGAAAGCGTGGTGGGCCTTAACCCACAGGCTATAAGCCCCAATTGTGCTTGTCTCCCCCCAGTTTCTCTCAAGATGAGGACATCTCGATTCCTCTAAGGGGGAGAGGATGTAACAGTTTTCCCTTTTTTTATTTTTTTTAAAATTTCCCTTTTCCCTCCCCCCCGACAGTACGTCAGGGAGAGAGGGAGAGGGAGTGATGTGGAAGAAGGGGAGGTGCATGCCACCCAGGTGGTGGCTTACAGCTGTGCCCCCCCTTTTTAAAGGGCCACCCTCCTCCTCCTCGTCGAACAAAACGTCCCCCCCCGGTTGTTGTGAGGCTTTCCCCCCCCTTTGCTGCGAGGCTTCCCCCCCCCCCCCCCCCCCCCTTGTTGTTGCAAAGTTCCCCCCCTCCCCCTCGTTGCTGCAGAAGTTCCCCCCCCCCCCCCCCCCCCCTTCATCGTTTGCACGCCATTGTCCCTCATGAACAGTGTGAAGAGGAGAGGGAGAGAAGTGAGGAGATAGAAGAAGGAGGAGTGAGGAGAGAAAAGAAGAGGGAGAGAAGGAGAAGGAGGAGAGAAGAGGAAGAAGAAGGGAGAAAGAAGAGAGAGAGGAGGGAGAGAAGAGAGAAGAAGGAGAAGAATGAAGAGGGAGAGAGAGGAGAAGAAGAAGAGGAAGGGAGAAAAAGAAGAGAGAGAAGTATTGGAAGAAGAAGGAGAAGAAGAGGTAGCAAGAGGAGAAGAAGAGAAGAAGAGAGAGAGAGAGAGTAGGAGAATAAGAGAAAAGAAGAAGAAGAGAGAAAGAAATAGTAGAAAAGAAGGGGAAGAGAGAGGGAGAGGGAAAGAAGGAGAGGTAGTGGGAGTTGGTGGGTAGCTGCAAGGAACCACACCCAAACCACCCTCTCAGCGAAGGGCCCATCCAGCGGTCTTTTCTTCCAAACCTGTCAAGGTCTAGACTGCCCAATCTCCGCGAGGCAAATGGCTCCCAAGAATCCCTTAAGCAATTGTTTTGATATATCTAGTTAAAATTCTGATTGTGCATACAATGGGATTGCGATGCCTTGAAGAGAGAGGTTGTGCATTCAACTATTTGTTAATGTGGTTTTGAATGTTAACTCAAGTGGGGAGTGCTTGATGGTTTCATGGCCGGGTCCGAGATGACTAATTACCATGCAACGACCCTAGAAATTGTTATTATGTTGGTTGCTTCAACTATGGTTGATTTCCTAAAGGGATAATTAAGGAAGGATGGCACTAGCTACCCCCCGCGAGCCGCCAAACCCTAACCAAGGGGGTTATGAATCCGCACTGGGAATGTGGACCGAACCCGCCGCGAGAGGTCTCTCCGTGGAAATCACTTGGCGTAGGAGGACACTTGGGTGCTAGTGGGGGCTCTAGCCGTAAATCCCAATGCCTCCGGGCCCCTACACAAGTGTTCTACGTGACTCGAGATGGGATCTCGAGGTCTTGATACTAGTTACAAGGCGGAATCTTGGAAGGATAAACCTTCGGGTTTTATTGCCGGAAGAAGGATGGATTTTTTTGCGGAGGCAAAAAGGAGCACTTAATTCTCCTGTATAGGCAGGAGACACACATTAATCCGAAGATAAGTTAAGGAAGTGTTGATCTCATTTTATCTTGTCTTCGTGTCTGTGGCCTAAGTTACGTAAAGGAACCTGTGACTAACGGGTTAATTAAGGAAGCTGCTTTTATGTGTCAAGCATAACGTGGTAGGTAATTAGATAATTAAAACAACCCTCGAGGGAAGCGTGGTGGATGTGACCAATGGGTCTATCCTACGGAAGGGTGGTCTCGGTTAGCCGAGAGCTTTCCTCAAAGGAAAGGTTAACAAGCAATGTCAGGAAAAGGTCGGTCTATGACCTTAGACAATGTTGACTAGGAACCCGGACTTCAGGTCGATCCTAGTGGGAACGATCGGATAAGTTCCGTTGCGAGGCAGACTCGAGAGACCCTAGTTGACAAACCCTGTGTCATTCCTTGGGAGTGCCGAGTGGTGTCCTCTAGACTGATCTCTTGATGGGCTGCTAAGACGTGTCCCGCAATTTGAGGGGCGGGCACGTTACACCTCTCTTGCTAGTTTAGCATTTCATGAAACACATGCACCTCACCATTTTAATAGCATGGTGTAGCTTTTTGAGAACGTAATGGTAATTAGAGGGGAAAACACAATATAACTAAAAGTAGAAGCTTTCAATGGATTTTCTAGACCCACGCAAGGTGTTCTATCTCAACCAGTGAATTTTCTACAATTTTACAATGATTTCATTCGATAAGATTCTTTAAAACCATCAATAATGACATCGAGCTAGAGATTTTCTTCATAATACCTAACAAAGCTTGCCCATGAGAAGCAACTCTTAATGGTAACCAAAAGGGGCCAATAAAGTGACACCCGAAAAGCAAAACATACCCCACCTTGGTTTTATCATTAGGGATGAAGCTCCTTTTCTATGCAAAATGTCTATGATTATATCTCAATGTCCTAATTGTCAATTTTCTGTAATAGTAGTTCATAACAACAATGTAAGTAATAATAGAAATAACATCATCAACAACACACATACAATCATCTCTCATTATTTGCACTTATCTTTGATTATTTGTGCTTAATCTACATATTCCTAGTACATGACCATGCTTTGTAAAAAGAAAGTTTCATATCCATCTTTCACATGATCCCTGTGGAGATTATTTAGTCATTTTATTGTCATTTTATTTTCTAATTTCCATCTTCTTCTTGAGGATCTTTGTATAGTTGTAATAAATCTGGTCTCATTGTGCTCCATTTTAAACTCCATCTTATTTGTTAGGATCTTTTCATGTGCATTGGATGCAAATTTGCTACTAGCCTAATTCATATGTCTCCTTTGTATTCTTTTTTGCAAATATCATTTTGGAAAATTGCAAAATATCATGTTGTTCTAATTTTGTTCTTGTTTGCAACTCATCCAATACCACAGTGACCATCATACAATGGATTTATGAGAATTTAGGGCTCTTTCTTTCTTTGTAGGAGTGACCTCTCCCATTAAGCCATCATGCCTCTTTTATAATCAAGCTTTGGATGAGAAGAGTGATCAGGTTTAGAAAAGTGTACCTTGATTATATGTTGTTTATCCTTAGTGTTTCTGGGATTATTGGGATGCACCTACCTTGTCTAAATAAACCACTTGCTACTAGAATTTTTATCTCTTGATGGTCTAGTGATGTGAAGGCTACAAATTGTAGTTGTTTGTTTTTATTTGAATGTCTTTCTTCACTTCTCCCTCCATGTTGGTCGCTAGTCATGAGACTTTCATCTTGGGGTTTAATTGTGGGTGCCCCTTGGTTTGGTTGGTACTTTCTCACCATATAGTTCTTTGTTTTGCAGTGGTGGAACAATTGCAAGAGGTCATTCATCTCAACTTGGGTAGCCATATGGTGCAAGTTGTTATCTAGTACCCTTGGGCATGTAAGATGTTTTTGGACATCCACCATGGCTTATGATTTGCCTCTTGAAATATTTACTACTTTTGGTTACCTCTATGGTTTCTTTTTTACAATCTTGAAAGAAAGGCTTGGGTTGTCTAGATCTTTGTGTATTCTTTGCATGTTTATTGTCTATCTCTCTTTGATTGCAAAGTTGTTCAACTCATTGATACAAGTTTTCCTTGATGGCCTCTTATAGTATTGTCACCAACTCTTTGCCCCCCTTTCCAATCAATGCACCATGGCCTCTTATGCTTTGTTCCTTCACTTGATTGGCATGGTTTGAAGACTAAAAATGGCTATGATGTTGGCCTTGTATAAGTTTAGGTGTATCATTTTTGTGGTGTAATCCATATTGCAACTCAATTGGAATGTAACGTTCTACTCGCGTGGGAACCACCACCCCCTCCCAAAACAAATTAAGTTTTGAATTTTTTTTAAATTAATCTTATCCCCCCTTGTCATCGCTAATAGGTGGCGGGGGGAAAGAGGAAGAAGATGGCAGTTGACAACGGTGGGAGAAGAAGCCGACAAAGACAAAGCGAAAGTGGGAGAGGACGATGATGATGATTGGAGGGAGAAACGAGGCCAGCATAACTAGTCGTGGTCAGCTGGGAGACTACGATCCCCACCACCTTGCAAAAGGTAGTAGTCACCGCTGCCACCACACCCCCACTATTGTTCCCCCCCACCGTTGAGAGAGAGAGAGAGAGAGAGAGAGAGAGAGAGAGAGAGAGAGAGAGAGAGAGAGAGAGAGAGAGAGAGAGAGAGAGAGAGAGAGAGAGAGAGAGAGAGAGAGAGAGAGAGAGAGAGAGAGAGAGAGAGGTGAGAAGAGAGAGAAGAAGAAGAAAAAGAAGAAGAGGGAGAGAGAGGGAGAGAGAGAAGAAGAGAGAGGGAGAGAAAGAGAGAAGGAAGGAGAAGAAGTAGAAGAAGAAGAGAGAGAGAGAGAGAGAGAGAGAGAGAGAGAGAGAGAGAGAGAGAGAGAGAGAAAGAGAGAAAGAAGAAGAAGAAGAAGAAGAAGAAGAAGAAGAAGAAGAAGAAGAGGGAGAGAGAGAGTGTGAGACAGAGAAGGAGAGAGAGAGAAAGAGAGATCCCCCTAGAAGGGTCTCCTCCCTTTCCCTCCTAAGAGGGTGGCCACACACATTTATCTATTCCCCCTACCTTTCCCATGAGATTGTCATCCACCCTAGAAGCCTAATTCTCTCCCCAATTGGCCCCACTAATCGAGCACAAGGTGCATAAGTCTTGTGTGACTCGCAAAGATTGAGGATGACCCCCAAGCGAAAAATGACGCACACAGATGGAAACCCCATGATGAGCAATGAAGCCTCGGGCAAGGACATCACTGCCCATCCAACTGTGGTACCGGTCGTAAGTAACATATTTCCAAATTGATGAATGCTTGCTTTGATTCTCGCATAAAGTACATTAGGCCCCATACTATGCTACACGAGAATAGGTCTTCGAAAATGATAAATTTCATTTCACGTATTTGAAAGGTGGAGTTTGCAAAGTGCATCTAGATGCTATGTGACAAGTCCATACGTAGCATGAATGACATACAAGGTTCCAAGGTGTTGTCGACTCTCCTTTCCTGGAAAATAATAGATAAAGTATCTTACCACACTGAAAGTATGTTGAGCTTGCACGTTTGACAGATCACTTGGTAAGTGATCTATCCTAGTGGAAATTCAACCTTGAAACTCTAGTGCGTAGTTAACACAAACAACAACCATAAGGGTTAGGACTAAGGTGCCTTGAGATCCGTTCGATAGCGACTATGTTTATCAATCCTGTTCAGGGTTGTGGGCTAGATGCAACAATAACTCTAGGACAAGTGAAGAGCCCAAGGATTAGGAAACCCTAAGTCAAAGGAAAGATCGATGCTTTTGTACTTGTTGGAGAAGGCTAGGTTATCGACCAATGTAAGAGATTAATAGAACTTAGACCTTGTAGAGTGTTGAAACTTTAGCATATGCCTTAGCCAAAAGAAGGGTGTGTTAAGTAAAACTTACATATAACCACTCTTGATCCCAAGGGGGAGAGCGAATATGTGATGGAAGGTTATCAAGACCATTCTTTCAATGTTGGAAAGGGATATCATTGTTTTGTTGATTAATCTAACATAATCTTAAATGTTTTTCACATTAAACTGATTGTTAGGATGTGATTTGGATGATTGTTTCAAGTGCTTGTGCTTGATGGTAAATGCATGGCAAGGGTCTATGATGACTAGTTGCCATGGGAATAAAGAAATGTTTTCCTGGAAGATGATATTAGGTTGATTGCTTGGATTGTGCTTGATTTCTAAATGGATTAATGAAGGAAGGATATTTTACGTGGGTGGATCATCTCCAATGTCATGCCGCGTTTCAACCTGAGAGGACATTGCTCGATTCACGGGCCAAAGGTTGAGTGGTGAAAAGGCCATCCATGGAAATTGTGTCTCACTCCTAGACTGCTTGGGGTCAATGGAGCTCTGGACACCCCTTGCCAAGTCTAGGATGGAGTCGTAGACCGCCATGATCCCAACGTTTGGGGCATTGGAAGATCCTATTCTAGATAAAGGATAGAAATTATGATGCCATGTGATTTGGACTAGGTACTTGTGTTAGACAGAAGGGATACATAATTGTATTGTATAGGCAAGAGACAAAGATTAACTAGAAAATAAGTGAAGAAACTTGTTTGTCAAAAGGATTGCGCGCTCTATATTTGTGTTTGTGCTATAAATTACAAAAACAAACCATGTTCCCTAAAAGGCTTAATTAAGGAAGTTGATTTTGAATGTCACACATAAATGTGATAGGTCCTAATTAGAAAACTAAAGCTGTCAAGGGAAGCAGGTGGGCAGAACCCCCAATGGTTTTGTCCTACGGTAGGATGGTCCTAGAGATTGGGAGGCTTCTCACAAGGTTTTACCGTCATTCGACCTCTAGGTAATGTTAAGTTAGAACCCGATTCATGCTGTTTTAGGGAATCGGAATGGGACTATGCCCTATGGGTAGAGAGGTTGAGCAACACATCCCTCTTGTTTCCCATTCTCTTTGAACCAAATGTGGTATGGATTTGCTTCGGATTGGGTATCTCTGTGTAAAGTAGGATGTCCAAAACCTGATGCTAGAATGCTATCAGGGGACCTTGACCCTAGGAACCTAGATTTCAGGTTGATCCTAGTGCGTTCCGCCATGAACGTTCCATTGTGAGGCGGACTCAAGAAACACTAGGTGACAAAACCCCGGAACATTCCATGGGAGTGCAGGCGGCGAGGCTTAGATTCGTTTCTCGATGGACCGCTAAAACATGCTTGGATAGCTGATAGGTAGGCACGTTACATGGAACTCAAACTATCTATGAGGCAACACCTCTTTCCTAATATCTCATGTTTAAAAAAACCTAGAATAATATCTGAATATTTTCAATTTCACCAACAATCATGACCTTGCAATGTTTTTTCATTCATCATATTTGCAAATTCCTCATTATTTGAAAGCAAAAACAAAAATTCATGGGTGAAAATTGACTCTATCTCATTTTTCCTAATTCACAACCTTGCACTTTTGTAATAATGAGTATGATTTTAGTCATTGTACTTATTAGTGTAGGTCATCTAGTCTAGTCCAAGCCCCATATATAGGAATTTTATGATGTGCTCCTTCATCAACGAGCATGTCTAGTGTGCATTCTCTTTTTGTGACTAGCTTGACTAAGGTAGGCTAGTGTTACAATTGGTTCACCTTTAGGGTCAAGTTTTGTTAATTGGACTACCCTTGCTTTAATTTCCTCTCCTTCATCATTCATTAGGGGTTTGTATTGAGGGTTTCATGGGGGAAGTATTTCTTGATTATACTTCCAATGAAGGCCCAAATTTGTCTTCCTCTAAGGTATTCAATTCCATGCTCCTTGATTTGCTAATAAACGTCACCCTAAAAGGTTCCATCCTATGAAACTTTATTTATATTTATGCCCCTTGATTAACTATAAAAGGACTAGGTGGACTTTGTAACATTTCCTTTTTCATGCACTAGTCCTACCAAGCCTTCTTCCATAATCAAGGGCATGTATTACTGCATGATAGATTTCTACAAGTTATTCTTATTGAAAAAGTATCATACTCCATGCATTACTTTTCAAACATAATTTTCTAATAAAGTGCATCTTGAGAGATCCTAAATTATCTTCTTCTGAGTATAAAAGCAATGGGCCAGCTTTATTGAGGTTTTGCTATTGCACACGCTTCTCATTTTAAGCCTTCTATCAAGATAGGGTTTCTATGAGTCATTGCAATATTGAGTCTCACATTCCTTGTTTTGCCTTCCCATCTTTCTTCCATTGATATCCTCAAGCTAGGAACTACAAATTCCATCGATACTTTTACATCAATTCATTAGTCGTTCAACTTGTAGTAGTCTTGTAAGAGATTCTATAGACTTGATTATTATCTAAATCACTTCTAGATGGATTTTTAATAAATATTTTGAATTGTAAATCTTTTACTTTTCTTACTGGCATTGAAAAATTGAAAGTCCATAGCCTGGAGTCTCAATCCTTACCCATCTTTTTACTTTTATATCATAGTTAATGGTTACTTGTTTATGGTCTAGTTCTCCATTTCTTAGTTGCTCTTGGAATCTTAAAGGTATTTTAATGCCTAACTTTGTGGTCTTTGGAGTTGGTCTCTTGGTCTTTGAGATCTTGATTCTAGTCTAGTCTTGGTAGTTTGGTCTTGTCTTCTTTCCCCTAAAAAATTGGATCAAGCTTCCCAACTTGGGAGAGTAGGTCATAGTGTGTATGGCTAGTTATGTTTTAGTAGTTTTATTATTATTTACAAAGGAGATTGGCTTTTTATTGATCTACAATAGAAGAGGGTTCCAAAATCCACCAAACTTAGAAATTGGAATTTTGGAATTGTACTCCAGTTCAGCTAGAGTGTTTAGGGCATTAGCTTAATCAGTAGCTCACAAAGATAAGACATGATGCCATCCAAGAGCGAGGGGCCATTGAACCGACTTGTAACATGGAACTCTTCTTTAGCTAGTAATTTGAAGATAAGAGGGCCATGGTGACAACCTTGTTTCCTAAGATAGTAGCTTCAAAACAAATGGCACACTATCTTTTGAGGAAGTGAGTAGTCGTACTACAAAGATGGTGTAGACTATCGATGGCAGAAAGGTCTTTAAGGAGTGTTGCCTCTATAAATGAGGGAAGTATTCGATAGGCTTGCAATTACTACTTTGGGATCTCTTGAGCTACCTAGTCTTGCATGGGGATGCTTTTGCAAAATAGATATTCTTGCTCCTTCCAAGTGGGATACCACTATCATTATGAATAGTTTGACAAGATGCCAAATGTAGAATCAATTTGCAAAATGCATTCCAACAATGGCTTATTTTGCTTGGATGGATAAATCTTTAGTCCTTTTGTAGATCAAATGGCGTTAACGTGGTTTCTTCACAATGGCTAGTAGAGATGTTCAATATTCATGCTTTCAAAATGGAGAAACTTGGTACAAGTTACAAGTTAGGGAGGATAGCCTCTTAAGTGGGTAAGTTGGCAACAAATGAGCTTGTACCAATGATAGTTGTAGCAAATTTAGAGGATTGAGTTGTTGAGTTGACTAGGGAATCTAAAGGTGGAGATGATGTAATAAGTGAAGGAGAAGGTGCAAGTGAGTCTTTTTCATAAGTAGGAGTGCTAAATGAAGGCTCGATGGGGACTTGGCTAGTAGACATAGTGTAGTCTACCAGTTTGGCTAGTCTATAGCATGTTGTCAGTTTTGTTGATGTGGTTGATATATGAGTGGTGACTACATGTACAACCATGGACAATTTTGACAACTAGAGTTTGCAAGAGCCTTCATGATACCCTTGCGCTTCTAGAATGACCTTTGGGACCCATCGGGTCATTATGTATTGTTACTATGGAATTGGCATCATTAGCAAGCACACGTTTGCTTGTTTTCTTTGGCATGTGATCTATAGAGATGCATGAGGAGATTTAGGGTTTCCACTTTCATGATATAGTGGAGTTGACATGTGGCTTCTTTTGGGCTTGATCATTCAAGAGCTCGCTTAAGAGTATTGTGGTTGGGTGATTGGTTGAACTAAGATGTAGAGGTAATGTTAAGAGACTCAACCAGCACCTCTTTGGAAGTAAAGGTTGTATTCACTCATGCATTTGCTAATTGTAGATGAATGCATTTGTCAACATAGTTAATATTACAATTGGTTAGAAACTTGAACGTTCGTCCTAAAAGAATCTCAATGCTACTTTCTTTAGATTTCAGAAGAACATAGAAGAGGATTGGGATGCTCTCAATCTCAATGGTGATTATTAATTTACACTTACCCAACAAGGAGTAAGGCGATCCTCCTTTGTATGGTTCAACTTTGTGTCTGTTGGCTATAGTTGAGACTGGCCTAGGTTTTCCCACCAATAGCAATAAGAAAGTGTGTTATAATCCAACCCCTCATCAATGATTGCGCTCACACTCTTCTAGCCGACACTACAATACTTTAGTAGCTTTCCACCATTCTTGGATAGCAATGTGTAGGCTAGGGATTAAGAACTCAATGTGAGTATTATCATAATATTCTGCCCCGCATAGGACCCCCCCCCCCCCCCCCCAAGTTTTCATTAAAAGTAATTGAAATTTTTTAACCTTCCCCCCTATTGGCATTGAATAGGTGGTAGAAGGGGGGGGGGGGGGGGGGGGGGGGGGGATGGGAGAAGATGACGTGGAAGGGGAAGGAAGCAAACGATGAATACGATGACAAGAGGAAGAAGACAAAGATGACATTGACGTAGAGAAAGAACACGATGGTGAGGGCGATGATGACGAGGAAGAAGGAGACGATGACAGCATTGTTGATGGAGGGGGAGGCCACGTGGCCAAACACCCCTCCATGATCAGCCAAAGACCAAGCCACTTTTAACCAAGTTGTCAAGCCAACTCCTAGGAGTTGTTGCACTGAATAAGTGATATTGATAACTGATTTCTATGATTTATCTTAGCCGTCCTCCATATTTACGACACTCGTTCCTAGTAGTCCAACTAATCTAATATCAAAAACTCAGTAAGTTTGCTTAATCTTGCACTTCGTTTCTATCTCTATACTGGACATTAGAATACTAAAACTAGGATTTTTATCCCTTCGGGAATTAACTTCAGAGCATAAATCCAATAGTTCTATCTAATTTCTTTCATTATCAAATCAACTAACATTTCTCAAACCCATAAATTCTAACTTTAAAAATACATTTCCATTGTCTAATATTGATATAACTTAATACCTCGTCAACACTTTTAATTTGCATAAAGTTAGACAAATCATATTTTATATTAATAATGTTTAAAGTAATAACATCAAATAAGTTTTCTTTTTCTCTAACCCCAAGAACATTTCATAAAACATCCAAAACTATATTCTTAGATTTTCTATAGAAGATCCTAATTTTTATTGAAATAAAAACATGATTTTTATCAAAAAATATTGTAATGTTCATCTAAAATAACTATTTTTTATTTTTAAGATATAGTAAATATCTTTCCAAAATTCTAGAAAAAATAAAAAATACTTCCAAAAACATATTATTCATAAAAAAAAATTCAATCAAATATTTTATAAAAAATTATCTATACAATTTTAAAGCCATTTTAAGCATTTTTACTATTTTTTTATTTTTAAAATATAAAATAAAACCTACATAAATTCTAATAACTATTTAGAGTTGGAATTGAGGTTCAAAGATATTTTATAAAAATTATAAACCAAAGAAATATTTACACGGAATTACTTTTTTATGTTAAATGAGTTAAGGCACTTACATAAAGTACGAGAATCATAATTACGTCTTTGGGAGCCGTGTCCTTTGTAGTGCAACCAAGGGGAGACTATCCAGTCATTCCTAACTATGAGCTCATCATTTTCCCTCTCCTAAGAGATTCATTGGCCAATTGTATTGTTGCCATAGGAATAGCCGATTATAACTCTTTTAAGACTAAATCTTGATTAATTTCAAGCTTAAGAGCTTAGCCTCCATGGTTTTATGTTGATGACTAAGAGAGGGGAGGAGAGTAATGTAACATCTCCATCATCTGTCCACGGAATCAGGAGCGAAGTAGAGCGATTGGAAGGCAATAGAGAATTCTCCTCCTCTATCACTTTAGATTAGGCAAGCATATTGAAGCTCCAAAATGGAGGTAGGAGAAGAAGACATGGCGATGGCTATGGAAGAGGCATGGGCTTCAATTCTCTCTTCTTGCCCTCTCCAACTACAATTGTTTCTTCAAATCCTCTAGCTTGGATGGCTCTCTTCACTCTCCTTCCTCCTCCAATTGATGGTGCTTCCTTCAGGATGATGGCGCCCTCATCTCCTTTCTATTCGTTTTCTCTTTTTTCCCTATATGATGACACCTCCTCTTCTTAATCATGACTCTTCAATTTCCCACTAACTCTTCTCCTTCCTCTTCTCCAATTGGCCCCCTTTGGGCTTCCTCTCCCCTTTCTAATCCTCTTCCATACATTTTTATTGTATGCTTTTGTTGTAGATACATTTATAAACAATAATGCAAGTGACCCTTTTTCCCCATATTCTAATCTCTAAGCTGCACATCAAATTGGTGGCAAGTGCATGGATGATCACTACAACTCAATATTGATTTGCATTTATTTTTTCATGGATAAATAACCATGTTAGTATCTTGTCACATTAACTCAAATACTCATGGTCCACTAATTGTTATATCCATGTCATTAACTCCGCTTACTCGAAGATGTCTCATATACTTGGCATTGTAGAGTAGTGATTCTCCTTGTCCACACTGGCATTGCCTTTATTCTTTGACTTGTTCCCCCCCTCCTTTAATCTTTAATGTGATCATCCTGGAAATACAACTCTCTCCCTACCATATCCCAATGTCTATCCTGTGTATGATGCGGTGAAAAATTTGCCAACTCTACTACTCCTATCTATGATCATCATCAACCACCAAGACCACTTGTCCAATCTGTGCTATCAAATTCATATGTTTTGCTTTTGCCAAGTCGTACTCAACTATACACTCAACTATCTCTAACCTTTCAAAAACAACTCATTTGGATTTGTCAATATATTCTTTATGGGAAGAAAGGTCAAATGATCATCCAAGCTAAAATTCTAATCCCTTTTGATTAGATAAAACTATTGAATTCTACCTAATATTTTCATAAGTCCACCCTCTAGCACAAAACTCGTTCGAACCAGGATTTTCCACATACTGGACTGCAGAGACACGTCCTCCAAAGAAGAAATCTCGACCGCATCTGCATTAAATTAATGGAAAAAGTTGGTAACAATGTGCCAATTGTGTACAATTTTGCTATTTTTTTTTGCAATGGTAGCATTGGTTCTAGGTGTTATCATTTCTCCCCCACTTAATTCCGAAGTGTCCTCACGAGCATTGGTTCTAGGTGTTATCATTTCTCCCCCACTTAATTTCGAAGTGTCCTCACAAGCACATCTATATCACGAACATTGAGCATCACGAATACAACTACCACGAGCACTGCGACACAACCTCAAAAGAAAAATATACTTTCCCTCACTTAATTGCAAAGCATCCTTGCGAGCACAGCTACAAGAACTACAAAACCACACAAAGAAAACTGGTAGACACTGAAAAGATAGGAAAATATTTATTGGTGTCATATTATAAATCTAGCAAAGAAAACATTCAATTAAGTTGTGTAAAAAATTGTGCATACTATCATTCCCTTACTCACTCTCCCCACTTAAGTGCATAGTATAGCTTCATCCAGTGCATAGAATATACCAACTAGGAAGCTTTCTAGAGCTGCTAAACAACAATAATCCCTCTAGGTAAGAAAATGCCACACTACTAGCCGACTAGGAATATTGCTTCTGAAATAACCTCACAGATAAGGTCCATGCCTAACAAAGAACCCAAAAAAAGAAAGCTAACATTACGACACAAAATAAGACTCCTATGGTTTAGTTGCTAACCCTCCATGTTCTACTAGAACAACCAGTCAATGGTCCCTAACTTCCAACTGTCCAGAGTTTTGTTTATTTGGTTTTGTTTTTTTAATAAAAATAGTAGTGGCTTTCCTTCAATGCCAAAAGAGTATATACATTGATTCTCCTTCCCAAAAGGTCCCACCCCAAAGTTTTGATCTTCTTTTTGTGTTTTTTTCTTTTCTTTTCTTTAATCCTATAGTCTTAGGGCATTTTTTCTTTCTTTCTTTTCTTGCCTTCCGAAGAATAAATATATAGACTCTTTCAAACTTTTATTATTTGGATTGGAATTTAAGTTTTGTTTGTATAAAGGATCAACTAGAAGGCTGAGAATGCATCACTTAATTTAACGGTCAAACATTTCAACTCAACAACTTCGCTCGAGGAATCTAATCTAGCACATAATACTAGTCACTCCGACTAGGCAAATGATAAGCAAAGATACTCATCAGTTCAACATCTCTCATCCACGCTACTCCTAGTCAAAATTTTGTGGAGAGAACCTTGTTATTCAGCTACCCCCACATATTGCTAGAAAAGTGACAAAAAGATAGGGAAAAACTTTATTGGATTCCCAATCAGACTTCCGTACAATGAAATTCACTAGGTTATGCACACACATCACCCCCTTTCAATCACTCCCTAGTGCTAAAGCCCCATCCCATGTGGGTGGACTCTCATATAGACTAAATTATTTATATAGTTTTCAATGTATGTGTGTTTTAAAAAATTGAGGTTTGTGTTTTTTCTTTAGGTATTTAGGTTTGCAAAACTCTAAATGATTTCAATCAAGTTATATTTTTAACTTTTTCTTATTTCAACCGAATAGAAAGAGATAAATTAGATATGAAACAACTTGTTATGTATATGGATATCGCAACTTTAAGATCATTGCAAAGACAATCATGTAGCGATTCGCAAATTGCAACAATCATCAAACCTGCACATAACTCAACCACTAACCACTAACCCATTAATATGTTAGATCAATAAAGAGTGAAGCGCCTTTAGAAACTGCCCATCGAGTTAGACTTCTTTGTAATGAGCTTCTAGCACTGAAGGAGTATCCCAACCGTGCGTGCAAATAATTACCTAACCATGTGAAGACTAACTAAACTAAAGTGCGCTAAAACCTAAAATGTAAAGGTATCAACCAAACCAAGAGTTTTGTTTTTCTTTTCTTTTCTCCTATTTTAAAGGATTATTTATTTTGTATGTTTTTTTCAAATATGTAGAATAAAGTGAAAACCCCAAAAGACTCTAAGAAAACAAATAATCTAAACTAAAATCTTCAAACTCCCTTAGATCTTCTCCTGCAAATAATAATCCTAATCCAAAATCATCCACACTATCTAAGTCAAGCCTATCAATGAAACCATGCTCATAAATAGCCTCCAACGTAGACACATTAGAGGTCATAGATTGGCTATTAGGTGCATCACTAAAAACCTCCATCACATCATGGAATGGAGCCTCAGCTTTATCATCATAATAGGACATAGGTGCCATTGGTAAACATCCTAAAGAATAGCCCTCGGTCTCATCCATATACCAACAGATATAATCCCAACAGGGACAATTCACTTGATCATCGAGATATGATGGAGTAAAACGGTAAACAACAGCTTGATATCAAGAAAATTCTTGTTGCTCTCTACCCACCCTAGATTGAATAACACTACATTCAAGTGAGAATACACTATCATAATCATGGCACTGATAAGTGTAGCCTATAGCATCCTGCATGACAGTGGTTCCACAACGTCGAAAGTATGTGCAGCACTGCCAACACAGAAGCTAAGCATGCATGAAAAGATGCCTTTAACACTGTCTAAAACCAAAAGGTGGATGGTATTGCAAACAAAAAATGATCACAAAAGAAGAGCCGCAACAAGCCTCTCCTCTCGATGCATATAAAAACCTGTCATGCGTTTGAAAATGCGGAATACTATAAGGCTCAACATGAACATGATCAGAGCTATCAACATCAAGACGAGGGTAAAGCGTGTCCATCCTCAGAAAAGCCATACCTGCATCCCATTAAAACCCCCAAAAGAGAAAAGAAATCCAAATATAAATTAGTTAAGGGGTCGTTTTAACCACTTACCTAACTATACCTAACTATGCCTAACTAAACTATGTCACAAAATGTTTAAGGTGAAGGCCATTAACTCTAAAAATCTCATTTTCAGCATTAATCTCCTGTACATCAAGAGAACCATTATTATAAACTTTAACAACCTTAAAAGGTTCTAACCAACAATTGTTTAGTTTCCCAAGAAATTTGTAATAGTGACTATCATATAATAAAACTAAATCATCTTCTTTAAACTCTCGTATTTTGATATTTTGATCGTGCCAAGCTTTGTGATGTTTCTACATTGCTTCTAAGCTTTGTAAAGCTAATAGTCTTTCCTCATCTAACCTCACCAATTGTAAAATTCTTTGCTTCAATGATTCAGCCTCACCTAATTGTAACAAGAGGGCAATTCGTAGAGTAAGCAACTCTTGCTCAATTGGAAAAATAGCATTAGTTCCATAAACTAAATTTAAGGGTGTATTTTGCATTGTCACTTTATAAGTGGTTCTATAGGCCCATAATGCCTCATACATATGTTCATCCCAATCTCTCCAGTGAGAAGCAACTGTTTTAGTTAAAATCCCACAAATAATGTGATTGGTTACTTCAACTTGCCCCTTAAATCGGGGATAGTAAGGCGTTGATTTGTGATGCTTAATTTTGTATATTTCCATTAACTCACTAATAAGACCATTCAAGAAATGGGAACCTCGGTCACTTACTAATTCTAGTGGGCAACCAAAATGAGTAATGATATTCTCATACATAAACTTAGCCACATCAATGGCTTTATCCATCTTAAGCTCTTTCACTTCCACCCACTTTGTAATATAGTCAGTACAAACCAAGATATAATGATTAGATCTATATCTAGTAGGCGGATCAATTGGGCCCACAAAATCAATTCCCTACTTCTCAAAAGGCGCTAATGCCAATATAGGTGTCAAAGGTGTAGTAAAACTCTTGGAAGGACGATCAATCCTTTGACAGACGTCACATTCGACAATAATAATAAGCATCTTTAAATAGAGTAGGCTACCAATAACCAGCTAATAGAACTTTTTGTGCTGTCAATTCATCGGCAAAACGGCCACCACACGGCTCATCATGCAATGCCTTAAGAACCATAGGGACTTCATCTTCCCTTACACATTGTTAATAGATACCCTCACGTGGAAATAATTTATAAAGGTAACCCCCTAATAATCCATAGGAGCGTGCTTGCAGTAAAATTTGTCACTTTCGTTGTTTATTAGCACCAAGTGGATATCGAGCTATGCTAAGAAAATTTGCAATATCCGCATACCATGGAACTTGTGTCTCCACAGTAAAAAGTGATGCATCTGGTAAATCATCCTCCACACCTTCTTCCTTATCAAATGTTAATAATTGTGAAAGATGATATGCTAGAACATGAGCTTTATTAGGATGAGTAACTATTTGAAAATCAAACTCTTGAAATAACAACATCTGACGACTTACACGTCCCAAAAGTTTTGCTTTATTAAGCAAATACTTTAACGCTTCATGATCCACATAAATGGTAAATTTATTTCCTAATAAATAACGACAAAAATTTTCCACTGTAAATACCATTTATAAGTGTTCTTTCTCAATAGTAGTATAATTTCTTTCCGTGTCACTTAAGTTACAGCATGCATAATAAATTGGATGATCCACTTTAGTATCATTTGCTTGGCATAAAACCGCCCCTACAACATACATAGATGCATTGGCATGAATGTGGAATTCTTTCATCCAATCTGAAGGTGCCAATACTGGTCCTTCAATTAACTTTTGCTTAAGAAATTCAAATGCTTCTTGATAAGTAGCAACCCAATTAAAAGGAGTGTCCTTTCATAGCAAATTTGTCAAAGGTGAGGCCACTTTTGCGAAATCAGAAATGAATCATTGATAATAATTTAGATGCCCCAAAAATCCGTGCAGTTGCTTAAGGTTTGTTGGAGGTGGAAGTACAAAAATCTTAGAAAATTTAGCCAGATCCATAGCAATGCCTTCTTTAGAAATGATATGCTCCAACAATGGTCCTTTTGGCACTCCAAAAACACATTTTTCAAGGTTCAAGGAGATACCTACTTCGTCACTACGTTCAAACACTTGCGCCAATTGATCTGGCATTTATTTTGTCGTCCCGTAGACACAAAAATCATCTAGAAAAACTTCCATCCATTGTCGAAGAATGTCTTGATAAGCTGCAATCATAACTCTTTGAAATGTCACAGGTGCATTGCACAAACCAAAAGGCATTACTTTATAAGCGAATGTAGCCCATTCAGTAGTAAAGGTAGTTTTGCATTGATCTTTAGGATGAATCAACACTTGATTGTAGCCACTAAACCCATCCATGAAAGAATATAGCTCATGGCCTACAATTTTATTAAGTACCCGATCTGTAAATGGCAAAGGAAAATGATCTTTACATGTTTTGCTATTCAGCTTTCTATAATTAACGCAAATACGAATCTTCTTACTATTCTTCTTGGGTACTACCACAATAGGGGAAACCCATTCACTATATGCAACAGGATAAATAAATCCTGCATCAAGAAGCTTAGTAATCTCAGTTTTGACCAATTCTGCATACACATGATTTGTTCATCATTGGTGTTGACATATGGGTTTTGTACCTGGTTCTAGATCAATATAATGCTGACAAAGTTCAGCTTTAATACCTTTAAGGTCAGTATAAGGCCAAGCAAATTCCCCAACATGTGTTCATAATACCTCCTCAAACCTTTCTCGATCTTGGGATTCCAACTGAGCCCCGAGATTCAAATATTTCCCTTTTGCTATTTCTATTTTAACTACTTCCACTTTGGGCTCTTCAAGAAACAAAGAGGCTATTTTCAGAGGGTTGATTGTAGGTACATCCTCAAATATCCCCATTGATACATTTTCAAGCAAACTATTCCTATCACTCGATTCTGGTTCTTCTTCCCTTGCATTCACAGAATGTACCAAGGGTACAATCGTATAAGGAACAATAGCGAGATCATTCTGAATACCCCCAGTCATTTCTATCATATGGACATCCAATAGATCTGGAAATATCTTACCGGTATGACTTCCTTGTCCTTTACTCAAGCCATACAAAATAGGCTTCAAATTTATATTATACTTTGTCGTGAACATGATATTTATAGAACCTATCATTTGAAAAATATTCTCTTGATCACATGGATATTGATCATGTAACTTACGACAGTATTGACGTAAGATTTTATTGTTCTTTTCTAAACATTCTTGATCATCTAAACTCCAAGACCATTGGTTACCCTTAAGCTTAAGAATTAACAAATGTAGATCCTCATTTTCCTCACCTTGAATTCAACAACCCGGATAATGTATGACTTGTTTAAGTTCTACAAAAGCCCTAGGTGTCGCAGGTTCAAACCATCTAAGTTGTGGTTCCTTTCCATCTCCATAGATAGTAAAATCCATCACCCTTTCTTTGGGATGACGTAATACAGCCTCTGGCATATTTTGCATATTGATCTTAGTGGATTTAGATTGGAATCATTGGTAACCAACTAGTGGTCCCTTAGAACAATGATGCATCTTCTGCATAGTTCCATTGAAGTGCTTAAAGAGATGATACAACAAGGAGCAATAGTAGGGTTTTTTCCTCGAGTTTCTGGTTCAAAAGGACAGTTAGACTTATCTTTTTCCCAAAATCGATTAGTCTTTTCATATTCGTCCCAATAGTTCTTATCTACACATAAAGCTTGTTCCATCTGTAACTCCCCACTACTAAATTTTGACCTCCGTTCCTCTAAACAAAACTCTAGAAGTGAAATTTCATCTAGATATCGCCTTTCTCTAAATTGAAATTCTGCCTTTTCCTTTTGTAACTCAGTAATTTTCTTCATTGCTTCATTTACAGCAATCACTGCTGTCTCATGTTCTACTTCCAAAGCCTCATTTAATTCTCTAATAATCCTATCATAATTACTAGGATGTTCACTAGATGTTTGTGTAAACCTATGCAAGCCCGAAGCTGAGTCATCCTCATCATCATGCGATATTGGTCTTTGTAACGGTTTGCACCTATTCCTACTCCTCCTTTCTCTTTCCTTTCTTTCTAACTGGTGACAATAGGCTCTTTTAGCTATATCTAGCAATTGTTCAAATCCAAAAGGTAGAACATTTTCCTCATAAGGGAAAACATTAAAAACCCGACTCTCATGCATGCCATTATTATTCTCAGTAATGTCAAATTTGTCCATATTCCCCAAAGAGGTTGTTGAGATGTCATCTACATTAAATGTCACTAACTTAGGTATCTCTTCCTCTTCTAATTCATCCTTAGAAATTTCTTTTGCCCTACCATACGTAAAAAACGCATCTTTTGGGCCATTTTCCTCCTGATCTATGGATAATCGTGAATATGTTTCAATCAAATCATCAAAGTATTCCACTTTCCTTGTAGAGAGCATTAATCAATCTAGGGTTGTATTTTCAATCATGGACAACTAGTGAGTAATCTCACTATCTGAATCATTGTCTGATGAAAATGTTACAATATATTCACCAATACCCATTTGTTCTACCTTATGAGGCTGATGTATTGTATTTACCTTCACTTTTTCTGCTTTTGCTGGGCATTGTGTTCTAAATTCTCTCGTTGTTGCTTTTGCGCTCTAGTTATCACACCAATCATGGGGTCAACCTTAAAGGTCACCCTACGGGGTATGAATGTAGACCTAACTCCATTCCCTTGCCTTGTTGTTTCTACTTCAAGTACATTTGCAGATGAGGTTGAGGGTTCGTTAAAAATTTGCTTACCCTTGTCATTAGGTTGGTTATCTTCTCGCTTAGGGCAATCCTCTTCATGATGCCCTTTGCCACTACACCTCCTGCATAAAAGATTATAGTCCTGATTTTTATGCGCATTTGGACAATATGTAGCTATATGACCTTCTTGTTGGTATCGATAACAAATTACCAGTCCCCTAGGCCCTTGTGGTCCCCCTTGCCCCATTGGATTACAAAAAGGACCATTATTTCTCCAAAAAGAAGAATCTCTTCCTCTATTTCTATCATTATTGTAATTATTTCGGGATACTGGGGGTCTACCTTGGGTTGGCAATCCTCTCGACCTAAAGGGTTGATTAGGTGGTCCAATCGGATAAGTCGTATTATTACGATCCATGTAATTGTAACTCCTTTTCATTAAATGAGCTTGTTGTTGTTCTTGACCTATCTTATGCCAACACTTTGTATCTAGATGTCCTATCTTAAGGCAAAAGGTGCAAAACGGTGGATGATCAGGCATTAGTCTTGAAGGTGTGTTGGACACTCTGTAGCCATATGGCCATACCCATGACACTTACCACACCAGATATTGGATCTAGGTGGGTTTGGAGTTGAGCTACTTGAGGATTGTTGTGCACTAGAAGACTGTGTTGTTATCAAATAAATTTCTTTCAAAGGTGCTTGAACTGCACTCATAATCTCTTCCTTCAACTTTCCTAGTGATTTTGCAATAATATCAGCTACTTTCGCTTCATCAAGAGGGGACTAAGATTGCGGCATAGAAGGCATTCCCATTTGCATCATATAGGCTGGAATAGAGTGTATGGATTTAAAGGTACACTTGATACATTTGGATTTTCCATTACCGATGAATTTAAAGGAATGGTCACATAAGACACGTTCCTAGGTATCTCGCTTGAAGTGTTTGGATATTCCATCCGAGATTTAAATAAGTCCCTCTATCATTGTTGGCTGAGTTACACTTCTTCCCACCATCTAGCATGTATTTTAGCATCTACCAATGTAGCTGGCCATTGTAGGCTAACATGCTGATGAACTTCTGGGTTAAGCCCATCAATAAATTTATGCTTTTGCATAGGTTCATTAGGAGTTGGATTCATCTTCTGAATAATTGTCTCCATATGTTCAATGTAATGTTCAACACTTTTGGTTGTTCTTTGGGACAAATAATCCAATTGAAGGGCTAGTCTATCTTGGAAACCTTGTCGTCAAAAATTTTCCAAGAACGCTCTTGAGGCCACATAAGTCACTTTATGTTGGGCATCTAGGTTCCCGTACCGCCTTGTTGCCTCATCTTTTAATGTTGCAAGGAAGATATGAAGTTTTTGGTCATCGTCTATTATCTCATTGGTGACACAGGTCACCTCAAATCTTTACAAATGTGCATCTGGATCCTCATCCCAGAATCCCCCAAATTGCGTGAAGTCAGCTAATCTAACTAGATTACGAGCCATTATTTCTCTAAATAATATCTCTAACCCTAAATCTTGGGTAATATCCAACCACGCAGGTTCCTTAGGCTCCTTAAATAGTTGGCGCAATCCAAAATTTGACTCTAAATCCCAATCAAAGGGTTTCACTACTTTGTTTACTCTTTTCCCCAGTGACACTACTGGTGCCTAAGGCCACTCGATCCCATTGATATGAGTCTACTTCACTTCCTGTTGACGGTGTTCTATCGAATGATATACTAGGCCTAAAAGGTTCTAAGTTTGAGGTAGACACATCATCTATCCCTAGATTCAATAATGCATTCACCCTCTCAAGCTTATCTAATAGCCAAGCCTCCTGTTACGCCTCACGTTCTCTAGCTCGTTGATCTCAAGCTTCATTTTGTTGTCTCTGTCTCTCCTTTGAATTCATTCACTATAATGAAATAGCTATTACTGTCATATTTCAAAAGTTCACATGTTTTGTTTGAAGCTATAGAGTTAAATTTTTGCTTGCATGTGCACTTAGAAGGTTTAGAATGGTTGGACGCTCTAGGTCTATTTCTCCATAAGGCAACTTTTCTTCTTGCTTAGGAATTAGGCCTAAAATTTCAATGATCTCTCTAATATCTTTTGTGTCAAAAGTAACTTTTAAATCCTTGGATACGTGGCAACACATAATCCCATACCACTCTTCTAAATGTTCGATAAGCGTTGCGATAATATCAATCAAAGTGGTAGGATATACACTGACTGTATTTATCTCCACTGCATCTATTAGCCCAAAGTGGTGCGATAATATTAATCAAAGTGGTACGATATACACTGATTGTATTTATCTCCACTGCATCTATTAGCCCAAAGTGTGCTGCTAATAAAACTATGGTTTGCACGCAATCGTTATAATCCCAACTCCAAGAAGATAACTATTCTATGTCTATAGTTAATTTCGGGCCAAAATATTTACCCCCCTCTACTAAGTCTGTGTCTCTTACCAAATTCAATATTCTCCTTTGGAATTTTTGGGGCAAATTCGAAAAATAGTCCCTTGGAAAAGAGACCTCATATTCACTCATTAATACCTAGAATTTTAATATCCTAGGGAGATTTATCACCCATTTAGTGCACTTGGCTCCCGATGAATGCACCAAAAAATGATTGGCCAAAGACCAAGCTACTTTTAACTAGGTTGTCAAGCCAACTCTTATGAGTTGTTGCAATGAATAGGTGATATTGATAACTAATTTCTATGATTTAACTTAGCATTCCTCAATATTTACAACACTCGTTTGTAGTAGTCCAACTAATCTAATATCGAAAACTCAGTAAGTTTGCTTAATCTTACACTTTGTCTCTATCTCTATACTGGACACTAGAATACTAAAACTAGGATTTTTATCCCTTTAGGAATTAACTTTAGAGCATAAATCCAATAGTTCTATCTAATTCCTTTCATTATCAAATCAACTAACATTTCTCAAACCCATAAATTCTAATTTTCTTTTTAAATTTTTTTTCCATTATCCAATATTGATATAACTTAATACCTCATCAATACTTTTAATTTGCATAAAGTTAGACAAATCATATTTTATATTAATAATATTTAACGTAATAACATCGAATAAATTTTTTTTTCTCTAACCCCAATAACATTTCATAAAACATCAAAAACTATATTCTTAGGCTTTCTATAGTCGATCCTAATTTTTATTGAATTAAAAACATGTTTTTATAAAAAAATATTGTAATGTTAATCTAAAATAACTATTTTTTATTTTTAAGATATAGTAAATATCTTTTTAAAATTCTAAAAAAATAAAAAAATACTTTCAAAAACATATTATTCATAAAAAAATATCACATTTTATAGTTGTTCAATCAAATATTTTATAAAAATCTATCTATACCATTTTAAAGCCATTTTAAGTATTTTAATTGTTTTTTATTTTTAAAATATAAAATCAAACCTATATAAATTCTAACAACTATCTAGAGTTGAAACTGAGGTTCAAAGACATTTTACAAAAATTATAAACTGAATAAATATTTACGCAGAATTGCTTTTTTATGTTAAATGAGTTAAGGCACTTATGTAAAGTACGAGAATCGTAATTGTATCTTTAGGAGCCGTGTCCTTTGCAGTGCAGCCCAAGGGGAGTCTATCCAATGGTTCCCAACAGTGAGCTCATCATTTTCCCTCTCCTGGCCAATTGTATTGTTGCCATAGGAATAGCCAATTGTAACTCTTTTAAGCCTTAATCTTGATTAATTTCAAGCTTAAGAGCTTAGCCTTCATGGTTTTATGTTGATGACTAACAGAGGAGAGGAGAGTAATGCAATATCTTCATCATCTGTCTACGGAATCAGGAAGCGAAGTAGAGTGATTGAAAGGCAATAGAGAATTCTCCTCCTCTATCACTTCAAATTAGGCAAGTATATTGAAGCTCCAAAATGGAAGTAGAAGGAGAGGACATGATGATGGCTATGGAAGAGGCATGGGCTTTAATTCTCTCTTCTTGCCCTCTCCAACTACAATTGTTTCTTCAAATCTTCTAGCTTGGATGGCTTGAAAGCCTCTTCACTCTCCTTCCTCCTCCAATTGATGGTGCTTCCTTCAGGATGATGGTGCCCTCATCTCCTTTCTATTCGTTTTCTCTTTTTCCCCTATATGATGGCATCCCCTCTTCTTAATCATGACTTTTCAATTTCCCACTAACTCCTCCCATTCCTCTTCTCCAATTGGCCCCGTTGGGCTTCCTCTCCCCTTTTCTAATCCTCTTCCACCAACAATTGATCTTTTTATTGCATGTTTTTGTTGTAGATACATTTATAAACAATAATGCAAGTGACCCTTTTTCCCCATATTCCAATCTCTAAGCTGCACATCAAATTGGTGGTAAGTGCATGGATGATCACTACAACTCAATATTGATTTGTATTTATTTCTTCATGAATAAATAACCATGTTAGTATCTTGTCACATTAACTCAAATACTCATGGTCCACTAATTGTTATATCAATGTCATTAACTCCATTTACTCGAATATGTCTCATATACTTGGCATTGTAGAGTAGTGACTCTCCTTGTCCACAGTAGCATTGCCTTTATTCTTTGACTTGTCCCCCCCTCCTTTAATCTTTAATGTGATCATCCTAGAAATACAACTCTCTCCCTACCATATCCCAATGTCTATCCTATGTATGATGCTGGTGAAAAGTTTGCCAGCTCTACTACTCCTATCTATGATCATCATCAACAACCAAGACCACTTGTCCAATTTGTGCTATCAAATTCATGTCTTTTGCTTTTGCCCAATCGTACTCGACTATACACTCAACCATCTCTAACCTTTCAAAAACAACTCATTTGGATTTGTCAATATATTCTTTATGGGAAGAAAGGTCAAGTGACCATCCAAGCCAAAATTCTAATCCCTTCTGATTAGATAAAACTACTGAATTCTACCTGGTATTTTCCTAAGTCCACCCTCTAGCAGAAAATTCCTTCGAACTAGGATTTTCCACTTGCCGGACTGTAGAGACACGTCCTCCAAATATGAAATCTCAACCGCATCTGCATAAAATTAATGGAAAAAATTGGTAACAATGCAAAAATTTGCAATGGTTACATTGGTTCTAGGTGTTATCACTCCCTTAGAGAACTAATGGCCCATCCACCAGTCCACCACCTAGATTGGTGTAAAGTGGTGGGTGGTGGCACCACCACCACTCCACCTCCTCCTCACATCCCCCCCCCCCCCCCCCCATCATAAGAAAAGGAGGAGGAATGAAAGGCATTAAAGGGCACGCTGCACAGAGAGAGAGAGAGAGAGAGAGAGAGAGAGAGAGAGAGAGAGAGAGAGAGAGAGAGAGAGAGAGAGAGAGAGAGAGAGAGAAGGAATATTCCAAGGTCCTTCTTTTCCCCTCCTTGGAGGGTGGCCACACACGTTTTTCTTTTCCTTCTTTCTCGAGTTATTCCCTTCCTCGCAAGATTAATCTCCACTCTGCAAGCTTGATTTCCTGCCCGATTGGTCCCATTATTTAAGTAAACGGCCACTAAAGTCTTGCGCGAATGACATTTAAAGCGAAGAAGATCGAGAAATGGCTCCTAAGCAAAGAATATCAAGTGCGGGTGGAAATCCTACAACAAGCAATGAAGCCTCGAGCAAGGGCATCATTGCGAATCCAACTGCAATACTGATTGTAAGTAATGTATTTCCAAATTAATAAATGCTTGCTTTGATTCCTGCATGAGATACGTTAGGCCTTGTACTATGCCTCACGAGAATAGGTCATCGAAAGGGATAGATCTCATCTCACATATTCGAAAGATGGGGTTTGCAAAGCGCACGTATCAAGAGAAGTAAATTGCATTTGGTTGCTATACAACAAATTCATACATAGCATAATTAGCATATACGATTCTAAGGTATTGCCGACTCCCCCTTCCTTGTAAATAATAGATACATTTTTTTACCACTCTGAAGGTATGCCGTAGCTTGCACACTTGACTGGTGGCATGGTAAGCGATCTAGCCTAAAGGAAATTCATCTTAGAAACTCTAGGCTTTGTCCAAGTTCTTGCAAATATCACAAACTTTTAGTTCATTGGGATCTTGAAGTTGTGCATAGCTAGTACAAACAACAATCATTGGGATTAAAACTACAATGCCTTGAGATCCATCCAATAGCGACTATGTTTATAAATCCTATTTAGGGATGCAAGCAACATCTCCACGCCTCAAAGGCAAGGGAAGAACTCAAGGGATTGGGAACCCCTGGGACCAAGTAAAGACCAATACTTCTAAACTTGTTGGGAAGAAGGTTGGGTTATCGATCAGTGTAAGTGATCAATAGAACTTATGTCTTGTACATTGTTTGAAGCTTAACATATGCCTTAGTCAAGTGTTAAGTAAAATTTTGCATGGCATTACTCCTTGATCCCAAGGGGGAGAGAAAATATGCGATGGAAGGGTTATTGCGACTATTCTTGCAATGTTTGGAAAAGAGTACCATTGTTTTATTGGTTGATCGAACAACGCCCTAAATGCTTTTATATTTAGCTGATTTTTGGATTGTGGTTTGGATGATTAGTCCAAGGGCTTGCGATTGATGGTAAATGCATAGTAGGGGTTTGTGATGACAAGTTGCTATGGGGATAAAGGAATGTTTTCTTAGAAGATGATATTAGGCTGATTGTCTTGATTCTTGGAAGATGATATTAGGCTAATTGCCTTGATTGTGCTTGATTCTTAACTGGATTAATTAAGGAAATGATATTTTACATGGGTGGATCATCTCCAAGGTCGCACCACTGCTATTCCAACCCGAGAGAGCACTACTCGATTCACGGGCCGAAGGTTGAGTGGTGAAAAGGCCAACCACAGAAATTGTGTCTCACTCCTAGGTTGCTTGTGGGTCAGCAGGTGGAGCTCTGGACACCCCTTGCCTAGTCCAGAACAGAGTTGAAAACTATCGTGAGCCCAATGTCTGTGGCATTGAAAGATCCTATTCTAGATAAAGGATGAAATTTGTGGTGCCATGTGATTTGGACGAGTTACTTCTGCAGGGCAGAAGGGATACATAATTTCTCCTGTATTGGCAGGAGACAAAGATTAACATGAAGATAAGTTAGGGAATTTATTTGAACTTGTTTGTCAAAAAGGACTGCTTGCTCTGTATTCTTGTTGTGCCATAAATTACGCGAACAAACCCTATTCCCTAAAAGGCTTAATTAAGGAAGTTGGTTTTAAATGTCACACATAAATGTGATAGAACCTAATTAAATAATTAAAGAATGCCCATTGAGGGAAGTAGATGGGCAGAGCCATCACCCTCCTCAACCTATCATTCATGATGATGGCTCCTGACCTATCATCAACTAGATATGCATATCCCCCTAGGGTATGCCTAAGATGGGTCCTCTCCCATTTGCGTCCATGCTCCTGGGCATATCCAGAAGACCCCTGTGCATCCAGTGTACCGACCGGGGTAATATCTGTCGAAGTGGCATCCATAGGGGTGTCACCTGCAGATGGCTGGAGCAAAAGCCGGAGTAACTGGAGTAGATGTCCCCACAAGTGTGACAAATCTTGGAGATGACGCAATTCCAACTGAACGACGAGACGGAGACACTGCGTCCGTGCCTCCACAGCATCCACTTGAGCCTGAGCCACGCTCCCTAGAACTGCCACGAGAGCGAGGAGTAGCACCTGTATCCCGTGCCGACCGCGGGATCACTACCTCCGTATCTCTGCAGCATCCCCCTGACCTTGAAGCACTCTCTCCCTATGGCCCAAGTCTGGAGCGTCGACCTCGTCTATTCGAAGCTAAAGCACCCGATCACGCTAAAGTAGATCTAGCAGAGCAGCCTGACGATGTCCGAGACAGCTCCTGGTCTGCCATGTCTCTGAATCTCACGATCTGGTCTGGAGATATGCGTGTGAAGATATCCTGCAACTCCTCATCGCTCATCCCTCGACTCATCCTGAAAATGTCACCTGCACAGACAAAAAATGATGTTAGAATAATCAATTTGAATCATACAAAGCACGGTAATATAAATCCTTCCATCTCTCTCTCTTTTTCTACATTACGACTACGACCACGACCATGACTACGACCACGACCACGACCACGACCACGACCACGACCACGACCACAACCACGACCACGACCACGACCACGACCACAACCACGACCACGACCACGACCACGACCACGACCACGACGACAACGACGACAACTATGACCATGACCACGACTACGACTACGACCATGACCACGACCACGACTATGACTATGACAACCACGACCACGACCACGATCACGACCACGACCACGACCACGACCACAACCACGACCACGACCACGACCACGACCATAATGACCATGACTACGACTATGACTACGACCACGACTATGACTATGACTACGACCACGGCCACGACCACGACTACGATGACCACGACTACGACCCATGACTACGACGACCACGACCACGACTACGACCACCACCACGACCACCACCACCATGACCACGACCACGACCACCACGACTATGACCACGACTACGACTACGACTACGACCATGACCATGACTACGACTACGACCATGACCACGACTATGACTACGACCATGACTATGACCACGACCACAACTACGATTATGACTATGACGACCATGACTACGACCACGACCACGACTACGACCATGACCACGACCATGACCACAACCACGATGACCACAACTATGACTACGACCATGACCACGACCACGACTACGACAACCATGACCATGACCACAACCACCACCACGACCATGACCATGACCACGACCACGACCACGACCATGATGACTAGGACTACGACCACGACCACGACCACGACCACGACCACGACCACGACCACGACTATGACTACGACTATGATTACGACCATGACCATGACTATGACCACAACCACGACTATGACTACGACTACGATGACCAGGACTACGACGACGACCATGACCACGACTACAAGCCACTTTCACAACATTGTCCTTAATGATTGTGCACATGAATCTCTAAGGTTGTTGGAGCATAAGTCATCCCAAATGGCATGATAATATAAGCAAGCACTCCCCATTCAATGGCAAGGTATTTTTTGGTCTATCGTCCAGTCTATCGTCCAAGTGGACTTGTATATGATTGTATTTTAAAAACCTATCTAAGAAGTTTTAGGCTTCCTTCCTTGCTACCATTCAATTATATGATTAGTGTATGGCAAAAAATAGTGACCTCTCTTGGTTGCACCACACTTAACTTCTTGTATTTGATGCAGACTTGGATTTCTTTGTTCTTCTTGAGAGTACCACAACAATAGATGGCACACAATCAAGATGCTCAACTTCATAAATGAATCCCTCCTTTTGTAACTTGTCAATTTCTTCTTCGACATGATGGGTGCATAGAGGATTCATAGGGTAGGGTCGTTGATTGACAAGCTTGGCATCATCCTTAAGATAGATTGAGTGGGTGAGAACTTGTTGTGGTATAGCCTTAAGATCAGAGTAGTTCCATGTGAAAATTTCATGGTATTCTTTCAACAAGTTAATCAATTGTTCCTTATCATTTGCATTGAGATCCTTAGTAATGTACATAGGCTTAAGGGATCTCCCATGTGCTACAATGTTCACTTCCTTTACCTTTGTTTGTTGATTCCTCAATGGGTTTGTTAGGTGTGCCTTCCCACATTGCACCAAGCAAAAAAACTAGTTAATCGCTCTTTTTAAACTCTATGAATCATGGGGGAAAGTCTTGTGGTTTTTTCTAACTTTGAGTCTCAGAATCACTATTATAGGTATTGTGTTTTAAGTGCCTTCACCTTAAATTGAAAAAGTTTGGTCTTAGACTTACTAGATTAGGTTGCTTGGGAATTTCTGGGTCAGAATCACTACTTCTATCCATATCAAAGTCGTAATTTGCCATAATGTTTTCCTAGATTTTAGCTATATCATCTTAGTGAATATCTCAAGTTCTAGATAGAGATCGTTGAGTCGGTCCCCTATTTGTTCGTAGCTAAGTACCTTGAGGTATTCAAACCATTCTAATTGTGAGTCCAATCTCACAATGCCTATGTTAATGATTAGGCTCCCAGTCTCAGAGGGTTTGTGGTCCACACAAATTTTCTCAATGGTACAACCATCAATATCATAATCCATTGTGTCAAAGTGAGAGTCATCATCATCTTAAAACTGATAGTCCTTGGAGTCACTTATTTTTCTCAGCATCTATGCCTTGCTCTTTCATCACAACGAGGCCAAGAGTTTGTTATGGAAGTTAAACAGGACTTAGTGTAGATTTGTCCATTGTGATGTGGGGTGTACTTAAAAATTAATTGAAGATGGTTAGATTAGAGTCAGGTTAGCTATCGAAACATGGGTGCCACTAGCTTAGAATCTTATGTAACACAAGCATGTCCATTGGGGTAGAATAGCATGAAAGTTACAATTGCTAAGTTAGGGGCCATCATAAAGAGCATCATTGAAATTGGTTCTAAGTGAGGTTTTACAATGAGGGCCAAAGTATCTCATACATTTTTTTGACTCATGCATTCATGGGCCAATTGATATACTAGCTCCAATGTAAATAGCAGTTCCAATATGGCAAGAATGTGCATCCAATCTTTCTCATCCTCAGAAGATGAAATATATATGGCTAATGGCTGGGAGGTTGGAGGGCCATTCGAATCTCCTCATAATAGCACAAAGATAGAGTCTAAGTTAATAGGTGAGGTTTTCCAAGACTCCATTTCAATGTGGACCATCTCATTCCTATTCCTTAGAAATACTAAATCGTTGCCTCAATCAACAATGATGCATGCATTATGCATCCAAGGTGGGCCAAGCAATAGGTCATGATCAATTATTTTCATGACAACAAAGTTAACCTTGAATTGTACCCCAACAATCTTGATCGACCAATCTCCTAAGACTTCCATTAGTCTAACTTTAAACCCATTGAGAATGATCAAATTAAAATGCACTAGTTCAATTGGTGAGTTTTCCTAAGCTTGAGTACACCTTGATTGACTACTCAACTTCTTCCCATAATATGTTAACCCTTTAAGCACTTAAAGTTAGAGAAGACTCTTGTTCTATGGGTTGTGGGCCATTCAGGATTGTGATCTCATTAGGTTGTCATGGCTTTGAAGAGAAGCATGGAACGTGCTCGGAATACTTAAGATCTCATCTACTTTCCCTATTTGCAACTCATTTGGACTCACATTTACCCATTCCTTGACCTTGTCAATTGTAGCTATCTACCGAGCTAGGTTAGGATATGCTTTGTCCTTGGCGATGGTTTCCTTAGCAGTCTAAGTTGCTATTGTGGCACTCCTTGTGCTGGAGGTGGCAACCATTTGTGGTGGTGTTGAGGGTCCTTCACTATTGAGTTTGAGTTCAGCTCTTTTTCTCCTTATCTTAGCACTCTTCTTGCAATGATTGATCCATTCATCATCATGGGCTTTTAATCTTCACTCCCCTAATCTTACTTTGTGATAGCATGCATAGAAATGGGAATGTTATCCTCATCATTGATCATTTTCCCTACAAATAAGCTCAAGGAAATTGATGGCACTATTTCCTTGCTACTACTTGCCTTACACTGTGGATCGTCTGGATACATGTGTGTGATTCCCCATTCAAGGCAGTACTGATCAATATCACTCCCCTTAGACTGCTACTCTTGTTTTTGTGGATACCTTAAGGATATGAGTCGTATTTGCTCACAATTCCAATAGGCAATGGAGTATCTAGTTGTAGGCATGCCTTGCCCATGGTCTCATCACAATATCATAATGAGTACACTATAGTAGCCCATGAGAATTGGATGTCTTTTTTCATCGTAGAAAATAAAAGGATTTGAGTATTCCTCAGGTTCCAAGGGATATGGAGGAAGAAAGGAAAAATAGAAACAATTGAAGCCTTCTATTAAATAGCTAGACAGAATGCCTTTTGTTGATCGTAATTATTATGCCTCTTTGAGCGAGGGGGTCAAACTACTCCGACAAAAGGAAGGATTTTATATACAACATTTTGAGGAAAAAGAAAGCGAATGCTTTGTTGTTACAAGTAATCAAAGTTGGAGAAGAGAAGCATCGAGCTTATCATTCCCAAGTTATGTTTCTGCAATGTGTTAAAGGGAAGGGGGAGGGGGAGGGGGAATCATTTTGGCTAAGGATAGCCTCACTCAAAAATTTTACATAGGTTGAGGATGAAGAATCAATCATATAAAAAATTTTACATAGCCTCAAACCATTATAGGTATGACCCACAAGAATGGTGTATATGAGGGAGTATGCCTCCCTTCCTCACCTTGTAGCATCGAGTCATGCTTGGATGCATGTTGATAGTGCTAGCCCTCACCTATGAACCTTGTCCCTCTATGCCTTTGACTTGTTGTGTACATAGTCCTCTCTTATGAATATGAGATTTGCCCCCAAGATGGGCCATTCTACAAACTTTGGTGCCTCCACATGTTGATTTGTGATTTTTGAGTGTGTGTGGAGTTGGGAAGCCATGATGGAACACGACACATTGCGAGCTTACAAGGAGCCTCCTACAGGTTGTGGGTGTGCCCTTTGGGGGATTCCATGGACCGTACAATGACATTAGGTTATCAAGAGAGGATGCAAACCTTTTTTTAAGGATATGGAGGTAAGATATCCAAGGACCAAGCTCTTGGCTCAAAGCTCCTTTCTTGGAATAAGAACTGGGTTATGCTTTGAAGTTTATGAAAGATGGAAAATCCCTAAGAGTTGATGGGATGCCAACAAAGTTCTAGAAGTGCTTGTGGGAGCATTGTAGAGAGGATTGCATAGTTTCAGCTAATGCATGGTGCCAAAGAGAAAGTATGCTAGAAGAAGTCAACCTAGGGATAATAAAGCTCATCCAAAGGGTGGCAACAAACTTAGGATGCAACAATGGTGCCCATTGACTACGCGTAATCTCTCATTAAAAATTTTTGGCCAAAGAAATTGCTCTCCACATAAAGATGTGCTTTCCAAAGCTTTCCACTAGAGACACCATGGATTTGTTCTTCAATAGTGTATCAATGATGCAATCACAAATTTGATCATGGTCATTGATTGAGCCTTGGCTAGTGGGAGAGAGATATTCCTTATCAACATGGGCTTTGATAAGGCCTATGATTGAGTTAGTTACAGTTTTATGCCCAAGGTGTTAATAGCTATGGACTTTGGAGAAGGTTTCATATGCATGGTCACCACTCTTTTTTCAAATATAGTCACCCAAGTTCACATAATTGGTTTACTATCTAAACCTTGGAGAAGGCTTCACACGCACAATCACCACTCTCTTTTAGAATGCAACTACCCAACTTCACATCAATGATATACTATCTAAACCTTTTAGCTTATGCAAGTCTATTAGACAAGTTTTCCATTAGAACCCTTATGGTTATCAACCTTGTAGTGGTTATTGACCCTCTCCTACATAAATTGGATTAGTTGATGCAACGTGGAGTGCTTAGGCCTAGAACACTAGATGATTATTTATTGTCATAATTTTGCCTAATGATAATTTAGATATGATTCAAGCTAATAAAGAGTAGGTGGACACCTTACTAGAAACTTTTTAGGAGTTCTCTCTATTATCTAGATCATTGATTAGTAGTAGGCACAAAACGAAAAACGCTTTATGTTGGCCTAGATGACAACTTGGAGTGGCTAGAGGGTTATGAATTCAAGGTAATAAGGAAGGGGGAGGCCTTCAAATATTTGGGGTGCCCTTGGGCTTGTCTTGATTCAATCTAGATATTTCAATGGGCTTCTTAAAATTTCCCAAGGTAAAGTAAACAAATGGAAGTAAGGCTCCTATTCCTTTGGAGGGAATCTTATTGGATTCCCTGCTCGTGTTGAATATTGCTTTCATCGTTGCTA
This sequence comes from Lygodium microphyllum, assembly GCF_053477565.2. Lineage (NCBI taxonomy): Eukaryota > Viridiplantae > Streptophyta > Polypodiopsida > Schizaeales > Lygodiaceae > Lygodium > Lygodium microphyllum. Next base: position 130,332,031 of record NC_141147.1, on the reverse strand, counting down.
TCTTGGCCTTCTCAATACCTTGATTGAAGAAGTTGGAAAAGACCTTTAGATACTTTCTATGGTCTACTGAGGGGGGTCATCAATGGCACTAAGTCTCTTAGGAGGTATTCACATTAGCCACAAAAGAAGGAGGTCTTGTAATTGAGACTTTCAAGGGGAAGGCAAATCGAATGTTGCTTAAGTTGCTAGATAAGCCTTCTAGCCCTCAACCTTGGGCAAGTGTAGCTTGCCAATTTATAATCAATAGAAAAAACTCACCAGGCATATGTGAAGGTCTTACGGGGAGGATACTCCTCTTTCTAGAGGATTATCCATTAAAATCAAGGGCTTAGATCCTGAATACCAATTGTTATTTGCCCACACCGAATCACTTCATGTTCTCCAACTGACCTTGTCATGGGGGATTTAGTTGAAGTTCTTTTACTAGGTTCTTTCTTGGTTTGGAGCTTCAACCATGTGGTAGCAAGTCTTCTCGCAATCTTCTCTACCTCATGTAGCAATCTCCTGATTTTCTCTTCCTCTTGCTCCTTAAAGGGGCCATGCTCTGGAGTTTCAAAGCAGGAGGATGATGCTAATGGTTTTGCTCCTAGATGTGATCCTTTGGTGACTTCTTGTATAATGGCTATTAGTATCCATAGAATCCCACTAGAGTGACCTTGGTTGCTCCCTTTCTCCTTTTTGTCTCTCTACTTGCTACTACTAACACGGGTCTTTGGACTCTTGTGCACTAGAGCTCAATGCCTTTGCCACATCATGGATGGGTTTTATGATGCTGGCATTGAGGTTTTTGTTATCCATCGCTCGAGTAGCCACACTTTCCAATGGTACAACTTAGATTCTACTCATCAAGGAGTTGTACCTATTTGCAAAGAATAGGGCATGTATCAACTTAGATAAATTGAGGGATCTGAGATGGTGAAAACCTTATACTTGTCTATCCCTAGAATTGCATAGACATCTCTCTTTGGTTGCTTCTCTTGCTTATCTAGTAGGCCCAAAGCTTAATATACCACCATTGGATTAAGAGGGATCTCCACATGTTCCCCTCCATGGTTGCTTCTCACTATAATCAATCCACAATGCCTATCAGGATCATAGGTCATGATAAATTTTCTGCACTACACATAATTTATTTCCCCTTCAAATTTATCCATGTACTTGTGGAATTCGCATTGGTCTATTAATTCTCTGACATCTAGATTTTTGGTAGCCACTTCTTTTAGGTTGTGGATTTGTTTGTACCGCAAGTGGCGATATTTTTTAACTGCTGTACTGAGCTTGTAGTGTGCATGTTCTCATTTAGTAAATAGTGTCTAGTACTTGGTCATCCATTTGTCTCCTTGTCCTACTATACTCAAGTTCTAACAACACCTTGTGGTGAGTTTTCGAATTTATTAAGAATTAAACATATATGTACAACTTGTTAAGAAAAAACAAAGCTTCAAACCTCGTAGAAGCACAAAGAAAATTGAAGTTTTTGCCTTAAGGTGAGATGCAATGAAATTTTTGCATATTAGAAAAAAATGAGTAAAAAAGTGTTCAATTTACAAACTAAGTTTATGCACAACTTGTTAAGAAAAAACAACACTTCAGACCTCGTAGAAGCACAAAGAAAATTGAAGTTTTTGCCTTAAGGTAAGATGCAATGAAATTTTTGCATATTAGAAAAAAACGAGTAAAAAAGTGTTCAATTTACAAACTGAGTTTATGCAAACCCCTCCTCCTCCCTATGGATTGCAATACTTATAGGATCACACAAGGATCATGGCAACTATGTTTGCAACCAACCTCACAAAAGCACAGATTGTATTCCATGGTAGCATTTTGATCCATATCCTATGGAATGGATATCGATACAAGTAATATAGATTAGAACATTAGTAAAAAGGAGGTTCCTTGAATTGAATCGACTAGCAACATGAACCTCTTCCTCACTAAGGACTCAATCTATGTATGGATGCAACATCACATTATTTTCTAGCATGTGTTTACATGTGAGAGCAAGTACCCAAAAGGATGTGGAGGCAACATAAGTAGGATCATACTTAGATGTCTTAATGGCATGCCATTACTCTACATTGGTCATGATTTGACATCCCACTCTTTATCATTGCGCTCGTAGAGTAAACCAATGCTACAAGCACAAGAAGTTGGTATGTGCAAGATGATTGAGGTTGGCTAGTTCATCGGGCATAATCCTAGGCATAATCCCAACATAGCTTTTTTTGAAGGAGGTGATTAATATTCTTTTTAGAGCTTGCTCTCGTGTAACCTGAGTTGGAATAAGCTTATTGGTGATTGAAATAACCTTGGTGAAGATTTCATATTCTTGTCATGAGCATGGTAGGGACCTCACATCGTTAATTCATAAATGCAAGCAAATAGAGTGAAGGAGTTATCAAGCCATCAAATACAAATGAGTATGTCATCACTAGTACTCGTAGCCATACTGATAGCTAGTTCTAAGAGAGAATGTCTCTCATAAGAAGGTTTGAGGCCAAGAGGGGCATCTAGCTTTTTGTGGATGATTTGATTGAGTGGTGTGAATGCTTGGCTTTGGCTTGTCATAGGATTGAATTGAGGGTGTTTTTAGGTGCATGTGGGGGTCTCCTATCCAATGGATGGTTTTGATTTTGTGGATGAGATTGGGGCACAATTCTAGCGATAGTCTTTCATGTTTTCTCACAGGTAGGGATAGCTAGTCTATGTGGTTCCAACAAGTCATTGGACTATGATCTTTTGCAAGTTAGTTGTTGGCATTCAAAGGTTGGGCTTTGTATAGGATCTACTTGAGGGCAGTGATTGGGTAGAGATGGGTGTAGTGCTTGTTTCTCTAGTTGTGGGGATTTGGCATCCCATAATTTTATATATGGGGACATCAAGGTGGTTCCGTGTGTGAGCTTTGGTAACCAGATGAACTTGTTGCCAACCTAGTAGCCTTGGTCTCTAAGCAAAGCTTTAGGAACCCATCGAGTTGGATTTGGGACACATCGTTTGTGTCGCCATAGTACTTGGTTAGGGGGTGGTTTGTGCGGTTGGGGACATGCATGTGAGTGGGCACCTTGGCTTTGCTTATTCAATGTCTGAACCCACCATTGATGGTTTGTATTGGATCAATCTATATGATTGCATGGCCTATCATGGTCTACATAAGCTTTGAGCAATTCATTGAGAAGAGCATCATTGCTCTTTTTAATAGGTGAATTGGGGTGTGTGGGGAGCATTGGTAGTATTGCCTTTTCCATCGAGGCATTAGTACCCTTGTTGAAAGTCATGATAATCCTAATGTCTTTTCCATTGAGGCATTAGTACCCTTGCTGAAAGTCATGATAATCCTAATGTTGGGTAGTTTAAAATGGATACATTGTAGTTCAAGATTGACTATACACATGGTGAGTCGTTTAAATGGGCATCCTAACAATAGTGCCTTATTACCAATTCCTTTAGCATTGGGTAGCACGTAGAAGATGGCAGGTAGAGTGACATTTCCCTACTAATGCATAAAGAGGTCCCCCATATGGATTTATTTTTGTTGTCATTGGCATGAGTGGCGGTTGCCCACTAGTCATCATATGTTAGGACATTACAATTACCACCTTCATTGATTAGGGCAATGACATAGTGAGATGTCCTTGCAATGAAGGTAATACTCAAGTAGGCTGGAGGTATGGGGCATTCATCCTCAGGGTCAAGTTTGGTGATCCTAACTATCCATATAGCAATGGGTGGTAGTGTCATTGGGTCTTTGTGTAGAGGGTATGCTGGCGGATAATTTTTTTGATTAAAAAAGCCTAAGCCTTCACAATGTCAAGTGTCTCGAGCTTAACATTCGAGGTGCTGCAAATGCACACATGTTGAATGGACTTGGACCTCAGAATTTGATTTTTTGCTTGTGCCCCTTAATGGAGTACAATAGCACAAGCTTACCCTTTCTAGAACCTCGTTGTTTGACATGTTTGTTGAACTAGGCCTTCCGTCATGCTTTTTCAGAGATGGGGGCGTGTATTGCCAATAATCAAGTTTTGGAAAATTGTTCTAATTCTATCAAGTGGTTGGTCCAAGCCTCCCAACATTCCCATCTTTCTTGTATGTCTACTTCCAAGTTTGGAATGAAAAACTCAATAGGCACAATTGCATCAGTCATGTATGTCAATTTGAATGGGGTTTGACTAGTTGCAGTCTTATAGACTATTCGATACACCCATTGTACTACCATGAGTTTATTGTCTCAGTCGCTTTACAAAGTCGAGACTATCTTAATCAGCACATTGATTAGGATTTTATTGGTGGCTTTAGCTTGCTTTTTGGCTTGTGGATAATATGGTGAGGATTTTTGGTGTATGATCATGAATGTGTTCAATAGATGTGCGATCATCTCATTAATGGTGTGCGCCCGCATCATTTACAATCTCAATTGGGCACCTAAATCGAGAGAACACTTACTCTTGTAAAAATTTCGCAGTTATTATTGCTTCATTTTTGCACATAGCTTTGGCCTCTGTCCACTTGGTTAGGTAATCCGTTGCAATGATGATATATCTAGCTTGTTATATTGTGCCATAGGGCTTATATTCTTGACAAAATCTATTTCCCACTTTTCAAAGGGTTGTCTTGCAATCACTAGAGTGAGCTCCATTTTGTCATTTCTGATTGGAATTTTTGTATGTTGGCATTCATCACAGTGCTTCACAAATTTTGCTCCATTCTGGAATAGGGTGGGGCACCATAATTAAGATTGCAAAACTTTGTGAGTTGTGGAGTTTCTATTGAAATAGCCCCTCACAATTCCTACATGTGCTTCAACTAAAACTTCGTGCATCTCATGCCAATAAGTGTAACTCTCAATAGACCATCTTGGCCCAACTATTATGCTTTGATTATGAGGCAAGGAAGTTGAGCTTTTCTATTAGGCAATCAAGTATCCCTTTTCTCCAAAACCTCCACAATATTATCAGTCCAATATGGAGTGAGATCTACTTAAAGAGATCTTCTACTTGAGAGACTCTAAATAAATGTGCATTAGGCAAGTCATCATGCCAATGCCTCCTTCGACAGGTCCTTCATTGGATCAGCCATGTAATGTTGCTTTCCCTTCCGTACTACCAATGAAAAATCGAATTTGAGTAGTAATAGCCATCAAGCTATGCATCTTGTAGCACATGGCTTATGAGGTACAACAAAGTCTGGTGGTCCACAAAGAAAGTGAATGGGATTGCTAGCAAATAATGTCAAAAGTTTTTAATAGCAAATATCATTGCTAGTCCCTTTGTGTGTGTGTGTGTGTGTCTCGTGGAGTGATTCATTTATGTGTTTGTGAGTTGGCATCCAACAAAGCTCACATGATTTTCTAAATTGTGTTCTCCAAGTTGGCACAATACTACTCCCACTACAAAATTTAAAGTGTCAATGTGTAGTTTGTATAGCGATTAAGTAATTAGCACATAGTGTAGGACAACTGTCGATAATATCTCGTGTGTCCGAGGAAGCATTGAACTCCCTTGTAATTTGTTGGTGGTTGCAAATCTACAATGACCATGAATTTTGAGAAGTTTGTTGCAATGCCGTTCTTTGACACTATGTGTGCTAGGATGCATCCATGTTTAACCCAAAATTGGTATTTCAAGGGATTCAAAGATAAATTATATTGCCTATAATTTTCTAAGATTGCTCTAAGCTTTTCCAGATGTTTTGACCTAATTGATATGGATGTAGAGATCGTCTACAAACACTTCCAACCATTTGCAAAGCATGTCTTTGAATATTGTGCACATTAGCCATTCAAAGAGGTGGTAGGAGCATTTGTCAGTCCAAATGTATTACTACATATGCAAGTACACCTCATTCAGCGGAAAAAGATGTCTTATACGTGTTGCTTAGGTGGACTTACACTTGATTATAGCTTGAGAATCCATTTAGAAAACTGTAGGCTTCTTTTCTTATGACTCTCTCTAGCATATGCGTGGTGTATGACAATAGGTAGTTGTCTTGTTTTGTTGATGTATTGACTTTTTTGTAATTGATGCATGCTCTAATATTATCATTTTTATTTAGAACTATCACTATTGGCAATACCCAATTCGTGTGCTCAATTTCATATATGAATTTGACATTCAATAGTTTGTCAATTTCTTATTTGATTGCGTGTGCATATTTGGGATTCATAGCATATGGTCGATGTTTTGATTGAAACCGCATCTAGTACCATGGGAATATTATAAGTGACAATACTAGGGTCTACTCCCTTGAGCTCCTCAAGTGACCATGTAAACATATGAGAGCTATATTTTAAGGCCCATTTTTTGAGCGCAAAAGTGGCATGGGAGAGGTGTAAAAGAGCAAATTTTCATGGAAAATGAGTTGAACATGGATCGATGAGCTGGAGTTTTCCTAGGTGGATTTCGATGCCAAGAATCCAACACAAGTGTCCATTCATCCATCAAAGTTCGTTTGGCCTCCCCCCCCCCCCCCCCCCCATATTTAATTACCGCAAGGTTTTGCATTATAAAGTGGCTATTGGTTTCGGGAACTGAAGAGAGCACGACTAAGGCCAAATTGATAGATTTCGATGCCACGAAGCTAGGGGTCCAATCGAATCGTGATTCCAAGGCCAATTTTCCCCTCAATCAAGCCGAAACCACTTCCATCCAAGTGTAAACACATAGAATATGAACCAGATAACTTAGTAATTAAGTTGCGCCCCCTCAAATCATCGATTTGTCGAACCTTACACCTATCGGAGAGGAGGGGAGGCATCATAGGCACGAGATCCACAATTTCCATGATTTTTATTGCCTAAAGTCTCGTGAGAAAGGTGCAATGAACATAAAGTTCTGATTTTAGTCTTTCTCTCTCCTCTCTCTCTCTCTCTCCTCTTAGTGATTGTTTGGTTGATTCTATGTGAGAGAGGGGTGGGGGGAGATGAAAGATTTTGAATGTGGGATGATGTTGAAGCATTACGAAGCATAGATTGATGGCCAAAGAGGCATCAGTGACCATTGATGAGAGTTAGCAACTTCTCAAGCACAAGATACGTATGGATTTTTATGCAGTTTTATGCGTAAGTGGGATTTTTCGTAGCTTTACGATCCATTTTGGTGTCATGTGGTTGGAAATGGTTGCTGCTATTTGTAAATGATTTGTTTGATAAAAAAATATCAAAAAACCAACAAGTATTAAGTGTTAAATAATTTTGTGCTAAAACACATAAAACCCGCAAAATGCAGTTTTATGATAAATCATGAGTTTTATGGGTTTTGTTGTGTCATGTCATGTTCTTATGGTGTGAAATAGTGAATAGTGACAAATCTCTGTATTCTTAATCATTTTACATTAAAAATTAACAAATATTATATAAAAAATAAATCAATAAAAATAAAAAATAGATTTTATACAGGAAAACATAGATTTTATGTGCCAAAAAATTATAGAAAATTATGAGTGTATTCGTGAGTGTATGGTGGCGCTAGGGCATGAGGTTTAGCCTCAGTCTATCCCCATTTTTATGTTAAAGCGTGTATTTATTGCTTTGTATGCAAAAAAAACATGGAAACATTCTCTACACCTACTACCATAATAAGTAAAACATTAAACGATAGGGAGAGAGGGGGGTTTGTGAGTACTGATTGTGGCCTTAAATATGATTCATTTGCTACACTTTGCATATGGGGTTCGATGATTTTAAGTGTTAAAAGGTGTAGTGGCACGGAATAGTCTGGCATTGCCTTAGCATTGTTGGAAAGACTCTAGCATTAGAAAATCATGAAAAGAATTGGTTGTGCACATCCATGATGCTAATTTGATTGAGTAGAATGTTTGTGCACTCAAGGGCATTCACCTTTACATTGCATTACATATACATGGTATTAGAAAAACAATCTTGGATGCAGTGCACTTGGTTGCTACAATCATTGACCCACGTTGAGAGCGTAAGGAGTCCCATGCTATAGGATAGTATGTTCGTTTCCTTTGGGGATTGATGTAGTAAGGATTATATTATCTCATAGAATATTCTATAAAAAACGAGAGGACCATGTTTCGCATGTGCTATATGTTTGGATGGCACATCTTGGGGCTAATCCCTGACGTGTAGGAGAGTCGTAGTGGAGTCAGAGTGTTAAGCTAGGGGGGTGCTCCCTTTGTTTGTGCTATGAGGTGCTAGTCACCATTATGTTGGGGTACTCCCTATGAACAGAGTTGGGAAGGGATTTGTTCGACTATGAACAGTACAAACACATGTCTAAGTTAGATTAGTGTGTGTAGCCTCTAGACACTCTTGGTTGCGAGGCCGTGGGACGTTTTGGTTGAGCATAGAGGCTTGACTAGAGCCTTAGACCAGTGTCAGGCCCATTTTTTGGTCTCAACAACATATCGTTGAACTCTAATAAGAGGGTTATAAGGTTAGTCTCCTTGTCAATCAATTAGGTCATCAGCAATGAACACTAGTCAGGGTTTCCCACCTTCCTCAGGTAAGTCATATATACAATCTCTTTTTTGGTTGTGTCACCCAAGGCAATAACACATAGTACAACATGCATCTCCATCCTCTCCCAAAAGGCATTTACTTACAAAGTTCCCACCTCGTGATTTACAGAAAGGCGTGTCTATGTCATGCCCTTGTGTGACCCCTTTTTCTAAGTGTGGTGATTCTTCTACCTGCTTTCTTAGAGCCTTCCAAATAGTAGGGTTCTGCTTTTGTAATTGTTCTAGTGGTAGAGTCATTGGAGTTGAGGTTATGGTGGTTAACATGCTTGCACTTGGCCCTTCTACTCATTCTGCTCTACATTCTACTTTGAGTGCTATTAACTGTGATGGTCTTGACTAGTGTGGCTTTGTTCCCTTTTTTCTCGTTTTGCTCTACATTCTGCTCCTAGTGCTCATAACCATGTTGGTCTCACGTAGTGTGAGGTGGTGTAAGTGTTGTTTCATGGTGACTTAAACTTCCAATTTCGAGGGAAACAGGTGTGCTTACACTTGAGAGATCGTGTAAATCATCTTCTATGATAAGTTCAATATCTTGAAGGTGCACATGTGTCTCCTTTACCCAATTTTTGACCTTTTCTGCAAGCTTCAATTGCTGGTTTGGATCACGATACTCCCTTCTTCTTCATTCTCGAGGTAGATGTTTTAGCCTCTGCATCAAGTGTATGCCTACCTTGTGTCAACATTTAGGCACTATCAATTTTGAGTGTAAACTTTGCTTCAACCCTTTTCTTCTTCCTTTTCCTATTTTTCTTACCTAATGATGAAGCGTCTAGATTGTTAGGTCTTAGCACTGAAATGCCGGCCTACTTTGCTTGCACTTTGGTCATTAAATTAAGTGGAATAGGTGTGGTCTTGTCTCATCAAGTGCCTCAACACTGAAAATCCCTAGAGGTATAGATGGTACAAATGTTGAACTAATGGAAGGCTTGTGCTCTGAGTAATCAATATACACGTGCATAACACTACACTTTGGACATCTCAAGTAAGTCTTATCCTTGTTCACCACCGGATCCTTCTTTAGATGTCTAGATGAAAAATTTCCTAGGTGTCTACATGTCCAAAAAGTGAGAGGATCTTGAGATTGGTTGCTTCCCATACCATGACCTTAGCCTTTGCCCAAGGCCATGATGGGAATTAGCCTAAAGTCCATCATGAATGGATACCCATCCTTGTCATATGTGACATAGGGTTTCACATATGGTTCTTCTTTAGTTGGTTCCTCCATGAAGTGTATTAGTGCATCACTTGGTGGGTGTGTGACTATTGGTCCAAGTAGCCTTGGTATTCTTGTCTCGTCAACCCTAGGAACTATGGACCATTGGTCATTGGGTGCAGGGAGTGCAAGTAGGGTCCCTCTTCCATAGTCAACATGCATATTCGATAGGTAATATGGCATTGGATAAGGTAGAAGATACGAAAATCTTTGTGTGGCAAGCAATGCATGGCCTCGTGGCCCATTCTTTTGTAGTTTGTGCAGGTACATGGTTGAGTACTTGCACACTCTAATGGGAGATGATGGTTGCCACAATGGACGCATTGCACATGCGGTGCTTCCCTAACCTACACACATTAGCTTGCATCTCTAATATAGATTGTGTATTCTTATATTCATCTTTTATTTTGCCACTACTTCATGGGGATGACGATAAAGAGTCCATATAGATTTGTATTGAGAACTTCTGAAAGTATGTTGAAATTTCTTTAGCACTCTAGTTGAGGCAAGATGGAGGTCAAGACAGACATGGTAGGTTGGTTTTGGAGGAAGAATTCTGAAGTCCATGATCAACTTGCTATCCATCATTCAACTCGAGATATTGCATCAGAGTTCTTTGCTTCTAACTCATCCACAATACCCTCCTTTGGCAACTTGATTATGCACTTAAGCCTTGAGATTAGAAGCTTGCTATATGGTGGTCATGGGATCGATGGTAGTAATAGTAGTTAGACATAGATCTATGGACTTAGATCTAAAGGTCCTCATCAACTAGAATGATTGTATAAACAATAGTGTATTACAATAGTTATACAAAGCTTGCAGTAGTAGCAATACTTGATTGCTCATTTGTAGAAAGAGCTCTTCAAGAATCAACAACTTTATTGAGAACAAAAGTAGCTAGTAGATTCTTCAAGAAGATCAAAGGTAGAAGCATTTTCAAAATTCATAAGTATGGCAGCCATGCAACATTCAAGTCTCATTGGGATGTATGATTGATGGTGCATTCAAGGAAGAGAATGCAAACAATGTAGTTTTGACTTGAACTGATGTATCCACATCATCCTTCAGATTCGATTCTCATCAAAGAAGCATGTTTCTACTTCAACTCACTTGATGCTATTGGTGCTTCAGCAATAGCAATAGTAGTAACACGAGTTACTTTTAGCAATACTTGTAGTGGTAGCAATTGGAGTAATTGATTTTCCTTATAATTGCAAGCAACAATAACATCATAATTTTATTAGCAACAATGGATTTGATGCATTAGGTACCTCACCAACAACATTACTTACATGGTTTTTCTCCTTATCATGTGATATAGGGCAATATTATGAGCATCATAAGAGAAATGGAATTCAACAAGTCTGTTGCTTGCATGGCTGACATAATTGATGTATTGGGACATGCACTTATGATTTTTTATGATATCATGATGGAAGTAGAAGTGGTAGATGCAATTTGGATAGAATAAGCACTTGTTTGGCACTTAAGATCTCATATTGATAAGTTAGTATCACCATGTATTCTGAAAGCTCTCACAATTCTTTATGGTAATGTTGTTTTGCAAGACGGCCTTGCTCATGTACAAGACAAGAATATGTTGGTTGCATTGATTGCTATGGCTAATGCAATAGTCCAACAAGACCTAATGTAATCATTGCTAAATTTATACAGTAATGAGTATAGATAGCCAATCTCTCATGGGCAACATTATGTACATGGGCAGAAGTATGAGTATGAGTAGCAATCATTTTATCCTCAGCCACATGAATGTCATGAGAACCATGGACAAGTAGTATGACAAATCTATTGTTGATCTAGTCAGTGATGATGTGGGAAAATTTTTGTCTAAAGCCAGTAGAGCTAGATATTTAACTAGTGACTAGATTAGAGAATTGCGTACTCAATGGTTATGTTACATATGTGCTGAACTAATGTACTCCAACCACAAAGACATATGCATGGAAAAGAATGCAAAAATATTATTGGTAATTGAATATTTAGATGAAGAGGATGAAGATGGTCATGTTGAAGAAAATTTTGATGTAGGTTAAGAGGAAGATAAAGGGTTTAAAGTAGTAACCTATGAAGCTTATGAAGATTATGTTGGAAAGTTACTTGAAGACCAATATAAGGAAGATTATGTAGATCACCAACATGAGAACAAGAATGACCATGAGTTTCTATTTGATTTGCTTGATATTTCTTTTGTGGATCCAAAAGTAAATGCATATGATTCCATGTATGATGATACCTATGGCTTCGTGGTCATGAATTTAATGCATGGATGGGATGTCACTTTTCCTTTTAATCCTAGAGGATAGAGGATTACATTGGAAAGGAAACTCTATTTAGACTAGTGCTCGCCTTGGAATCATTCCCACATCTTCAAGGGATAATTTGAAGAATGATGATGTCTATCTATAAGCTCTGTTTCATTGTGGTTTGTCCCAACATTGCTCCCTATTTTGGATCAGAGATGATGTTGATTTAATTATAGAGGACTATAAGTTATATGACTTGAAAGTACACAAAAAGAGCTTTGTGTGGAGCTATCATATACACCAATTGGATTAGCCTATCAAGAGATATTGCCGATTTAGTACATCAGGGTTTGCAATGAACAAGATAGTCACCACCCATTAGAAGACCTCTTAGTTGATGAATCAGTGTCAAAGCCTTGCCTTTATGTCTTATTTTGGATGTACATATATGGTCTTTGGTCCTCAGTTTGTCATTCTTCAATTCTCATGTCCATTTTTAAGAATAGGAAGTTTGTAACCCGTCTAAGCAGAGCAATACCCTACCTCTTTCTACCACTTAGAAAATTGTAATAAGTCCCATATATTTTTTAAAGGACAAAAATATTCGAGTGAGGATGGAATGTAAGGAGTTAAATTAGGTGCATGTAAAAAGTGTGAAAGACGCATGTACAAATACGATTTTGAATAATACAATTTTTTCTTTCACATTCCAAGGTATGTGAGAGGAGAGATAAGATTGTAGAAGAGAGAGAATGAGAGCACAAATGAGAGAGAAATAGTAGAAGTGAAGAGAGAAAGGTAGTAAAGAAGGAGCAAGATGGTTGGTAACCATGAAAGAATAAGAGAGAAGCTTGGAAGGTGAAAGGACTAATTGTATTATTCAAAACAGTACTTGTACATATGTCCTTCACACATTTTATATACCCCCTAATTTAGCTCCTTACACTCAATATAGTACATCAAAATTCTCTATGTCTACTTTAAAAGTTCCTAACCACTAGATTTTGTGTCTGCTTTAAAAGCTCCTAATATTGTGTTTGTATTGAACACTAAATTGTATATCAAAATCCTTTGTGACAACTCTAAAACTATTAGACATTGTATTCAAATTAAACACTAGATATAATTGAATCATTGAAACTACTTAATGAAAATGTTCTATTCATCAAGGTAATGGAGACTCTTTCTAATTTTGTATACTTTAAAATCTCACTTTCATCAAGTTAATCTCAAACCTGGCTACTCCTTATGCCTCTTTTAAAGAGAAATAATAGAATCCAACCAATGATTAAGAATTTTATTTTCTTCAAAACAAAACACATGTTTTATGGACTTTGAAAGAGTGTTTTGTTTTGGTCTTTTCCTAATTGGTTCATACTCAATCTAGCTTAATTTGAAGATGGTAGCAAGATCTTTTAATAATGTTATAGAGATCACGGGATGATTGATCCATAACTAATGATGTGATTTGCAACTTTAGTTAGAAAAACTGTGTGAATTCAACAAAGAAGAAGAATGAGAAAGTAACTAGGTAGGAGAAGAAGAAAAAATGGAGAATGAGGATGGAGGGAGATAACCAAATGTCAAAAAAATTCGAATTGAATATTCCATTTCACTTTTATCAAGAGAAGGGAGGATGTTATTAAGTCAACCATTATTATCTTTATGGTGGCCTATAATTTTAGGTTTGATACAATCCATGAGAATATTATGATATTGATTTTTATTAGAATATAAACTTTTAAAAAACCACAAAATGAGTTTTATTTTCTAAAATATTTTCTATATCTAAGATCTCTTAGAGGACATTTTCAAGACCTCATATCTCCTAATAGACCAATGCCCTATTCTAATCAAAATATTAGGTCATAGAAGAGGCAAAGTAGTAAACTATTCAAGGCAAATGGTTGAGCGTTTGGAATTGCTATCAACCATGACATATATCAGCCAACTACCTCAAAAAATAAGTCATAAGAAATTTTGGTAGATAAAAGATGCAATGATTAGCATTACTCACATGCATGAAAATTTCCCTAAGCACAAAGTACTTTTCAATTCGAAAGATTGGAACCACCTTCAAAGAAAGATTCTACTATTGATTATGTCGACTTTAAACATGAAGTGCATTGCATTGCTATGCCACATGTTTTTTGCATGCATTCACTTGGTGAAACTTTGAGAGGACCATGCATTGAGTACTTGCTCTTGCCCTTGCATAAGATGTAGCATTGTTCCAAAAGTTAGAGGGTCTTTAATTTTTGTCAATACAGTAATTGGTTGAGCTAAAGAAATAGTTGCGTATAAAGTAACTAGGGTCTCATAGTAAGTTGGGTCAAATTGAATTGTACTGATGATACATTGTTGCTCAAATGTTATATAAGATGGCTGCCATCACAAGCAAGCTCAAGTAAATGAGAAAACCACTTCTATAAGAATGGACTTAAGGAATTACAATTTTCCTCAAGTTGATAAAGTACTCATTGATTGTTGATTTTGATCCTTGTGGCATAAGAGGGAATAAGTTAACATGATTGTAATTGCTTTTGGGGAAGTGTCTTAGCATATTCATCTTGAAGCAATAGGCTTTTGTGGCAGAGGTAATCACTCTATTTCCACAACAAGTGGGATGCCATTTAGAATGTACTTTTATCACCTCATCATCACAAGGCCAAAAGGAGGATTAGGTCTAGAAGGGCTGATCTGGAGGAGAGTCTAAGTAGTCTCCTCCTAGACATCTCAAGATTCAGCTAGCGCAATTGAATCTAATTGGTGGGTTGAGTTAGTAGGGACATCAATAGCTAGGGGCCTAGGATCTAGAGTTTCAAGCACACTACATTTAGCCATTATGTTAGTTGTAGTAGAAGGTTTATGTACATCACTTTGCTTCACATCATGTAATGAAGATTCATTTTACACAATAACTGAAGTAGAGGGAAGGTGAGGTTCTATGTCACTCAACCTTGGAATAAACCACTAATAGAAGTTGGGATTGTATTGTAACAAAGCATGGCTATTAAGAAGGTTGGATCATGTGTGAGAGCAAAAAATAAATCTAATGACATCAGTCATCATATTAGTTTGTCCCAATTGACTTGCAATATGCAACTTTTCCTTTGAAAGGAAAATATTAGACAAGGGATCTATTTTAGCATATTTAGAAATGTTCACACTTAAGATAGTCATAGGCATTCTTAGAGATGTAGCAGCTAAATATGATGGATCATGCAAGGAAGTCCAGAGTGCATTTCATTGCTCAGCAATAGTCATTAGATGACTACTATATCTTGCAGCTAACCTCAACTTGAATACCATTTCCTTTCAAAATCACTTTGACCTTCTACTTTTTGGGCCAATGTTAAAATGTCTTCCTCGCTTGTTGTGTATTGCCTAGTGTGGAATACAAGAATCAAGCAATGCTCCTCTCGCTCTACCTTGATCATTTGCTTTATGCCTTCTCCAAGGATTGTTGGATAACAATAATAGATATGTGCCTGCTTTGGCCATGTCAAAGGCCTTTCTAAGATCTTCTCATGCTTGGCAGTCTACATTCCAATGTTGACATGAACTTAAGCATGAGCGAGCGATAATATTATGTTCTTTCATTCCTTTTGATGCTCAACCTCTATTCGATCTTCTTGTTGCATCAGCTTACCCGCCTTCTCCAAGAGAGATTGCTTAGGCTTTGAGTATGCAGGGGGGATTTGGGCCGATAAGAACATGTCTTATAAATTAATGGATTCATTGTGCTCTATTGGGTGAAACTTGTATTTTGTTGTAGGAAAAAAGCACTAAAAGCTTGTTCCTGATCTTAAGTGGCAGTTAGTCACACACAACTAAATGTGACTATGAGGATTTCACATTAGAATTGGAAGTAGTAAATTTTGATTTGGTGGATTAGTCAATCATGACAGTCAAAGAAGATTGCACATTTGAATTTTTGGATTGATGTGGGGAATGGTCTTCATCTTGGAATTTCTAAATTTTTCAATACTTTCATAGGGAGGCCATCAATCTTTAGATATTTTTTGAGCTATCCCTTGTGGATTCTTTTTTGTGGATTGAGCAGCTACATTAGGCTATTGTTACTAGATTTTCTATTTGGGTTTAGGTGGCAAAAGTTCTTTGTTCTTGGGAGATTTCTTGGGAGGATGGACTAGCAATTTCATGTGGTTATTGCTTGGTAACACTTGAGGGCTCTATCTTCTCCTTCTTTAGACTTTCTATTTCAACATGATCAACATCACTAGGAAGGGGTTGCTCAATCTTCTCCTCTTGAATATAGATTTTTTGACATCATGGATTCCTCTTGTGGATTAGCAACTCCCTTAAGCAGCTGCTCTTCCATGTGGCCTTTGGTGTACTAACTTGTTTGTTTTTGGCTCCTCAGGAATCTTGGTCCTTGACCTAGATCTACTTTGGGTCTCTTTCTCTTTCACTTGGATTTCGATGGGACTTGGGCTATGGTTAATGGAGGTGTCTTTGTAACCAAATCCAACAATTTCTTACATAAAACCCTTGAGCGCATAGCAATGCTTTGGGAACCCATCATGGCATTGTGCTAACTCTCCATTGATGTATGTGAGGAAATGCCCTAGATCTCCTCTTCCTTCTAGATGAAGTGCTCTTTCTAGTGGCTTGAGAAGCTATTGTAGTTTTTCCAGCAGCTTTGGTCTTTCCTCGAATTCCAGGAGGATTGTTACTGATTAGTTCCCTCTTGTCTGCATGTGCCAAGATTAGATCCTCATTGGGTTTTTGGTCTAACTCTAAGACAAGTTGCTTACCTTTCCTTGAAGAAGAGACAAGGTTCCCTTTGCTGAAAGTAGTGACAATCTCAACCTTTGGTAAGCTCAGCTATATTCAATGTACTTCATAGTTGACAATGCATTTGGTTTCATGCTCAAAAGGTCTTCCAAGCACAACTTCCTTTCCCATATCTTCTCGGTTTGGAAGCACATAGAAAATGATGGGTAGACTCTTAATCTCTATAGTCAAAAGAATCTCGCATTGTCCTAGGAGAAAATAAGATGATCCAATGTAAGGTTTGATGATTTCGTTTATTTAGACAAGATTAGGTTGACTAAACTATTTACTCCATGAATTAATACTCATCATTTGCCCTCTCTTTTTTGTCTCATGCCAAATTCTTCACACTACAATTCATACATTCATCCCATCAACAAGCTTTCTATCATAAAAGGATTTGTCTTCTAGCTATGGGCAAACTATTGGCTCCTTCAATTGTGTGATAACATTAGAAGTATGCCCCATAATAGATATGTCTAACTTGTACCATCTTTAATTCAACCTCACATATATCATCAAATGATTTGTCTTCTAGCTTTGGACAAATTGTTGGCTCCCATGATTGTGTGATTCCATAAATGTATAGCCTATATATGAATATGCCTTAACTAACACCATCTCTTATTGAACCTCGCATTACATCTACATCGAGATATTTGAACATGACATACACAACTATGTCAATATTATTATTTTACTAGACAAACAATTAATAAGTCAAATGTGCACAAAGAACTTTGCATCTAGACAATAAGCTTTGAACCTCATAGAAGAATAGCAAAAACTTTGTTATTTTTCATAAAGATACATCGACATGAATTATAAATAGCAACTAACTACTAGGACAATTTGGAAACTAGTATAATGAGCATGGATGAACTATAAGTATGAGATGTTTAAGCTAGCATTGTGTGGCTATTGAGAATGAGATATGCTAAGTTATGTGAGATACATTATCATAGAAGAAATGCTAACTAGGTATGATAAGGATACACTAACCATGTCAAACTTAATGATGGGACAAACCCTCAATGGAAGCACTGAAGCAAAAGCAAGAGCTATGGTGAAAGGAGCAAGAGAGCAAGAGCAAGAGGCATAGAATGTGGAAACTCCAACAATCACCATGTGTGGTTAGCCTTCCCTTATTCAAATATTACTAAAATAATAAAGAATGAAGTGACAATAATGGGTACCTACCACCTACAATGTACATATGTGCGGGTACTATCGATGTAGGTGCCTAGTAAGAAGAGAACAAGAAAAAAGTGACAAAGTACAAATTTACATGAAGTACAATAGGATGAGACAAGATGTCATCTAATCTAACACCCATAAGCTTCCTAAGGCAAAAATACTCCACTTAGAGACTTTTAGTGAGCAAATTTGTAGGATTTTGGTTAGGTTGAAGCTCAATGGACTTGTCCTCAATGACCTCTTAGATAAAGTGGTAATGCACCTCAATATGCTTTTTTTCACATGGAAGCCCTAGATTCTTGGCCAAATGAATTGCACTCATAGAATCTGAATATAATAAAGGGACCACAAGATCAGTGTTAAGAGATAGACATGTGAACCCTATGTATGCAAGGGTGGATAAGGGTAGTTGGGTGTGAATGAACTGGAGGGCAAGGGAAAACCCTAATTCTAGCCATCCACTGGCTATATAAAACACCTAAAGGTCACTCTCAATGTAGAGGATAGTGTACTAGTTGTACTTGTGAACAACTCACCAAGCAAGATCTTCTTCTTGTACTTGAGCTCTCTCTCTCCCTCTTGTGTACACTCTCATGCTCTCACTCTAATATTTCAACATAGAATCAGAGCCACCTCTGATCTAACAAGCTTCCTTCAACTCCATTTTCCACTAAGTGCACATGAGCATGTCATTTTATCACTATACCTCTTTATCTCCATAGCTACATGCCCTACCCACCTCTATTGGAGGGCATAGGGTGAACAAAAGAGAGTATATTTTGCCTTGCCATCTTCTAGAGAGGTACTCCTCAGCTTAGAGCACTTCAGCATGCTACAACAAACCTCAACTTTGGGCAGCCATGAGAGGACGCCATTGCTAAAATTTGTGAATTTGGCATAGATTTTGCTGAGATCAGTTCAGCTCAACGACACAGTGCTTGTCAATCATTCAAGCTATCATAGGGATTTGTTAGTCCCCCCTAGTGGGCCATCTCCCCCTAAAAGGTTTTGGGTTAATTCCCTTCATACTGGCTATTGTTGCAAACAAAATCCTAACTCTGGGTCACAATGGTAGCCATAGCCACAAGCTTAAAAGCTTGACTTTCTTACTTTTTTCATCTTTTATTGTCATCAACGGTGATTTTAATCACTGAGTCACTACCTCTAGAGTCAATTAATGTTCTATGATCTTCATTTAAGTGATTATTCTTCATTTGGTGGGCATTACTAAGCTTGCCAAGATAGATTCTTAACATCTCAAGTAGTCTTAACTTTGAGATGAGTGCTTCTTAGTACTAAAATGCATTTAGTTGTCATTAGTGTTGCTATTTTATGATGAAACAGAAATATGGATATAATTGAAATCTCCTCGAACTCTTCTCCAAGTATTGAAGTTCTCAATCAACCTTCTTCAACCAAATACTCATCCACTAGACCACAATATTGGGAGGAGCCTAAAGTTCAATCCAAGTTCACTTCATTAAAGCTCACGAAGACAATCAAACCTAAACAAAGGGTTATTCAAAGGAAAGGACTACCAAATTCTTATTTTGAAGTACTCCACATGTATGGCTTTCAACCTTTCTCATCCTTTTTAAGTCCACAGTTGTAAGGCTACGTGGCATCAATGAACACATAGATCATTTCCTTTAGTTGGTTTGCACTTATTGGCCATTGTGTGAAGGACTAGACACTGCCATTTTCTAGAGCAATTGGTAAGACCATCCTATCATGGCCATGGCTTATGCTGATGTTAGACCTCAAATCCCTAAGTTTGATGGAAAAGACTTTAATCCATGGTAGGTACTGGTGAAGTAGAAAATGATGAAATGGGGCTACTGGCCCTTCCTCAAAGGGACCAAGGTTATTGATCCATCAAACCCACTTGATGTAGAAGATGATGAAAGATATTCAATATGCGGGATCTAGAGCATGGCAAATGTGGAAGCTATGGAGTTTGGAAAAGAAAGAGTGAGTTCATGAAGACATTGACATTGACTGATACACGAGCGAATTAGGTTCCAAGATGGAAGCTTGGACTCATAAACACAATCTTGTGTATTGACTGACAATGACATAGATACTTTACTGAAGGACAAAAGTACTATGACATTGCATTAGAAAAGAGTGCAAGTACAATGCTTTATACGAAACTGAATGGTAGCACTTCTCCTACTGTGCATATGGGATTTTGGTCTTGAGCCCTCATTGCTCCTTACAAAGAGATTGAAGTAGGTGTGATTGCAAATATCTCAACAAAAGAGCCCAAGCCATCATTATGCTTCATCTAGATGAGTCCCTAATCCATCACTTTGACCAACTCTCCAATACTATTCAATGCCAAATGAAATGTTGAAAGTTGAAGACATGATTTTTGCAGAGAG
Source organism: Lygodium microphyllum (assembly GCF_053477565.2). Lineage (NCBI taxonomy): Eukaryota > Viridiplantae > Streptophyta > Polypodiopsida > Schizaeales > Lygodiaceae > Lygodium > Lygodium microphyllum. Next base: position 130,311,689 of record NC_141147.1, on the reverse strand, counting down.
GTCTTTCTAACAATACTTAGTAGTTTCTAAACTTTGATTAATAAAATTGAATTTTCACAAGGCTAGATGCACTTGAATAATAGTTAATGTTGAGATTAATCTATTTTATATAATTGTAGTGTGAATGCAACTTACATAATTTAGACTAGCTCAAGACAACAAGCAGTGTCAACAATCCTTGCAAATAACCATTTTGAAGAGAGCAGTGTGAATAGGGGCTTTAAGCTATCCGATTCAAAAAAATATTGTGTAAAAGGGAGTTTGAGAGGGGGTTATTTTAGCCTTAGAAAAAGATTAGAATGAATAAAAGAAGGAGATGAAGTCAAATAGCAAACCCAGAGCCTTGTATGAATGGCATTAGTCTCATCAAGTCCCTCACATGCCAAGACAATGAAGATCTACTCCAACATGTCCTTGAATACCAACCAAAATCAAGCTAGGTAGTAATCATTCTCTCTTCTCTTGTTCTTCTCTTCTGTGTCTCTATTTTCCCTTTGAAAGTAGCCCTCCAACTTGTGAATAAGCTAACCTTGAGCTTTGACCACAAGGAAGGCCTCAGCTTGTATTGGAAGCAAAGCTCTTGCTTGATGCAAGTAGCCCCCTTGGTTTGAAACAATGAAAACCACCAAACAAGAACTAGATGAAACCAATGGATGAATGGAACCGAAATTCCCTAGTGCTCACTTGAGTGGTGATGGCTTCTCTACTTGCCTTCAATCTTCAATGCTTTGCTTGAATGATAGAGACCTCACAACCACAAGGATGGTGGCATTGATACCAATTGAGAAGATAAACGGTTCAAGGAGAATCTTGGACAAGATAGGCCATGAATTTGAGAAAACAAAGAAAAGAACACTCTTTGCATAGAGCTTTCCTTTTAAATAGGCACATGAGTACATTGGATACGTTGTATTCAGTCTAGTTTGAGTTGATGACTCACATCTTTATCCGTCCAACTCATCATCCTCATCTCTCCACACTCAAGATATAGTTCATATCGTGTTGCATACAAAGAAGGCACCATTCATACATATACACATACCAATATCTCCACAAAACCAGGCCACGCCTTGTTGCTGCTTGTGATTGCAATAGGCAAACAAGCAACTTCTCCCTCTTCTGTCCATGATTACCTCATGTTGTCTACTGTCCACTAGGTTGCTCAGGAACCAACAATAAATCCATGTCATCTTTCAATTTTTTATAGATTGATCTAGGATTCTAGCATCATCGTCATCCATGTCATCTCTCTCTTCATCCATTGTTCATGCAAGGAATAGGAGTATTTGGCCTTGAGTCAATACAAGAGGTCTCATAGGGAAAAATAAAACAAAATCATTGCCAACACCATCTATTGCCTATCCTTCTTGTTGCCCCTTGTATCCTCTTATTTGCTCTTTCTCCTTGCCAATCCATGTGCCTCACCATCCATTCTAGCAACTCTACAGGTGGTGGAGAAAGGAGTAGTGGCTTAGAGGAAGAAGGAGTTATCAATCAAATAAAAGAAACTACTATAAGAGGAAAATATTTCCATGAGCAAAGCTAAGGGAGCCCTATTTAGCCATTGTAGAGGTAAGGCATTCACTTAAAAATTTATGCATAAATTCACGCATATGTTTGGCAAAGACTACATTTAAGGAACAGAGTGTGGGGGAGAAGAGTGCCATTAATACCCTATGGATGACCTGCATTGCATATGTCGCATTCATTAAAGTCAAGCTATGGTTATTTTCTAGTCTTTAAACCTCGGTTGAGTTTTGGATTTCTTATTTTTCCTTTGTGAGCACTCTATTATGTAGAACCTCAGACTAGTGCACAAACACTAGTGCACTAGCACACATACATGCACTAATACTCTCATTATCATATACACCATGTGCACTTGAATCTTGCATACCCTCTAGTTCACACCACTGCACATGCACACAATTTTAGGCACTCATGATGGATTAGGATCTCGACTAGTCCCTCTTTCCTTTTCTCTCTTTGGCCAGGCACCCACCTATTTGCAAGGGAGGGCCGATGAGCTAAAGGAGAAAGGAACGAGGCACCTCACAATGCTCGTGTGCTATTTCACTATTCACAATAAGGCAACACACAAATTCTTGCACCCTAGAGCACTTCTGTGCACTCATGTACACTCTTGTGCAACCATGTGCACCTGCATATAGAAAAATCAATAAAATAAAAAACTAGCAAGTAACCCAAATGAGAAAGGATTTCCATTCCTCTCTTAGACATGTGACCTAAACAGTAATACCACAAAGATGCACTTAGCTGCCTCAATTGTTTCTTTTGTAGTAAGACATCTTGGATTTTTCCACAAACTAAGGCTTATGCCATCAAATTTCCCGATGTCATAGAGTTTCATGTCCATAGAGGATGATGAAGCCATTTTCTTAAACTACAACTAATTGTCAAGGGGAAGCAACTAGCAAGTCAAAAAGCTACATTAAAATTTTGGTAGAGTTTTTGTACCAACTATTTAGTATAACTAAACTGAGAATAAGTCAAATGAATTACTAGTGAGAAATGCGATATATAATACTATCCTAGAGCTATGAAAATCATACATAGAAAGTCATACAATACAATAGTACATGCATCACAATCTCTACTCCAATAAATAGTTGCTACATATAACAACAATTGATAGCAAATCCCCAAACTGCAAATATTATAATCTAAAAACTTAGTAAAATAGTTTACAATTTGTCACAACTTGTATCTAGCAACATGTAACCTATTACCTTACCTTGGCAACCTGTATTGCATCTATATAATGGATGTTGTAACCTATGACCTAATTTATAGATTTTGGATAGTATATGCAAAATTGCACAAAAAAAAAAAGATGAAATAGCTTGTCTAGCACTTTACAAGTAAAAAATGAAGCCCAAAGTAGCCTTAGATCAAAAAATGAAGCCCAAAGTAGCCTTAGATCAAAAAATGAAGTAGACTAAGCCCTTATAGGATCAGTGCTAGACAAGTAAAAAATGAAACCCAAAGTAGCCTTAGATAAAAAAATGAAGCCCAAAGTAGCCTTAGACCAAAAAATGAAGCCCAAAGTAGCCTTAGATCAAAAAATGAAGTAGACTAAGCCCTTATGGGATCACCTGAAGAATTTTTTGACCTCTTGACCTATGTCACAAATCTCATCCAGAATGAAGATCATGAAGATTTTTGCTAGCAATGCTAATTAGAGACTCCCAATCGCTATCATACTAGTTGATGGAGGTGCATGGAGCATGGAGAGTGCACAAAAATGGAGAGAAATAGAGAGAGGGGAGACACACACACACACACATAGAGAAGATGCTTCTTTCTTGATTCCTCAATAGCTCTCTTATGAGCAACACCTTATTGCTTTATCACACAAAGAATAATAAATGAGTATGTGGATATACAGTTAGGGTTAGTGAGTAAGATGGGAAGTTGGCCACTTTGGCATTTACCTCGATTCTTCTTACAATACCATTCATCATTAAGCATCGCTCTACCCTATCAACAAACCATGTGCATCAGGATGCATTGGCAGGTGATTGTTACTTTTACTAGAGTTTGATTTCTTAGTGATAGTGCGCAAGGGTAAACAACATAATATGGTGGACCATGCATATTAAATAACCATCGAGGATCCCATAGAAAAGGGCATCATGAATGTTGGCAAATGTCCATTCGTTCAAAATCTCTTGTAAAGAAGAAGTGTATAAAACATACCTTGTGTCGTATTGGGCTGATGATAGAATACAAATCCTTGATAAAGAAATTCTAGAACATCCAATCGAGGAGGCTCAACTTAGACAACCCATTCTTAAAGTCCAACCCTACCAACTGACTTTTGATTAGCTACATCTGTTAAGACACAATGGTGTGTTGAGAAGATGTATTTGTGATACAAAATGCAAAAGGTGCTCATAGAAGTGCATGGGGAAAATTTAGGAGGACACTTCAATGGAGACATCACTACAAGAAACATTCATCATCTGAAGTGTGGTGGCCTATGCTCTTCTCTGATGCATCAAAAGTTTATTAAACATTGTCATAAGTGTCAAAGAGAAAAAGTACCCATTCACAAAGACAAGATGGATCTAACATCGGTAATAACATGCCAACCATTTGAGAAATGGAGCACTCACAACCAAGATAGATCATTGTAGCAACCAAGTATCTCGTGAAATGGGCCAAGGCAAGAGCCATTGGGAGAAATGATGTTAGGATGATAATAAGGTTCCTTTGAGATCAAGTGATCCCCAAGTTTGGTTGTCATATCAAAATTCTGATTGAACAAGTATGCATTTCATCAACAAAGTGATAGCTCAATTACTGTTCACCTTTCTGATTATCCACTACAAATCATCGCCATATTACCCCTAAGACAATGGTCGAGTTGAAGCGATAAAAAAATCTTGATTAATGTGCTAACAAAGACAATCTTTGCCTCTTGCAATGACAAGGATAACAAACTAATGGTGGCAATACCATGGGCATATCAAATGGCTTATGAAACAGCCATGGAGCAAACTCCCTTCAAAATAACTTATGGGACAAAAGTGATCCTATTGATTGATTTCTTTGTTCCAAGCCTAGAAGTGCTGTTCAAGAATGCTAGGAAGGCTAGGAAGCCTAGCCATGCATGCACTAATATGTGAAAAGGCACAAAGGAAATCCCGATCATCTAACAAACATGTTAAACACAAGGATTTTAAGAAAGTAGACCTTGTGTTTCTCTATTCCATCAAGGACCACAATCAAATAATGAAGTTTAGAGGATTTGGGCCTTTTTGAGTATGCCAAATTAGCAGAACCAACAATGCATAGTTAGAAACATTGGAGGGAAAGGGGATCAAATTCTTATCGAAGCCACATCAAGAAGTATTACATGTTCACTCATCTATTACATAAGCCTCCAATGTTACTAATAGCCATTGTTGTACAAGCTATTAGCATCAAAGAGATAGACCCTAAAGATGAGCAATCAATACCACCCACCTATTTAAGGGTTAGGATCATAACTAAGAAAGAACATACCCTCGATGCATTGATTGATGAAGGGATAGGCCACAACATTCTAGCTTATGACAAATGCCAAGTTGTGGTGACCATCAAGATTGAGAGTCTCCCCATCATTTTTTATGTACTTCCAAATGCAAAGGGAGTTGGGAAAGAATCGTTGTTGGTAGAACATTCAAATGAAAAACACAAGCTGACATAGAATATAATACCTATCATATTCATTTGGCCCTCACCAATGTAAGAATGATCATGTCTTTCAGCAAGGGCAAACCAACTTCCATGAAGCTGGCAATGTGATCAATGTCCTCAACTTGTGAAATTCTAGTGAAGGGGTAAAAAATTACTTAGCAAAATATGAACAACTTAAAAGAACAAACAAGAGCCAATGAGTAAAGTGGCAAAAATAAAACCCAAATGAAAACACTAGATTTTCAAGGTTAGACATGAGAATGCAGAGTCTGACCCTCCTATAAAGCACCCAACTAGACCCACTTACCATAGACCAAGAATCCAAAGCTAGAATTATAGGAGACGGCAAGCTACAATGGGTTCCCAAGCCCTTATTGTGCACTTGGGGATACTATGCAAGTAACAAATAGATTTGGCCTAGGGGCATCTGTTTATAAACCAACCAAAACCATGACCTCAATAGTGGTTTTGATATCTCAAACATCCTTGCCATTTCCCAAACAAACAACTAATAAAGAAAATGAAACCTAATGTGAATCTACAATATTCTCAATCATGTGCTTCCCTATGACAAGACCAAGCTAGATGCACCACTAGACTCAACAGTAGCTTCAAGTACCTTAAAGTCTAACCCTAGGAAGATGCCCACACAACGATTAACAAAGCATGGAAGACTTAAGAACTCCAATCACCCTCATCTATAGCAAATCAAGGATAGAAAAATAAGAGAGGGGAACCAAAGGCATCAAGGAGTGTAGCTTCATCAAAACAAACCCAATCAGGAACAAAGAGAATAAATCTATGAAGCTAATTCTGATGAGTGCTAGCATCTCCAATGCCTCTTCAACCTCACTTACAACTAGCTCTCAAGCATACTTCATGAGAGCCATTGTCAACTAGCACCAATGACTACATCCTTGCAACCACAACCAATCTTGAAAAGCTAGCAATCAACTCTAGAGAAAATCCTCTCATGAGGTCAAGTAATAGTATATCTAGGTATGTAGCACCAAACTTGAATCACTTCTAGAATTGTGCCCATCATATAGCACGAGTGACTACATCTCTGCAACCACAATGAATCTTGAAGAGCTAGCAACCAACTCTAGAGAAAATCCTCTCATGAGGTCAAGTAATATTACATCTAAGTATGTAGCACCAAACTTGAATTGCCTCTAGGATTGTGCCCATCATATCATGGACCCTGAATAACAGAACTTGCTACAAACATGACTACTAATAAGAGTGAAAGCATAGTCAATAGTATTTGATGCCTTGATAATACTCTCACCTTGTTTGCTTATAGCTATGAGCATTTGGGCCTAGGACTACTAGACGATGATACACTTGCAGCTATTAGATCTCTTCCATGCTCATAGGAGGAATTTGAATTCATATTCACAAAACATCCCCACCATTGCAAAAGAACTAATAGCCACTCAAGTGACATGAGTGCAAGCTCTCAGAGGGCACTTGATCTCCTCATTTAAACATAGTTACATCGATACCACACAAGAGAACCTCGATGAATTAGATATCTTAGCCAAATGTGAACCACCATTTCTATAGAACTATAGTTCATCCAATGAGCACAGTGAGAAAAGCTAGGTTGTCGAATAATGAATAATGTTGAACAATGATGGGTAGTGAATAAAATTGAATATAACCCCACTTATGTTGCCCCCATGTCATTTTGAATGCTTCCTCTCACTTAAAATTAACCATTGAAAGACCACACTATGCTTCATCTCTACTTGGACCAAGTTTTAAGTGAGGAAGAGTTAATGTCACCAATATGATAGGTTCTAGGGATTTCTAATAGATGTCCTCACCTACATTACCCATGTTTGCATTAGACTGAGTGACATGGACTTATTCATCTATGGAGTATAATCCTCACCCCTATGATTGGAGTGCATCTTAGAAATCAACATAGGCTAGATGGCTTTTTACAATGCCACAAGAGAGTTCTATATAAGCATACATTTGAAGGTTTTGCATCATGCAAATACTAGGCACACAACAATGCACACATGTGTTTAGAAATCAAGCTGCAAAAGGGTTGTTTTCATGATATTATGTACTTTTGTGATTTTTTATAGAAATCATCATTCATCATTCATATATTGTATTTTGTGACTATTTTCAATATGAATTAGGTTATGAAAGAGTCTTCCTCGGGCTCAAAAAAAGGTACATCTTGGAAAGGACCCTACAAAGAGTTGCCCAGCAAGACAAGTTTGTTGTATGCATGCAATTTGTATAATCGGTATCCTTGTCCTACAAAACGGAAAAAACGTTAATCTATCATTCCTACGGTTGCAAATTAACAAGCTTATCCAATTCTCTCGTATTCTTTCTATGATACTTGTTAAGGACATAAGCTGCACATAAAACAACCTCAAGCTATAAATCAAATGGCAAAGTTTGACTTTTAGTCATGCATTGTGCCATATCAATGAGAAACTTGTTCTTTCTCTTAGCTATACCATTTTTTTTTGTGGTTATATGACATTGTACATTGACTTTTTATCCCATGTTCAACCAAATATGTGTTAAATTTCTTAGACATATATTCCCCTACCCCCCACCCCACCCCAATCAAAATGAAGAGTGCCCACTTCACATTCTAGCCATGCCAACGAACTACTAGAAGCAATAAACACTTTTGACTTAGCTTTTGAAGGATATACCCATATATGTGCCTAGAGTAATCATCAATGACAGTCACAAAGTGCAAGTAGCTGCCCAATAACAAAGTGCAAGTAGCTTCACATTCTAGCCATGCCAACGAACTACTAGAAGCAATAAACACTTTTGCCTTAGCTTTTGAAGGATATACCCATATATGTGCCTAGAGTAATCATCAATGACAGTCACAAAGTGCAAGTAGCTGCCCAATAACAAAGTTTGCATTGAACCACAAATATCACTACCTACAAGCCATAATTTCTAAGCAACTCTCACACTAAACCATTGTTTGCAAAGAAAGCATCCTACAATTTATCCAATTTTCAATCCTCACAAATATGTTTTGTAGCTATCTCAAGAGAGAAGGTAATGAATACACCACCATACTAGATTTTGACATGTGTAGTAAACTAGCAAAGTGCAAATGACAAAAACATGCATACCAAAGTTTTACATTTGAAAAAACATGACAAAGATTTGGTATTGCCTTTCATCTTTAAATGAAGAGTAGATTCAAAACTCTGATAAGAATTAGGAAGACATTGGAACAGTTAACATAAGTGAATTGTGTAGCAAAATCTCATCTCGAGAAACCAACAACTCCTTAAGATCTTTTATCTTTTCTAAAAAATTGGCAATGAAGTTGCCTTTCTTCATATCTTCACTAGTTAGTTGCTTATGTAAGTAAGCAACATGTGACTCATTTCTTCCTTGATACAAACATGGAAGTATATCCTAAGCATATTCAGTTGTCATACAAAAATGCATGTCTGGGATCATGGTATATTTAATAGCCAATACGATCAAGGAATGAGCCTTACTCCTTTGCCATTCCAACAAATTTGTTAAGAAGTAGTTTGTGGATATACTAACTCGAGCAAACTTAGAATCTACAACATCCTCAACAACATGTTTTTCTATTGCACTTGTAGCTTCCAAAATACCACCTAGAGATTTTTCAAATGTGCCCTTTTCCAAATAAATATCAAAATATATAAGCTTCATACTCTTTGAAGAAGGGATAACAGTACATCCAACCGAGGTCAAGGATGTACAAGATTGGATGCCACCTCAAACAATCAAGGAAATTTGTGGATTCCTTTGTCTTATAGGATGCTATCATATCAATATCGAGCACTATGCCTTGATTGTCATCCGCATTCATCGAATTAATAAAGAAGCAATTCTAGATTCATTAGATTATTGAAGAATAAGATATCTTTAACAAGATCAAGGAATGCTTAACTATTTCTCTCATCCAGAAGTTACCAAATCTCACTAATAACTTTGAGTTCATAATTAATGCCAATATACTCGCAATTGGGTGTGTTCTCACTCAAGATGGATAACCCATAGCTTACCCCTCTTGTAAGTTAAATCCTTGCAAGATGATCTATAAAACACATGAGATTCATATCTCAAAGCTTGGGCATCATTAGTAAGAGATTCACCAATAGATCATAAAAGCCTAAAGTAGATATTCACACGATGTTATCTCAACATGAAGCAAAGGAGATGGATAGAGGTCTTATATGAATTTGATTCTAAGATCAAGTATCATCCAAGGAGAATTCGGTAGCTTATGCCTTGAGCAAGAAGGCTTTTGTGAATTCCTGGATAGCCAAAGAACCTTCCAAAGGGAACACTCTTATAAGCTTGATCTCAATGCCTTGCAACCCTATCTTGAAAGCAATGCTTGTCAAGATCCCAAATGACCTAGACTATCTAGAACTATAACAACTCATCTTAAATCAAGACAACAATCAAAAAGACCAGTCAAAAATCAAGGACTATCACCTTGAAGGGGAATACTTGTACTATCAAACTAAGTTGTGCATCCTTAAGATTCGGAACTTAAGAAGAAGATTGTTTGGGAAGGTCATGATATCCCTATTGTTGTACATTTGATATTATGCTAGGTTTTCTAATTTGGTAAGGAAGAGTTATTTTTGGCCTAGGATGAAGTTTGATGTGCTTTGGTGTGTCACTCAATGCTTAAGCTATTAAAGAGTCAAGTTGGAATAGATTCAAGCTTCTTTCTGGACTTGATTCTTCCAAGCTATTGGGACACAATTGTGTTTCAATACAATTTATCATCTCAAATTGATGGCTAAACAAGGAGTAAATCAAGTGATAGAGGATGTTATCAAGGCTTATTGTAGTTATGAATCCAAGAGATTAATCTAGCATCTTCCATTGGTAGAATTAGTCTACAATGCTTTCTACCATGAGAGCATTTGAATGGCTCCTTTCCAAGCTTCATAAAGGTAAGATTGCTTATCTCCACTTAATTTCTCAAACCCACTCTAAGAAGGCTTGAGGAGATGGACGAGTAATCTAAGGAAATTTGACATTATATTAATGACCTCTAGAATCCTTCAAAAGCATATGAAAATCCAAAAACATCAAGAAGGGGAACATGCTCTTCTTTGCAATCCTACCCTAAGAAGAGCTCCCTATCATTGGGCAAGCCAAAGAAACTAAGCCTGAGGTATAGCAAACACTATTAGATCATCAAAGGTCTAAGAAAGCATGCTTATAAGTTGCAATTTCCATCTCATCTTAAAGTTTGTAATGTATTCCATGTTAGCCTCCTTAGATCCTATGTACCAAACCCTAAATATATACTTGATTGTATCCAAATTGTAATGCCTTCCCAAGGTATCCTAGAAATGCATTGAAACAATCCTTGATATTAGAGAGAAATATCTTAGGAATGAAACTTTGGGGATGCCTTGTTCAATGGAAGGGCTTTCCCAAAGAGTATTGGGTTTCTTTCCCAAAGAGGATTGGGTTGATGAATCTATACTTCTTAAATATCACACAAATTTCTATTGAGATGAGTATATCTTGATTCCTCTAAGGGGGAGAGGATGTAATGTACCCAAGTTTTGATATTAAGATCAATCCTATTTAATATATGTATAGGCTCAAAAATAATATTCAAATCCTTGAAGTGATCCTTGGATCAAGTAGCCATGGAAATCCCAACTATAAATCACTCATTCTATCATAGGCAATAAGGTCTAAAACCTACAATAATAAAAATAATAGGTTGAAATTTCAATATCCTTATATATAAGTCATTAGGCCAATGTATTAGTTGTAAAATATCAAGTCAACACAAGGTACTAAAAATTTAGGTCAAGCCTTAGGAAATTGAGTTTTAAAATAACTCATATGGCCTTTGAAATGTTGACTACAACAAGCCTTAATAAAAAGGTATAATGCCTTAGAAAAATGATTGATCTTAATTATAAGTCCATAAGGCATATTTCCTTAAATAGTAAAATAATGCATGGGCCAAATTAGTAAAGCCTATAAGGCTTAAACCAAGGCTTAGCCATAAGGCTTAAAGGTTTATTAAATGGCCTTATTCATAGTCATAACACGCCATCCAACATGCTATCATAGCCATAATAGGCCTCTTCAACTACAATTAATAGCCAACTAGTTGGCATGTGGATGGCCATGAAGGCCCCAACTTGGTCCACAAAGGTAGCAAGGCATAAGCTAGTAACTACATTATACTTATGCACCCATATTATACTTGCATGTCATGTGGGGATGGGTTGAGTTAGCAAAATGAAAAGAGCATGTAGATCTCAACCTCCTCCATTTTCATCCTTACACAACATAGTAAATCCAGACGCTTTCCTAGAAAAATAAGAGGTACCAAAAAGAAAAGGTGTCTATTTTTAGACCTTAGGCTAGAAAATGCCTTCCCAAAACATACACTCTCATCCTCAAATGCCTCATGTCCTCAAACCCCATAGAGACACAACTATCAAGGAAGCAACTCTATCTCCAAAAGTAGCCCCCTCTTTGTTCTCACTCATAACAACAAAGAAGAGAATGATCTCTAGTCTTTCATTGGGAATCCTAGAAAGCAATGGTCTACTTTTACCTTCTAATTAAAAACCCTCTCTCTCTCTTCCAAAACTCTCCAAAATCGTGATTGGAAATGCATGAACTAGGGGGGTATGGGAGCCAAAGTTGCACCCCCATAGCTCACAAATCAGTTTTCATATTTTGAATTAAAAGTTGACTTGTGTAAAGGTTTATAATTATTTCTTAAGGCCTAAAAACATCAATACTTATGTTTGTTTTAATTGAGTGATAGTTTTCATCTTTTTCTCTTCTCTATTAGCTCTAAAGAACTTATTATTTAACTCAAGCTTGAAGGTCAACTATCTTGCCTTCCACTTCAAAAATGTTAACATGGACACATTTCCCTTGAGAAATTTGATAAAGGCCACATATCAACTATGCGAAGTGACAAAATTGTTGGGATAGACTAATGCACCAAGTGGACACCCCTTATACTAATTCGCACTATCCAGTTATGTATAAGTAAACATAATGAAGAATAAGGTTAATATTAGTACCCACCAAAATGAACCTTCTTGTGCTCTCTCTCTCTCTCTCTCTCTCTCTCTCTCTCTCTCTCTCTCTCTCTCTCTCTCTCTCTCTCTCTCTCTCTCTCTCTCTCTCTCTCTCTCTCTCTCTCTCTCTCTCTCTCTCTCTCTCTCTCTCTCTCTCTCTCTCTCTCTCTCTCTCTCTCTCTCTCTCTCATTGCATTAACTCTGGATTCCACCATCACTTCCTCCCAATTGGTATTAGAGTCGTGTCTTGGGAGCTCATGGTTGGAGTGAGGAGCACAAGGAGTCAATCTTTGTCATGAGTTTAAATAGTCAAGCTTCATTGTGACATTCGTGCTTGCTTTTTGTATTGGAAGAGGTACCAACTCTTTGTTTAAATCAAATAGGAGTTTTGATTAAGGGAGTAATTAAGGCTCATTTTGGGGGCTTGTATAGCCAATTTGGTAGTGGTTGAACAACTAATAATTGCTAGAAATAAGTCAAAAAATTTTGGTTTTTGATTGTTTATGAAAAGGGCGGTTCATCTATTTTATGTACGCAAGCACAAAGGCTACTTAAGCATAGAGGCAGCTTGTTTTTGGATAACCAAGGGGTTAGCTTATTGAAAATTAGTGGGACTACTTACCAGAATAAGCACAAGGCCTACTTGATCATAGGGCATGCTTATGCCTATTAACATAGAAGAAGAAAGAGAGACATAGTTGATGCTTTGCTGAAATTGTGATGTCTATGGGACTACTACTTATCAAAATTGACCTATTATGATGCATGTTCAAAGGCCACAATCTTCCTTATGTTTTTTATATTTTGGAAGCTATAGAGTATCGATTTCATTTTATAAAACCCTCTTTGTTAACTTTGGATTAAGGTCAAACAAGGTAGAATCATTTTCACATTACAAAAAGAAGATAATGTGTTTTGGAGATTGTTTTGCTTGAGATAAATAGCTAGAAATTTGCATAATATATATATTTATTTATTAGTATGCATTGAAGAGTGTCAGGGTTGTTTTGCTATTGCTTTTACCATTGTAGTGAGTACTTAATTTTAGAGTTTGTTAGTCTTGCAATTGTATGTGTCTTGGTTGCTAGTTGTTTTCTTGCACATATTATAATGGTAAGGGTTTTGTTTTTTGCTTCTAAAAATGCATTGTTTAACATTGAGAAATTGGATGGGATAATATTTTAGTATTATGCAGGTGTTGTGGTGAAAAGCATGTTACCACATGAAAAATAAAGGGCTAATGTGGCACCATTGAGGAATGCATCTAATATTGTGCATTTTTTGCAAGAGCACATGCTAGAATCAAACAATCATGGTCCAACCCACAAAAACCACATAAGAATAACATTTGGGAGATCAAGATAGGAGACATGGATAGGTCAAATACATAGGCTTGTGCCTAAATTCAAGGGTTGCAGTGCATGCATTCTGTTTGTGGATTTTCAAAGGTTACATCTATGCATTTGAGGACCAAGATATTATCATGCCTTTTGAGGTGTGCATGGACAATTGATGAAGATCATGTTACAACAAACCCTATGTTGAAATTTGGAAGCACATCACACTTAAGCCCAATGAGAAGAATTAGATAAAGAGTTTGAGGTGGATGAGCATTTGTATAAGGGATGCCAAGAATTCCTTGCTAATGTCTTAGTTACAACAACTGATAATTTTGCAATTAATACAAATGTTACTGATGAAGAAGAATCTCAAAGAAAAGTGGGAAAATGAATAAAGATAAGCACATATTGTGTTCATACTTTATGGTACAAAATCCATGGAATTGATCATTACAATTTGCTAGTGAATAAGCCGAAGGTCTATATCTTGACTCACCTTATTAGGTCCATTAAGTTTCCCATGATAGAAATGGGTTCACTATTTTGTTTAGCCCTTGAGGTAGATGATGTCATTTTTAACTCAATGCCATGTGATGCTTTGGGTATATGACTTGTACATGTATCCACATGCTAGATTGGGTGCCATTTCTTGACTCCCTATATAATTTTTCTACTTCTAATTCCAATATTAATTTCAAATTCTATATTTTATTTTCTTTCTTCATTGTGCATGGCTTGTAGTGTTTGTGTTATGTACCAATTTATACCTCTTTTGCACAAACTATTATATAGTTATACTATATAGTCGTCAATTTTATGTTATGTAGCACATCTATGTAAGTGCACTATATAACAAAGAACTATATAGTAGTTTGTGCTATATAGCACAGTATTTATTACATTTGATTGGCAATAGTACCCAATGAAATGCACATTAAAAAAGTTACCAAATTAATGATATAACTATACAGCAGTCTATGACATATAGACAATATGTGCTATACAATGTACTCTGTATTACATTAGATTGGTAATAGTACCCTTTGAAATGAATATTTAAAAAAGTTACTACAATAATGATCAACTTCACCCCTAATAAATTTAGGTTTCTCAACAAAGCATCTTCAAATTTAAATATTGTAAAAAATAAATGCCAAGAGACTACAAAAGAGTAAATATTTGATCAAAGGTAAAAAATTTTACATCCAACATTGAACAATATTTGTATAAATTGTCTGATACAAAATATGTTTAATCAACTCTTTGCTAACCTTGAAAGCTATACATGTGTATGTAATAAAAAGTTTCAAAATCTCTAGTATCATCCTAAATTCTTACTCGTCACCTTGCTTGCCACAAACAATTGTGGTGCTCCCATCACAAGGCCAAACATCATGTGATCCTTGTGATTATACATCATGTTTTGGAATGCATATTGGTCAACATCTATGGAAACTCCCCATCTCACCATCTAAGGGAATAAAGTTATCAATGGAAAACATCGATCTTGGTTAATATTCTTAGGATCAAACGATGGAGGACATATACAACATTATAGTGGCTTTACCGTGCTCTTGTATCTTATATCATCTACTAGCAATGTGTTGTCCATTAAAATTTGGACACTAGTGCCAAAAGTTGGGCAAACACTTGAGAAATATTGGCTTGTTGTTATCATTACTCACTGATTCCATCAAAATTAGACAAATTAAAATCTACTTTTATTGGGGTAAAGGCCAATTCTCAATAGTTAGGTGGACACCCGTTGTATAAGTACACATTGTACAATCATATATAAGTGAAGATAATAAATAAGAAAGGTACCATTCATTGTACCCACAAAACCCTCTTGTGTGCTTTTCTCTCTCAACTTCTTGTACTTTATAGCTTCTACTTCACGTCCACCATTGCTTCCTTCTCAATTGGTATCAAAGCAGTGTTTGGTATTTGTGGGAGCTTGTGCTTGGAGTGAGGAGCATGAGGAGTGGAGATTTGTTGTGAAGATTGAGGATTCAAGCTTCTTTGAAATTGTCACTTGCTACTTGCACCTTGATAGAGGTACTATTCTCATCATCACCATGATCTAGATCTTAAGCAACTGCTTCAGCCATTGAGACTCAATGTTGGACAAAATTATCATTTTAGCATTGATTTGGGTAGTCATTACTGGTTGGGATTGAAGCAAACTAGCATATCTTTGGATGCTCAAGAATAGATCTTACACATGGTTTTGAATTATGCAAGCACATGGCTTGCTTAAGTAGGGGAATAGCTTGTCACTTGGAAGCAGAGGGCTTGGTTGTTACAAGCAAGGGGTTTAAGAAGGGGGCTCAAGCTTGGGCCTTAAGCAAAGGGTCTGTTTGTGCCATCAAAAATAGAGAAGAGAAGAGTTTGGTATTTTTAAGATCCATCACTTGATTTGCAAAGTGTATGGGCTATACAATGCCATCCCAGTTGCTTGTGTAGATGGAAGGAGATTTGGAGTAGTAGTTAGCATATTCCTGGCCTCTATAGAAAAAACTTTGCATGTTAATCTAAGCTATTTTTTATTATATAGAAAGTTTATGTAAGGTTTAGAATTCAGCCAACCTACAACCCATTTATAGTTTTGACTCCCACATCACTTTCAACTTCAAACTGCACATAAATTTTGATAAATCTATCATATTATGAGAATTTTTCATGTTAGATCATGCTCATTTTGTAATGATTATTCTATACTAATTGGATTTATAAAGGCAGCTTATATACATTTGGTCTCTAGTGCTATTTTATGCTCAAAAAATAGCCAAAACACTTGGAAAGATTGTAAAATTTTTGGGAGTGTTGATACATAAGTTTTGTACTAGCTTTATACTAGTTTGATATTTCGATAGCCATTGCTTAGCTTTGATCTTACTCTCTTTAGTGTGCATGACATATCATTATCATTATGGCTTCTTCATGTTCAAAGAATGCATTGTTCAATATTAAGAGCTCAACAAAACAAACTTTTCATACTAGAAAGAGAAAATCTACAATGTATCGATCCAAAAGAAGCAAGTGAAGACCAATCAAATTTAATGGGATTAAGCTCCTTGAGGATATGGATCTAGATGTATGGGAGGAATTGGATGAATGACATAGACCACCATTATATTGCCACTCTCAAAGTCCATGTATTGTAATGTAAAAGACATGATAGGTACATATGGTATTTGAAAGAAACTTGGTGACCTATATGAGAAAGAAATTGTAACCTCACAAATTTATTAACTGAAAACTCATTGATCTCCATATGGAGGAGGGGGATTTGGTGTCTAATAACCTCAATGATTTCAATACTATTTTTAACTAATTGACATCTCAGGAGATTATCTTTCATGATTTAATGAAGGCTATGTTCTTGTTAATCCTATTGCTTGAGAGTTGGGATGCTTTTAGAACTATTATTACTAACTCCATATTTGCATGTGATCTTACGAGTTCTAGTGTGAAGTGAAATTTGCTCACTGAGGAGGTAAATAGAAAGAACAATATAGGGTTGAAAAGTTCTAATGCATTCATGGTGAGAGGAAGGTCAACTACTAGGGGGGAATTCTTGTGAGAGAGGTAAGGTAAGAAGTAAGTCATGTAACAAAAAGATGTGGAATACTTCTTTTGTAACAAGAAGGGACAAATAAAAAAGAATTTATTTAAGTGTAAGAACAAGTAAAAATAAAAAAAGGTAAATGATAATGATAGCTAAAAGGAATAGAAAAGCAAGATAAAGATAGAGGAGATTAATGCGTGTAGAAGTGATGATGATAGAGATGTTTTATATGTATCCTTGGATGATGCATTCCTAGTTGCCATGGATAATGGCATGTCATAGAATTGGATGTTGGATTCTAGAGTATCATTTCATGTCACTTCACATAGAGAGTGATTCAATACTTATTATACTAGAAAAGGAGAATGTGTCTACCTTAGTAATAACTATGCATGCATCATTATTGGTATTGGAGATATATACTTTTCATTACCAAATGGATATTTTTTTATCTTGCGAAATATACGGCATGTTCTAAACTTGATGAAAAGTTCGATTAGTATAGGATAGCTTGATGATTGTGATTATAGGGTGATCTTTGGTGATCATTATGGAATATTTGCAAAGGATCTCTTGTTGTTGCCAAAGGGCCTAAATATGGTACTTTGTATCGTTTACATGTTATTGGAGTTAAATACCATCTTGTAGATTATCACTAAATAGCTATCGATTTCTTTATGGCATCATCATTTGGGGCACATTTTTAATCGTTGGAATTAAATATTTATATTGTTTAAGCTATAAGTAAGGTAGAACATAGCTATGATGTCATTTTCAATTATGGTAAAATGCATAAACATTCCACTAAAATGGTTAAGATCCATAGAGTAGTGTTACAGGACAATGGCAATTAGCACATAAGCATAATGTATGGCATGTTTCACATGATACAGGGCTTGGATAGACACCAAATGTTGACATGGGAGTACCATGAGATGGTAGACAATCTCATGTCTTATAGGATAGATAGATAGGATAGCTAGTCACTATTATTGAGTCAATTTTATGCAAGTCTACAAGGGTTTCTAGACCACCAAATAGATGCACCCCATCTCTAGATTATGTCATGGTTACGGACTACACTAAGCCTTCTTGTTATGTTGATGCTATGACTAAGGATGATAATCATAAGTAGTAGAGGGCTATGTAGTTGAAGATGGATCCTTTGGAAAAGGATGCTATATGGAAATTGGTTCCTTTGATTAAGGGCAAACATGAACTACCCTGTAAGTGGATCTACAAGGTGAAGGTATCTCCATCTAATGTATTGCTTAAGTTAAGGCAAGATTGGTGGCCAAAGAATTTAAGAAAGATAAGGGGCTTGTGATCTTCTCACCAATAGTTAAGATGACCACCCTTCGTATGGTCTTTGCTTTGGTTTCTAGGAGATGATATGGATTTAGTTCATATGGATCTAAATACCACTTTCTTGCATGGGGACTTGCATAAGAATATTTGTATGTAGTAGCGCTAGAGGATTGGTATTGAAGGCAAGGAGGAGTTGGTATGTAAGCTACATAAGAGCTTTTATGGTTTAAAATAGGCTCTGAGGGAATGGTATCATAAGTTTGATACCTCTATACAATCTCAAGGATACATTAGAAGTAAGAATAATTATTGCTTATATACTATGAAGATTAGAAATGGTAGCCTTATGGTCTTGATCTTTTTTCTTGTAACATGCTAATTGCTAGGAAGTCTATCATGTATGTGGATACTTTAAGGAAAAGTTTGCATGAAACCATTGATACGAAGAACTTGGGCAATGCTAGTGACATTCTTGGTATGTGCATTACACAAGAATGAGACAAAAAAATACTATGTTTCTCAAAAGGATTACATTGGGAATGTATTGGAGCATTTTAATATGCAGAGGGAAAAGTCTATTAGTGTTTCATTGGGAAGATATTGGAGTGTTTCAGTATAAGAGGGGAAAGGCTATTAATGTTGAATTGTCTCCATATTTGAAACTTAGCTAGTACTACCCATCTACCTTTACAACTTGCACAAGAGGGAGCCTGGTACTCTTTTACAAAAACTTTGAGGGGCACCTTGCATTTAAAAATGCACTTTTGCCTTTGACTTAACTTTTGAGGCCACCCTTGCGCTTTCGGCTGTTTCATTCATGCTTCTTCCGTTGTGTCTGATTTCCTTCTAGGCCACCGCTTTTAGCTCCTGACTTGCACTTCTCCATTTTTTTCACTTTTTTATTGTTTGAGGTTAACATTACCCCCATCCTAGATGAGTGCTAGTCCCATGGCACTGATGGGTAGTAGTTGGAAGGTGGGATGGGTGTAGCCAGATGGCTTTTTTGAGTTTGTATACAAGCCCTTGCGAGGGATAGTGTTGGATGGATCGGCCCTTGAAATTGAAGATATTGTTGGGGCTGGTCCTTCCTTGATGCTGATAGTGGGTGGATCTGTCCCTTGAAATTGAAGATTGTGTTGGATGGATCCTTCTTGGAGAATAGCGGATGGACAAATCCATTTTTGAAATTGATAGTGGTGTTGGATGGATTCCTCCTCTCGCCCTTCGAGGTTGCTATGACAAGAGCTTAACATGGTTGTTCCTTATTCCCTTCAAGTTGCCTTATCCCTTCACCTATGTCCATGCAAACTTTACCACTTGCACAAGAGGAAACCTGGCACTTCTTATAAAATGAATTACATTGCACCTCACGCTTTCCTTGCCAGAGACCTCGGAGGTTCCCCCTCATCCTTGAGAGAGCCTTGCTAGAATATTCAGTGCTTTCCTCCATCCTTGAGAGAGCATCCTTCATCCTTGACAAGATCTCCCTCATCCTTGAGAGGACCTCACCAAAATATTCGGAGCTCCCCCACATTTTTTCTAAGGTTGCCATCTCTCGTACTTTTCCTTCCTGAGCGGAATGAGCTTCTTCATTCACTTTTTGACTTGGGCTTCCTTGGTGTTCCTCTGCTTTGTTTCGGTAGTTGCATAGTGACCTGTCATGCAACAACGGTCGTGTAAGTCGATGATGATAGGGTTTCATGGGGATTGGTCTTGGGAAGAAACTAATCAGTCGTTGAGGTGGTGAAGACCGAGAATGAATTGAGTGGATGAGGGGGCCTCCGAAGTTGGTGGGTTGCAACATTTGTATTTACCTGAAAAGAAAAGAAGATGCACTAGCTGGGGGTGTGTCTACCTTACCGTTTGGTGCATTGTGCTCATGCTAATGGAGATGGGAGTTGGGTCAAGCCTGTGGGTGTTGCCCCACACTCGAGGACTGAGTTCGTGAATCGTTGTAGGTGCCGTGCACAACTTAGGGAGATAGGTCTGGAAGTCGTGCCCTTGAGGTGCCCTGAGTGTGAAGTGGGGAAGCAAAATGGGCCAGGGGAGTAGGGATGGAGTTGGCCGACCAAAGCCACCGCACATGCCTAACTTGAGAACCCATAGGTGCAGTGATTGTGGCCAATGTGGAGCTAACTACTTTTTCGTATGATTTCCTTCTCTTTTCATTTTAGTCTCTTCTTTCTTTTCTTTTTCTTTTGCTTTTTCTTTTGTTTTCTTTTCGTTCCCTTTTTTTCTTCTTATTTTTTCTTTTCTTTGAATTACATAGTCATGATGAGGGCCAATCTTCACTTCTGTATCAGGAGAGGGTGGAGTTGGGGGCTTGCACGATTTACTAAGGAATTGCTAGCTCTGCATGTACCCTCTGAGGTTTAGGTGTACTTGGAGAGTGGTGGTGGAAAGAAATGGATGATTGTAGCGTGTGAAGCAGCTATCATTCATATCTTCTAGAAGGGCTAAGCAAAATGAAGGAAGTAGAGCAGCTCCATCATCAATCTTGCCATGGTGTAGCTGTCTATTCCATTGGGATCAAAAAACAAGGGTATAAGGCAATGCTCTTGTGGCATGGGATCGTGTCTAAGTAGTATCCTAAGCACTCTAAGGTAATTGCAAGTTGTGATGAAGGCGGGATCGGGACAGGAAGATAACGTATCAATGAAGTGGACTATTGATCATATAGGTCCTCTCGAGTAAAAATGAGGGCCTCTTCAAGTTTAGTAGCCTTGGCGTTAAAGATCCATCGAAAGTTGTACCGGCCCCGTGGATGCTTGGGTTAAAATCTACTCCTAGCCTTGTTGGTTATGGCATGAAGGTTGGGTTATTCCTCTCGAAGGGTAGGCTGTTACAAAAATCCATCCACGCATCCATGTTTACATCAAAAATGCGCCTCCTCCATGTGGGTTGGCATTCGTAGCCCTTCATAGCCTTGGGCACTTCAAAAAAATTATATTGCTAGAAATATGTGTCCTCAGTCCCCCATAGGGTGGGATTCTACTCTCTCTCTGAAGTCCATTTGTCTCCTAGCCTACTTCCAACATTAATCACCTCTTCCACCACCCTGACTGGTAGTACTCTGCGTAAGTTGGCGGGAAATCGGAAATTAAAGTCGAAGGGCCTTCTAGCAGTTCCCTGTTGCTCCCAAATCACAAGTTCAGCATTGAATCTTGCTAGGTCATCATCTTGGCTTGGTGGGATAGATGCAGTTGGCACCACTATTGGCTTGGCATTCAATCTTCGCCTTGATTGCTCCACCATCCATTGTCTCTTCCTCTTAAGCTCCGTTTTTCTTTCAATAGAGGTATCTATTTGGTGCTACTGTTCTTCTGGGCGTGGGGAAGGAGACTGTGGGACAAGTTCTTCTTCGTGAGGTCCCATGTTAAAGCTTGTGCTAGCCTCTTCTCCTTGCTGGTCTTCCTATTGTGCCCCCCTCAATGAACCCTAGTGCATCTACTTCTTGTGGGGTCAAGGCTACTTGCAGTAGATAGTTTCCTTGCTCCTCAAGGCCAAGGCTGACACCCACGGGTTGCGCTGGCATTTGTAGGCCTGCTCTCAAGGCCCTACGTGCAATCCCTAACTTCTTCTTTATGGAGTCAACGGCCTCCCCTTCCTCCATTTGAGTGACATCTAGTAGTGTGTTTAGGAAGGCGTATTGCTGGGTTTCAAAACTCACTTGAGCGGCCTCTGCTCTGGTCTCAGCTAGCACTTTGTCCTTTTCAACCTGAGCTAGACGACGCGCCAAAGCTTTGACTCTTCTCTCATTATGGTTCACCCAGTCCTCTGCTCTCTTCTTCATTTCCTCAAGGCTTTCTCCTTGCCTTTGAGCCAGGATCATCAACCTCTACTTTTGATCTTCAATCTCTTTTTTCAACCTTTTTTGCTCCTCCTTCTCTTAGACTACTTCTTTCTTCAAATTCTCTATCTCTTCTTGGTACCTATGTGCCCTTTCCTCCCTTGCCTCCTCTAACTCTTCTATGGCTTTATGGACCTTTTCCATCTCCCCTTGTAGGTCTTCATAGAGCCCTACGACCTCATCATTATGGCGTCATAGGCTCGTCCTTGGCTTGCAACTACTCCTTCAACTCACTTTTCACCCTTTGGCACCTAGCTACTTGACAAGTTTTCTCTAATTGGGATGCAACCATGGCCTCCTTTTTATGCCTCTAGTTCAGCCACTGCCATCTTCTTATCTTTCTTTGCCTTCTCAAGTTGCGAGAGTATCTCCTTAACGTATCCATCATAGTCTGCAAGTGGCAGCTCTATCATGGGAATGGAGGTTGTGGAGGTTTCCCTCTCTTGCCTCTTGGGATCTTACCTAGACTCGGTGTCTACTATTGCCAGTCTTTTAGTTATGGGGGTACACTCTCCCGTTCCTTGGGCCATTTCCTTATTAACAAAGTACTGCACCCAGTCATTGCCATCTTCTTATCTTCCTTTACCTTCTCTAGTTGCGAGAGGAGCTCCTTGACATATTCGTCATAGTCTGCAATAGTAGGTGGAAACTCTGTCATGAAAATGGAGGTTGTGGAGGTTTTCCTCTTCTACCTCTTGGGATCCTACCTAGACTCAATGTCTGCTGCTGTTGCCGATCTTTCACTTATGGGGGTACCCTCTCCCATTCCTTGGGCCATTTCCTTATTAATAAAGTATTGTACCCAGGCCATGAGGTTGCTAGCATCCACTTTGGCTACGGGGCTTGGTGTGGATATGATTGTGGGAGTGGCGGGCACCATGAGAGTAGGGGTGGGATTGATTGGGGCCTTGCCCTTGCCTTCTTTCATTGCGGGTGGTGTGATCTCTGGCACTTGTGTGCTTGAGCTCGGGCCTTCATCTCTAGATGAGCTCATGGCACCCAACTCATCTTGCCTACATAGCTGCTCTATAGATAGAGGTGTTTCTAGAGCCATGTCTTCTTCTTCCTTCCTTTTCAACTCTTCCTCTTCTTTAGCTACCTTCCTTTTTCTCTCCTCCTGATATTTTCTTGATTCTTTCTTCAACCTCCCTGACTCCTCCTTTTCTTTCTTCTTCCTATGTTCCTCCTCCTTCTTAAACTCTCTTTTAGCTTTTTGTAAGTCTAGTTTTTCTTTTTTCCTGCTTTCCTCCTCGGCCTTCTCTTGCGAATCCTTCTTCTTTGGCTTTTTAGGTTTTTGTTGGCTACTTTGCATTTCTTATTCTCCTTCCTCATCATCACTCATCATCCTTTCATTGGAGTGTGGTTGTTGTTCGTGGTGAGGAGGTGACCTCTCTGGTGTTTCTCTGACTCCTTCTTCACCTTGTCCTTCCCCCAATGCTTCCCTTATTATAGTTGTCAAAACCCCACTGAATACGATGGTTGAGGCCTTGTAGGATGATGCTTTTCTTTTTGCCTTGGTAGTAGGGGACTCTCGTC
This sequence comes from Lygodium microphyllum, assembly GCF_053477565.2. Classification (NCBI taxonomy): domain Eukaryota; kingdom Viridiplantae; phylum Streptophyta; class Polypodiopsida; order Schizaeales; family Lygodiaceae; genus Lygodium; species Lygodium microphyllum. The sequence continues at coordinate 130,287,803 of NC_141147.1, read as the reverse complement.
CTATGGGTCTTCCTCTTGTTGCCAGTGCTTTTGCTGAAGACTCAATGGTCTTTCGCGCAAAGCCATTTAGGTTCACTTTGTCAAGGGATCCTGTTGCAATGCTCTCCAGCATAGACCCATTGATTCGGCTCATTATTGAGTTTACATATGGATGGAGAATAGTGCGTGCATCATTTTTGCCTGGAGCTGGATTTCAAGTTCAGGGATGTCTGCCAAGATGATGCCATCGTTTGTGTGGACCATCACCTTGTCCATTCCTAACATGGCATACACATCCCTCTTTGGCCACCTTTCCACCTTATTGGCTAGGCCCAATACTTTCTCCACCAACTCTGAGGTTAACTCGATCTGGACTTGGCAGGTTTCTTCTCTTTCGTGCACTGTCACAATGCCATGGTTTCTACTAAAGGTTCGGAGAAATTCCGCACACTTCTTGTAGTCGAACGGCTTGGCCGACTACTTCCATGTACTTTTGCAGATGGCATTGTTCAAAAATTTGCTTCACTACTTGTTCCTCCATGGCAACATCGTCCAAGTTCAAGATGTGCCTGAACTTGAACTGGTTAAAGGCCCTTGTTTCCACAAAAAGGCCATATTTTGCATGTTCTTCTTTTGACAACAGCAACTTGCTGGCTTTCTCTTGGCCTGCCATGTTGGATGCATGTCATGAAGCCATGTTCACCATTAGTGCTTTTCAAAACAATTATTTGCAGAGGAAAAAGATCACATGCTTGCGGTATTGAAATGCTTAATTGTAGAATTAAACTTCTTCCTCAAGCAGTCCATACATCCCAAATTTTATGACCCTTTTTCTTAACCGTGAATTGGATTTGATTTCTTTTCCTTTTCTTTTGATTTTTATTCTTATTTCCACCTTACCCCCTCCTCCTGCGGAAAGAAGAAGAATCCTTCCTAGGATTATGGTGAAGGGGTTAAGGGCATTTCACGCATGGTTACCATGTTTAGTTTTGCATGAGCCAAGGAAAAATTGGAGTTGTATTCCATTTGAGCATAGTGGTCCATGTCGCAGGGTCTGATGCCTACTTGTGTGATGTAAGTGAGGACATCGACAAGGAGATCCCCAAAGTTGATTCTGCTAGCAGTATAGAGCTCCTCTTCTATGAGAATTCGATCTAAATAGGGATGCCCTCTGATGTGGTCTTCAAGGGGTCGAATACGAATATTGGTCAACACCCTTTAGGAAGTTGGAGCTACATATGTCGGGTCATACTTCGCGATTTTGATCGTGCATCTCTATTCTGCATTGGCCATGACTTGGCATCCTTCTAGGTTCCATTGAAGGTGAAGAGCATACCATTTGCATAAGAAAGAGGAGTCATTGTCCGCAAGCTGCTTCAACCTCTCAATTTCTTGGTCCATGGCAAGGGCTTTGCTCTTGTCATAAGATGTAATCAGGTGTGTTGTTTGCGTTCTTGTTCAATGGAAAGCTTGATAGCAATGAGTTCCTCGGCTATCTGGGAAGCTTTGACAAATATGAATTCGGATTTCTACCATGATCAAGGTAGCGTTTGCACTTCCATCTCTAAAGGCTCATCGAAAAGACCTAAGTCTAACCGATCGTAGCTAGCAACCATGGTAAACATGGCATCCAAATGTCTGAGGCAAGCAACCAAGTCGTCACTTGTATTCTCAGCTAATTCTACGGCCAAGGCTAGAATGGATCTCTGATGGTAAGAGGGTCTATGGCCAGCATTTGGTTGGCCAAGGTTAGGGCCAAGGTTAGAATGGATCTCCGCTATGGTGAGAGGGTCTATGGCCGACCCGGGACTGAGGTTTGGTTGGGCCAGATAGTTGATTTGGACAATTGAGTAGCCCGACGGGAACAACTTTGGTTGCAGTTTTGGCTGGGGTTGTGGCCTTGGTGCACTAGGCATGGCTGGTGCAATGGGTTGTGCACTACTAGATGCTTGGGTAGCGGTTGGGGTACTAGTAGGGCAAGGTTGAGGCGATTTAGGAGTAGCGAGTTGCGGTTTGTATCGATAAACTTATTGAGTCTCAATGGGTTTAGGTTTTGGAAGGGTAATGGGCCCTGCAGCCAGAGGCTTTTGTGACATTGATGCTCGATTCGTCTTGATGCTTTATGTGGTCAAAGCTTGAGGGTGGTGTTTGAGTGGTGTGCTTGTTTTTCTTGGCTTTAGGTACCCAAATCCAGGTATTACCCTCATAATAGCCTTGCGCTTGCAATAAGGTCTTGGGAACCCATCGTGCTTGTGACGATTTGTCAATGCCTATAGTTTATTCTAAGCCTCTTAGGTTTCAAGGGAAGGTTCCTAGCCTTGAGAGTTCGTGGTTGGGTGCTCCTAGGCGGCAGTCTTGGATGTTTTGGCACCCATTTGAACTGGTGTTCAAGGGTTTTAGCTTGGTGGTCGCCTTTCTACTGGTGCTGAGGTTTGGTGGTGGGTGGTGACAAATCACAACCCCCCTCCTTAGGCTCGATGGCGGGTTCCTCTACCGGTGGCTTTGTGGACTGTGGTTGAGTCGCGCAACCCTTGCTAAAGGCTATGACGATTCTTGCATTGCCGATGGCCAGGTGGATGCACTGTGATGACTGGTAGTCAAGATTACAGTGGGCCAACTTCTTAAAGGTTCGTCCTAATAGTGATTTCGTGCCTGTATCTATCATGTTTGGCAACACATAAAAGATCATGGGAAAGCTTTTAGACTCAATAGAGACTGCAACTTTACATTTTTCCAAAAGTGCATATGACCAGCTACCAAATGGGTTGAGTTTGGCATTAATGGGCTGTAACTATGGTTTGCCGATTTGAGTCCAATGATTGTGACTTAGGACATTAAAGTCAATGCCCTCATCATGAGATCGATGCATCAATGGCATGTGTCTGCTGGGCTGTAATGGTCATGCACAGGTAAGCCGGAGCTACTGCTTCCCATTCCTCCTCTTCAATCTCTGTAATGGTGGCTACTTGTACATTGACAGGGGCTTCTAGCATCGGCGGTTCATGAAGTGGATGAGTGGGGAAGTAATACTTCTTTATGCGGCTGCCATTAAAGAAGCCTATGCCCTCACCTTCCAAGGTTTCGAGTTCCACATTATCGGTTTGGCTTATGGTGCGAACTCTGAAAGGTCCTAACCCCCTAAACTTCATTTTTTGCTCATATCCCTTGACCAAGTACAACAGTACTAAGTCTCCCTATTTGAAATCTTACTGCTTGATATGCTTATCAAACTAGCTTTTCCGTCGTGTCTTTTCGTAGATCAACGCATGGGTGGCTAGAAGTCGAGTTTCTGATAAGCATTCTAGCTCAACTAGATGTTCCATCCATGCTTCCTTTCCCTCACATCTCTCTTGAATATAGCGATTCTCAAGCTAAGAATGAAGAATTCTACAAGTAGAATTGCCTCAATTCCATGGGTCAACTTGAAGGGGATCAATCCCATAGTCATTTTATAGGCTGTTTAATAGGCCCAGAAGGCTACCATTAGCTTGTTATCCTAGTCATTGCATGAAGCAAAGACTACCTTGGTCAGGATGTTTACCAAAATCTTATTTGTTGATTTCACTTGGCCGTTCACCTGAGGGTAGTAGGGTGAGGATTTTCGATGGATGATCAGGAAGGTGGACAAGAGATGAGCAATCACCTCATTGGTGAAGTGCATGCCTTGATCATTGACAAGTTTGATGGGCCATCCAAATCAAGAGATTATCTGCTCCCATAAGAACTTAGTAGTGGTTTGTGCAACATCATTTTTCTTGGTGGCTCGAGCTTCCACCCACTTTGTGAGATAATTGGTGGCAATGATGATGTATTTCGCTTGTGACGAATATTGAGCCACAGGATTGATAGGCCCAATGAAGTCGATCTCTCCCATTTCTCAAATGGTTGTCTTGCAATGATGGGACTTAGCTCCATTTTATCCTTGTGAACTGACACCTTGGTCCGTTGGCACTCGTCAAAGTGTTTCATGAATTGTGCATCTCGAAAAAGCGTGGGCCACCATAGTTGAGATTGCAGTACCTTGCAGGCTATCGTATTCCCACTGAAGTGTCCTCCTACAATTCTGTCATGTGCCTCAAATAGTACGTTGTGCATTTCATGCTCACACACGCATCTCCGTAGCAATCCATCTTGCCCTAGTCGATAGAGTTGGCCTGTTGTTAATTGATAGGGTTGGATTTTGATAATGAGTCACCTCAGTCGGGCCTTTTCTATGGGTCGTTCAAGTAGTCTGTGCTCAAGCACTTGGACTATGTCATCTGCCCGATATGGCATCAAGTCAGCTCTAAACAAATCTCTTTCACTAGATAGGATGAATAGATGTACATCTGGCAATTTGTCTCCAATGCCCTATCTAGCGGCTTTTCCCGTGGTGGGTATGTGAGACATATGATCAGCCATATAGTGTTTCTTTCCCTTGCATACGATGATGGAGAAGTCAAATTCAAGAAGTAGAAGTAACCATCGAGCTATGCATCCTATAGGGTTCAAGGTTTGTTTACTAGATACAGCAAGGCTGGATGGTCAACAAAGAAAATAAAGGGCGTTGCCAGAAGATAATGCCGAAATTTCTTTACAGCAAACACCATGGCTAACCCCTCTTGTTCGCTTGTAGAGTAATTCAATTATGTATTCGTGAGTTGTCTACTAGCAAAGTTCACTGGGATAGTCTAGATTGTGATCACCAGGCTGGCTCAACACAACTCCCACTACGAATTTCGAAGCATCAATATGAACATGAAAGATTATGTTCTAGTCTGGGACTCTTAAGATTGGTGTAGTGGTTAGAGCCTTCTACAATTCCTCGTACATGCACTGGCATTCCTCGGTCCATTCAAATATTATCAATAGCTTGTATAGGGGTCTAGCAATCAATGCATGGTTTAGCACAAACCGTTGATAGTACCATGTATGGCCCATGAAGCATTGAACTCCCTTGTAATTAGTTGGGGGTGGAAGATCAACAATAACTCTGACTTTTGAGAAGTCAGTGGTGGCAATGCCGTTCTTGGACACCACATGCCCTAGGATGCATCTGTGCTTTACCCTCAGAACTGACATTTTAAGGGGTTCAATGAGAGATTATATAGTCTGGATCATTCAAAGACTGCTCAGAGTTTGTCTAAAGTGTTATTTCTAATTGGAGTGAACACAAAGTCATCAATGAAGACCTCTAACTCTCTCCTAAGCATGTCCTTGAATATTGCACACATGAGCCTCTGGAAAGTAGCATGTGTATTAGTTAACTCGAAGGGCATGACTATGTAGGCCAAGACACCCCACTCAGTGGTGGCGAAGGCGTCTCATCAGAGTGCACTTGCACCTAATTGTATCCTTAGAACCTGTCCAAAAAATTTGTAGGCCTCTTTGCCCACTACTCTTTCAAGCATGTGTTCAATGTATGAAAATGGATAATTGTCCCTCTTGGTAGTAGCATATACCTTCTTGTAATTGACGCACACTCTAATCTTTCCATTCTTCTTTAGTACGATCACTATGGGCGAGACCAAGTCCGTGTGCTCAATATCGTAAATGAATCCTATCCTTAGCAGCTTGTCAATTTCTTCCTTGACAACGTGAGCATGCTTGGGATTCATAGGGTACATTCACTACTTGAGCGGCATTGCATCGGGGATCGTGGGGATAATATGAGTTAAGACACTCGGATCAACCCCTTTTAGCTCATCGAGGGACCAAACAAAGACGTCCATGTACTCTCATAAGAAAATATTAAGACTTGCCTCCTCTTCCTTAATCAAGTCATTGACAATAAAGACAGGTTGAGGTGTCTCCCCTTTCCTAACTAGATTAACCTCCTTGACTTTGGCTAGGCCTTCTATTGGTTCGCTTGCTTGCACTTGTCGTTTGGCTCCTAGCAAGATCACTACCCTATCGCCTTTCTTAAACTTAGTAAATCACTTTGACAGGTCTTGCGGTTTCCTTTGCTCTTCATTATGTGTATCCCTAGACTGCTTGTGTCGTTCTTCCTTCAACCTTCAATGCCTCAAGTGGAGTGGTAAGCCCCTTTGGTGAGTGTGGTGTTAGGTGGTTGTGGCACCTTAGGATCACTGTCTGATCAAAATCAAACTCTCTATCTTTGCTAGAAGAGGGAGTCTCGCCTAGTGGTCATAGTTCGAACAGTGACTCTGTCCTAAGCACTCGTGAAGCGCTTGGGTGGGCAATGCATGCTTGTTCATAGTCTATTGCCCTTATGTGCTCTAGCCAAGTTCGATCGCAACCCATGCACGACTCCTCTCTCGATTCTAAAGGCGCTCTTCCTACACGGTTTGGAGTCGATTTGCTCTATCACCCTTCCCTCAATGTCGTATTCTACCATATCCATCTCTCCTTCGCTTCCACCACTGAAGGAACAACAACCCTTGTATTCTTCGCTAGAACCATCCTCCTCTGATTGCTCGTTGTCTCCTAGGTCTTGATAGGGATTTTTCTTCTCGTCGATGTCTAAGGCCCAACTATACATTCAGTTTATGTTGTGCACTTTGGTCCATCGGCACTTAGGTTCATCCAAGAGATCTTGGAGAGGTTTGAGGTTAGTGGCTAGATTACCAGAGCTAGCTTGCTTGTTAGATATTCTAAGATCTCCAGGATTTATTGCTTGTTACTTGGGACGTGGATTTCGACGGGGTTGGATCGTCCATCAATTGTCTTAGCAGCTTGCTCACACTCCTCATTGTTTGAAAATGGCAGATCTATCATGGCAAGCACGTGACTACAATCTCGCTCATCCTCAAGACAAGGGATATACTTGGTGAGTGGTCTGTATGATTTTTTAACTTACTCATCACCCTTCAGCATGGTGGAGATGGTATCCAGGTTGACCGATGTGGTCTTCCATATATCCATCTCTACTTTCACTACCTCCATTCGATTGCCTAAGAAGATTAGACCATTACCCCAGTCTTCTATGACCTGTGCATTGTGTATCCAGGGCCGGCCTAATAGGATGTCATAGTCTAATCCCTTCATGACTATAAATTCAATGGACAATTGGATTCCTATGATCTTCAATGGCCAATTGTTTAACACTCCAAATTGATGCACTTTCATTCCATTGGCTAGGGTGACATTGAACCTAGCATTCTCAACAAGCGGGTTACCCCAGTCTTGGAGTATTGTGTGGCTCGGTACACTAACTCCTGCTCCAGTGTCTACAATTCTCTTTCTCATGGTATCTCCTAGAGCTTGATAAGATTGCATGCATTTCAATGCCTTCCCAAAAAGCATTAACATGCAAGGACTTGGGCACTGAGTGCAATGTCAAACCCTATTTTTGTGTTTCTGCATCGTGCTCATGCAAGTCAACGGCAGCTTGCTCCATCAACCCCTCAACCCACTGCTTCAGCTCTTGCCACAACATCATATGCTGCCTAAGCAGATTTCCTAGGCTTAGAGTCACAAGCGTGTTGAAGAGGTCATTAACTACTTGCCTCTCTCCTAACTCTCCATTTCTTGGCCAATGGCCCTGATTGGTTTGTTGGCCCATAGCGTCTAGGCTCTATTTAAGCAGCACTACTTGTGGTACAGTCGTGTCCCTCAACTTTGGTCATGGAGGCAAGACTGGTGTGCTTACACTTGAGGGATCATCGATTTTATTTTCCAATATAGGCTCAGCATCCTCTAGGTGCTCCTGGACTTCTTTTACCCACTCCTTGACCTTTTGATGGCCTCAAGTTGGTGCTTCAAGTTGGGATACACCCCGAACTTTACACCCTCTCTTGGCCATCTTTGGAGCTGACATTTCTGCCTCTGCATCTGTCACCCTTTTTTTGGCAAGCAGTGTCATGGCACTCTTGGTTTTTAGTGTGATCTTTGTGTCAACTGTCTTTCTCCTTTGCCTACGACTTTTCTTTCTAATTGAGGCTGCATCTAAGTTGTTGGGCCCTAGCAATGATATGCTAAATTTCTTTGTCTATGCATGGGTCATGACATGCAATGAGATGGGTGTGGCCTCCTCGTCGAGTGTCTCGACACCAAACAACCCCAATGGGACAGATGGCATAATTGCCAAGCTCAAGGATGGTTTTCGCCTAGGGCAATCTGCGAAGAGATGAGTGATTTCGCATTCAACACATCTAAGATCGGCCTTATCACGTTTTGCTTGCTCCCTTTCGAGGCAGCATGAGGAAATGCATCTCGGGCGACCACAATTCCAACAAGAAATTGATTCTTGGGTCTACCCTCCCAAGCCTCTGCCTCTACCTCTACCTAATGCCATCACCAGTACATGTCAGTAATCCATAAGGATTGCATTGCCCTCTTCGTCATAGGAGACATAAGGTTGCATGTAAGGCTCTTCATCATTAGGGTCCTCTACATAGTGGACTGGAGCATCTCTTGATGGATGGGTTACGTAGGGTCTGAGTGGTCTAGGTATGCCTATGGGGTTTATCTCAATCCTAGGAATGGCCAGTTTGGCATCATTAGGTTCTAGGAGAGCCAATGGGGCTCCCCTCATGACAAAGTTTGGCGGCCTATTCCCTAGGTAAGATTGTCAATATGGTTACGAATACGGGATTCTCCATGGTAGTCTACAATGCATGACATCATGATGGAACCTACCATAATTAGCGCAAGGTTGGGACCTCAGGTCTTGACACTCGGCTAAACAAGTGGGTTTTGCCACAATACATGCATTGGACGTGAGGGTGTGTTGGTCATCTCATCATTTCTTGTCATTTGGCTAGCTCCGTCTTCATCTCCGCTAGCCCCACACTTGCGTCTGTCCCCTTTTCTTTATCCTGAGTACTTAGGCATGATTTTTCACTTGACGTTGAAACTCTCTCAAAGTTTCTAGCATTAGTCTCCTCTCAGGTCGAGCTCTTTGAGCTGGTTGTCCACTCTAATCGCCTTGTCAAAGATCCTAGCTAGCATATCTCATTGTGCTGCAAGCTTGAATTGCCTGCCAAGGCCTTGTAGAGTTCCGCACTTTGTATCCCATTGATGAATACTGTGGAGACCACTCTTTCAATGGGTCTCTCACTAGTTGGGATTCTCTTGAAGTGACTCCACACATGGGTGACGTAGTCTCTTATGTCCTCCTTGTCTTTCTGCTTAATGTTCATCAGCCGCACTAAAAGGTTATCGGACTACCCGGACTCAGAGAATCTCTTAATGAAGAGACTCTTAAGTTTGTTGAAGTTAGTTCACTCGACAATGTCTAAACTCATATACCAGGTCCTACCCTTACATCCTAAGCATAGATCAAAGGTTCCTAAGCACTGAGTAAGATCAATGAGGCCGTTGGCCCCATATACTTGCTCGAATTGCTCTACGAAGCTGTATGCATCATCATTTGGCTGGTACTTATCTAACTGCTCAGTCAGGACAGGGATTCTCAATTGGCTCTTAGATTCGTGGTTAACTCCTAATCTTGCAAGCAATAAGGTTGCCATTGCAATGAGGCTCTGCTCTGCTAACTAGCAGTCACTTTGTAAGAAGCTCGCTCAATGTGAGATCACCTTCTAGCGCTCTTTCCCTCTCCGCATCAGCTCCTATCCTATTTTTACTTGCTAGGGCTAGCACTCACTGAATCTCGCGCATTTCTATGTTATGTCACAAGCTTCTAGCTTGCTATTCCTGATTGTAGGCCACTATGCCTGCAAAGCTTCCCGCACTAGTCTCCTCTCCTCTTTGAGGTCCACTATGATATCCTTGGATGTCCTACCATGGTGATCTGTCCATGTCTGTAGATCGTAATTGGTGACTAGCTCCTAGATTTCTATCACTCGAGCAACCTTGTAGGTCAAGCTCTTCACCACATCTATGGTTACTGCTTGAGTTTGCCATATACGCGGTCTCGTGTTCCACCAGTGTGTCGATGAGGTTGATCAAGTCGGGTAGATCCACTCCTCCAATCATGTTGGTCCTTGTTGCGTCTGACACCTGCATCACATTCTTGCTTGGTCATATACTTGGGATTCTCGATCACCCAACTATGTTTCAAGGTCTTCTCCTACTGGTGGGTTTGTTATGATTGTTAAGTCTGAGTGAGTTCCTTATTATTTATAAACAGCCCTCAACTTACACTCACTCAATGTATGTGTGTGTGCATGCTCTCTTCCGTGCACCGTGAGAAATCAAGCTTTCAGCTTTTCTTAAGTGCACTTCAAGTGCTGGAAAATAGTGGGTGTGAATATAAAGTGACAATTGCAGCTCTCGCACTCTCATCTACGAACTCGACCTAATGGGGCTCTAGGCTCGATTCGTAGCCATTCTTGCTGGTGATTAGGGTCTGTGCTGCATCATTCAACTCATTCAAGATCAAATTGGGATCTGTTGGTTAGCTTATGGCTCTAAGTGCGTCATATATGGTGATGTGAGTGTCAGCACTCTTCTTGGTCGTTCGACTATGATTTCTAGGATTAGATTTGCATCTAAGGCTTTCGATGATTTCTCATGTTGCGGATTGTACTCTCTGTCATCTCGGATGCACTAGATTTGTTTTGATGTGTCAAAATGTGATTCTATCGAGCTCGATTCTGTAGTGCTTGATTCTAGGAATCGGACGCTCGATTTGACAACTGTCTGATTTTGAATGACCTGATTTTCATGTCCGATTATGGGATGTCTAATTTTCGAGATCAAATAGGGTATGTCTGATCGGACAGGATGGATTGGTCCGATTTGATCGTGTCCAATTGCCAAAATCGGACAGGGTTGGTCCGCGAGCATCCGATTTCCAAAATTGGATGAGGTCATAGGTTCAAGTGGGCTGAATGGTCGAGGGCCGATTCTTGGGGTGTCCGAGTTTGGCGTGTCCGAGTGTCCGAGTCTGATTTTATTGAGTCCAATCAAACAAGTCAGGTTGTTCCGAGTGTGTTGGCCAATCGATTCTCAATATCAGACGGGTGTAGGGTGTTCGAGAATTTGATTTTGGGAATCGGACCCCTGCGGACCGTGTCTGATTCCGCTGGCATGCAAATGGTAGTAACAAAAAACGCTTCATGGCAATAATTTTGGCCGTATTCTTCTCTCTCTTAACCCTCTTGCACTCCATAGCTTCATTGTGTTCTTCTCTCTCTCAACCTCTTGCAATTGACAACAAAGAATAAGAGTACCATTCATTATGACCACAAAACTCTCTTGTGTGTTTCTCTCTCTTAACTCTCTCACACTCCATAGCTTCTGCCTCACATCCTACCATTGCTTCTCTCTCAAGTTTCCTTCTTATTGAATGTTATCAAAGAAACATCTACCATTCTAGAAAAGGAAAATCTTGTCTACGTGGTTGCATTCAAATTTTGACTAGTAAAACTCCTCCATAGCACAATCTTAAAACTCTGTGCATAAGCTTATAGGAATTATGATGCATTAGGTCTCATGATGTACTACTTATATTTTGAGACAGAAAACCCCTTAGCATTCCTTAAATGTATTGATCTTCTAACTTTTAGAAGCAAGTAATTGAGGTCCAAAACCAAACATATGCCCTTTGTTTCATGGGCCAATGCAATAGTGATCATTGGCATCAGTGTGGGTGGATGTTCAACATTAACATCAAATACCACCATTGCCTTCACTTTCACATTTGCATCTACATTTACATTTGCATCTTCACAATTAACATCTTCCATACCACAAATTTGTGCATCATTCTTTCACATGCTTAAGATCTACAATACTTGTATTTGCAATTGCCCCAACATGCAGACCTTTTGCATCAATCATATGTTTAGGTTCCTCAATACTTGTATTAGCATCTTGCCCAACATGCACATCTAGCACATCATTCATATGTTCAAGTTCCTCATTATCTATATTTATTTATTGCTTGAGATGGACATCTTGCATGTCATCCATTATTGTTGGGGATGGTGTATCACCCATCTTGATTACCAAGTCTACAAGGGCCCATAAGTTGATAATATTGCAAATCATCCACTACTACGACAAGCATTATCTTAATTCATAAATGTTGTCTATAGCATCTACCTTAGCCGTATTAATATCATTTGCAGTGTTAGCATCTACCTTAGCTACATCAACATTATTTGTAGTGTTAATATCTACATGTAGTGTTAGCATCAACCTAAGATCTACCTTTACTACATATAATTATCTATAGCATTTGTTATAGGCTCAACTATATTATCTATAGCATCAACATTATTTATAACATTATTTGTATCATATGTATCATCATATGTAGCATTATCATCTATCCTAATGCCAACAACTTGAGTATCAATTATAGCATTAACAACTACCTCAACCTTATGAACTTTTGCATGTCAATTAAAAAAAATGTGTACATCATCTGTAGCTCTTGCACATTTGCTCTTTGCCTATCAAGTATGGAATCTTGCACATTGGTATATCATTTGTCTCGGCATGTAAAATTGAAAGAAAACATGTAAATATGTAGCAAGTCACAAAAACAAAATGTACATATTGCATAGAATTTCTACAAAACAATACAAGTCGATCAAAGTACTATCATTTCTTCAAAAGATCAAAATTTCATGAAACCTACAAATTTATGTGAGGATTATATCCATAAGACTCATATGCTAAGACAAGAATCCAGTGGACCTACGATTTAGATTAGGTTTACCCTTTTCCTTAGACTTTGCAATGTGTGATAGCAACAAGTCTTCATCTTCATCTTCTATTGGAACCCTCTTATTTCTCTTTATTGAATGATGAGTAGGTCTCACGTTCACTCTTCAAAGATGGGGTATGTAGAGTTGATGGAACCAAACCCTAAGACAAGGGGCAAGGATGATCAAAGGTTCCTTTGAGACTTGATGGGCAATGAGGCAATGGTTTAGTCTCTAAGACGTGGCAAAATCTTTGATGGTAGCACTGACCTCTTTGCTACTAAGAGTATCCCATGTCGTCTCTTAAATAATGAGCTTACATCTAGTGCACTACTTTGCTTGATTATGGGCATGAGATCACATTCTTCCATTTGAATATCCTCCACGGCCACAGATTTACCCATAGAGTTAGCACTTTGAGAAGGTGTCTCCTTACACTCTATAGTCATTCTAGACCCCATGCTAGAAAATGAAATGAAGAACCAAGAGGGTTCTATACATGGTACAATAGACACACAAGTAATGTATGCAGAGCAAGCATGATTGATAAGATCTATGTCAATCATAATGTACAGTGAGAAAGCATGATCGGTATGTTGCATGGTGGCTTAACAGTGGAGAAAAGTTGAGGGTGCTCCTAATGTCACGTCTTTAGATCGTATATCTTTACTCTATACTTTCAAAATTCTTGCATCAAGTGTGATAATGAATGGTTTACTACTACTGAGGTCAAATGTTTCTTGTGTAACATATCAAAATTTTGTGGGTACCTTAAAAGGGCTTGGACTAAGGCAAGAAACTCCATTGTAACTCCAAACTTTAGGTGCCATAGGCATGTGTTTTCCATTAGTAAAGTAGCAAAGAAGCATGAAAGGCTTCAAGCTAGTGCTCAAAGTAGAGACAATAATGTGGCAACATAATGTAGAGAGGCAATACTTGGAATTAGTATGGATAATCTCAACAATCCTTATATGCACATGTCATTGCAAAGGTTAAAGTGTGTCTTAGCTATCAAGAGAGCTTCATATTCAAGTTGCCAAAGTCCAAGTAAGAGGTGATTTGGGAGGTGCTAGGATAGACTCTTAGGGACTTCTTTTTTAATGCCCTTAGGATCAAACTTAAAAAAATATTGTGGCTGAACGTAACTACCAAAATTTGGTGAGAAAGAGGAAAAACTATAGATTATAGATTTACAATCGATAACGCAATGAAAATTAGAGGAAACAACAATAAACTTCATTCAATAGAGAACTGTAGATATAGCTACCACAATGCTACACTTCTATAACGTCTCACATTATTTGACTGTGCATTTAGGTGTGTTTAGCAATCGAGGAGGACTATAATCTAGTTAGATAGAACATATATCATATTTTAATAGGCTAAGTGAATCTTGAGAAACCTTTGTTAACTAGATACTTCACAACATGGGGAAAAACTCCTCTTTACATTTCATCTCAAGGTAATGGTTGTAGCTTCAATAATTCAACTCCCCAAGAAGGTAGATAGGTGTAGTCTAGATTTTTGCAAGTAGGTAAGCCAACCAACTTTGGTACTTGTATAAAATAATCCAAAGATCAATTGTAAAAGATCCCAATTGTGAATTTCTAGTATAAAATATGGATATTTCAAGTTTTGATTGTTCCAAAAGTGAACGGCTGAGTTGAGAGATATGAACTCTATATGATTCCTTATAACAAAGATGGTAACTAGAAATTTACTCCTTAATTGAGGAATGCATTTCCACCATCTAAACACAAGTGTTGTGTATTGTCAAAAATGCATCCATAAGTCAAATTCATGATCTTAGACACATATTTTCACATCATCTTGCCATCATAACATTATCTTGTAAACCAAAAGTGTTGTTCACACCTTAGTGAAGAGATGGTGTGATCTTGCATAGTTTAACACCTTCCCTCAACTTTAGAAACATATCTAAACACAATTTGAAAAATGTCAATGAGGAAATAACTCTAAAGAGGCAAGTATTGATAGGAAGAATTTGAGCCTTCCATGAAGATCATTCCCTCGCTTATCAAATAGTATTGTGACTAGGAGAGTTTGGAGCCCTCTATGATTAGTTGTTCTTACTCAAGCACCTTCCCTTAAGGAAAGCTCCATCATGCCAAGTCCTTCTCTATGTTTGAAGAAATCTCCTTCTCTAGAGCTTTAGTAAAGGTATCAAAGATATTCCCCTCAACACTTTGTACTCATCCTTTTATGGATGAGAGATTAACTATATTGTGTTTCTTGGAGTCCCATTTCTCTAAGGTCCCATTTCTCTAAGGTATATAGCTTTAAGTGAGTTGTCTTCTTACCTCATGTCTATTTATTGCATTTTTGGATAAGAATGCTCCTTTATTATCTAACCTAAAAATATTGGATATACCTATCATAGTCTCAACTATGATATGAAAGTGCTTGAGAATATTAAATACTCCAATCTCAGATTTCATGAAGAATACCCATGTATACTAAGAAAATTAATCAAAAATCTATTATGGGACATACATCCATACATTGAAATGTATCGGTTAATTTACATACCTTTGCATGAATGAGATCAAGTGCTCCTTTTAATATATTTCTACTTTTTGAGAATCTGGTTCTTCACTATTTTCCAATGGAACATGTTTCACAAACTTTGCCAATCTTTTATAGTGATAATATGCCTTAAACCATGCCTTAATACTTTAACATACACGTGCTTTTATAATTCAAGTGTCCACATCTCTTATGCCATATTTTAGTATGAGAAAGAGAAGCTAATCTTTCATCTTGTATGGTTGCAAGATGATTCATCAAGTTTGAAGGGTTTTCCAAGCTATTTTGTAATGATATTTTATATTGTTGATGAGGTATTGTTGGCCTTCAAAATACATTTTGAAGCATTTGTCTATGATGGCTCAATTTAGGATAGATTCATGGTAAACAAGGGTACTAAGAGAACATCTTCAGCTTTTTTTTTTTAGCATTGTATTTAGTTGGATAGATTTGTCCTTCTTACTTGTAATGACATTAGAAATACTATATGCAATATTATTATTACCATTATTAGAACCTAACTTTGAGAAATATTCAGCGTGAGAAGTCATGTGGGAGCTTGCTCCACTATCAATCCACCATCTTCTTCTTTAGTTCCAAGGTCCACATTATTGGCTTACGTAATCTCCTCAATAGAGTATAGAAAGTTATTGTACAATAAGCATTGAGAGCTTCCTTTCACCCCAATAAAGTTGGCTAATTTTCCCTTCAAATAAACTAGCATAATCTCCTCAATAGAGCATGTAAAATTGTTATGCGAGAAGCATTGAGAGCTTCCTTCATCTCAATAAAGTTGGCCAATTTTCCCTTCAAATCAACTAGCTTTTTATTACAATCTCTCTCAAAATGCCCATATTTATAGCATTGCATTGTGCTGTGATAGCCTCTATCTTTGCTTCTTCCTCTATTTATAGAGGATTGGCTTTCTCTTCTACAAAAATAATGATTACCTTCATGAGATTGGTGATCAATATTGTGGTTGGGCTGGTATGCTGACTAATGTCTCCCCTTTCTCTAATTAGGTGTTGAATCTTGATGTTTCTCTTGTTAAAAAGAGGACTATGTTAATTGTGCTTATAGAAGCACTTATAAAGCTACCATCACGAATATTTTTTGTAGCTCCTTCCTTTTTATCTTCATTTCTAAGAATCTACTCCATTTCATCAGGTGAAATTTTTTGCCTTGAAATGAAGGTGCCTTGAATAAGTCCTTCATATCCTTCTTTCAAGCTATGAATGATGATTGTAGAGGGCTCATCTAATGTAGATCCTTCACTCTTTTGAGGATGTATGTAGCATTCGCCTCTCGATTGCTCATTGCATTGGCAACCTCAGATCTCAAGGCTATTTTTCTTTATGTACTCTTTGACTCATAAAGTTATTTAACATCCCAAGATTTCTTATAAATCTTCACATCCATTAGATGGTTTAGAATATCATTCTTGCATGGTCTTCTTGTCCCATTTGGCCAATGCTTCTCCATTGAGCTCGCTTGGTTTTGGTCTATCTATAAAGGCCATCTCCCATCAAACTTGAAAAAATAGCAATGGTCCCACCTTCACTTTCTAATGATCATATTTTGTTTCATTGAGCTTTTCAATTCCAAGTGTAGATTTTGTATACTAGGTGGCATTTTTATCTCCAAGAAGGCAATTTAATGACCAAGAATTTTCACACACACAAATATCACAATAGGCAAAATCCTAAGACAGCTACTCTAATACTATAATAAGAACTAGGTGAGGAAGAGGAAATGAAACATGTGTAACTAGTGATAAAATGAAAATTTGTAGTGTTCTTTATATTTAGTAAGAGAAGGGTAGTTATGGCTGCCAAACAAGTAATGGGCTAATCCCCAAACCCAAAGCTAACACTAAGGGGCTCAATCAACTCCGATATAACAAATCAAATGATGAGATTGCGGCCTACACTTAGTGCCAATCTACACTCTCAATGCTACACTTCTATAGTGTCTCACATTGCCTAACTATGTGTGTGCGCACACATGGACACACCTGAATAATTTAGGACTACAAACTGCTATGTAGAAATGTTGATGTCTCTTAGTAGATTAAATGAATATATCAAGGAACCCTTTGGTAGGTAGATGTTCCATGATATGAAAACGAACTCTTCTTGGAAGAATTATTGAGCTCCTTAGGTAGCTAAGTGGGTGCAATAAATTCGATTTTATAGGTATGTAGCCAACCAACTTGGCAGCTTGACAAAAAACTTAGAGAGTAGAGATGGAAGATCCTAATGGTGAATATTTATTACACAAAGACATGAACATTTCATCTTTTTATTGCTTGGAAAGCCAATTATTGGATGGAGAGATATCAACTATGTAAGATTACTCATAACAAATGTGCTAACCATAAATTTACTCTTTCATTGAGTGAAACTTTTCCACCATCCAAGCACATGTGTTTTGTACTATCAAAAGTGCATCCATAAGTAAAATTTATGACCTTAGGTCCATATTTTTACAGGATCTTACCATTGTGACATTATCAATGACTTTTGCTAAACCAAAAGAATTGTTTGAAGAGATTATGTGAGCTCAAACTTTAACAATAACATCATAAGGGATGATGAAGGAATAGCATTCATCTTCAAAGAGCACTTGGCCTCTATTGTTGGAACCAAACCACTGACTATGCCAACTTATGGGGAGAAGCTCTATGCTTTCTTTAAGGATGTATCCAACCTAGTTCCATCTAAGGAGAGCCTTCTTTTGGAGAAACCTTTTTCAATTGAGGAGATCAAGACAAGAGTCAACTCAATGAAGCATGGAAAATCCCATGGATTTCCTGTCATGCCACTTGAACTATTTTAGCTGACTTTGAAAGTGTACACAAGACCTAGTGAACATGCTTAGTTGGGCCAATAAATCTGGCTATCTACTTCATGACTTTAATCAAGGGATGATTAAAGCAGTACACCCAAAATAATTAATAAGAGTAAGCTAGGGCTTTCGAGGCTACTAACCCTACTCAGTTTTTCTTACAAAACACTCACTAAGGTATTAGCTATCAGAATTAATCATATGCTAGCTAGGGTAATCTATATATACATCACTATGGTTTTCCATTTAGGCAACCAATTCATTACACAACCTAATCTTCTCTATGAATCATGCATTGAGATTGCAAGCTAACTTTAAGTTGGTTAATATGGACCTTGAGGCCTACAATAGAATAGATTGGACTATTATATTAGGTCCTCTACATTGATTGGGATTTAGAAGATTTTCGTGTGCATGATAGGGACCTTTTTTAGCAACATCACTAACTATTGAGAGAATTAATGGATTTTTCCACTCCCCCTTTACACTAAGGAAATCTGTTAGATAGGGTTACTATCCCAGGGTATTGGTGTTTAATTGCTTTATGGAAAATTTAATAGACTCTACTTGGAATTGTATTAAAATCTAGGGGAGTGCATAGAGCTACTTCAGCGCTAGATTGAAGAAGCCCCTACAAGAGGAGGGTTGTGTCCTAATATTAGATGGTAGGATGTAATTGATAATGATTTTTGTATGAGATTGAAGCACTCCAAGGCTAGGCAAGCACTTGGTCCTAAATCCTTGATGGTACAAAATGGTCTAGAACACAAGATAAGAAGGGATTCTTAAGGATACAAAATGGTCGAGAGCACAAGATTGGAAGGGGTCCTCTCTTAGTCAACATCTAACTCTCATCACATTCATATGATACTTCAAAGCCATCCACGTGAAGGGGTTGGGGAGATGGGTGGATGTATGGATCATGGGACACACTCTTTCAAAGACTAGGGATGGCAGTTTGGCTTCAAGAATACAAAAAAAGACTTGGCTTGTTAGAATTATGCACATGCTCAAATTGACTTTTCCCATGATAGTGTCTATAGAGAGTTGAATGTTGCTAAGTTTTGTTTGGCTACAATGGGAAAAGGCTATGGTACCATAAGAAATGGAGGGACTAGAAGTAAAATGTTTCTATAGATGATCCACTTGGCAAAAACACTTCCCACTTGTTAGGATGCCCAAATGGAAGTGGAGGATTAGGTAGACTTAGAAAGCCACATGGTCCAACATGCTAAAAACTTTAATGTAGAAGCTTACGTCGCATAAAACCCCCCCTGCCTTAGAGGTTGACTATTCAAGATACTCCATGTCTCCCCTCTCTACCAATTATGTAAGAGAGAAGAGAAGAGAGCAATTATTTTTTTGGGAGTGCCCTTATGTCAAAACAATTTGGAGGAACTCAAATGCTAAGAACATTTGAGGTTCCTCTGGGATGAAAATTACACTCTGAGGACAAGGGAGGACTTGTTGATCAAAGCATACAACTCATCAATCTATTAAGTGAACTCTTAGATTGATCAAGGACGACTTAATTATCAAAGCATGCACCTCATTAATTTGTTAATAAGTTCCCTAACTCTTAGATTTACTTGGAAATTCATAACATAGCAACCTTTGATAGATGTGTACCAAAGTCCCTACAGATCATTTTACTATCAAACTTATTTGTAAATTTTGGATGCAGAAAGTGTTTGGTAGGAAGCCTGTTAAAGCTAGTTATTATGCATCATCTTGATGAATTTTGCCTTTCCAAATGTTATAAGTCCTTTTAGCATTGCTCAATATCTTGCACATCTACATAGTTTCTAATTTATGGTTTGATCTTCCATATGTGCAAATAACTCATCACAATCTACTTGTGACTAATGTGCACCCCTTTATCCTAGCTCCAACTTGTTAAAATATATTAACTTTGAGTTAGCTATAAAACTGCTTATAGATCATTACTTCAATTTGGATATCTTGATCACTATTTGTTTTTCTTTTGAAAAATAACGTTTCTCGTTTCCTTCTTCTTTCATTGGATCCTCAAGCTCAATCTTCAAACTCAAGCTCAAAGGCTCTTCTCTTTTGAATAATAATGTTTCTCTTTTCCTTCTTCTTTAACTGGATCTTGAAGCTTGATCTTCAAACTCAAGCTCAAAGACTTTCACTCCAAAAATGTTGACTTGGACATGTTATAGTTGAGAAAATTGATGAAGGTCACAATGACAAAAGTAATCCCAAATATACTCCTCTCACCTAGCTTCTTGTTAAAGCGTGTTGCTCGGGGAAATCTGGATATATATGACAAATTATTCACCTAGGACACCTCTTGTCTACCTTGTTGCCTCTTCTTGGATCTTTCTTGTTGGGCAGCTAGAAGCTAAGTGTGACCCAATTTTTAGACCCAAAGTCTTTTCTATAGGTTATCTTAGTACTCTTCCTCCATCACTAGAATGGGCCTTCCATCCATAAGAATTATGTGCTATTTGCATCATAGGCTACCTAGGGATTTGTGTAGGTTTCTTCCTAATTTGACTCTTCCACATACTAAAATGACACCTTTGTCTAGGGACACATAAGAAAGGGTCCTAATGGCTTTAGTATGCTAGATGGAGATATCCCTATCCTTGAGACACCCTAGATCTAGGACCTACTGGCGCTAGTAGCATCAAAGGATCTCCTTTTCCATAAAAGACACTTTGTTTAACATGATAAGAAGTGTTGGGATAAGGTAGGCAAACCATCTACATGTGCTAATAATCTTAACATCATATCAGCCTCATCCACATTAAAATATAAAAATCAAATACCATAAAATACAAGAACAATAAGGTGTTTTAAATATTATCATATCTTAGAATGCAAAATTGAATATACAAATAGACATTGTGTTATAAATATCAATACCTATTATATAATATGAAAAAAAATATTTAGGTATATTTTAAATTTGTTAAAAATACTATTTTGATGGATGTTTGAAACAACACACACACACACACACACACACACACACACACACACACACACACACACACACACACACACACACACACACACACACACACACACACACACACACACACACACACACACACACACACACACACACACACACACACACACACACACACACACACACACACACACACACACACACACACACACACACACACACACACACACACACACACACACACACATAGAAACATGCACATAGACTCAAAATAACAAAATGCACGAAAAGTTCATTAACTAAAGGTTCATCCAATTACATTGATTTTGGGCACTTGAAAAGAAAGTTGTTGCCACCACAATGAGCACATTGAATAATGGGTCAATATGTAGTTCTAGAAGCATGCCTTTTATTAACTTGAATAGCTCTTCCTTTTGTTACTCCAATCTCTTACAAGAGATGTAGACCTTTTCTCAATTCTTCTTTTCACCTTAGTTTGAACTGCTCTGCTTATCCATACTCTTTTCCTATGAAAGGCTTTTAGCATGATTGCTTTCTCAAAGAATCTCTTAAGGCTACCTTAATCTAAAATGGAGTTGCTGGTTATATGGACCCATATACAAACACTCTTATTGGATCCCATTGGTGAAGGCCTTTGATAGTAATTTTTTTGTTGTTCATCCACTATTTTCTTTGTTCAAATCTTCAATCTTCAACACATAGTCTTGGGTCAACTCTTCTTCTTACTACTTCATGAATTTGATACTGTTTTTTTGTTTGCCAGCATTTGAGAACCACTTGATGAATACATCTCTCAATGTGGAGAATATCCCCTTCCCACCTATGTCTAAGCTAATATATCAAGTTTTATCTTTTTCACATAGGCTTAAGGCAAGAATCGAGCCTTCTTGTCTTTTTTCCACAAGGTTAACCTCACAAACTTGTTCAAAATACTCTATGAAGCTACAAGGTCAAAAGAGTCACATGTAGAAGTTTGTAGCAAACATGTAACTTCCTCAAGGCATATCCTCTCCCCATAGTGATCCCCCGTACTGTGAATCTAACATTCTAAGGCACAAGATTGACGAACCTAAAAGAACTCTTAGTACATAATTTTTCCCTTCTAAGCTTAGAAGAAATCTTTGTTGAAAGATATGACAAATGATGTATGCTCTAGGAAGAGATGCTCTATATCCCATAAGCACAATGAGGAGAGTGGAACAACCCAAAGGCTACATAAGCATGTACTTGGTTCTTATTTCAAGGCAATGCTATTGTACTTTGTACTTTAAATCTGTGTCATTGTCATGTCTTACTCAAGATTGTGTTTATGAGTCCAAGCACTTAATCTTGGAACCTAATTCACTTGAGTAACAATCATTGTCTCTTGTCTATGTCATCGTGGTTCATGTCTATGTATTCTATCCTCCGTAGCTAAACCATGCTCAAGATCTGTGTTTCTCAACATGGTATTAGAGCCATGGTGAGCATGGCTCAACTCTGGAATCTCTTCTCTCAGCTCCTTTTCATCTCTGTCTAGCTCAGTCCAAGTGGTTGACTTCATTTCCAACTTCATCTACACTCCCTACCTTCATGGCAACCATAGCTTGCAGGACCCTGCCTACTTGGAGTTCTCATACCTCTCTCTACAGGCCAAATCTCATTGAGCTTCCTTCGAGAGAAGTGTTTCCTACTACTAAAGCTTCTATGTATCACTTCAAACATCAATATTTCCCTATGCTAAGCCCAGCATTGTAGAAATTGGAGATCGCTGTCCAGATCTGTGCCTGCACTGATCGTACACTCCTAGCTCCTAACACAAAGCATGATTCAACCTATGATCATAGGGCTTTGCTAGGACACTATATGAACTTCTTCCTCACCAAATATCTCGGACAATGATCACTTCTACATGCTATTGCAAAGGAAAAACCGATCGGGTTCAAAAACCCTAATTGTAAGCTTCAAACTCATCTTTCACTTCAATCTTTTACTTCGTTTAGCTCAAGCTAGTCAATGCCACTCTAATCTACTATAACACTTAGTATCCAACAAGGAAATCACAACAAATTGGCAAGCAAGTGCAACCCTCATTAAGAAGATTTGGAAGACTCAAGCTCAGCAAGAAGATCAAGCATAAACATTAGGCTCACCATGATAGTATCTCTTGATACTTATCTAGTGCTTCTTGGCACTTGTGTTTCTTGACACATCCAAGAACAACTCATTTGCTATTTTTACTTCAATTCTTGCAATGACAAACATGAATTTTTTTAATGTGGAATGCCCAATTGATTATTAACTCCCTTGTAAGCCTCAATCTCATTGTAAAAGGATAGACACTGGCCGAGTATACTCGTGGTAAGACCTCCTTCAAAATGTCTGAAGTTGAACAAATAGAAAAATTCAATGATGAAGTCTTTTACACCTAGAAAGAAAAGACAATGTACCATCTCAAGAGAGGAAACACCTCTAGGATCTATTTGAGAATGATATAAGAGATGCAAATGGCAAGAAGGAAGATGATGAAGATGGGTTCATTGAAGAAGTCTAGTTCAAGATAAAAGAGTGGAAAAAGATGAACAACAAGGCTCTAGGCATCATTGCCTAGGGACTATCTAATTATGTATTGCACCATATCTCCAACATCAAAGATGCAAAAAAGGCATGGGATGAGCTTGACATGATCTTTGGAACTCAAGCTAAAAACTCAAAAGTAAAATTACTCATGCAATTCTATAAGTTAGATGTAAAGAATAGTTATTCTATGATCATGCACATTAACAAGTTTAATAGCCTAAAAACTCAACTTGCAACTTTAAAGAAGAACATAAATGAGGATAAAGCCATAGTAGTACTACTAGCAAGTATAAATTAAGATCCATATGAGAACCTTAATGTCTACCCTAAGTAATGTTCCTAATCTCTCACTCAAAGAAATTGAGCATTCTCTACGTGATGGAGAGAGTAAACTTAAAAACAAGGATGCAAAAGAAATCATCTCAAAGGGAAATCTCTTGTATACCAAGGGAACTTATGGAGAAAAAGGACATGGATGAGGATTCAACACCAACAACAAGGATCGGGTGTGGTAAAACTAGGCATATGGTCAATGAATGTTTCCACAAGAAAAGAGCACAACAAGTGCAAAATGGTAACCATCAAAATTAGTTCATGAATGAAGAAGATGAAGAAGATGCTTCCGCTATCAACAACAACTCTGATAGATTGTTTTGAAGACATTTTCAATGTATCTTTCCCATAGTGGATTTTTTCATTTCCCTTAATGGATGTTGTTTTGTAAAAACCCTTGGCAAAGATGTACAATTTCAAGCTTTAAATTGACTAGGCTACCTATGGGCTAGTCTCCCGAGCCATGTCATCATGTGGGGGGGGCAAAAGCCAGCAAGTGTAGGAACTCATCATTTGAGGGGGGGCATTGAAAGATATGACAAATGATGTATGTTCTATGAAGAGATGCTCTATATCCCATAAGCACAATGAGGAGGGTGAAACAACCCAAAGGCTACGTAAGCATATACTTGGTTCTTATTTCAAGGCAATGCTATTATACTTTATACTTTCAATTTGCATCCTTGTCATGTCCTACTCAAGATTGTGTTTATGAATCTAAGCACTTAATCTTGGAACCTAATTCACTTGAGTAACAATCATTGTCTCTTTTCTATATCATCGTGGTTCATGTTTGTGTATTTTATCCTCCATAGCTAAATCATGCTCAAGATCTGTGTTTCTCAACAATCTTAGCACATAATGTTTCCCTTCTAAGCTTAGAAGAATCCTGAGGCTCAAACTCAACTCAAAATAACTCCATCAACTTGTTCTCCATACTACAAAAGGTAATTTGGCACAAAGCTCTTGTGTCTTGAGTGTATGGTTACTTAGAGTTTGCTGCTAAAGCAATCTTTAAAAAATGCTAGCTTCCTTCAGAGGGTCCTCTTCTTCACCTAAAAGTGCTAGCTTGCTCTCAAAACCTTAGCTTTACAAATTTCCTTAACTCCTCAATCACTCTTGTGCCACCACCTATAACACGGTCCCAATCCTTGTTGTTCTAATTCATACACATGCATACACATCTCTTTCCAATTCTAGATGGTGTTACAAATCAAAATGAGAGGGTTGATCAATGGATCTAGGATGAGGAAAATTGGTGCATAATGAAAGAGGGTGGTACCTTCAAGCTGACACACCTACCTACCTCGTGAGCAACCTTAATCCATCACATAGAACAAATTAGTCGTTGCAAAAGATTTCTATCCATCTCTCTAGCCTAAGTTATCTCCAAGCTCCTCCCCCTTTACTAGGTCTCTCCAACCATCCTAGTGCCTATCACCTAAAGAGGAAAGCCTCCCATTCTAATTTTACCTCTACATTACCTAGAACTCAATTTATTTTTCCATCAATCCTTTAGTGTTTCTAGGTTATAGAATTTGCCATAAGTGGTTCAAGATTCCTCTTCTGCAAGCTTGACACTACCAATGACTAGAAAGAATCCATTACTCAAACCTTTATTAGTGCTTAAATGTGAAGGATAACTTGTAAGAACTCTCAATATCAACTATGATCATAATTATTGTCCTATCATAGAAGTGTTGGTATATCTTAAAGAAGCAAGCAAACTTGATCCAAGGTTCCACCTCTCCAAGATATACCACTTTAGTGTTTCTAGGTTATAGAATTTGCCATAAGTGGTTCAAGATTCCACTTCTACAAGCTTGCCACTACCAATGACTAGAAAGAAGCCGTAACTCAAACCTTATTAGTGCTAAAATGTGAATGATAACTTGTAAGAACTCTCAATATCCTATGAACTATAATTATTGTCCTTTATAGAAATGTTGTTATATCTGGGGAAGGGCAAGAAGCGAGTTTTTTTAGCGAGCTTTTGAGCAAGTTTTTTTTGGCAACCCCTCTATTCTTATTCCACATAGTTCACTTATTCCAGCCTTAGATGTATCCACCTCCACCTCCACCTCCACTTCCACCACCACCACCATTGCCGCTATCGCCGCCACTACCACCGTCACCACCACTGCTGTCGTCGCTAGCTCTACCACCATCACTACCTTTGCCACCACCTTCACTCACTCACTCATACACACACACACACTCTCTCTCTCTCTCTCTCTCTCTCTCTCTCTCTCTCTCTCTCTCTCTCTCTCTCTCTCTCTCTCTCTCTCTCTCTCTCAACCCAAAAATAATTTGTGCTAGTACTATGGATTGATAGAATTTATATTATATTATATTATGAAAGGTGTTTCAATAAATAGTTCTCTCTCTCTCTCTCTCTCTCTCTCTCTCTCTCTCTCTCTCTCTCTCTCTCTCTCTCTCTCTCTCTCTCTCATGTTTGCAATATAGAAACATTTGTGCAAGCAGTCTGAATCGATAGAACTTGTATTATATTATTGGATTGTGACATGTGTTCCAAGGAACAATTCTCTCTTTACCGATATATAGCTCTTTCTCTCTCTCTCTCTCTCTCTCTCTCTCTCTCTCTCTCTCTCTCTCTCTCTCTCTCTCTCTCTCTCTCTCTCTCTCTCATATTTACAATACAAAACAATTTCTGCAAGCAATCTGGATCTAGATTCATATTATGTTGATCTCTGGCAAGTGTACTATTGTTTCACAAATTGACAGATAATTAATGATAGTAAAAGATTATCATAAATTTAATCATAGCTAACCAAAGTGAGATATGTTTGTATTTTCTCAACAAATTATTCTGCTTGTTTCTACAACCCCTAAGTCTGTACATGCTTTCAAAACACAAGAAAAAGTGAAGTTGTCTACATATGTCTATTCTCCCTATTGTCCTGCAGCCTTCCAAAGCACACACTAATGTGGTTTCATCTAAAGCAACACCTTCTACTTTCATTTGCATGTATAGCTGTAAGGCATTTTCTCCTTGGCCCTGCTCTATATAGGTTGAAAGCATTGTACTCCTTGACATGCTGTTTCGAGCAAACATTTCGTCAAACATATCTTCCACTTCCACAATGCTTCCACACTTGCTGTACATATTCAAAATTGCATTGCAGAGACTCTAATGATTAGCAAAGTCTTTACTTTGTTGGTCACACTATGGGCGATGTTGGAAAAGTTCTTCTCTTTCCAAATACGAGATGTAAGTTTTCTTCGGTAAGCATGGGTTGATGTATAAACATATATTCATTTGTATCCATTCCAAATACTCACTAAACATTTTTCTTTATACATGGCTCTAGCAACCTTATTAAACATTGGTTAAAAAATAAACACTTATTATTAAAGCTTACACATTTTTGGATTATTTATTATGGTGGCAAGAAGGGATATTGATTGGCGAAAATAAGTATAAATTCAATGCTCAATCAATATGCTTAATGTGTGTGTGTGTGTGTGTGTGTGTGTGTGTGTGTGTGTGTGTGTGTGTGTGTGTGTGTGTGTGTGTGTGTGTGTGTGACCATCATCTTGGTCTCTCATTGTGCATATCTTTGCTAAAAGTTGACATCATGTTGTTGAAATATTAATATTCATAGGCTATAAAATATAGTTATACTTCTTTGAACTAATCATATGTATGTATATGTGTGTGTGCACTTGTTAAGACTTCTAATATAAACACATAAATACATGCACACATATATATGTATATATATTAATGAGAGAGATAAAAACAAATTTTTAATGAGACAGTTACATATACATGCGTGCATGCATGCACACACACACACATACACATAGAGAGAACAATCAAGGTAGGTTTGTCTAGTGTATATTAGAGAACTAAAGACATAGCTTTAAAGTTTATTGCTCATATAAACTCTAATCCACCTTGACTAAGTAAATCATCGATGGTTTGCCTAGTCTTTAAAATAAAAAATATATTCTAGATACTTTGAATGTAAGGAATTTCAATGGAAGGGTTTTAGGACTCAATGGAGAAGAGAGGGAGGAGAGAGAGATAGAAATAACTGTTGGATGAGAAGAGAGAGAGAGGAGATAAAAATAATTATTAATGAGAGACAAGAAAGATGTATCTTTTTAAAAATCATTGCAAAGAAGAGAAAGAAATGTGAAAAGTTGTTGGATGAGAAGAGAGAGAGAGGAGATAAAAATAATTATTAATGAGAGACAAGAAAGATGTATCTTTTTAAAAATCATTGCAAAGAAGAGAAAGAAATGTGAAAAGTAGTTTGGATAGAGAGGTACCTTTTTCAAATTAATGTAGGAGAGGCCAAAAGTAGTATTGTAATATTATAAGAGAGAGTGCTAGAAAAGCGTCCCCTTCTTTGGCTTCAAATTTTCTAGCACTCTCTCTTATAATACTACCTTAGATCCTCTCCTACATTAATAGCCTTGGATCTTTACACAGCTACACACACACACACACACATACACACACACACACACACACACACACTCTCTCTCTCTCTCTCTCTCTCTCTCTCTCTCTCTCTCTCTCTCTCTCTTTCAAAATACTACAATATTATCTTTGGACTTTTCTTATATATTAATAGCTTTGAATTTTTATCAAAACACACACACACACACAATCTCTCTCTCTCATGTGGCTTAAAAAATTTCCAGCAACTCTCTCTCATGTGGCTTTAAAACATCACAATACTACCTTTGAACTTCTCCTATATTAATAGCTTTCGATATTTTTTTTTAAAACACACACACACACATGTGTGTGTGTGTGTGTGGCTCCAAAAAATTCTTTTAACTTTCTCTTATAATACTACATTTGGGCCTTTCTTATACATAAATAACTTTGGATCTTCAATACTCTCTCTCTCTCTCTCTCTCTCTCTCTCTCTCTCTCTCTCTCTCTCTCTCTGGCTTAAAACAATTATATCAACTCTCTCCTATAATAATATAATACTACCTTTGGGCTTCTCTTACATGAATAACTTTGGACCTTTATCAAAATATACATACACATTCTCTCTCTCTCTCTCTCTCTCTCTCTCTCTCTCTCTCTCTCTCTCTCTCTCTCTCTCCAACTTAAATCAAGTTCCTCTATTTAAAAGTTTTTAGCCCAAGTACAATTAGACTAAAAAGTCACATTTAGATTATAGTTTTAATAGATAAAACTTTTTTAAATCTTTGATAAGGTCTTTATTTTTCCAAATACATAATGCAAAAGACAATAGCCATTGTACGTTATGTTAATTATTAGTCTTCTATATTAGGAGAAAAAAAGTTCCCAAAAGAGAGGATTGTTTTTTGTTCATAAGGTTCAAACTTTTCAATATAGTTCATTCAAAAAGTCTCAATTTACTATGTCTCACATTAAAGCATATCATAAATATACACATAATTTGATCTTCCTAGCTAATAATTATTGTTAATCTCTTCTCTCTCATCAAATATTATTTTAAAACTTTCTTTCCTCTTCTCTCTCATACATACATACATACGTACATACATACATACATACATACACACATACACACGCATACACTACTTAATTTATTGCTTAGGTAATAACTACATTACTAATCATTTTTTAGTTAATTACTAAATAGAAATATAAAGAGAGAGGAGAGAGAGAGAGAGACAAAGACAAATGAGAGAGAGAGAGAGAGATTATGTGACTTGCTTTGACTTTTTTTGGGTTGAGAAGGGGGTTGCTAGAAACTTGATGAGAAGAGGATTGCTTGCAACCCCTTTTTGAGACGATTTTTTAAATTCACAAGTCTCCATCATTTCTTTTGAGGGGACTTGTGAAATTTTTTTCCACCGAACAGGGGGTTGCCGGCAACCCTTTCTTTGTGATTTTTTTTTTCACAAGTCCTCTCTAATTTTTTTTTCACTAACATGGAGCTATCAACAACCTTCTTAGCCAAAAAAATTTCATTCATAAAACCCTTAGAGAGATGGAGGCAACTTCTGATTTTTTTCACCGAGAAGGGGATTGTCGGCAACCTTTGTCTAACGACAAAAAAATTCATGTCCCCTTAGAGAGATGATGTAGGGAAGTTGTGATTCAAAGCTCTCTCTCTCTCTCTCTTTGTGCCCCCCCTCGAGAAAGGGTTGCTAGCAACCACCACCACCACATCTTACTCTCCCCCTCCTCATTAGAGCCGCAACCAATTCTCCTCTCTCTCTCCTCATATGTTGGGGACACAACCAATTTCCTTGGCAAAGTTTGCAACATCCCCTTCTCCAATTGCTTATACATGAACTTACCATTCATAGTTGTATTACATATAGAGAACACATTGACAATATACCATTGTAAATATACTTTTATAGAAGGATACAGAGTTATGCTTGTAGAGAAGTCTCCATGCTACTAACTTGCATGACTTCTGAGACTCAATATCATCATTTGGTTTGAAATTCTCTTTTATCTCTTATGTGAACTAGAAGAACAAATCTTTGTCCACTTGAATGTTGTAGTAGTTTCCTCATTGAGAAAGAGAGACAGAGACAAAGAGAGAGATTATGTGACTTTATCATCATCTCTCTAAGGGGACGTGAATTTTTTTTGTCGAACACAGGTTGTTAGCAACCCTTTCTTGGAGAGAGAGAGAGAGAGATAGCTTTGAATTATAACTCCCCCTTCACATCTCTCTAAGGGGACATGATTTTTTTTGTTGCCAACAAACCCTTCTCAATGAAAAAAATTCAAAAGTTGCCTCCATCTCTCTAAGGGGACTTATGAATTTTATTTTTTGCTAGGAAGGTTGTTGATAGCTCCATGTTTAGTGATTTTTTTTTAATTCACCGAGAAAGGGTTGTTGGCAACTCCCTATTTAGCAAAAAAAATAAATAACAAGTCCCCTCAAAGAAATGATGGAGGAGACTTATGAAAAAAAATTACATCTCAAAAAGGGGTTGCAAGCAATCCTCTTCTTGACAAGTTGCTAGCACCCCCCTTCTCAACTCAAAAAAAAGTCAAAGCAAGTCACATAATCTCTCTCTCTCTCTCTCTCTCTCTCTCTCTCTCTCTCTCTCTCTCTCTCTCTCACACACACACACACACACACACACACATTTATCTTTGTGTCTCTCTCCCCTCTCTTTATATTTCTATTTAGTAATTAACTAAAAAATAATTAAAACTTCAATTATTACCTAAGCAATAAATTAAGTAGTGCATGTGTGTATGCATCTCTCTCTCTCTCTCTCTCTCTCTCTCTCTCTCTCTCTCTCTCTCTCTCTATGTGTATGTGTATGTGTTTGTGTATGGCCCTTATCTTCATTTCTCATTATGTGTATCACTTACAACTCTCTCTCTCTCTCTCTCTCTCTCTCTCTCTCTCTCTCTCTCTCTTAGAAAGGGTTGCTAGCAACCACCACCACCACATATTACTCTCCCCCTCCTCATTAGAGCCACAACCAATTCTCCTCTCTCTCTCCTCATATGTTGGGGACACAACCAATTTCCTTGGCAAAGTTTGCAACATCCCCTTCTCCAATTGCTTATATATGAACTTACCATTCATAGTTGTATTACATATAGAGAACACATTGACAATATACCATTGTATAGATACTTCTATAGAAAGATACAGAGTTATGCTTGTAAAGAAGTCTCCATGCTACTAACTTGCATGACTTTTGAGACTCAATATCATCATTTGGTTTGAAATTCTCTTTATCTCTTATGTGAACTAGAAGAACAAATCTTTGTCCACTTGAATGTTGTAGTAGTTTCCTCATTGAGAAAGAGAGACAGAGACAAAGAGAGAGATTATGTGACTTTATCATCATCTCTCCAAGGGGACGTGAATTTTTTTTGTCGAACACAGGTTGCTAGCAATCCTTTCTCGGAGAGAAAAAGAGAGAGAGATAGCTTTGAATTGTAACTCCCCCTACACATCTCTCTAAGGGGACATGAATTTTTTTGTCGCCAGATAAGGGTTGTTGGCAAACCCTTCTCGGTGAAAAAAATTCAAAAGTTGCCTCCATCTCTCTAAGGGGACTTATGAGTTTTATTTTTGGCTAGGAAGGTTGTTGATAGCTCCATGTTTAGTGAAATTTATTTATTTTTTAATTCACCGAGAAAGGGTTGTTGGCAACCCCCTATTCAGCGAAAAAAAAATCACAAGTTCCCTCAAAGAAATGATGGAGGAGACTTATGAAAAAAAATTACATCATCTCAAAAAGGGGTTGAAAGCAATCCTCTTCTTGACAAGTTGCTAGCACCCCCTTCTCAACTCAAAAAAAAGTCAAAGCAAGTCACATAATCACACACACACACACACACACACACACACACATTTATCTTTGTGTCTCTCGTCTCTCTTTATATTTCTATTTAGTAATAAACTAAAAAATGATTAATACTCAGTTATTACCTAAGCAATAAATTAAGTAGTGCATGTGTGTATGCATCTCTCTCTCTCTCTCTCTCTCTCTCTCTCTCTCTCTCTCTCTCTCTCTCTAGAGTCATTAGGACTTAATAGAGTCGAGAGAGAAGAGAATACACACACACACACATGTATATAAGAGATAAAAAATAATTATTAGCTAGGATAATCAAGTTTTAAAAAGATCAAATGAGAGAGAGAGAGAAAGCTATATATCGATAAAGAGAGAATTGTTCGTTGGAACACATGTCAATCCAATAATGTAATACAAGTTCTATTGATTTGGAGTGCTTGCACAAATGTTTCTATATTGCAAACATGAGAGAGAGAGAGAGAGAGAGAGAGAGAGAGAGAACTATTTGTTAGCAATCCCTGTTCGGCAAAAATTATATTCATTTGCTTTGCATATAGTAGTTCACTAACTTGCAAATGCATTTGTGGATTTAGAACTTTTTTTGTATTTTTCGTAGTAAGTTCATGCAATATAATGTGAAATATATCATATATTAAAATATTTGATTGTTGAATTTGGAGTTTAAAATGAAGAATTCTTGAAAGAAATAACAGCTACAAGTAGTGAAATAATACAAAGCTATATTTTACGAAGATTGTGAAGCAATTGTTTGCAAGGGTCTATTGTAAACGAATGCACAACTTCAATCTATATGTAAGCCTAATCAAATGAGGAAGAGAGAGAGCAATGTGCAAGTATAAGTGGATATGTCTATAGTTCGCTCGTGTGTGCATAACTAAAGTATTAACACATCAAGATGTAATTATTAAATATGTGCAAAGAAGAGAGGGGGGATGTGAATGTATATGCAGTGTGATATCTCATATGCATGCGTAATTGAACTATTAACATTGTGATAATATTATCAAAGATAAGCACATAAGATTAATCTAGTGATGTAAATAAGTTGAGAGAGAACTACTATATATATATATATATATATATATATATATATATATATATATATATATATATATATATATATATATATATATATATATATATATATGTGTGTGTAGAGAGAGAGAGAGAGAGAGAGAGAGAGAGAATTGTGGTTCTGATGAGAAGGAGGAGAGTAAGATGTGGTGGTGTAGTGGCAAGGCTAGTGGTAGTAATGTTATTGAAGGGGAGTGAGATGTCGGTGGTTGGTCCCCAACATATGAGGAGAGAGAGAGGAGAATTGGTTGTGGCTCTAATGAGGAGGGGGAGAGTAAGATGTGGTGGTGGTGGTGGTGGCGGCGACAACGGAGGAGCAGCATTGGTGCTTGATATATGCCCAAAGGAAAAGAGGACCAAGTGGACTATGTGGAATAAAACTTGAGGTTGCCAAAAAAAGCTCGCTCAAAAGCTCACTCCAAAAGCTCGCTTCTCACACGCATTCAGTATATCTTAGACAAGCAAGCAAACTTGATCCAAGGTTCCACCTCTGCAAGATATATGACATTTGCAAGATATACCACCATCAATGATCGTAAGGAAATCCACACTCAAACATTTGTTGATGCATAAATACGAAGGATCCCTATGCAAGAATCCTCAACATCAAGCATGACCTAGAGTGCCTATCTTACCTCCACTTCCATTATGAGCACCTTTAGATGTACTCCTAGTAGGTAAAGACACCTTGGAAGGACATTTCCAATGTGAAAGGTTGTGACATAAACGTGAGCTTCTACTCTTATAAGAAAAGAATATAAATCCACTCATCTTGAGTTTGCGAAAGCTTGTGGTAACACTCAACTTCCTAGGACCACACATTTTTCCTATGGTGGAGAATATTTATGTTTCAAGATGGTAAACACATAACTTGGAGAATGTTATAAGTTTGTCAAAATGATACCAATGTGATGAGGTTGAAGATGAACAAGTTGGTGAACTGTGGTTCCAAAATGACTCTTGGTTATTAGGTATAGGGTTGGATCCACTCATCTTCACTCTCATGAACACATAGAGGGTATGCTCCTCCTAAAACATCGACCCTCTTGAGCAAGTCTCATTAGTGCTATAGAAACAAGTCTCACTTGTGCTATCCTAATTGGGATAGCGCAAAGGGTTATGTTGAGGTGAGGTTGACCATTGGGTGTCCTTGATGGATGTTAATCATGCACACATACCATTGCTCCATGGGGAGCATTAGCATGCTTGTGCTCCTTGGTCTAGCTATGATGGTCTCCTCTACCTCTTGAGAGTGGTACAATAGTGCCAAAATTGAGTGCATGATGGGTGTACTATGACACCAAAGTATGATAGAACACCACTTAGAAGCAAATAATATTGGGGCATTTCAACATGGCACCAAACTACTAACATTTGCAACACAAAAAAATGATTTATATGGTAGAACCTAGCGCACCAATTAGTATATACTTTAGAGAAAATTGCAAGGCCCAT
Source organism: Lygodium microphyllum (assembly GCF_053477565.2). Lineage (NCBI taxonomy): Eukaryota > Viridiplantae > Streptophyta > Polypodiopsida > Schizaeales > Lygodiaceae > Lygodium > Lygodium microphyllum. The sequence goes on along the minus strand of NC_141147.1, from coordinate 130,253,198 downwards.
AAAGTTAGGAATCCTTTTTAAAGTGGAGGATAGGGGTTGTTGAGGAAATTAGACCATAAATTGATAAACTCAATAGCTCAATGGCATAGATTTAGTTGGACACAAAAGAAATAGAGAGACAAAGAAGAGAGCACAACACTAATTGGGTAGAATCTCCCGTGCATGTATTTATTGATTTAGTTGATTTGGTGCCCAAAAATAGAATACTACATCCATCCTTTTTTTTTCCTTTGATGAACAGTCCACTCCCCCCCCCCCCCCAAATATCTGAATAATATCTAAATAGAATCTAAATTCTAGAAAATAGTTTTGAGCTTAAATAAATGAATATGCCCAACCTTAGGACTATCAAATAGAGGCATAAAAATATAAATGTCTTTCACACAAAGTGCATAAATAACAGGTCACGTATCACAAAATTATTCTCTCTCTATGTAGCACTCCCTTGGTGAAATGTAAAATCATAATTTCCTCCAATTATCCAATCTAAGAATCTACCCACCAAAAACGCAAATCACATTAATTCCCTTATCATCCACCTAGCACAATGCAACCAATGCACACATTCACACATGCAATAAGTCCCGATTGTGTGACAAATGAGCAAAAATAAAATTCCACATAAAATATTATAATCAAATCACTTACTTAAATGAACTAAATCAATGGTTATAACATGGATTTTTTCAATTATCTTTATGGTCCTCATACACATTAAAAATGAAGTTTTAGTGTTTGAATAGTCCCATATCTTGGCTAGTATTCTAATATAGCTATGGTGGGGGATTGGGAGGTTAGACAATTCCTCTTAGTGTGGGCCAGTGGTGGATCTCCATGAAAATCTATGTGTTATTGGTCATGTTAGACTAACTTTTCCCTTAGATGTAACCAATTATTGTTCTTTGGAAACTTCTTTAAAATTCTAGAGGTACCAAATAGTGGTTTTGGATATAAGCAACAAATTTAGAAATCTCTAACTTTTATTGGATAATCCAATTTCCTATTCTTTAGCCTTATTAAGTTCCAATAGTATGGGAAGTGTTGGATGTTGATTGATGCAAGAAGGAGACATTGTAGCCTCTATACATCCATGTATCTCAAGCCTATAAGCACTTGTCCATTCTATCAAATTTCAAAGAAATTCTCTCATGGGATTACAATCTAACTTACTTAACATATGAGTTGAAAGAATACTCTTAGTCAACCATGTCTCAGTATGTGGCAATGAAGATGGAGTGGATCTTTATAAGAGACTACTCCCTCAATATAAGTATTGGATAAAAAAGATAGATTGATGATATAAGCTTTTGGCGCAAGGTATCCCTTACTACTATTTCTATGCTAAGTCACCCCATTCAGAGTGCAAAGTAAAAACATGGACATCTAGTTTTACATCTTTTGCCATCATTTTAAAGATTGCACATAACATTTGATTTGCTTTTATATTCAAAATGACTAAAGTATATTTCAATGTTCCACATAGGTCAAATCATGGTCTAGTGCATATACATGCTAATGCATGTTCACACATTCTTTACCTAATATTACTAATCCCATGTGCTCTCTTACGAATTTTTAAGGCATACATTAGAATGTTCCAAACCTCACATGAAGGTAATACAATAGACAAGTAGATTTTTAAGAAATATTTGATGCATTGATGAAAGCACTAAAGATCTTTCATCTTGTAAAATCTCAAGTCTAGTAAGGGCTTGTATACTAGAAGTTAGCTTATGGATTTTTGAGGTACTACAAGGCTAGCACGTAATGTTGTCAGGGGCTCCCATGCCATCAAATCCCATTATTTTCTAGATCAAAGCCAATATTGCATTTAATGTTCTCAAGGGCTTCCATTTTCGGCCAACATGTGATATTGTTGAAGTCTTCCATGCTATCAAACCCCATTTTTTACCAAGTCAAAAGCTAATATTGCATGGTTGATGGGTGTTGATATGTGCCAACATGTAAGGATGTCAAGGGCTTTCATGCTATCAAACAAGTATCCAACCCTTTTTTATACCTAGTTAGAAGCCAATATTGCATAGACTCACATTCTTTACTTTTTAAGATATCACACTATAAGTCACTTGGATGCCTTAAGAATACTTTACCACTCAAGTATAAAGTTATCCAAACGTATGTCTAATTCTTAGGAAGTCATTTTTTGCAAATTTATCATATATCATAAAAAATAACTAGCTTGAAGTATAAGTATAGTCCATGTAGCTCACTAGCTTTGTAAAAAAAAGCATAGTGGGATGTGTACTAACATGGTGACTATATATTATCCCCTTCAAAGAGACGATGTCTCACCTCCCAGAATTTAAACTCCAAGGAAACACTCACAAGCACAACTACTCATCAATGCTTAGCCCATTTTTTCTACCTCCATACATGTCAAGATAATTAATGGGGTGATAAAAAACCCCAGGAGAACCATTGCCCAAGATTTCACAAAGCTCAGTCAATTCAATTTGATAGTCCCAAATAAACAAGGTTTGTTCCACCACCACTGTTCAATACAATACATGTAGTATTGGTTGATCCTCAAGCAAACCACTCTACCCTTGAACTATTCTTGATAATGTTTCACTATTTTCCTTCCATCCACTAGCCCATTGCTCGGAGTTCATATATCTTTGTAGACTCCTATCTAACAATATCTAGTGAGAATGCCTAAACTCTTGTGGAGTGAATCTTCTTCCTTGGTACATAGATGTGCAAGACAAACAGATCATAATACAATCACAACAAATACTCAAGAACAATTATCTCTTCAAATTCTCATGATAATAAGCCACACAACAATGTACCACATGTAGATCTTTAAACCTTCAAGGCAAATAAAGTGCTTTTAATATGGATAATGAGTCCGGATTCATCAACCACAACCTCAATGACTTTTTCTTTTTGATCCACAACAATGAGCCAAAAAAAAAAAACTTTCATAAACTAGAGTGACACTTTTTTCCATGAAGGTGATGCTAGCAAGGTTAGGATGTGGGATGGCCTCCACTCATGATTGATCACAACTCAATAACTTAACAACCTTGCAACTTGATCAAATGACCTTAATGGATTCAATGCCATTCTAAAGATGCATTTCAACATGGACCCTGCCAAGCCTGGCTGAAGATAAATTCCAATAAGGCCCCCACATGGGCCCTACCACGAGCCTAGCTAAAGATAGATTCTAGTAGGGCCCATGCTTTCAAGTAACAAAACTGGAAGTTACTTCTCAAAGAGGCAATGCAAGATCCATCCCTAGGATCAAAAAATTTATAGTCACATTGTATTCTCATTTAGGGGCCTTTAATGTATTGGGACCTTGTTATTGGAGCACACAATGAACCTATTGAAGTTATTGGGTCTAGTAATGACAAGTATCCTTTGTGCATAAGCAAGGTTTGAAACAAGTTATCAATAATATGAAAAAAGTCTTGATTGGCAGATCATGCATTAAGACCTTTAATTGGTAGCTCAAAATTTAGGTTTGAGATTCCCACCGTAGCTTAAATATGGCAACTTACATTTAGTATTACTTATATTTTTAGAGGATCTTATTTGCAATTCCCAGTCACAATATACAATTACAATGTGGTCTAGTCACACCAATGAAGTTGCTATGTATGGCATTGTTAGGTAAGCTTGCAAAGATAGCATCATCTTACCATAATGGAGGGAAAGGAACAATTAAGCAATTCAAAAACTAAGAGCTAGGCACAATATACAAATGGCAGTATTAAATGCATGCAAACAATGAAAAATTTGAGGACCATGTCAATCCAATTTTAGGCACCAAGGTTGTGAGCCACTTCCTATCCAAACTTTCAAAACTCCCAAGCAAATCCAATGAGAAATATAGCAAAACTACTAATTTGTTTTCCAAGTGGAAAGCCAAACAAAGGTTTGGATGATCAAGTTCAAATGAAAAGTCATAGATGCATGCTAGGATATAACATGCAACTAATATTTGAGGAGAAACAAAGATAATAGTACTCACCTACAAATGCTCATGGGATGTAAAGTGCTCATGTTAGGAAACCCATTTAACCAAATTTAATCTCTTTGTTTCAAATCAAGGTGACTACTATAATAAAGAAGGGGTCCACATGGCAATCAGCTACAACCTAGATTTTATCCATTGGCCATGATACTAGACAAAGTAGAAGAAGAATCAAAAGTATGTAACTAACTACAATAATCTCTTAGGTGAATGAGACAAGTGAAAGGAGATAGATTGGCTTGGTTTGAAGAGAGTCTAAGCTAAGTAGTGAGAAAATTTTGAACATGTCCCATTGAAATAAGCTCATGTTTTTAATACAAATTTCTAACTCCATTTATTTACATGGCCATTTTACCTTGAAATGTTTTTAGAATGTATGCACACTTCCCCGAGTAACTTAGTGCAACATGGAAGATTTGTTTGAATTAACCTATAAGTGATGCAAGAGATTCTTATAAATTGATCTTAAATTAGTTTGATTTAATCACCAAGTTGATCATGTCAAAAATAATTTAAGTGTTTTGTTAAGCAAGTAAGTAGACTAAAGGGTTTGGTAGTTTATTCAACTAATTTTATTTGTTAAATATAATTTTTACCTAAACATTAACACATATGTGGATCATTAGCCAAAATGCTACTAAAATAACCCAAAATAAAAGAAATAGAGAAAGTAGCACATCATATATTGTTTATTTAGGTCCAATAATCTTACTTATTAATTTTGTGTGCTTTTCTTTGTAGAAATTATGGTAGTATTTCCCTACTACATGGACAAAAGAAAGCCAAGCGCCTATCATCCCAATGGGTGAAACTTTGGGAAGACTTCGAAGATCACTAGAAGGCTGGAGAGAAAAACATGTACTATGGCTAGGTTGTTTCAACACCTTTATTTTTGAGAAGTATACATACAAGTAAAAATCACCTTTATGGAATTTGATACATGCCTTTCTTCGCTAATTTGCTAAATATATGAATAGAAGTGCCATAGTCCTTATGGAACAAGCTTCTCTGATTTAAGTAGGGCACCATAGTGAGGATTATGAACTTTTAGGTATGTTTGCTTTTATCGATCCTATATGGTGTACATTGTGTTTTTATTGCATTTGAGTGCTTCAATGTGCAAAGTACAACTAATGATATGATCAAAGTGCCTTAAAACTCAATGGAAATGTGATCTAACATGTTTGCATGCTATCTATATTATATGATGCTACTATCTAGGAATAAGCATTGACATGAAATGATGATTTGAATATGTGTGTGGATAACCAATCACCAATAGTTGAGGTTGTTGGATGTTGAAGTGTAATGGATGAACATGTGTGTGGATAACCAATCACCAATAGTTGAGGTTGTTGGATGTTGGAGTGTAATGGATGAACATGTGTGTGGATAACCAATCACCAATAGTTGAGGTTGTTGGATGTTGAAGTGTATTGGATGAAGATACTTGATGAGAACATTGCTCTAAGTAGTAGATTGTGGGGACATGATGACGAATTATAGAGGGGAGGATCATGTAACTCAAGGTGAGTAGTGTCTTGATAATAGAGGAGAGGTTGTGCATCAAAAGAGGAGGGAGTGGAACATCCCAAGTGCTTAAGGCAAGTAGTTATTTTGACAATTTTCCCTAAACTCAAGGTCTCTTCTATGGTACCCACTTGCCTTCCATTGAATTCCAACTTAGAAGGCCCCTCTTGGTCTCTTTAGGGATCCTTTTGGGTCTATTTCAAATGCCTTTTAGGCCAAGGTCCAATGATGTTACCATGCTGTTACATGAACTAAAATGCAAATCACTATGCCACAATTATGAAAATGGAGTGCATTTCAAACCCTAAGGCACATTTTACCACTAATAGATTGTTATTTCTAGAGTTGTTGCTTGATTTTATTTTAACATTGCACCTTAAAAGTATTCAATTTGTCATACTCATATTTGTTTCACGTATAATGCCAATATGCACATGCTTTATTTTAGTTTTAACATTGTACTTAGAAGTATTCAATTATATTATATTGTGTGTTATGGGAATGGCAAGTGCTCTTTGAGAGCAATGAGATTGCTCTCATAACTTACAAGATAAGAACTTGAAAGAGAAATTGAACTAGAACTTGATTGCAAGATAACTTGATTACATAGGGAATGCTCAAGCATGGCTTGATTACAAGACAAGACTCCATGCAATACAAGACTAGAACAAGACAAGAACTAGAAGAGGACTTACCTCATAGGAGCCTCGCAACTGGTGTTGATAAGATTGAAGGGCTTGTAGCCCATGACCCCCTATTTATACTATAGCCTAGGGAGGTTAAGAGGAACACATGTTGTTACAAGAGGACGCCACATTGCATGGCATGTGTACCAACACATGGCATGTTGACAATAGCGATGGCATAAGTGATAATCATGATATCTTCTAGAATACTCTAAAATCTTCTAGAAACTTTATTGAACAAGGAGCTGTCCGAGTTTGCATATGAAGTTTGAACCAAGAGTTGTTCTTGCTCGAGCATCCATTATATTACCCCACTTCTAGCATAGAGTTCCATAAGAGGTAGTGGTGTGTTTTGAGGCCTTGGCTTGGTTGGGTATTGAAGACAAAATTCGCAAGCCTTAAGAGGAGCTCGTTGAAGATGTGAAGTTGGTTTCCATGATCATTCACTTGCATCATAGCCCTTCCAATGGACAAGATACTGTAATCTACCTCTTGAAATTCTTGAATCCATGATTTTGTCTACTTCATATTCTTGGTAATCTTCAATTATGATTGGAGGCGATGGCTTTGGTATTGTTCCATGATACTAGAATTATCACATGGCTCGAAGACTGAAACATGGAATACAGGATGGATTTTCATGGATTAGGCAAGCTAGAGACGATAGGTGGCTAGATTTACTTAGACAATAATCTTGAAGGGCCCAAGCCATTGATAATCTAGTTTCTGGGAGGTGCAATAAGAATGCAAATCACATCGAAGAAGCCAAAATTGATCTCCAATTTTGTATGACGGATGTTGCATGAAAAGCTTATATGCATTTCTCTTATATTCTCCTAAGCTTGTTTGATTTGTGCTTGCAACTCTTTATGAATATCAAAAGGTGTTGACCTAAGTCTATAGCAATTGGATTCTTCTCCTGTAATCTCAAATGATTGTCTATCCTTGGATATTGACTATAATTAGCAAATAATGGTGTGAATTGAGTGAAGGCATGGGAAGAATTATTGTATGCAAACAAGGGACAATAGATCCATCCAATTGTCTTTACGATAGTTGATTGTGCATCTAAGTAATTGCTCCAAGACTTGATTCACTCTTTCTGTTTGTCCATTACTCAATGGGTGATTGGCTGAAGAAATGTTCGCTTGTACTCCCATAAGTTTAAAGAGGCTTCTCTAAAACCTAGATATAAACTGGCAGCTACAATTACAAACAATATCATCAGGTAGCCCATGGTGCCGATATACTTGTTTTAGGAAGAGCCTTGTTGCCCCTTCTCCATTGATGCTCTTGGTTACTGGGATAAAGTGTTCCATTTTTGTGAATTGATCAACCACCTCCAAGATAGAATCATACCCTCTAGAAGAATGTGGTTAATGAAGTCCATGGATAAGGATGACGATGGCTTACTTGGAATAGGTAATGGTTGAAGAAGGCCATGAGGTTGATGACGTCAGGATTACACGTGTCACAAGAATGCACAAAGTCCTTGACTAGTTTTCATATTTGCAGCTACTAAAAATCCCGTGAAATTAGCTCGATTATCTTATTAATCCCAAAATGCCCTGCTGAGGGGAGATCATGTTTCTTCTTGAGTATATCCACTTGCAAAGGACCAGGAGGAATGTAGAGGGGCCTTTTATAATAGAGTAGTCCACCAATGTCCTAAAAATCCCTTTGAGTTTATTCTTGGCCTTGATGCAATTGCCTCCTTATGTCATTGGCAAATAAGTCTTTTGTAATTTCCTTCTTAACCTTTTATAAGAATCCAAAGTGTTATGGGGCTTTGCTGATAACTGCCCTTAACTTCAATTGCTCAGGTTTCAAGTTTACTATATTATATTGATCATGACCTTCATCGCCTTCTTTTGGTGCCACATAGGATCTTCTAGATAAGCATATGGATTTCCCTATTGGTGGCCAGGCCTGTAGGTAATGACAAAATCAAATCTGGATAGGAAACCACTCCATCTTGCTTGGCAACAATTCAAGGCATGAGAAGTCATAAAATATTCTAGAATCTTGTGATCCATATATACAATACTCTTATGGGGGGCACCTTCAAGTAGGTGTTGTTGGGTCTCCAAGGAGTCCACGATAGCTAGAAGTTCCTTATCATGAATTTCATAATTGATTTTTGCATAGCGGAGAATTTTCTTGAGTGGAAAACTACTGGATGAACTTGATTGTCATCACTGATCTAGGATAGAATACCTCCAAGTACAAAATTTGAGGCATTTTCTCTATGATGGATCTGCATAGATGAGAATGGTGCTGAGATGAAGGCTTGCTTTAATCTTTGAAAAGCTTGTTCAACATTCTGATCCCTTACAAACTTGTCCTTTCTAGTCAGATTGGTTAGAGGGTAGCAATATCAAAGTAATCCTTGATAAAGATTCCATAAAAATTTGCAAATCCCAAAAAGCATTGAACGTCTCACATAAATGAAGGTGTCTCTCATTCTAGAATGTTTGTATCTTCTAAGGGTCCATAGAAATTCCCTTCTTAAAAACGACATGCCTCAAAAACTCAACTTCAGTTTGATGCAAATAACACTTTTTTAGCTTTGCATACAAGCCTACTTCTCGCAATTGATTTAACATTATTTTGACATAATGCTCATGCTCCTCTTGGTTCTTGGAAAATATCAAAGATGTCATCCAAATAGATCACAATAAAATTGTCCAAGTATTTTTGAAAAATATAATTCATCATATGTTGGAATAATGCTAGTGCATTTGTGAGGTCAAATGGCAAGACAGCATATTCAAAATGCCCATACCTTGTGCAAAAATGCCATTTTCCATTCATTATCTTTCTTTATCAATGGGGATTTCTTCTTAAGCAAGGGGGCAAACCAAGAGAGATGTGTCCCCGAGAGAAGAGTTTCTACGAGGTCGACTTGAGAGACATCATTTGGATAACAATTTGGTTGCGCACTGGTGTTGGTAAGACTAAAGAGCTTGTAGCCTATAACTCCTATTTATACTATAGCCTAGGGAGGTTAAGGGGAATACATGTCGTTATTACAAGAGGATGCCACATGGCATGATATCTATATTGACACATGGCACACTAACATCAATGACGATGATGCAAATATCTCTTAGAATGTTCTATGAATCTTCTAAAAACTTCATGGAACTAGTTGCTCTCCCAGCTTGCATACGAGCCAAGGGTTGTCCTTGCTTGAGCATTCGTTACATTATAGACATTTCATGCAATGATTAACTTCACTCCACTCACAACAAAACATTGCTTGGGAAGTGAGCAAGCTGCTGGGCTTAGAGTTATCACTTCATGCAACAACATGTGGTAACTTTCTACAAAGTGAAGTTGTCATGTAATAATGCAGCAAGTTACAACTTCACTCCACTCGCAATGCAACATTGCTCACAATGAGAGCAAGGTGCTGCATGGTAGTGTACAAGAGCTCATGGGTCCATTTTACTTACACAATTTTTGACCGTAAATGCAAGAAACTTGAAACAAGGGTTTTTAAGGGATATTGGAACAAATTGCACATATTTACTGTTTTATAACTAAAAATTTCGTATAGCTCAAAGTTTTACACTTTTGTCTTGAAAATTTAAAATTTTTTGGCGATTTTTATAATTCATTTTACATTAGACCTCTGCTGTTAGCGAACATTGCACTTTGTTCTAGCGATACAGAGGGCCCGTAGGAGGGATGTTAAGACGTGCCAACTTACAAAGAAGCCACTCCCCACAGAAGATCGATATGAGTGCAGTACCAAGAACGAAAAAATTGAACTCCCCATTGACGAGCTCGTGTAGGTCCAACAACCTGACGTGCTAACATTCATTTGCTGCAAATCCAAAAGGCGAGAAACAGGCCCTTATCCAGCCACCGCCATGGCTTACGACGCTCAGAAGCAGATTCGGGAGAACACCATGGTATGCTGCTTTGGCTTTCGTTTCCTCCAAAAATCCCGTCTGTATGATACAGTCTTATACCATAAATGTTTGGCTTATGTCCCAAGGGAGTCTTCAAGTTCTCCACTCAGTGGATCGTGACCCTTTACTGTAGTGGAACTGAATGACTAGTCATAGATGGCTTCAATTGGGGCTCTCTGGATTCTTTCCATTAAGTCAAAGTGAACCAAAACTTTCCCAGCTAAGCTCATGGTTCCGGTACAGGATCACTACTTTCAAGTCACTACTTTCAAGTCCAGGTAGACATTTTTGGGTCTCACTAAGGCAAATGAGTAGGTCAACAAAATATAGCAATCTGATGCTAGCCTAACAGCTCTATACAAAAATGCAACTGATTCTTGCTTAGCTATCTAAGAGCATCAAAAACTCATAAATCCCTTAACTTTGGTGCCGCCCACCCCCACCTGTTGACTTTGACATTTTGTGCAAATAATTCATTCACTTCTCAACATTCTAGATCATGAGACTTTAGAAAGGAAGTAGAAGTGGTCGGGGTGTTCAATTGTCAGAAGCAAGCAATTCCAGTTGAAAAAGGAGTATCAACTCAAAGCCTTCATTTACATGGGTTGATCATGGATTAATGCTTCAATGGGAGAGTAGTAGTTTGTAAAAGTTTAAGTGGCCAAGGAGCTGTGCTCCAATTGCGGAATGCTCTTATCAAGTCCAACATTGCTTCTTTATCTTGTTTAGCAAGACTTTCACCCATAGAAACACGAAACAGGGAATGGGAATGGGGAATGGTGATAGGGACGAGGATGCCAAACCTAGGGAATAGGGACGTGGGAATGGAAACGGCATTTAAAAAATTAAAATTCATGAATTTTTTTTTTCACTCATAATTCATGTGGAGTGTTAAAACCAAGGTATATAATCCACAAGGACAAATCATTTTAAGTTTTAACTTTAAAGATATCATGCATCATTCTAAAACTACTCATTAAAAATTGAATTACAACTTACAAGGCTCAAGGGTTAAGTTATTCAATTATAAAATGCATAATACATATGCTATAAATGATAAAACGATGAACAATGAACTAAACTTTAAAGCCTAAGCTGAAAGAACATGCCCATAGTTCCATTGCCAAAAAACTTAAAAGATTACAAATATGAAGTCTAATCTTTGAAAGAACATGCTCATTGCCCCAAAAAAGACTACAAATATAAAGTCTAATCTCTAGATTGAAGCAAAATGCAGCATGCCAAAATAGCCCAAAGGGTGTTGGGTTTCATTCACGCCTACGCTCATAGAGGAGTGTCGGTGATTAATAGGACACTGGGGCATTTTTCACTCTCTGTAAGATAGGGTTGTACCTTGTACTTTCATCTTACACTTTTTCAGTCTGTTTACTCTCCACACTGTCTACTCCACTCTTAGGTAAGCTTCGATCCTCTCCACCTCTCACATTTTGTATGAGAGCTCAACCACAACTCGGTTGATCCGAGAGCCATCGTCGCCAGCTTCTCTGCTGTTGTCAACAGCTCCACCATCTCTAACAGAGCCACTAGCTAGTTTGCCCTGCTAGGCAGCATGATATCAAGCTCTGTGTAAGTCTGAACATTGCCCGAACCGCCAGCCAAGACACACAGTGCTAGCAGTGCCGCCAGCCCACCAACAGCGCTGCTAGTCCGTCTCCCTACGCCCTTGGTCTATGTGCCACCCTTGTTGTTCTAGCTCCAGTAGGGCCGCTCGTCTTCAACCTACGCCACCCGTTTGGCTTGTCACTTGCGTCGCTTGCGCCAGTATTGAAGTCGCCAATGCTCCGCCTATGTCTAGTGCTGCGCTTGCATGCAGTGTCGCCGATGCCCTCCACTTGGACCCTTTGTGCTCCGCCCCTACGCGCGCTTGCCACTCGCCTGTGGCTAGCAACGCCTTTGCATGTACTTCTCTTGTGCCCTCTGACTTGCGGCTGAATCTTTGACTTGTGCCTGAACCTCCGCCCACCACCAGCTCGTGTGGTTTCAGAGGTATTTTTTTTTGGAGAAAAAAATTATTACTTTTTTATTCCAGATTCATCTCTGGAAAAGGGGCTTTTGCCCCGGCAGGCACAGAAGTCACGAATTTTTGGGCTTTTGGGTTTTGTGAAGACATTGGTACATGCAGAGCAGTTGCAGTCTGAAATAGACTGTTTTTGAGCATTTGGGGCAAAATTTTTTGGGGCTTTTGCTTCTACCGTATTGCTGAGTATTGAATGCACCTTGGATTGCGTGCATTATAGATAGTTTTGACAACGTACTTCAATTTACTAATTGCAGCAGGCTATTTGCTGTAATTTCTGGAAATTTTGAGATTTCCAGGTTGGTCCAGCTAGGACATTGCTCTGCTAGGCTTCTTGTGAAGAAGCTGCAGACCGAATGTGAGGAGTTACTCCTGCTATATTACAGATGGAGTTATGGCATGCTCACATGGGGCATCTAAACTATGGTAGCTTGATACTTTTACAGTGTATCCGGATGCTAGATGGATTACCTCTCTTGGAGAGACCTCCTGAGCACTTGTGTGAGGGATGTATTTTGGGAAAAATGCATTGGTTTTCGTTTCCTCGTGATGTTGCTTTTAGAGCCACAGCCAAGTTACAGTTAGTGCACTCAGATGTATGTGGCCCTATGCAAACAAAGTCATTGGGTGGATGTTATTATTTTGTGACTTCTATTGATGACTTTATTCGCTTTTGTTGAGTCTATTCTTTAGTGAAAAAGTTAGAAGTGTATGATGCATTTTTGGCTTTTGTAGCACTTGTTGAGAACTAGTATGGCTGTAGGGTAAAGACTCTCCGTTCGGACCGAGGGGGGAATATATGTCCTCTATGTTGAATTCTTTTTTGAAGCAGAAAGGCATTGTTCATCAATTCACTACTGCTTATACTCCACAATAGAATGGGTTTGCAAAGAGGAAGAATCGGTCACTTATGGAAATGGCCAGATGTATGCTGAAAGCAAAGAGCTTGCTATATAGTTTTTGGATGGAAGCCGTTATGTGTGCTTGCCATGTTTTGAATAGATGCCCCACCAAAGCATTAAAGAATATTACGCCTTTTGAGGCTTGGAACAACCGGAAACCTTCTGTTGGGCACTTTCATACTTTTGGGTGCCTTGCATATGCACACATTCCTAAGGTACTTTAAAAAAAGTTGGATAACAAGGTTGTCAAATGCATTTTTGTGGGGTACAGTAGTGAGAGCAAAGGATACAGACTATATGATCCTGTCTCTAAAAAGGTATTTGTCAGTAGGGATGCACTTTTCGATGAAAAATCAAAATTATCCCTTGCTGGTTTTGACACATATTAGGCTGCTAGTAATGTATTTGAAGGGCTGTTGCCCATTTCATTTGGTGATTCAGTTGGAGTTTCAGTAAGTGAACTCAATGTTCAGCCAGCTGCTCCTTTGGAAAATGCAAAAAATCAGGCATTGGTTGATTTGGATATTCAACAAAGTGTTGAATCTGAAATTCAGCAAGAGCTTGTGCACAGTCAGGAGGCAAGACAAATGCCTAGATGGTATTTACAAACTATGAAAGATAGCCATTTAGATGCTCCCATGGTTGGTCGTACTAGAAGACAAGCTTGTATGTATGATACTGCGCATTCCATGGAGTTTGTTATGGCAGCAAATACAGTTGATGATGTGAGGAGCCTGAATGTTTTGAGGATGCACAACATAATGTGCATTGGTTGGTTTTCAATGCAATCTGAGTTTGATTCCATCAGTAAGAATCAAACATGGAATTTAGTGTCTTTGCCTGTTGGGAATAAAGCCATTGGAACAAAATGGGTCTACAAGCTGAAAAGGAATGCTGATGGATCCATTGACAAATATAAAGCCAAACTTGTAGCCAAGGGCTATGCACAGAAGAAAGGCATTGACTATGAGGAGACGTTTGCTCCTACCTCCCGCATAACTACCATTAGGTCTATGGTTGCTTTGGCTGCCCATTATGGATGGATTGTGCATTAGTTAGATATAAAGATTGCATTTTTACATGGGGAACTTCATGAAAAAGTATATGTACAGCAGCCCATTGGTTTTGCAGTTGAGGGATCTGAACACTTGGTTTGCAAGCTGAAAAAGGCTTTCTATGGCTTGAAACAAGCTCCTAGATCTTGGTATGCAAAGATTGATGCCTTCTTACTCAGCCAAGGGTTTATAAACAGCTCATCAAAGTCTACTCTTTATGTATTTAAAGAGGGGGGATCCATGTTGATCATTTGTCTATATGTTGATGACCTTTTGCTTACAGGGGCACATGCTGATCAGATTTCGGCATTTAAATAAAATTTGCAGCAAACTTTTGAGATGTTAGACTTGGGATCTTTGCATTGTTACTTGGGTATTCAGTTTATATATGATGCTAGAGGTATCGGTTTATCATAGTCAAGATACATTGGTAAACTCCTTGAGAGATTTGGCTTACAAGATTGCAAGCTAGTCCGTACACCAATGGAACCTGGATTGAAGCTGTCATTGCATGATGACAGTGATTTGTTTGATACACACACATACGCTCCAGCAGTTGGATGCCTTATCTACCTATGCAACACTAGGCCGGACATACAGGTTGGAGTTTCAGCCCTGAGCAGATATATGCATCAGCCACGCATGTCACATTGGCAAGTTCTCAAGCGTGTTTTCCATTACTTGCAAGGTACTAGATCTCTTGGATTACTTTATGCCAAGGGGGGACCACTGCACTTACATGCTAACAGTGATTCTGATTGGGTTGGTGATTATGATTCACGTCACTCCTCACGCCTATGCTCACAGAGGAGTGTCGGTGTGATCAACATGAGACTGGGGCACTTTTTACTCTTCGTACGAGAGGTTTTTTTCCCTAAATTTATTCTCTTTATTTTATGTGCCTATGTTACACATTTACGGGTACTTATCGTGTTGCACATACTTTGGGTGACACCCTCTTACAACCCTAAGGTTTAAGGCTTGTATCTTGTACTTTCATCTTACACTTTCAGTCTATTGCATTGGGTGTCGTGTTTCACTCTCCACACTATCTACTCCACTCTCAGTTGAGCTTCAATCCTCTCCATCTCTCACAAAGGGCAACTGTAAGATTGCAAGTACAAATATAATGTCGGCATGGCACAATTTTCCAAGTGTCACACTGTCATCAATGATCATAATATCATATACAATGTACATGTGTCATGTATCATGAGACTCATGATAAGTAAACTAAATCAAAGATCATTATCATGATCTAAGGTTGCTCTAGCTACTCCTGAAGTGCCAGTCTCATCATCATGTGTACCATGAACTGTTGCATTTCCCTCAACATTAGCATGTGTCTCCTCTTCTTGCTGCATCTCCCACTCTGTGAATGGATTGGGCTTTGTTGTCATGCAGTTATATAACATCCTCAAATTAGCACTAACAAATACTAGATCGTTTGCCCTCTCCACACCAAGACGGTTCCTCTTCTTTGAAGTAATGTGAGTGTATATACTCCACAATTGGTCCAAACAAGTGAAACTAACTGACTGACTCAAAATATGGATGACTAGTTGCTGCAACTTAGGACCAACTGAACCATAGTCCTCCCATCACAAAGCTGCCCCAATCTTATAGTGATCCTCCTGTGCATCCCCATAACCAAAAGAATCCCGAAAGGTCCTATAACATGAAAGCTAGTCTTTGATATTTCGTCTAGTGCCACAATCAGGCACTAGATGAGACAATATAAGTCTCAATGTATCCACAACCTCAATGTCATTCTCTTGACCCTTGCCCTGGAACTCATTATCCACAACAAATGCAGTTGCATGCATGGGTGAGCTATAGAAGTTCCACCTCGTCATGATTAAATGGCGTATCTTCTCATATGCCTCATCATTTGGTGCCAACTTTTGTAGCTTTTTATTCAGCCTATCCACAGCCTCATATATCTTGCCAATGCAAGGTTGCATAGCATCCATAACCCTCAATAAATGCACAATAGGTGATCACATAGCATCTATCCGCTTTATATCATCCCAAACAGTGGAGTTATTTGCTTTCTCCAAGCATAAGATACTTGTAGGAGTATTTGCCAATGTTGATGAGGTGAACTCATCACTAAGAAATAATTGCCTCAAAGCACCATTGCATTCTTTTAATCTGTTTAGCATCAAGAAGTTAAAGGCAAATCTGGTATTAGAGTATTTTAAAAGTGTCTTCTTTGACCGCAAAGAGAATTGATGGCGAAGAAACTGGTGATTCAAAACAAAGCTAACCTTTGAGCTTTTTGCTTTATGACAGGTGTAATCCATGACAGGTTACCGGTATCCTTATAGTAGGTTATTCAAGCAATGAGCCATACAATATGAAACTGTGATATGTGGATAATATCCTTGGATAAAAGCACCTGTTGCCCTATTTGCGGGCTCTCCATTTGCAACAAATCCCACAACATGCTCTAGGCCAATAAGCTCAATACCTGTAATCCACTTTGTTGTAAGTACATCTGCTGACTTTCTTGTCCCCGATGTATCATATAAGGATATGAAATACATTTTCCCATGAGCATAAGCAACCATACCATGAATGGATCACTTGCATGTATCACTCCAACCATCAACAATCAAGGAAACTCCATTTTTAGTGCAATGCTCTTTGTAGTTACTGCTGCTTTCTTAACAAGGCGCTTTTCCTTGTTGAGCAAAGTGGTGCGTAAGGTCTTTGATGATGGAGGTACATACGAAGGACCATACTCACTAATCTTCTTGCACATCAATTTAAAATACTCTGGTCTGGTTGCACGAAATTGAATGTGGTCATGATAAAAAAACGTGCCACTGATGTATCCACCTCTTTCTTCTTCTTGGGATCCCAACTAGCATCAAGTGTGCTTTGTCTACGTGCAACATGTGGCGTTGATGCCATGGCTGATGCAATGCCTGCAATAGGTGTGGAGGTAGCACTTTTTGATACTGACTCTTGTTGAAAGATGACGTACTAGGGAGAGAGTAGGGTTTATGGGGAGGAACACGGAGTGAACTTGGCAAACATTGAGAAGAGAAGAGAAGAGAAGAAACTTTGATGAATGGAATGATGAAGTTTTGAATCATGGAGTGAATGTGATACAAGGGAACAAGGGTGCCATAGTACAAGGAAGATGATGAAGACAGCCACGAACCACGAACCGCAATGTCCTCTTGAAGGGGTGTGAGGGCAGTGGAGGGGCTGGAGAGAAGAGGTGACGGATTGAATGAATTAGCCGCATAGAATGAGTGACAGAGGTAGCGTATAAATAGGCAAGAGACTGTCTAGGGTGGTGCTCAGAGGGAGGGCGTTAGCTATCTAGGGTGATGTGCGGAAGGAGAGCATCAGCTGTCTAGGGTGGCGCCCCACTGTGGGCGCCCAACCCCTTTTTGGGATTGTCCACTGTGAAACCCAAACGCAAAACGCAGAACGCAAACTGCATGTGAAGGGTTTCTCAACACCCCCTCTCAGGCTGAAAAAGGGGAAGAAGAGAAGAGTGAGGTGGAGATGGAATGCTACATGCTGAAGAATGCTCATGCAATAGGTGCCACTTGGATAGTGTCCCTCGTGGGGAAATTCTTCACTTGCCCAAGCGCTCTAGTACAAAGATGATGAAAGCATGCAATGCATAGGAGGAATGTCGGACTTGTGAGAGTGCGCAATGGAAGAAGAAACACGAACACAGAGGGAGAGAGAGAGAAAGCAGAAAATGAAGGAAGAAAATCTGCACTGACTGAAATGAATGCTGAATACAACTGAAATGGACTGATCAGTCCTTGCACGCAGCCCGAAGCGTCAGTGAGGGAACCAGATCAGGCTGATGATGATGGCAGTACCAAAGACGGAGGAAGATGACGGAGTCGGAGTGTGCACCTGCCAAAGAAGGAGGGAAGATAATAATACAACTGACTGCCAAGTGGGAAATGGCTATAAATAGCCAAAAAACCCAAAAACTGGCCGACCTGAAATTTGAGGCCATAAATATGTCCAACCAGCATTTAATGCTGGTAAAAAGGCCATGAATTCTTAGAAAAATCCCGGAAAGGGTGGACAATGTCCAGTCGGTGAGGCAGGCTGAAGAATGCAGAAATTGCCCCGGGAAATGCACATAAAATCCCGACTGGAGAAGAAAATGCACTGAAATGCAATAAACTGAGTGCTCTAAAATGAGCTACCTCCTTCGTCAAAACAAGTGATAGACAAGTCAGAGCTCTCAAAGTCCTCGTCTGACTTAGACTGAGGCTCACAGGCAGGAGATGACAAGGCATGACAAACATGAGGTGGATCCACTGGCTACCTCTTTGGCGCGCTCGTCATGCTCCAAAACAAGCGGGGCAAGCTCCTCCCATAGAAGCTTCTCACGTGTCCTCGATGTAAGAAGGCTGGTGTAGAAGACATCAAAACGGGGAGATGACAGTTGAGTCAAAAGAATCATGGCCATATGCTCGGAAGAGATCATCCTGTCAAGGGACGCAAGTTCATCCATCATGTCCGCCAACCTATTGATATG
Source organism: Lygodium microphyllum (assembly GCF_053477565.2). Taxonomy (NCBI): domain Eukaryota; kingdom Viridiplantae; phylum Streptophyta; class Polypodiopsida; order Schizaeales; family Lygodiaceae; genus Lygodium; species Lygodium microphyllum. The sequence goes on along the minus strand of NC_141147.1, from coordinate 130,234,533 downwards.
ATCCTTCATGGAAGAAGAATTATCAACAACGAGCATCCGTAATTTCTTCTCGAGAGTAATCCGATGGGCAAAAGTCTTCTGATGGTACAAAGAAGCAAGCTTTGTCCACACTTCCACTGCTTTCCGCAACTTGCGCACATGCACTAGGACAGAATCCTGTAAGCTCATAAAGAGGAAAGATCGAGCTCGTGAGTTGAGCCGATCCCATAAGGCCACATGATCCATCGATGATCCAACGGTGGGATCCTCCACTGGACGGGAAATAGGGTGGGTAAAAAACTCCCAAAGAACGAAGGTATCAAGGATACACTCCACCTTACACGACCAAAGCGAATAGTTGGAACCATCAAGCCGGTCTTCTTTGGGCAAAGAAGGAAGTATGGGCACCTGTATAGAGGGTGCCATGGAAGGCATATGAAGGCTAGCAGAACGAGCCTTTTGTGAAACATGGAGAGAACGGGGAATAGAGGGATCTCGGTCAAATGGGCTAGGTGACCTCCGGTCGTCGCATGAACTAGCACGAAAGTCTCTTCGTCTCTCAGAGGAAGGAATAGAGACCTCATCCTCTGAATCAGCAAAGAACTGGTGATAAGACATCTTTGTATATATCTGCAATCACCAAACAATCTGCAACCAACAGATAGTCAAGATGGAGCCGCCTATGTCAGAAAAGACCCAGAAGATGCTATCGCCTGCAAGAGGAGAGAGAAAATGCTGCCGCCTGGAGAAAAAAACTTTCGCCTATCCTCCAGATGATGGCGCCTTCTCCTCTGTTGATGTTGACCACCTCCTGTTGGCTGCGTTTGATGCAAACGCAGGCTGCAAACACCTAGAAAACTATCGCCTACTCACCCTGATGCTGCAGAACAACAAAACGCAGGTATGGAAGGCTGCGTTTCAGCCTGGACAGCACCGCCAAGGGCTGGAAAGGAGGGAAGAAAGGCTGCACTTGATGGTGTCCTCCTCTGCAATGGAAGCTTTCCTCTGTGCTCTCAGTTAGGCGATGATACCATGTGAGAGTTCGCAACGGAAGAAGAAACACGAATACAGAGGGAAAGAGAGAGAAAGCAGAAAATGAAGGAAGAAAATCTGCACTGACTGAAATGAATGCTGAATACACTGAAATGGACTGATCAGTCCCTGCACGCAGCCCGAAGCATCAGTGAGGGCACCAGATCAGGCTGATGATGACGGCAGCACCAAAGACGGAGGAAGATGACGGAGTCGGAGTGTGCACCTGCCAAAGAAGGAGGGAAGATAGTAATACAACTGACTGCCAAGTGGGAAATGGCTATAAATAGCCAAAAAACCCAAAAACTGGCCGACCTGAAATTTGAGGCCATAAATATGTTCGACCAGCATTTAATGCTGGTAAAAATGCCAGGAATGCTCAGAAAAATCCCGGAAAGGGTGGACAATGTCCGCTAGGTGAGGCAGGTTGAAGAATGCAGAAACTGCCCCGGGAAATGCACATAAAATGCCGACTGGAGGAGAAAATGCACTGAAATGCAATCTCTCTTGGTTTGTCCCCTTGCTTGAGAAGAAATCCCCATTGCTATATAATCTTGGGGTCTTCGTACAATATTTCTTTGCCACATTTGGAGAAGTCTACAGAGCAAGAGTAGTTGAAAGAAAAATTAGAAATCTACGGCAAGGGTTGAGACCCACCTCGGTCTATGTATAAGAATTTCGGCAACTTACATGCGATTTAACATGGCATGAGAATTATTTTATTAGTCAATTCCATCGGGAATTAAAAGATGATGTTAAAGATCTTTTGCTCGGTATGCCAAAGGTGCATACACTTAGTGAATTTCTCTCTCAAGCAATTGAATGTGACAACCGCATGGTTGAGAGAAGACAAGAAAGACGTTGAGGAGCGGCTTTGAATTCAAGCATAATGAAGACATTTAAAGTCCCAACTGCCCAAGAAGACTGAGTTGATATGGTGTGATTCAAGCCATTGATAACTCAAGAAAAGCAAAAGTGGCGCATTAATGGATTATGCATATATTGTGGAGAATTGGGACACATAGCTAAATGTTGTTCTAACAAAGCAAGGATGAGAATTTATGGCGCCATTACTTTATCATTGTTGGGACATGTCGACGTCTAGTCTCAGTAGAGACCATGTGGCCGGACAAAGCTTTAATAACCCAAAAAAAGTCTCATTCTATTTGCAAATCCAATGTTTAGCTTTATGTTACTAATAAAGATTTACCTAGAGAGAAGGCAGATAGATGGACAAGCTTGCTAGACTCTGGAGCCACAGATTGCTTCATGGACAAATATGCTACTAGAACACTGACCTTATGATTGTGCAATAGATGTACAAGGAGCTCAACCTCCTTTTTGCCTCATCAAGATGAATTGGTAGAGCTTAGGAAATATATTGATGAGAATTTTGTCAATGGATTCATATGTCATTCAAAATCTTCAGCAGGTGCTTCAATTCTATTTGTCAAGAAAAAAGATGGATCTCTCCATATGCATGTGGATTATAAAGGTCTCAATAAGATTACTATTAAGAATCGCTACACTCTTTCCTTGATTCCAGAACTCCTTGAACCACTTGGGAAAGCCAAAGTCTTTACCAAGATAGATCTTCTTGGCACTTACAATCTTGTCAGGATAAAGGAAGGTGATGAATGGAAGGCTACTTTTTGTACAAGGTATGGGCATTTTGAATATGTTGTCATGCAATTTGGCCTTACGAATACTCCAGTAGCTTTTCAACATATGATGAATGATATTTTTCAAGAATGCTTGGATGACTTTGTTGTGATCTATTTGGATGACATCTTGATCTTTTCCAAGAACCAAGAGGAGCAAGAGTATCACTTCAAAATAGTGTTAAATAGATTGCGGGAAGTAGGCTTGTATGCAAAGTTGGAAAAGTGTTCTTTCTATTAAATTGAAATTGAGTTTTTGGGGTAAATCATTTTTGAGAAGGGAATTTCTATTGACCCTAAGAAGGGACAAACTATTCTAGGATGGGAGACTCCTTAATTTATGCAAGATGTTCAATGCTTTTTGGGATTTGTAAATTTTTATCGAATCTTTATTAAGGATTACTGTGATATTGCTGTCCCTCTAACCAACCTAACTGGAAAGGGCAAGTTTGTATAGAATCAAAAGGCTGAACAAGCTTTTCAAAGATTAAAGCAAGTCTTCACCTTAGCATCCATTCTCATCCATGCAGGTCCATTGAAGCTCTTTATTATGGAGATACATGCCTTAGATTTTACACTTAGATTGGTGATGACAATCGAGTTCATCCAGTAGCTTTCCACTTGAGAAAATTCTTTGTTGTAGAAATCAACTATGAAATTCATAATAAAGAACTTCTAGCTATTGTGGACTCCTTGGAGACTTGGCAACACGTATTTGAAGGTGCTCCTCATAAGATCACTATCTATATGGATCACAAGAATTTGGAATATTTAATGACTTCTTGCGTCTTGAATTATCGCCAAGCAAGATGGAGTGGTTTTCTATCCAAATTTGACTTTGTCATTATCTATAGTCCTAGCCACCACTAAGGGAAGCTAGATGCTTTATCTTGAAGATCTTACTTGGCACCAAAAGAAGGTGATGCAGCCCATGACCAATAGAATTCAGCAGTCTTGAAACTTGAGCAACTGAAGTTAAGGGCTGCTCTGAACACAAAAAACACAAAACCAATTGTGTGACAAAGCATAGACTGATAAACATAGAATACAGCTAGGGTTAGGGTAACTCGGAGACAATGAACACAATGAATAATAAAGTGAATGACTATTGAATATACAGTGCGTATGTATTCGCTTGGTTCTTAGAAGAGCTAAAAGGAATTGACCTAAATATTATGACTCACAACATTCTTATGACCCCCAACGTGACAGTAATCGTCAAACAAAGACCATACACAATAAATCCAAAGAATGCTCATGTAGTGAAGGAGAAAATAAACAAGCTTTTGATTGCTAGATTCATTTATGATATTAAGCACACGGAGTGGGTATCACTCATAGTAATTGTCTTGAAGAAGAATGGAAAGATTGGAGTGTGTGTGATTTACAAAAGGTTAACGTAGCAACAAAGAGAGACAATTATCCATGATGGTACACCAAGCACATGCTTGAGAGAGTCACAAGGAAGGAACCCTACAGTTTCTTGGATGGGCATGCTATAAACACACTATGCAGTGAATACTGAACCTTGAACTCTCGTATCTTTGGGATCATGGTAGAGGTTATGAGCTGGAGAGTGTGTCATACTCGGAATGGATCTTGAAATGTAGCAAGGTAGCGTTTGTGTGTCAAACACCAATGATAGGCTTTCGCCTCGAAGGAGTATTCTACAAAAATCAAGAGATTAACTCAGGGCTAGAGCTTTCGTATGTGATCATCAGGGGTATGCATGTAAGCATGATATCCAAAGACTTTGAAGTGCAAAATGAGAGGTCGAGTACCAAAGAATACATGTAAGTATGACACCCAAAGACTTTGAGGTGCAAAATGAGAGGTCGAGTGCCAAAGAATGCCTCCAAGGGGTCTTTTGAGGGATCGCTGCAGTTGGACATCGGTTGAAGATATACACTAATGTGGTAACATTGAACAACCTCACTTCATAGGTGCTTGGGGAGCTCTATTGCGGACAGTATAGAGTATGCCATGTTTAATTGATGCATATGCAAGGCCAACTTGAAAGTGTCAATCCAATGTTTTTTGGACAACAGGGCATACATGCAATGATGGGGCAGCCAAGGTACTTTGGTGGTGGCACTAGTTTCAATGCTATATGACACAACTCCTTATGAAACAATCAATGTGTGGTGTGCAAGGCCCAATGTATTCGGTTATGGCTAGTAATATGTATAACTCCATGTATAGTAATGTTAGCTTGATGTTGGGGTATAAGGTGGCAAGTTTGGCAATGCATGTATATAGCCCAATATGTTTGGGACTCATGGTATTAATGTTGGCCATGCAAATGCTCTGTATAGTCTTGATCATGAGGGAAATGCAGCTATTAATGCATATATGTAGCCCAATATGTTTGGGACTCATGGTATTAATGTTGGCCATGCAAATGCGGTGTATAGTCCTTGTCATGAGGGAAATGCAGCTATTAATGCATGCAATATATGGGAAAATGTATATTGGTATGACTGGAAGTATGGAAATTCTCATGCATAGTCATATTGCAATGGTCCAAAGTATGCAAACAAGAATGTTTCTTAATGTATCTAGCGCTCCTAGCATGTTAAGTACCCATGAGGGGTTAGTCAACTAGATGCAATGTTGTATATTAGTTAAGTTGGCATTGCAACATTGTGAAAGCATAAAGGATATTAACGCTCTAGAGGGAAAGGACCTAGAAGCTAGTGCAGGTTTTGGGGCATGAGGTAGAATTAAAGTTTCCATGTGCTTGTTGGTGAAGTTTTAGTATTGTTTCACCTATGATGGATGCAATGGATGGAGGAGGGTTACCAAGTAGACTATCCTCAATGATGCACTTTACCTTGATGTATTTTAGTTAGAGCCGACTTTGGATCATGCTCAGTTAGGTTCAACAAAGTAAGGGTCCAGAGTATTACCTAAGGCTCATGGGGGGGTAGCACTTCCACTCCTCGAGTAATGGACAACTCTTGTGTATAGTGGATCCTCGAGTAATCACTATGCATTAGTACGTATCATTCTATGATTATTAGAGATTGATTATCGGTTGCTGGTTTTTAGTTATGATTATCGATTTCAGTGGTATTTAGTTGGTTTAGTGCACAGCAGCATGTTTTATGAATGCCATTGATAGTTCAACCATGGGTTGTGCTTAGTTTATGCTTTGCTATGATTGTTTGGCTAGAACAGTTAATATGCTAACGGAAAATGCATTCTATGGGTTTCTATGTTTTATGTATGCTGGATGGAAAATTTCAGCAAGTCTTTGGTATTAGCATGGTTATGCAACATTGGCCAATGTTGTTTTTACTAGATGCCTTTTGGGAAATTCCAGTGTAGTTTGGTTTGCTTTGTAGTGTGATCGAGGATTTCAAGGGGGTAGTTTGTCACCAGGACATGAAATTTTATTACTTTGCTTAGCATTTGATTAAAAGTTAATCAAATGTACTAATGTGAGTGCACATGTGAGGGGTGCAAGTTAATTATTTCATAGTGTGGGACCTAGGGTCTTGAGATATCAGTTGATGCCAAGGCAAAAGTTGTAATAAGTTATGTCTGATAGGTACTAGGTGATACGCGGTGTGAGATTTGGGCCTAGATCAATTTATTGGCCACTAATGTCAATGGTGGTGATATTAAAGACTAGGCATTAATTAATTAATTAATGCCAGTCTAGGGGTCAATAACGGCTTAGGGACACTTGGGAGATAAATTGGCCTAGCGGATTTAATTATTGGCTTATGGAATCATTTTTTTGGACACTAGAATAATTATTAAATTAATTTTTAGAATTAATATTTTAAAAATTAATTTAATAAGTTGGATAATGTTGGAAAATGGAATTAGAAGGTTGCCACTTAGGCAAAACTTGCCCATGTAAGTGGGAAAGACGTTTTTGAGGTTAGAAGAGAGAGAAAGAGGGTCATTCGAACCTTGTGCAAGCTGGGAGGAAGAGAGAGAAGGCTGGTAGAGTTGCTACAACAGTGGATAGACCATTTTCAGCTAGCAAGAGGCCCTCCAAGAGCAGGTGACATGCCCTGAAGAGACTACAGAAATAGGTGATAGCAGTTTGAGGAATTGTTTTAGCCAAATGAATCGTATTCGGTGTGTTCCATTAGAGGAGATAGCTTTCATGGCTGTATAGACAGGGCAACAATTGATTTCTTCAATTTTCTCGCGATAGAAGTCTGAAATTTCTCTCTCTTTGACATTTTCTCTCATTCCACATCCATTTTTCAACTCCCCTTAGCATCTTTCAGAAGCTTGAGTCATTAGAGGTGGAGATATTGGAAATCTTTGTTGTAAATCCTAATTCACAGTAGAAATTAGGGTTTGATAGCCACTTGGGGATGTGTGCTCAGAATCGAGGGCCTAGGACTTGAATTCCAAGATATGAAATTAAAGAATTTTAGGGAGATTCAAGAGGCCAGCTAGCCAATGTCAATTTGGGGCTACATTTCTCTCACAAGAAGTAAGGTGAAGGTCAATCCTCGAGCAAACCAATGGGCAGATTGGTTTGAAGGCTTGTTGGTCATTTATGATAGCAAGAGGCAGTTGGAGAGTGAAGGAAATTCAAGGAATCTCATTGTATTTCATCCAAATTGCAATTCAAGATAAAGGGATACCACAAGGGCGCCAGTTTTGGGGCCAACAAGCTGTCCATTGTCTAAGATTAAAGTGGTAAAGTGTGCATTTCAATTTATGTGAATTAATTACTTGTTGTAATTAGTGTTAAATCAGGTTACTACCATCCTCTTTGAGGAGGAAGACTGGTTTTAGCCAACTTGTGCATGTTTGGTAAAAGCGTGATTGCCAAAGTGGATCATTTTGGGGAGTGGGAAGAGTAGCAGACGGAAGTGCCATAGGAGCACCATTAGGATGAGGATGAGGAGGATCGTAGTAATCATTGTGATGAGGAGGATTCTGGTTGATGCTTGCAGCTTTGGCCTGATTGATGGCCCATTTTGATTTGTATTTGCTCCATGTGTATTGGGCCTTGGTATCTATTATGTGCTATTTTGTCATTTTGATTTGATTTAGCCTTCTGCCATTTTGACTTTGTCAGAGTAGATTGTCTTCTTTGGTCCTTTTAGTATTTAGTAGGCATTATTTTGTGGTTAAGCAGCTAGCCACCCTCCACTAGCCTTTATTTATATGTTTCAGCTTTGTGCTCAACTAAAATTTAATCATCAATGCTAACTTGTCACATGAGTCATGACACATGTACTTGTTTACAGCTTATTTGGACTTTAATATTAAAAGTTAATCAGCTTTTCCTGGGCTATTTGTATCGTGTTATTAGTATGTATTAGTGTCAAGTTACACCTTTATATGTTACTTTGATGATGCACATTCTGAAAAGAGTCAATGTAAAAACTTTATTAATTTCAAAGTATATTTTGAATTTTTTCAATGCCATATTGGTCCCTCATCCCCCATCCCCTATTTTCAGCCCTCTCCATCACGTCCCCATCTCGATCATTGTCCCTGTCCCATGTCACTTGTGACTATGAGTTGAGCTAAAATTTGAAAGATTCTCATGGTTTTTGTGTCTTCATGTTTGAAGTTGTGACATCTTGTTTTCTATGCAGGAACTTCAAGATTTTCTTAAGGATTTGAAACAATGGGAGGATAGGGTGAAGGAGAAAGATAAGAAACTAAAAAGCCAAGCACAACATGAAGTGAAGGTAAAGTAGTAACCTGACATATCACAACCCTTGACATTCTCACTTCCAGAACTTACAATCCTCTCTTCATCATGATAGTGAAAGTTCCTTTTTAACTACTATCACATGCAGGAAGTCCCTCCTATTCGCGGACAGGCAATTTCCTCAATGACTAAACATATGACTCAACTTCCAAAATCAAGGAATGTTGGTCCTACAAGCTCAGAAAATGCAAAGACTGAAACAGTTAGAAACAAAGCTACAACAGCTGCAAGCCATACATATGATAAGTTCCGTGATAAATGGGACAAATTTGATGTGGTAATACTATCTGTATTTGCCAAAGGTGTTTCTGGATGGTTTTTCTTAAAAAATGTGTTTGGCTTAAAATCCTATCAAATCCGATACATGTTTCTCAATAAGCAGGATGCTGCACTTAGAGAAGTTGACAGAGAGAATGTGCCTAAATCAAGTCATCAAGAAGTGTCAGGGAAGTTTCAGAGTGGCCCAACTTCAGAAAAGAAGCCAGAAACAGCAAAGGAATTTAGTTACATTCAGACAGATGGGAAAAATGATAGTTTGAGAACCTTTCAGGGTCTCACTAGCTCTTCTTACTCATTAGAATCTTTCTCTGAAGCGACAGCAGAGAAAGAACTGGTAAACCTTTTATCCTCTAGGTGCTTTCTCAAATAAAGGGGATTGTTAAGCTCTGTTAAAAACAGAAGTTAAGATATTTAATTGTAACCTTTTATGATCATTGACTTAGCATTGATTTCAAGGATCACACCTAGCATTGACTACCATCCCCATTCCAGGGAAATCAATGCTTTAAAGAGAAGAAGTTTGTGAAAGCTATCGATCATTATTCTCAAAGTATAGCAATCCAACCTTCTGCAGTAGCATATGCAAACAGAGCCATGGCATACATAAAGATAAGAAGGTTTGTTGTCAGCTTCTCTAAGACTTCATGGCAATCAAATTTAAGTTGTTTCTCTCAGTGATAGTATTTATTTTCCTTCTGCATCTTTATATATGATCTTAAAGTCATTAAGAGGTGTTGATCTAAATTGAAAGGATCATATGCTGTAAAAGAGTAAACCATGGCTCACAAATGCATCTTATTTTGATCAGGTTCAAAGATGCTGAAATAGATTGTACTGAGGCGATTGCTTTAGATGATCGATATGTCAAAGCATATTCACGGCGAAGCACGGCAAGGAAGGAGTTAGGCTTGTTACTTGGGGCAGTTGAAGGTAACCATACCCTCTTTCTTGATATGGAATCTTAGAGGGGCTTCATCTAAGCCTGCCTTTAAACCATGTTCCTATATATTCACATTTCAATACAGCTGGCTTAAATGTTCAAGTTGTCTTCTTCTATTATTTTGAGGCTCTTTTAATTGTTGGAGGTAGGGGGATTGGATCACGTCTTCAATACAGCAGGGCATCCTGACACAAAATTTAGCAAGGTGTTGTAAGCATTTTCAATTTTACTAGAGTTGAGTGAAACCATGGAGCATTCTAACATTGAAATTGCAATTCTTCTTTTGTACTAGCAGCAGCTAAGGCAGCATCTTAATACCTTGAAACCCTCTTAAAACCTGTAAAATCCTGTCAGAGTAGCTTCAAGTATTTTAGCATATCTACTTGTGGGTGTTATGCAAAAAAATTGAAAATGACTTTCAAGCTTTCAGTTCTTGTTGCTACAAAAGAATTTAGGATGTGATGAAATTTACCAGATGACAAATAAATGAAAAGATCGCTTTCATTTTGCAGCACTAGTAGTTTGCACTAAATTAGAATAAATCCTTTGCCTGTTTCTTTTATGAACGTGTTTAAGCATAAGATAGAGTATAAGCCTTGGTGTAGAAAGACTTTTTGGGCACATGAGACTTCTAGCCATAGACAGTATTTCATAGATTCAGCAGGATGTTAGTCAGTCTTTCTCCCAAAGATGGTATTGTAAGGCACCCTCCATCCTCAACCTTAAAATCTTTCTCCTACTGGCCTGACAACTGCAGTGGCTGGCATCCAGATCTGGACAAGTTAATTTGTCGTACACAATTTACACTTGTTTGTATACCAGTATCGTAGGGTTAAGGTCGATGAATTGATATTTCATTATTTTGATGTTTGGAAACAGATGCAGAATTCGGACTACGGTTGGAGCCTGAAAGCAAAGAGCTGAAGCAGCAGTATCTGGAGGCTAAATCTTTATGTGAAAAGGTGAGATAAACAAGAATGTACATAGCAGCATGCAGCAAGAAACACCTTTTTGGAGGGAAATGAATATATTGGATGAGTCTTTATCCTAAAGCTTCTTACACATAAACTGTTGGATGACATGCATGGATAAGCATCAAGTTGTGGGCTCAAATGGTGCGTTCCTTAATTGAAGCCTTATTGGTGTAGATTAAGAATATGTCATTGTGTTGGTTTAAGGAACTAGAGAGATTATTGAAAAAGATAGGGCTCTTGTATCCCTTGTCTTTAAGGTGCATAAACAAGCTCTGAGAGGGCTTTCAATATGTGGCTTGCTCTATTTTAACTAGGGAGTTTCAGACCCTATTTAAATTGGGAGCCACGATCTTATTTGATTCGTAGTGGTGTGTAACCCATATTGATGTAATAAAAACCATGAAAGTGACCTCTCTATTGGTGACATGGTGCCATGCTTGGTGGATCACCAAAATAATTTGAAACTTAGCTACTACCATTTGCCTGGTTTTGAAAGGCAATCACAACTTGTATGCTTTTGAGGAGTTGGTGTCAGTTGTTGTCTTGTGTCAACCATACAGGTATCAGCTTCAAACCTTTGTTGTGTCAAGATATGGTAGGGTTTGCGGGGAGAAACACAATGTGTATGGCAAATACTATAACAAAGAAAACTCAGAAACACAGAAGAAGAATGATGATCATTTAATCATGCTAAATGAATCATGCAGAATGAACCATCTTGATACAATGGAGTGAGCCTTAGAGTGCCTATGTCTCTAGGACCAGTACCGAGGTGAGTGGAGCTTAGAGATCATTGCAGAGTTTTGGGTGATTAGATAGCAGCACTTGTGGATGAAGATGCTGCTCTATTAAGGGAGCAAAATGCAGTCCTCTGGGCAGTGGGGTGTGGGAGTAGACATTGGAACATGATGGATAACAATAGAGGGAGCTGCTAGAGAGTAAGAAGATGATGATCATTAGTCTGAGTGAGCTTTGGAAGCACAAGACCAGCTGGGTGACCTGCGGTAGACCAAAATGCAGCTGTAGCTGGTGGAAATAGGGCCAGGATCAGCAAATGCAAAGGCAGATGATGTGGTTGACTGACCAGACACATAGGATGTTGGGTGGCTGCTGGGACAGCAAAACACTGATCTTTCTAGCATTTAAGTTAGTTCACCAGCAAGGGAAACTTGGAAGTGCCTATCGTGGGGATGTGAAATCTTGAGATGCTTTAATATTGCTGATAACATTTGATTAATTTATTAGTTAAATATGCAAGGTTGTTTAGCACATGCTTCACAATGTTTCGTTGATGATTGATAAAGGTAATATGCGCGAAAGCAACTCATTGATGATTGACAGAGACCAATGTGATGTAAAAGCAATAAATGTGTAGCTACGTAAGAGGCCTCCTTATGCCATTTTATTGATGATTGACAGAGACCGATACGACGCAAAAGTAATAAATGCCATGCTATGTAGGAGGCCTCTTTACACGATTTCATTGATGATTGACAGATGCCGATACGGTAAGAAAGCTACTTGATGATTGATAGAGGTGGATACGGTGCTAAGGTAACAAATGAAACATTGTGCACATGGCAGTTATTTCTTGGCAATAGGCCAAGGACCCTAAGGATGTAGTGGGTGACTAGTGTCAAGGGCAAAAGTTGTGATAAGTTATGCTAGTTAGGCTTTGGGGGTCAGTTAGTGTTGGTTTTGACCCTAGGACAGTTGTTTGGTCAATAAGTGTTAGTTGTGACACTCAGGACTAGCGTTAATTAATTGATTAATGCCAGTCTAAAGGCCAATAGAGGTTGGGAACCACTCCAGGTTGCAAATGGCTTAGCCAATTTAATTATGGATTGTCACATTTAATTTTGGGTAGGGTCAGAAGGGTTGAAATAAATTTTCAGAGTTATTTAATTCTGAAATTAAATGGTTGGATAATGTTGAAATTTGGGTTTAGAAGATTGCCACTTGGCAAAAATGCCCATGCAAGATTGAAAACCGTTTTTGGGGGTTGGAAAGACGGATTCAATTCATTCAGCCTGCAAGAGAGAGGAAGGAGATGCTGTTGGTGTGATTTGCAGTTATTGGAGGACCATCTAAGGCTACCAGGGCCAGAAGAAGACCAAATTGGAGTAGGCGACAGCAGTTCTAGGCCTTTCAGGAGCTGGTGATAGCAGATTGGGGATGACAACAACAATTTGGGGCCTCCTGAGCAGTTGGTGAGAGCATTAAATGCTGTTTGGTACAGACAGCAATCAGAATTCAAACTTTCTTACGCGGAAATTTCTCTCTCTTCTAGCATTCTCTCACCTTCTTCAGCCTTTATTCAGTCATTCTCAACATTTCTTAGCCATTTGGAGCAGATCTCAGCCATATTTGGTGGTTAGCAAGAGGATTTCTGTTGTAAACCTTGAAATTCTACAGAAATTAGGGTTTGATAGCCACCTCGGGACTTGTGCCAATAGCAAAAGGCATCATACATTGAATGTAGCACTTGAAACTTGTGTAATTATCAAGGAATTCAGATGTCAGTCCATTCATTGTAAATTGGGGTAGCATTTAGCTAGTTTGTGGTTCCAGTCGTGCAAGTCTTGGGTGAAAAGTCAAGGGGCAAACGGCCTAACATACTTGCTGATTGTATGTACAATAAGGGGCTTTTGGATCAGCAAAGGAGATTGTGGAATCTCAACTTGTACACTGTCCATTAGCAATTAAAGATAAAGAAATACTGAAAGGGGTGCTAGTTTTGGGGCCAATTGGGTGTCTATCGTCCAAGATGTTAAGGTAGTGTATGCATTTCAGTTTATGCTTAGTTATTCATTGCCGTAATTAAGTGCTTGATCAGGTTTTACCACCCTATCCGAGGAGGAAGGTTGGTTTAAGTGCGTGATTGTAGAAGGAGGTGATGATAATGATAGACAGCAGGGCAAGTGTTTTTCCAGCTCTAGATCAAGCTAAAAGCCAGCAAAACAGGTCACCGCAGGCTGCAAATGGAAAACATAGGTTGGGCAGCACTCTAGACAGGGTGGCAAGCTGGGCAGCAGCCAGCTCGATCAGGGTGGTAGCACTAGCTGAGTTGGGTGGCAGCTGAACAGCTCCAATGGCAGTAGCAGCTCCCATGGGGTAGCATGCACTAGGTGTTGGAGACGAGAAGGGAGAGTGTGGATGGATAGATAGATGAGCGATATGATACAAAAAATAATGCCCATGCCCTATTTAAAGGCACATCAGACACTGATTTGTCTAGGGTGGTGCCTAGGCTCTCTCGAGTGGTGCTTGGATACTAGTGAATGCCAAATAATACAAATAAACCCTTTTTGGGGCTGTAAATGGAGACCAAAACCAGGAATTAATGCGATACAATTATTTGTTAATGCAATTAGCGACTTTGGTTGCTCAACATGCTGGCCTAGTTAAACTGACGGTGAAACTCAGTCTTTTGTTGCTTAAAATGTAAAGTATATTGAAAAAAAAAGGTGATATGTAGTACATGTAAAAAGTTTGGTCATGTCATTGAGGAATGCTGCATAAGCTCATATGAATAACATCTTGGATTCGTACTAAATAAACATTATTTTTCAGCACATGGATCATGTATACTAGCGACTTAGTCTCATGACATTGGTACTTTGACATTGGTGCTTTTGTGGAGATCACTTCAATGAGAGGTTATTTGCTTCTTTTGCAAAACACACTCAAGTAGAGTTGTCATATATGTAAATAATGTTTCTTATGCCATTAAAGGATTGCCAATGTGCATATTGTGGGAGTGAATGGTGACTTTATCACTTGTAGAGAAGTTGAGTATGTTATCAGTATTAAATAGAATCTTTGTTTAGTTTTGACAATTTTAGCTCATCATTATTGTGTGTAGTTCTTAGATGAGAAAATGTGTGGTGCATGATTGTCATGATGGGGATGTTATTGTCATCTTTTGTTGCTTAAAATGTAAAGTATATTGGAAAAAAGAGAGGCATGTAGTACATGTAAAAAGTTTGGTCATATCATTGAGGAATGCTGCATAAGCTCATATGAATAACATGTTGAATTCATACTAGATAAACATTATTTTTCAGCACATGCATCATGTATACTAGCGACTCATGACATTGGTGCTTTTGTGGAGATCACTTCAATACAAGAGGTTATTTGCTTCTTTGCAAAACACACTCAAAGTACAAACTTGTGCTTGCTTGTGGACATGGCTTCTCTCAAGGCAAAAAGTTTATAACTCTTGATGATGTGGAGTCTTTTGCTAATGCGAATGAGTAGACACATATTGCTGTTGCTGATTATCAAGAATTAGGATGCTTTGGATCTTGCAAATGCAGATTGTGATGATGTTATGCCTTTGTTATGTAATGTGAATGGTAGTCTTTTTGCGAGTCTTGTGGGCTGCTACTAGTAGCAACCATACACGATTTGTATGCTACTTTGAGAGACTTTTAGGTTCCCATATTTTGTCCTTTTACTTGTAGCTTGTGCCACATTAGGCGATCTTAATGCTTCTTGACTTTTTAAGCTAGTTTGACCTTGGATGTGGGGCTTGGGCACAATTTGGGTCTTATGTGCCATTTCAATGTAACTGATCTATCATTTGTAAAATAGGCTTTCATATGTTTCTGAATGTATACGTATTCTTTTGAATTTTTTTTGTAAATTATACACCAAAGTTAATAATTTCATAGGTATATATATTATGTATATAATAGAAGTTGTTCATACATCATATGGACTTGTCCATAACGTATGGTTCATATTATATCATACCATACCATATGGGTTCATACTAAAAAAATAGCTTTAGTTTTTTCCTTCCCTATTGGAATGACTATTGGGGTGCAATTACTTGTTTTGTTTTTGACCATTTGTGATTTTTTAATTGTCTTTCATGTTGGATCTGTACATAAGAGCCTCAAGGCTTAAGCCTCTTCGATCAAGCATCACACTATCACTCTTTCCCCCTTGATAAGTTGGAGACTGTCTGATTATCCACATTGGGGAAGTCTTCTTTGTTCTAAAATAAATCTTTAAAAAATTGATTTTAAACAAACTTATAAAAGAAAAAAAAGACCGAATTGTCATTTTCTTCCTTATCGTTTTCTTATTCTTGTTCTTGTTCTTTCTCCTCTCGCCATCGCCCTCCCTACTCTCCTCTTCTCCTCTCCCTCTATTCTCTTTCCTTGCTCCTCCACTCCTCCTCCTCTTGGAATCCATCTTTCCCCTTCTCCTCCTCGCCCTCCTCGCGATTGGACACTAGTGCTGTCGTGACTCATGTCCCACATTGAACTTTCTTGTAGTTCTGTTGGAGGTGGCAGATGGTTGTGTGTAATGTTCTAAGATAGCTTGAAGCTGTTCTAGGTGTTCTATCCAAGTCTTATCTGTGTAGAGGCCATCCACGAATACTTCCAACCATTTTCAGAGCATGTCCTTGAAAATGCTACACAAGCCATTGGAAGGTGGTAAGAGCATCGATTTCAACACTTTTCTTTTCTATATCTAATTCTAGTGCATGTTGTGCATGTTGTAGAGTTTTTGGTTAGGTACCCTCTTGTGCTTACCTTGTACTTTAATGACAATTTTATTTTGGCTTTAGAGTTCAAACATGGATTATATAATCTATTCTCCAAAATAATCAAGCTAAAGAAAAAACATACTTTTATTGTACCGTATCTTATGAAATCTTAAGGTACTTTTAGTATTGTATGATACCCTATCGTACCATACCTTTTGTACTTGACAATTGTGTCCCTTACGTTCTTGCTCTCCTTGTAGCTCCATTGTAACAAATCTTTTATATATCAATTATTACAAAGACATATTGGCTCAATGATTCCAAATTAAATTGATGCTCATGTACTTTGAAAGGTGATTTCTATTATTTAAGTGTTTCAAAATATGATTAAATGTTTATCTTTTATTTAAGGGCGGCCAATGGCCAAAACGCCCTATAATTATACTTAGATCGTCATTGATGAGATGCCAAAGAGAAATTAAAAGTTTAGTTGGGCTGTCAGATTGACTAGAAAGCTCAGATGACTAAGATTTTCACACTTAGAGTCACATTGACTAGAAGCCCATATAATGAGTGGTTTTAGAAAGTGAAACAAATTTCATGAATGAAGCTCTTCAGAATCTAAATTTGGTGACTTCTAAAATTTAGGAGGTTACTATTTTTGGGAGTTGCTCAAATGAAAATTCTTTTGCGTTAAAGGCTCTGGAATTTTGCAAGGAATAATTTTGTCTTCAATAACTATCTCAAATTCTTAACCATTGGAGAGATTTTTAGAGTTGAAGGTTTGGAAGCCTCTTTCTCTAGAAAAGTGACATGTGGCGTCTAGAAGAGAACATGTGTCATTTTGAAGAGCAAGTGCCTCTACAGTTGTCATTTTCAGTAAATACTTGTCATTTATAGTTTGTACTTTTTACTTGAGCACCCAAGCCCTACACCTATATATTGGAGATCTCTCTTTAAATTTGGAATAAGCTCTCATGCTAAAATTTTAGTCACATGCTTTGTATTCTCCTATGTATCTCTAATCCAAGAAGCACTTTCTACTTAGTTTGATCTAATTTAAGCACTAAAGAAAAAAATCAGCTTGCTGCTCGAGTTAATAGAAATCGGGATTTCAAAACTCTAATTTTCAGAATTGTAGCAAATTAGTCCTTTTATATATGATTTAGGCACTTAGTGTCCATGGTTTTATTTCAATTAATTCTTGTAAAGGGGGAGGGGTTGGTTCCCCTCTCAACGTGGTGTCGAATCTTCTCTTTGTCTCTCTGTCTCTGTCTTTGCCTCTCTGTCTCTCTGTCTCTCTCTCCTAATTTTCATGGTGATAATTAATCAAGTTGGATAAGTTTAAAGTATTGCCATTTTCACATTCTTTCTGGTGCTTACATTGGTATCAGAGCAAGGACTTTTTTTTGTAAGAACTTTTGGGTGACGATCTTTGGGCCCAACTTTCTCACCAGATCAAGAGGGGTTGATTGATTGGTCTACTCTAGCATTGATCCCATTGCTTTTTATGCATCCACATCACATTTACCTTCATTTAGGACTATCTTCCCATCTCACCGTATGCAATGGTGGGCCCACACTTAGCATTTCATTTTTAAGTCTTTCACTGCATTTACAAACATATACAATTTCTGTTATTGCACTTGTTTATTCAGTTTATTTTTTATTTCAGTTTTGCTTTTCTTTTTAGAGCATCTCACTACTGACCTTTGTAATTGCAGATTTTACTCTCTTTTGCAAACTTTGTTTTCAGTATAGGGCTAACATCCAGGTTTGTCTAGAACTTCTTGGGCTGGAGACATGGGATGCGCACTGTTCCATTCATAGTTCCATCTTTGTAGGAGTTTTACTCTTCTAACAGCATGGAGACTTCCCCTCACGAGACGGATTGTATAGTATCTCTTTTGATGCTATCATGGCGGTGACTTCTACCTCACTCTTCTAGTTGGGATGCTTCTTTTCATTATGGTTCTCGGTACCACATGAAGACCGACATTTGGCTGCCATTTTAGGTTGAGAGGAGGTTTCTACTCTTCTTGGTATTCTATAGGTTTTGATACTTGTCTTCGGCATTGGCCTTTCCCCCCTCCCGCCCCCCCAATTGTACCTTCACCCTTTGCATTGTATGATTTCATCATCTTTATACTAGGGTGCTTGGGCAAGTGAACAATTTTTCCACGAGGGACACTGTCCAAGTGGCACCTGTTGGATAAGCATTTCACAGCATGTAGCATACTCATTGTGCAAAGCACCACTAGATGGATCCTCCGCTGTTTCCATTGGCTGTTTGTTCACACACCCCCCCTTCCCTCCTCCCCCCCCTTCCCTTCCATTACTTCATCACCATTCCCTCGTCATCGACATCCTTGAGTGGATGGGTAACTTGTTTGTTTCGTGATGGGTTGACCATTCCTTTTCATTTACTCGTCTTCTCCTCAATTGACTGCAAACCATCTCTTGCTTAAACCAAAAAAATAAAAAATAAAAAAATCAATGTTCATTGTAGTTCCGTCCACCTTTGTAGGGCTTGATAGGTTAGGTCATTGGATAGCCGACGTGCATCCTTTGTCTAATGCTCTAGCCTCTTTGGGGTGATTACTTTGGTAAGATAATGATCGCCTTTGTAGTCTTGGTAGGTAGCCATCGTGCACCCTTTGTCTGATACCTTGGCTGCTTTTGGGTGGGATGCCTTGGGAAAAATGGGTTGGCCTTCTTTTCTCACCTTTTTTTTGGGCTTGAGAGGGGGTATTGAGTTAAGAAATGCATTCCATGTTGTTTAGCCAGTTAAACATTCCCAAAACAAGCTTAATTTACTGAAAATGCTAAAACAGGAAGCGGTTTGAGAGAGTTCAATGAAACTCTAATTTGGGAGGGTCCATCCTTATCTATAAATAGAGAGGCTGCTCCCATTCAGTCTCGATCTCTTCCGTGTAGATTTCTCACCCTTGTGTGTAGATCTCAGCCATTAGTCTTCCGCCATGTGGTGGTCTAGCCTTCGCGATTGTTGCTATCACCTCGTTCTACTGTTGCGTTTTACTGCGGCGTTCTATCATGATGTTTTATCGTGGTGTTCTACTACTACATTTTGCTGCTTCGCCCACATCATTAGGCATCATCCTCTGTAGTCTCCTCATACTCTGATGATTAGTGTTTGGTGCTTCTCTTACTCCGTCACTCTGATTGGTGGTCACAACACTTGGGATCCGTCTTCGGTGGATGTCACTCTCCGACATACTACTCTGCCCTTAGGCACTCTGTATACTCTTACATTTATTTACAACATTCATTCACTTCAGAGTTCTATTCTTTCTATCCCTTCTTCTGTTTGTATTTGAGTTTTGAGTTTTGCGCTTAGGGTGAGTTTTTGCTTTTTATGTTCGTGTTTGCTCGTTGTGCTTTTGTCATACTCGTACACTCTGTGTTCCTTAGTGCAAACCCTAGTAGTGCCTCCACTCTCTTCTTTATACCTAATACTTTGGAAGCAACCCAAGATGCGGCCTTAGAAGTTGAAGGACTGCATATGCCATGGATGCTTAGTAAAGCCTCAAAAGAAGAATCATAAAGGAAGATGACCAAGATGTTTGATCGTAAGAATTCAAATAAACCAAAACCAAAGCATAAAGATGGAGGTAGACCACCTTTGCCATCCAAAAAGAAGCTAACATATCAGCAATTAGCAGAATATACAAGAGAAGGATGATGCTTCTCTTGTGGATAAAAAGGACACATTGTTGGTCAATGTTCTAATAAGGCAAAGAAGAAAGACCAGTCCCTAAAGACACCTTGCAAATGTTGTCCCTAAGGAATCCTTGCAAACAACAGGATGAAACTTCGTCAGATAAAAGGAAGCTTTTTATGGCTTGGGATAAGATTGCTAATCAACCCATTCTCATTCATTTTGATACAGGGCCCATATATCATTATATCCATCCTCGGATTGTTGAAGCTCTATATCTACCAAAGGAGAGGTTTGGAACACTAGAAATGTTAGGTGCTGCTTTTCAAGGAATGGAGTTTGAAGTTACTCCCATTATTGGGAAACTACAAATTGAGATAGGAGATTATGTAGATCATGAGAGTTTTATCATTGGAGATCTTAGTCATTGTGATGTGGTATTAGGAATATAGATTCCAATTTTGCCTTCCTATGATGGAAAGAGCTTGGTATAGAAGAATAGATCCAGCCATTGATCGGAATCAAAATAAGTTTAGATTCTCTTTCAAGGGTAAAAATATATATTTTGATGTGGGAGTGGAAAGCAACTCTATTTCCATCTTATCCCATGTACAAATTTGTAAAACAATGAAAAAGTCTATTTTCTCGTAGTTGATTTTTGTCAAAGTTTCTAACAAAGAGTTTAGAATTGAAGAGTTCATCTTAGATACGAATGAGGACCGAATGAGTTTCTTAAAGGAGTAGGAAGATTGTTTTGTAGACACTTTACCTGAAAATATACCACCAAAGAGGCCAGAAGATCATTATATTGATCTCATTCCTAGGAGCTCATCTCCAAATAGACTATCCTATCGTGTGAGTCTAGCACAAGAGGAGATTATGAAGCAAGTGAATGGGCTCTTAGAGAAAGGTCTAATAAGACCTAGTTCCTTACCTTTTTGCTCTCTAGTTCTCTTAGTGCAGAAGAAAGATGGATCTTGGCGTATGTGTGTGGACTACGGGGTCCTCAACAAAATTACAATTCAGAATAGGTTTCCCATTCCAAGAATTAATGATATCTTGGATAGATTAGATGGATCCAAAGTATTTAGCTGGATTGACTTGAAGAGTGGCTACCATCAGATAATAATTGCTCTTTAAGATATTCATAAAATAACATTCAGGATAACTTTTGGTTTGTATAAGCTTCTTGTCCTATCATTTGGTCTTATCAATACTTCTGTAACCTTTAATAGAATGATGAAAATAATCTTTAAAGCATATTAAAAGTTTACATGTACTTTCTTTGATGATATTTTAGTTCATTCAAAAGATGAAGAAGAGCATAAGTAACACTTGAAAATAGTATTTCAAGAACTATGCAAACACAAACTTTCTATGAATGGCAAAAAGAGCGAATTTTTCCTAGAAGAGATTCACTACTTGGATTATATTGTTTCCAAAGATGGGATTCGAATGGATCTAGAAAAAGTCAAGGCTATTGTAGAATGGCCAGAATTGACTTGTATTTATGAAGCTTGAAGTTTCTTGGGATTATGCTCTTATCACAAGAGATTCATTAAATGGTTTGTTGTAGTTGCTAGACCATTGCATGATTTAATCAAGAAAGTAGTGGTATTCTGATAGACCAAACTAGAGAAAAAAGCTTTTGAAGCTCTAAAGTTCTGTATCAGCAAAGGATCTATTTTGATTATACCTAATTTGTCGAAACATTTCTTTGTGGAATGTGATGCTTCAAGAGAGTGCATTGGTGCAATCTTTAACTAGAAAGGACATGCAGTTGCTTATACAAGTAGAAGGTTGCAAAATGTAGAAAAGAATGCTACTACCTATGAAAAGGAGTTAATGGCCATCGTTCAAGCTTTAAAAGATTGGAGACACTATTTTTTAGGTGGAGAATTCCTCATTAAGGTGGACCATGACAATTTGAGACATTTTCTCAACCAACCAAAGATTTTTAAAAAGCATATTCGATGGGTCAATTATTTAGCTTAATTTAGCTTTTAAATACTACATATTATTGGGAAGCAAAACAAGGTAGTTGATGCCTTGTCAAGAAGACCTTAGATTCATGCAATGTCCATGATTTATCATATAGATTTCACTAGTATGAGAGACATGTATTCTTCTGATGAAGATTTTAAAATCATCTAGGAGAGTTTACAACTTGGTAAAAGGGTAAACTCTTATGTTGATTTTTTTGATGGAGAATAAGTTATGTTTTACTAAAGATTATAGGCCTAAAGTAATGGAAGAATGCCATGTGGTTCCATACATGGCTCATTGTGGTATTTGGGCCACAACCAAGGTACTTGAAATGTGTTTTTTTTGGCTAAGTCTTCGACAAGACATTGAATAATTTATTAAAGAATGTCTTTTGTGTCAAAATATTAAGTTTGATCCCCAAGAATTTGCAGGGCTTTTGCAACTATTACCGATTCCGAGCCAACCTTGGGAAAGCATGGCTATGGATTTTATTTTTGGCTTGTCAAAATCAGCAAATGGCAATGATGACATATGGACTTATTGACAGGTTTAGCAAACATGCTCATTTTATTCCAATCAAGAAGACCATCAAGTCTCAATACAAAGCTAGAATATTTATTCAACAAATCTTTAAGTATCACGGGCTATCATAATTCATTGTGGGTGATAGAGATCTATGAATCACTAGTCTCTTTTGGCGATCTTTTTTTGAAAATTTGGGTGTAAAGCTTATCTTTTCTTCTTATTATCATTCTCAAACAGATGGTCAAAGTGAGATAGCGAATCTCACTATATTGGATATACTGAAGTGCTATTGCCATAAAGCCAACCAATGATAGAAAAAGCATTTGCCTTTGGTAGAATATGCCTGTAATAATATAGTTCATACTTCTATAGCTAAAGCACCATTTGGGATCATATATGGAAAAACACTCTTATTACCTATTTTTAAAAATAAGGAGATATATCATGCTGATGAGTTTGTGTGTGATATGGATACAACTTTTCGCCCGACTGAGACGAGCTATCCAAAGATCTGAAAAAAAACAAAAGAAAGCAGCAGATAAACATCGAAGGCAATTGATTTTATAAGAATGAGATTGGATGTAGCTGAAATTTGACAAAGCCCATCTAAGAGGCTCTAATAAGCCTTCATCCCAAGTCACTAATCTTGTAGTAAGAAATTATAGGCCATTTCAAGTCATTGAAAAGATTAATGATGTTTGTTACAGGTTATAACTTTCAGAGTATTGGAGAATTCACAATGCTTTTCATATCCATCTCCTGAAGTCTTATGAAGGGTCTCCACCATTGGAACTTATAATAGAGAATCTATTTGAAGTAGATGAATAAGAGGAGATACTTTAACCAGAGCAAATAGTCTTTCATATGATTAGGAAACGAGGAAAAAACATTTTTAGAAAATTCCTTTTGAAATTTAAAAATTACTCTCATTTAGATTCTAAATGGATGCCAGAAGAGTATTTTAAAGACTATCCAGAGATCCTCAGCTTATGAAGAAGCTGTAGGATCAAAAATACTTCAAGCAACATCTTGAGGACAAGACAGATTTCAAGAGAGAGGGATGTAACAAAGCTTTTATATATCAATTGTTACCGAGATATATTGGCTGAATGATTCCGAATTAATTTGATGCTTATGTACTTCGAAAGGTGGTTTGTATTATTTAAGTATTTCACAATATGATTAGATATTCATCTTTCTATTTAAGGGCGGCAAATGGCCAGAATACCCTATAATTATACTTGGATCATCATTGATGGGATATCCAAGAGAAATTAAAAGTTTAGTCGGGTGGTCAGATTGACCAGAAAGCTTAGATGACTAAGACTTTTACACTCAGATAGTCACATTGACTAGAACGAGACTGCCTCATGAGGAAAATCATAAGGGCTATCAGAAGCATGAAGAGAAGGACAGTGCGACGCCTATAATGAGTGGTTTCAGAAAGTGAAACCAGATGCTCACAATTGAAGAAATAAACCATGAACCGGTAAACCTATATAATGAAGCTCTCCAGATGCTAAATTTGGCGACACCTAAAATTTAGGAGGTTACTATTTTGGAAGTTGCTCAAATGGAAATTCTGTTTGTATCAAAGGCTACAGAATTTCGCAAGAAGCAATTTTGTCTTCAACAATTATCTCAAATTCTTAACCATTGGAGAGATTTTTAGAGTAGAATGTTTGGAAGCTTTTTTCTAGAAAGTGACATGTGGCATTTAGAATAGAATATGTGTCATTTTGAAGGACAAGTGTCCGTACACTTGTCATTTTCAATAAATACTTGTCATTTGTAGTTAGTAATTTTCACTTTTGAGCACCCAAGCCCCACACCTATATATTGAAGATCTCTCTTTTCATTTGGAATAAATTCTCATGCTAAAATTTCAGCCACATGCTTTGTATTCTCCTATCTATCTCTCATCCAAGAAGCACTTTCTACTTAGTTTGATCTAATCGAAGCACTAAAGAAGAAAATCAGCTTGCGGCCTGAGTTTGCAGAAATTAGGGTTTCAAAACCCTAATTTTCAGAATTGTAGCAAATTAGCCCTTTTGTATATGGTTCAGGCACTTGGTGTCCATGGTTTTGTTTCAATTAATTGCTATAAAGGGGGAGGGGCTGGTTCCCCTCTCAACGTGGTGTCGACTCTCCTCTCTCTCTCTCTCTCTCTCTCTCTCTCTTTGTCTCTCTCTTCTAATTTTCATGGTGATAATCGATCAAGTTTGTTACGTTCAAAGTATTGTCATTCTCACGTTCTTCCCAGCGTTTACATCCATTCTCATTGCTCAAGGCCTATTCCCATTCTCGTTCCCATTCCTTGGCTACTATGGTGGCAAAGTGTAAATTTTGGTTTCTCATGGAGAGGGCACAATTGTAAAATTATACGTTGCAGTGAACAAAATCTGAGCAAAGAATAGAGAGTACACAACACATCAGAGAAGAAGTAAAAAGTCATTTTTAGAAAATAAAGCGATACAAATGATGCCTTTGTCCTCGTTTGTGCTTGTGCAATGAAGCTTAAATGGTGATCTAGATAGATTCTAGGTGAAGAGCTTAAAGCTTGCCAGATGATCTTTCATTGGATGAAGGCATGAAGATGTTGAGGTGGATGAATGGATGATGACGGTTCTAGAGGGTCTCTTTTTTATAGCTCCCAAAGTAGTAGCGGGCATGACTAAAATACAATATTATTAACCTTCGTTAGCTAGGTAGGGAATATTTTGGGTGGATATATTGTGTTTGTAGTTGCTTGTAGTTGCGTAGGGGTTGGCACTGCTTGCCCCCAACTCTGTTGTCCCTAGGATCCAAAATAGGGGCTCACCTTAACGAGGCATGGAATGCCGAAAGTCCATTGTGAGTCACACGTGTTTTGGATGCTTGCATATGCTTTTATACCGTGTCAAATAGGCACTAGTTAGGAGAAGGCCAATAAATGTATCTTTATGCAGTATAACTTAGAGAGCAAGGGTTGCTTGCAAGATCGTTGTAACTAAGATAAAACAGTTTATTTGAAGCCAACTAGGAGTTTAGAATATCTCGGAATAGACAAGTCTAAGATAGTTGTGCATGCAAAAGAAGCTAGATCATTAGAGTTCTGATGTAAACGTTAAGACCCAAAATAGTTGTGCATGCAAGAAAGCTAGGTATGCTAGAGCTAAAATATAACAATTATTTTACTTGGTATTTAATTAGAGGCAACAGGAAAAGTAACGACCTTATAAGGGGAATTGGTGATTTGGTTATCAGGGTAACTACTTTTGTTATTCTCATTTTGTTGCACAGTCTGTTTATTATGCTGTCTGTAAACTGTTTCCTTTCTTTCTTGGCAGAAAATAGCTGTGAAGGAGGAAGTGAAATTGCCGCTTCATATAGAAGAAGTGAAGTCTCAATCAACTGGGCAAGGAGATAGTAAAAGAAAAACTGCTTTGGACAACAGCAGTCAGGTGGTTGCCACTGGAGTATCAGGTCAACATATTTCTAAAGTTTTAGCACAGCCTGCCAATGGGGAAAAGCCCCAGACAAGCACAGCAGCAACAATAATGCAGGTGTAACTTAATGAACCCTTGAGAATATAGTGTGCTACTGGCTGATGGACCTTTCTGGAACACTTGATTGTATATTGTTTGCATTTCTTATCTGACCTACTATGCGTTATCTTTCGTGCATTTATTTACATTAAAAAAGAAAAACCTTAATGACATCGTTAGATTGAAGTATCTGGAAGTTTCATTTATATGGAAGAAGGGACAGTTATTCTGAAGTTTTGAATCCACTTGTGTATGGACTTCTGAAAAGATTTTGAAGAAGTAAATGGCTCAAAGTAAGGGTATCTTAAGAGTTAAGGATTTTTTTTTGGGTCTGGAAGCTTATTCAAAAGGTCACTTGGTAAAATGCAGTCTTTGGAGAATCACCGCAAGTCCACCCGCTCTGTAAATGATGTGACAGTGCAGGCTTTAGCTGCTGCACGGCTAGCTACAGACACTCCTCTTGTTGCTCCTAAAACTTTCTATGAATTTGAGGCCATGTGGAAAAGCTTTTCCGGAAATATGGCTCAACAAGCTGAACTTCTCAAGGTATTTGAGCAAGTTGATGGTGTCTTATGCCTCCTAACTGCCAGCTCAAATGTCTTTTTGCATTTTGATGGCTTATTGCTGCATGGTTTAAAATCTTTGTACTCACAGTAAGAAGAAAATGCTTCTGACTGAATTCGACAGGTAATGACTCCATCAAATTTTCCCAGCCTTTTCAAGGACAATCTCAGCCCAAATCTTTTGTCAGGGATTATACGCTCTCTTGAACACCTTTTCCCGTATGACCTTTCAAATCTCACTTGTGATTCAGTTTTGAAGCAGTCCCTTTTATGGTTTATTGTTACCTTTTTCAATCAAATGTGCTATGAAAACCTATGTATAGCATTTCTACAAACTTTTAACAGCATCTTTTCTTCCTTGAACTTATGACTATTAGGGATAATGCAAGTCATGCAGTTGGAATTCTGGAAAGCTTACCTAATGTTAGGCGTTTCAATATGGCTCTTATGTGCTTGACAAGCAAAGAGAAAACAGGTAAGCTTTTTTCTTTGGTTGAAGGCCTTGCTGCTCGTTTCTAAATCCAGGGTGCAAATAATGTCCTTTCTGAAAGTTACTTTTTTTTGGGGACGAATTTGTTCCCTTTTTAAATGTATATATTGTGGACTGAATTTTCAGAAAACAGTAAACTAGTGCAGCAGATAAAGCATTGCATTGTGCCAGAAATTGGGAGAGCAAGTGATTAATTCCCATGACATGCTTCTTGCTAGGTTCACTTAAGTATTCATGTGCTATGTTTCATAATTGATTTGTAGCTGAGGCTTCTCACTGCTTTGCATTTTTGACTGCTTCTCCAAAAGGTATGTTCTCCACTGCTAGACAGAACATTGACACACATTACTCTTATGGAATCTTGCTTTCCAGTATCGCTTTGCTGCTCAACTGTATTATCTTAAATGGTCTTGAAGTCCAAAGTACCATTGTGGAAGCCATTTTTCCTCCTCTACCTAAGCAGAGGTAGCCCTTTTGTTGATGTATTTCTCAGAACAGATTTCTGCTCTCAGATTGAAACAAAGAAGTGAAGTCCTCTTCACTTTCCATGTGAGAAAAGCAGTATCGCACTGAGAATTTGCACACCACATTGATCATCCTCACTGAACCATGTCGACACTCCATCTGCTTTAGTATCTTGTTGTCATAGCTGCATCCTTATCCTCATCAAATACTCTTTAACTTACATTTCTCGTAGCCTTGCAAAGTTTGGGGATCACAATTGATAGTCTTGTTCTCTAATAGCACATCCGATAAGAACGCTTTTAACTGATGTTGTTCCAGCTTTGTTCTTAGGCTTTGTCTTATGAACATGTGCAACACTCCCAAACACAGGCAAATGAGATACATTAGGGCTGATGCCTGAAAATGCTTTGCGATACTTGCTGGACAAAAAACTGTTTTTTTGCCAGATTCTACTGTAAATCTTGTACTTACGTTCTTGGCCTTTAGTTATCCTTTAACGTGCTGGCAAAGTTTCCTATTTCTTCTTGCTGCGACACTGTTTTGCTGTGGAGTGTATGTTGTTGTAAGCGGATAATGAATTCCATCCACTTTCAAAACTTATCACATATGTTGGAATTGTACTATCTCCACCATAACCATTGTTAAATATATTGTTTTTGATCCTGGATGGTACTGAAGCTTGCTTTTAACTCTTTAAAGCAATCTTCTGCCTCAAACTCCTGTGTCTACTCTTCAGGAAAGGGCACCTTGTGCTTACCCCAACTTGAAGGTTCATGTGCCACTGAATTCTCAAGAGTTCAGGCCATCTTTTAACCATACCTCTTTCCAAGTATAAGGTTGAAGTTGCCATAGCTTAAATGCCAATATATTTGGTGCCAAAGGTGACTTGTTCCACCCAACAATGATATATTACTGATTTGATACTACTTCAAGCTGATATGGTTTATCTTTGGTATGCACAGCATCCTCATTACAAATTTATTCAGGAATAAGTGAAGTATTGGTAATGTCCTGACTCACTAGAGAGAGTTGGATGGAAGTATCACCACATCCTTTCAAGTGTGAGTTCACATCACTGACACTTTTCATTTGCTCCTATACAAAATCCAAAACCATTCCTTGTGGAAAGCCATATATGAAGAGGTTCCAAAATCAAGTTACCCGCCTGCACCATCTTTTTTGTTGAACCTCTAAAAAGCATCTCTTCCTTGCCTTGTTTTTTGACCTATAAAATTGTGAATTACTGTTGTGAGTTGGTTATTCTAGCCTCTTCCTCTCCTATGGCAAATGTTGTCGATTTTGTTTGATAAGGCATTGAATTTTAATGTGCCCCTCCTTGCCAAAATGCTGACAAGATCTGTTATGTTTATGAATAATATTTTTACTGGTTTGTAACCTCTTCATAGTTGCAAGAAACATCTTTGGGTCTTGAATGAAAACATCATTTTGATATGACAAGTTTCTAGAAACATATTTTTAGATGGTTAGTTTGGTTTTTTTGGGGGAACCCCAAGTCTACTGGTGCATCCTTTTGTTTCTGCCTTTGTGTTTCATAAGTTTCACACCTGCATTTCCAACCTTGAACCTCTATTTTATTGCCTTTGTTTTCAGCCTTAAAGTCACTCCTTGCATGCTTCATGATTGCTTCTTCTCCCTCTTATCTCCCTTATTTATTTTTCTCTACAGCCCCTCTCTAATATTTGCAGCCATCCATGCGAGAAACAATTCATGGAGTCTCACAAAGAAATTAAGTCCTATGGAGGCAATAATAACCCTCAACTCTCACTGGCAGCTAGCAGCTTCTCAGTATTGACTGTAACATATTTGTTGGGATATTCTGCTAGTTACAAAGGCTTATTGGATAACCAAAGCTCCCTTATATGGCCATGTATGGAAAGTGGAAAGGGCACTAGGACTTGCTGTCAGAGTGCAGCAGTGCGGACGTGTATGACTGAGACTGAGAGATAGAGTGAACATGGAGAGAAGACAGGGAGAGAAAGAGATGGAACAACACAGATCTGCAATATGAAGAATGCTGAATAAGGAATGCAGATATGTACACGGGTGCAGTGCGTATGTTTGCGTATCTCCTCCTCGATAGCCGAGTGTGTGTAGGTAGGCAGATATATATAGGCCCAAAATCTGGTACAGTTCGGCTGCATTAAATGCCGACTGTGCAGAAAACTGTCTGACTGTGCAGATAGACTGTCTGACTGTTGGCGTGGCCTGTCTGACTGCTGATGTGGCATCCTACGTTGACTGCCACGTGTGAAACTGCCTTGCGCTGCCACATGGCACTCCAGCAATAAATGCGATGTCTGTACAGGATGTACAAACTGCCACGTGGGACCTGCAGTACACAAACTTTGACAAACTGCTTTTGAATTCCTGTGTGACTAGAAAATGCATGAACACTGCCTAATATGACACATGCCTGTCGAGGGGATGACCGTATCTCTAACAGATCTTGGACATGGCATGAGGCTGAGGGATTTGGAATGCGGTTGAAGTAAAGCTTGGGGAAGCACCTTCGTAAACAAATTTGCTAGGTTGTCCTCTCTATCTTGCAGTAAACCACATCGATAGTCTCATCTAGAAGCTTCTCCCGAATGAAATATTACTGTATCTCAATGTGCTTTGTCCTAGCATGAAACATTGGGTTATGCGCAAAGGCAATGCAACTTTCATTGTTACAATGAAGTATAGTAGGACTTGTTTGTTGGCAACCAAGCTCCTCCGGTAACCTCCGAAGCCACACCTCTTTTATGTGGTGGAAGACGCCACTTGATACTCTGCCTTAGTTGAAGGTAAGGCAACAGTGCATTGCTTCTTACTGCTCCATGAAAAGACAGTTCACACTTCAGATACTCTGCCTTATATGTGGTGGGTTAGAGAAAAGATAGTTCACACTTCCACCTATATGGCCCGATTGGGCGCCTGTGACTAGAACTCACGCATATCACGGTTAGACTCGCACACAGAAATGATTGATGCCTTGAAGTGTGGGCTAGATCTGCCAGAACAGACAGTTACAATCAACAAGATGGCATGATCATGATATGCTTGTACAATGTGTATGTGTGGGCTGAAAGCTTGAAATGCACATTTCTTTGCATAGGAAAGTCACATGAAGATTCTGATACCGTTTTTGCGATGTACACGGAAAAAGCTTTCATATGACACCCATATTGGGGGGGTCTCTAAATTTTAGGAGGTCCCTAAATTTTAGGAGCATCGAATTAGTCTAAAAATGCTAGTCCTAAAAAATAGGGATGTCATTCTAAAAATAGTAAATTCTGTATTTTGACTGTGCTTACTAAATTTGGTTGTTTCTATTCTTGACAGTATTCAGTCCAAAAAGGAAGGCCATAGAGAAGAGACGAGTGTCAAGACACTTGTCACACAAGTTTCCAAGTGTCCCACCACTTGTCACATCTCATGACATGTGGCTAGACACTTGTCTTGTGCTACTCCACTTTCCCCTTTTATATTAGCTCTTCCCTCTCCTATAAATAAGAGTTCGTTTTTCTTCATTCAGCATCATTTTTCTTTGCTGTAAACTCATGTACAGCACTCACAGATAGCCAGAAACTGGCCCCATCCATCCCCATCATTATCCCCCACTTCTCCATTATCAAATTCCTCCATATTCCCTCTTCTATCACTGCTGTTTTACAAGACAGCAAGCCTGTAAATTCATTACAGTACCTCCTTCTCGAGCTCTTTTTTCCATTTTAGCAACAAGAAACAAGCCCTATCCATGCACTGCGATGAAGAAATGCTGATTTCCTCTCTTTCTTCTCTCATACTGTAAAGAAATCAGTTCTTATCATTGCATAATAGATAATGCATGTGTGTTTGTACATCTTTGCACGATCTTGTGAGAGTGAGAATTACTTTTCCTCACTCTCAGGTTGATTGTAACTGAGCTCTTCCCTAAGGGACTTGGATTGAGCAGAAATACATTTCTTCGGGGGGGGGGAGGGGGGGGGGTTTTGCCCATCTTCAACCCTCAATCTTGTCTCCATTACTTTTACATTTTCATGGCTGTAATTTTGTGAGTAATTTTCATTTTCAGCTTTAAGTGTTCATTTTCTTTTATATTAAATCTCGAAAACAAGCGAATATCATAATTGTTAAGCATATTACGTTATTCGGGGCGTTTACAGTGGTATCAGAGCTTTAGCTCGGTCCTCACCCCAACACTAGTAGTGCTTACAATTATAAGTTTGTTTGTTTTCAGCCCTTGCATTGAGTGCTTGAGCATATTTTTCTTAGAGTCTCAATGGATCAGTTGAGTGCTATCCTTCAAGCCATTCAAAGTCTTGGAGAGGAGAATCAGCAAATTCGTGAGCAAACTTCTCAAACTAGAAAAAGTTGGGAATCCCAAAGAATTCAAGGAAAGAAGCCCATCTACTTCAAGGTAAAGAAAGAGATCGCGTCGAAGCTCATCCTCTTTTTCAAAGTCATCTGGTGCCTACTCTGATGGACCCTCTTCTAGTGACGAAGAGTCACACCCTTCTCGTGGAAGACCTCATCATCATCAAAGGTGTCGACATTCTTCATCCTTGTCTCCATCTTCATCCCCATCAAGCACTTCGTCATCTTTAATCTCAAGATCCGGACATGGACGAAGGCATAAGAAGAAGAAGAAGAAGAAGACTAAGTCACTATCTCAACTTGAAAAGAAGATCAAGTTCAGTATGTATGATGGTTCCCGAAATCTTGATCTTCTTCTGAAGTTTATTCGTCAATTTCAAATTTTGTATGGTCGTGAC
The DNA here is from genome assembly GCF_053477565.2 of Lygodium microphyllum. Classification (NCBI taxonomy): domain Eukaryota; kingdom Viridiplantae; phylum Streptophyta; class Polypodiopsida; order Schizaeales; family Lygodiaceae; genus Lygodium; species Lygodium microphyllum. Next base: position 130,202,448 of record NC_141147.1, on the reverse strand, counting down.
AAGTATAAAGAAAAAGAAAAGATTAAGTTTGCAGCTTTACATTTGACTGACTTAGCTCATACTTGGTGGACGGGGTTGGAATATGATCATGCTGCCCCAAAATCATGGCGGTCCTTTGTTCACATGATACAAAGCCAATTTCTTCCTGTTCACTTCAAAAAAGATGTAAAAATGGAAATGGAATCGGCTTTGGCAAAGGAAAAATGAGTCACTTGGTGACTATACCAAGAGATTTTGGGAGCTACTTTTGAAGGTCCAACATTTTAAGAAGATCAGCAGTTCAGAAAAGCTTAGGAAGTTTCAAGGAGGTTTGCATTTTAAACTTCATACTGCTCTTAATCATTATCATTGTTCTAGTTTTAGAGAACTCATTGATCATGCTGAGACATGGGAAATGGAGCACAATGGCAACAAATCATTCCAAAAGAATGATAAGAAGAGAGTAGCTGATAATAAGGAGTATTCAGCCCCAAATAAAGGACAAAAACAGCGGCAAAAGCAGCCATCAAATCAAAAGAAGATGAAGCCCTATGCACCTCCTAATGCTCCTCAATTTCGCTCCAGTCTATACCCACAAGCAAAGCAACTTTCCAAAGAAGAAAAGCAACGCTTCATGAAAGAAGGGAAGTGCTTTAAATGTGGACAAACAGGCCACATAGCGAAGCAATGTCCAAATAAAGGACAAAGCAAGGTTTCTGACAACAAGTCTAAGTCGCCAGTGAAAATCAATGCTATCAGTGATGTAGTTGCAAACACAACTCACACTCCAGAGATGCGCAAATTATTAAAAGTTTGGGGACAGTTGCAAGGTAAGCAAGCACTATTCTTGATAGATCTTGGGGCGAATGAAAATGTCATTTCCTTGCAATTAGCTAAAGAGCTTGGATTAAATAATGAAGAGATGGACACTCCGGCAGAAGTTCGCCAAGCTTTAAATGCCGATGAAGGTGACACAGTGAAGACTGTGACACCCTACATTGGCAAGCTCAAGTTTCAAATTCAAGGCTACAGTGACGAAGGTACCTTCTGTATCGGAGACCTTGATGGTTGCGATGTGATTCTTGGCATGCCTTGGAATCACAAAGTAGATTCAACCATCTTCTCTCAGAAAAAGAAGGTAGAACTCACCAGTAACAAAGGCAAGAAGTATGAGATCCAAGCTGGAGTTTCTGGAGACACCATACCTATGGTAAGCCATATGCAAGTCTCTAGAGCAATTAAGGATTGTGTTCAATGTTGTTTGTTTTATGTCATTGATGTAAAAGATAATATGAATGCTGAAAACCAAGAGCGACTTTAGCTCTTGGAAAAGTATAAAGATTATTTTTCGGAAGATCTTCCTTATCAGCTTCCCCCAGAAAGGCCAAAAGACCATCATATTTATATTATTCCGGGCAGTTCTCCTCCTAATATAGCACCATACCGTGTGAGCCGTCCTCAACAAGAAAAAATCAGAAAGCAAGTCGAAGACCTACTCAACCGTGGGCTAATTAGGCCAAGTAGCTCACCATTTTGTTCACTGGTTCTTCTTATTCAAAAGAAAGATGGCACATTCAGGATGTGCATTGATTATCGAGCCCTCAACAAAATCATTGTGAAGAATCGGTTTCCTATTTCTAGAATCGATGACATTTTGGATCGTCTAGGAGGCTCAAAGGCTTTCAGCCGCATTGATCTAAAGAGTGGTTATCATCAAATTAGGGTAATACCACAAGATGTACACAAAACTGCTTTCCGCACTTCATACGGTCTTTATGAATTCTTGGTGGTTCCTTTCGGATTAACCAATGCACCAGCCACCTTTAATCGAATGATGGAGCGCATCTTTAGAGAGCATTGGCAAGATGTCGGTACTTTCTTTGATGATATTCTTGTCTTTAGCAAGAATGAAGAGGAGCATCATCAGCACTTGGAGATTGTTCTACAATTACTTCAACAAAATCAACTCTTGGTAAATGGTAAAAAGAGTGAATTTTTCATGCATAAAATAAATTACCTTGGGTATGTCATCTCTTCTGAAGGGATTCAAATGGATCTTAAAAAGATCAAGATAATCCAAGAATGGCCTCATCTTCATGATGTACATGAGGTGTGATCGTTTCTTGGCTTATGCTCTTATTACCACCGTTTCATCAAGCATTTTGTATATATGGCTTCTCCACTTCATGACCTTACAAAGAAGAAGACCTCTTTCCAATGGAAGGAAAAAGAGAAGGTAGCCTTTACAAGGTTGAAAACAGCTCTTACTTCTGGACCTGTTCTTATAATTCCAGATTTGGTAAAACCATTTGTGCTGGAAGCAGATGCTTGCGGTGATTGTATTGGTGCAGTGCTAAATTAAGAAGGCCATGCCGTAGCCTTTGAAAGCCGCCATCTAAATGATGTGGAGAAAATGTATGACATTTATGAAAATGAGCTCTTAGCAGTGGTTCATGCTTTGAAGATATGGAAACATTATCTTTTAGGCAATGAATTCCTTATTAAAACTGATCATCAGAGCTTGAAGTATTTCAAGACTCAAAAGTATTTGCAGGAGAAACATGCAAGATGGAAAAATTTCTTGTCTATGTTTCACTTTCAAATTATATACACTCCAGGGAAACAAAATGTAGTTGCTGATGCACTTTCTAGAGTGCCTCGCATTGCAGCTATTACAGTGGCTCATCATGAAGATTTTCAAAGGATGAAGAATACTTATGATGAAGATACTGATTTTGCAGCAATTTGGTCAAATTTACAGCAAGGAGGTTCTCATCCAGATTATTCCATCAAAGACGGTTACCTTCTCATGAACAATTGCCTTTGTGTCACTCTTCCTGTTCGACAAAAGGTGCTTAAAGAAAGTCATGAACCCCCTTATGCAGGGCATAGAGGGAGGGCAGCCACTCTAAGTGCAATTGAGCGCTACTTTTATTGGCCAACATTACGAAGAGATACACATAACTTCATTGAGGCTTGTCTAGTATGCCAAAAATCCAAGTATGATAGGCAGAAGACTCTAGGATTGTTGCAACCTGTTCCAGTGCCCAAAGATTCATAGGAATCTATCACAATGGATTTCATCTCAGGTATTCCAAGAACACCTGAAGGTCATGATATGATTTGGGTCGTAATTGATCGATTCAGCAAGCAATCACATTTTATTCCATGTCATAAAACATTGAAATCCGTACAAGCTGCAAGACTTTTCATTCAACATATCTTCAGATTACATGGTATGCCTTCTGAGATCATTTCAGATAGAGACTCCAAATTCACAAGTAACTTTTGGCGTGCTTTATTTGAGAATTTGGGAACCACTTTAAAGTTCTCCTCAGCTTTTTATCCTCAAACTGACGGCCAAACAGAGGTGATGAATATCACTCTTTTGGATATGTTGAAAGCTTATGTTAGTAAACATAAGTCACAATGGGAGAAATATCTTCCATTATTGGAGTTTGCTTACAACAATACAGTGCACTCATCCACAAGGAAAGCTCCAAATGAAATAGTACAGGGTAAAGTGATTCCTCCTCCAATTATTCGCACTAAAGATAAGATTTTTGCTGCTGATGAGTTTACTTCAGATTTAAAAACCGTAATGGATCAAGTTCGAGCCACTATCAAAGTTGCCCAAGAGCGACAAAAGAAGCAAGCAGATAAACGAAGAAGACCTTTGGCTTTTGAAAAAGGTCAATATGTCTTGCTAAAGTTTGATAAAAGCAAGCTCAAACAAGGTTCCGGTCAAAATTCATCTTTTCCAAAGCTCTCCAGTAGATACTTTGGACCCTTCAAAGTGATTGAGAAAATAAATGAAGTTTCTTATCGACTTGAGCTTCCTGCTCATTGGAAAATACACAATGCTTTTCATGTAAGTTTGCTAAAACCTTACATAGGACCAGAACCAAAGGAACCCATTACTGAAGATCCCCTAGAAGTTGAAGAAACAGAGCAACTCTTGGAACCTGAACAGATTTTGTTTCACAAGGATCGAACCACGAGAAGTGGCCTTGTGACACGAAAATTCTTACTAAAATTCAAGAATCTACCCACAACAGATGCACAGTGGGTAGATGAAAAATTCATGAAGAATTACCCAAACATTTTTCAACCATATCAAGAAGCTTTTCAGCTGAGGACAGCTGAATAAAAGCCAGAGGGCTGTCACAACTCTATAGAAATAGAATTTGTATCATTTTTCATTAATTTGTCTATATAATGATTTATTAAATTTATTTCCTTTGCGCTAATTAGATATAAAGAAAAGTGCATTAGAGCTGGCCACTGATGAGTGGTCACAGGTTATGGTGGACCCACGCGGTGGGTTAGAGAAAAGATAGTTCACACTTCCATCTATATGGCCCGATTGGGCGCCTGTGACCAGAACTCACGCATATCAATGTTAGACTCGCACATAGAAATGATTGATGCCTTGAAGTGTGGGCTAGATCCGCCAGAACAAACAGTTACAATCAACAAGATGGCATGATCATGAAATGCTTGTACAATGTGCATGTGTGGGCTGAAAGCTTGAAATGCACATTTCTTTACATAGGAAAGTCACATGAAGATTCTGATACCGTTTTTGCGATGTACACGGAAAAAGCTTTCATATGACACCCATATTGGGGGGGTCCCTAAATTTTAGGAGCCTCGAATTAGCCTAAAAATGCTAGTCTTAAAAAATAGGGATGTCATTCTAAAAATAGTAAATTCTATATTCAGACTGTGCTTACTAAATTTGGTTGTTTTTATTCTTGACAGTATTCAGCCCAAAAAGGAAGGCCATAGAGAAGAGACAAGTGTCAAGACACTTGTTACACAAGTTTTCAAGTGTCCCACCACTTGTCACATCTCATGACATGTGGCTGGACACTTGTCTTGTGCTACTCCACTTTCCCCTTTTGTACTAGCTCTTCCCTCTTCTATAAATAAGAGCTCGTTTTTCTTCATTCAGCATCATTTTTCTTTGCTGTAAACTCATGTACAACACCCACAGATAGCCAGAAACTGGCCCCATCCATCCCCATCATCATCCCCCACTTCTCCATTATCAAATTCCTCCATATTGCCTCTTCTATCACTGCTGTTTTACAGGATAGCAAGCCTGTAAATTCATTACAGCACCTCCTTCTCGAGCTCTTTCTTCCATTTTAGCAACAAGAAGCAAGGCCTATCTATGTACTGCTAATCAACGATGAAGAAAGGCTGATTTCCCCTCTTTCTTCTCTCATACTGTAAAGAAATTAGTTCTTATCATTGCATAATAGATAATGCATGTGTGTTTGTATATCTTTGCACGATCTTGTGAGAGTGAGAATTACTTCTCCTCACTCTCAGGTTGATTGTAACTGAGCTCTTCCCTAAGGGACTTGGGTTGAGCAGAAATACATTCCTTCGGGGGGGAGGGGGGGGGGTGTGTTTGCCCATCTTCAACCCTCAATCTTGTCTCCATTACTTTTACATTTTTATGGCTATAATTTTGTGAGTAATTTTCATTTTCAGCTGTAAGTGTTCATTCTCTTTTATATTAAATCTCGAAAACAAGCGAATATCATAATTGTTAAGCATACTACGTTGTTCGGGGCGTTTACAGTTGGAGATAAATTCTCCTCCCTTGTGTGACCGCAATGTCTTCAGCTTCTTGCATGATCGGTTCTCTTAAAAAAGCAACCAATCATTGAAGTTAGAGAAGACCTCCAACTTTAGCTTCAAGAAGTACGTCTATGTTATCTTGCTAAAATCGTCAACTATGAGCATGAAATACAAACTCCCCTTAAGGGGACGTCGTTTGCATAGGTCCACAAAGATTTGTAGAAACAAGCTCCAAGGTTGTTGAAGGCTGCCTCAAAGCTGGGCTGGGAATGGCATCTCGATGCTGTTTTCCACGAATGCAGGATACACAAGGCTACTGGCTCACCACTATATTCTGCAAAACTTGGACAAGCTGTCACCTAGATGCCTTTCGTAGGTAGTCATAATTCAGGTGGCCAAACCGAGTATGCCAAAGCTTGGACTGTGTTTGTGAAGTAAGAAGAAGAGAAGTCAAGGCAGAAGGAGAACTCAACTTGTAGACTTCATTCTCCTCATAACCAGTAGAAAGCACCTTTCTCGATCCATGATTAAGAATCCTAAAAGAAATTGCATCAAACTCAACCAACAAGCCAAGGGCATAAATCTTGCGTATGGAAAGCACATGGTAACCTAAGTGTGGCACATAAAGCACCTTGGAAGTATGAGTACCACCTCATCCATATGGAATCAACTGTATGTTTCCTCTACCCTGTATAAAATTAGAAGAGCTATCTCCTATGAGAATTTGCCCATATGAAGGCCACAAATGGGCAACACCTGCAAAAGAAGGGGTCATGTGCTGAGTGGTACCATTGTCAACAATCCAGTCGCAAGGGTATGGGGATGTCAACACAACATCAGAAGCCTTTAGGGTCAATGCTTGAACCGCCTCCAAATGGAGGAAAGTAACTGATGAGGGAGCAACCACCGCTTTGGAATCTTTTGAAGCCTTCTCCTTCTTGGTGTCCTTCTTGTCCTTATTGGGGCAATCCTTCTTCAGTGACCTGTCTTGCCACAGTTGTGACTAGTAGATTCCTTCTCTTTGTCCTTCTTTGGTTTGTTGTGCTTCTTGTTGTTGTTGTCCTTTTCCTTCTTTTGAGAGGACTGAGCTGTCAATGCCTTTGTCTTGACAGCATTTTGCCCTTTAAATTATTCCCCTTGGTCCAAAACCATAGGAACCAACTCCTTCCACCGAAGAGTCGACCCTCATCTTGAAGCAATCAAGGCGGAGTAAAAAGCACCAAACCTAGGCGGTAACTGTGATAGAAGAGTTATCGCTATGTCTTCAGATGTAATCACCTTCCCTACATTTTGAACCATTTGAAGTTGCACCTCCAAAGATACTCGTTTCATAACGGTCATTCGGTTGTACATCTGATCGAGCTCCAACCATATGTTCATAGCCACTGTCAAGTGCTCAATATGGACAATCATGGCTTTAGTACATGAAAGAAAGAGAAAAGAGCAGATGTGGGCATTCAGTTTGTCCCTATGCGCGTGAGCTTGTGCCAACAATGCCTTATCATCTGCAATTAGTTTGGATTCATCCCGCTATGGATGGTCAATAGCCTCCGTGACAAGCTCTGCCAAATTATAAGACTCTAGGATGGCGAGCATCATAACCCGTCAGACGCGGTAGTTCTCACCATCCAACTTCTGATTTGTAGGAAGAGCTGGTAGGACGGGCATCTTTCAATCCATGATTGCCTGAAACTGTTGATTGGGCTCAGAAGACATTGTCACCTGCTATGCATGCAAAAACACAAAAGCAACCCCCTCTGATTGTAGAACACAGCCTGCTAGGGCTCTTCTCCGCTTGTCCCGCACCTTCTTCACCTGCCCAAGGCGATGAAAAGGTAAAATCTGCAATTAAAGGCTCAAAATGCAGCTTTCCTCCTTCCCCGAACAGCAAAAATCCGTAGTAGAATCAGCAACTTTGCTCTTTTCAACCCTTTTGCTTGTGCGCCATCTTTAAGATATGGGCATTGCTTGAAGCTTTCTTACTTGTATAAGATCATGGTTTGCGGTGGTGACTAGACAAAGTCCTAACTATGAATGATGCATAAACTTGGGTGTGAGGCTAAGTTGGTATGATTTGATTTTGTAGCTCTGCTGAGAATCCAATCAAGCATTCATTTTTCATTACCTAACAAGGTTGAATATTGGACAAAATCCAAAATTGATTTTCCAACATTCTTAGAATTTGAGGATTATTGGCTAGGTAGAAGGAACTTGGTCTCAGGACTTTAAGGTTTAAAGATGACATCATCAAGGGCCACAAAGAGAGAGAAGAAAAAAAGAAAGAAAGAAAGATATACTAACGTCTACATAAGGCCAATGTGGCCTATGAGACAAAATCCAGAGTACATCCATGTCTAATGTCATCTCATTAGTAAGGTAAAGATAACATTACAAATAAGTGGGTGGCCTATGAAACAATACTGAAAATAACTATATAATGGGACTATAATAGGGTTGAACCATGTGTAGTGTTATTCCATCAATAGAAAAGAAAAGGAAAGGAAAGGAGAACCAGATCTGATAGAACCATGTACAAAAGTGTGGTGGGGACTATGGGCTGTAGGTGATCTCAAGATCTGCACATGATTTCAGCTATGATGCGGTCCCTAGCTGCTTCACTGATATGCCTGGTGGTGAGCCTACGGTGTCTCGTGATAACGGCTCTAATCCGATTGTGGTGTGGCCTCCTCGGACGTGGTCCTGGTTAAACGGGGTCGTCGTGCTCGACGAAGGGAAGTGGCTCTATCCAATGTGACACCACGGTGTGGCCTATAAGGTGTTTGGCGGGGTGGCTCTATCTCTGCTAGGTTGGTAGTATTAGTAGGGTCGGCTCTGTAGAAGAAGTCTGTCACTGCTCTTTGTGTGTGTCCCTTTGGGTGAGTTGGCCTCCTGTCTCGTAGTAGTGCAGTTCGGCGCCTCTCAAGCTCAAGGAGGAAAACACCTAGGCATCTCTGGTCCTCGTACTCCATGATGCGACGAAGGGGTCCAAATCCATCACGAAAGAGGCAATGGTACCGTCCTCGTATGTCATAGTATACTGTGCATGTGCATATGTAGTGCTCCTCCGTCTCAGGCTCTCGACCATAGAGCTGGCAAGTCCTATTCTCTGCTAGGGTATTTGTCCATTTGCCCGTCTCCATTTGAAGTCTAGGTGAGGAGGTGTGAATTTGTCCGATAGCAACCCGTACGCTATGGGAGAGATGAGTGTCCATATATGCTGGCCGAATAGTGAAGCCATCATCAGAGAGACATAAGAAATGACTCATGTAGAACTCCATCCTTGATCCTAGAGGGAGTGGTGGATGGATCCATGTCCTTGCTGTCTCAATCCTTAGGATATCAGCTGTGATCACCTGTTTCAACTCTGATCGGCTGAGAGAAAGTGTAGGGCAGTCAAGGCTATGATCCAAAGGTGGAAGACAGTCAATATCCAAACCATGTAGGCTCATCCAAATAGTCATCTATGAAAACCAACAGTTCTTCTCGCCTCCAGCTGCTATTTGTCTAGATGAGGTTAGTGCCAATCTAGAGTATCTATGGCGTGGAAGTTTCCATAGTCTATGCCAAAAGGTCATTGCCCTGAAGAGTGCCTCCGTAACTATAGGTGTTGCCCCTAGCTCTGCTCTGACAATGGGATGTGGAGTGGAGGGCTTACTCCTAATCATGCGTGCTATCATCATGATCAATGGCCTCTCCACGCTATTACAACCATCATAATAATCCCTCTCTATTCCAATCTGATCAGTGAGTGGGCTAAGACGCCTATGGTACAAGCTGCAACCCCATACCTCTGCTCCATATAGTAATGTAGGTGTGACTAGTGTGACTAGGGTGTCAAACAACCATAGTTTGGTGCGGGGCTCTTGGAACTGTATGTGAGCACATTGACTCTCGAGTGCCCCTAGTGCTGCATATCCACGTGCCAAACGTGCCTCTGATGCCCCTCTCAACGAAAAACGTGGGCCAGAGAAGGTGACTCCCAAATAGACATATTCCCTCACATGCTTCAGTATGTCTCCCCCAAATGTGAACTGATACATAGATCTAGTCACCCATGCTGCTGAGGTATTGAAAACCATGGTTTTGGTCTTCCCAAGGTTCACTGTGATGTCTTTATCTCTACAGAAGATGTGCAAAGCATCTAGATGGCACTGCAATCCCTCCGGTGAATCTGAAATGAGAACAATATCATCTGCATAAAGTAATATCGGTATCAGCATCCCTGCCAGGCTGGTTCCAACTCCTCCTCCTCGGTCTATGTAATCAGACACTTCATCTATGTATAGATAAAACAATGTGGGTGAAAGTGGGCATCCTTGTTTCACTCCTATGGTACTGTCAATCCTCTTTGATAGCTCCCGAGGTGCTCGTACATGACTTGTCACTGCCTCATATAATGCATAGACACCCCATCGTATACCCTCTGGTACTCCAATGTTTTGCAATCTCTGCATGATGCATGTACGAGGCACTGTATCAAAAGCTTTGCGAAAGTCTACAAAGCAATAATAAATCCTCTTGTCTCGGGTTCGACCCTCCTCAATAATGGCTCTAAGTGTGAGAATACGGTCCAGCGTGGTATATCCTCGTCTGAAACTTGCCTGTCCTTGTGCTCTCTTGCCTTGCATTTCAGCCCATTCTTTGAGTTCATGCTCCAATATAGGTCCATATACTTGGCCAAAGTATGACCGATCATAATAGTTGTGTAGTTGCTAGGAATCAGGGGATCACCATTTTTAAGTAGCGGGACTATAGTATTGTCTGACCAACTCATAGGGAAACGTTCACATACTGCTCTATTGAACATATGTGCTAATATGGGTGCTAATATGTCACAAGCATGTGAGAAATGTTCTGCTACTAGTCCATCTTCATCCTGTGCCCTCCCATTTTGTAATCTATAAATTGCATCCCTAACCATTTTCCATGTGAAGAATGACCATTGTGTTGGCCTACAAGCTTGTGGGGGCTGCATAGGTGGCTGTCCTCGCAGGTTATAGAGCTGTCTCCCATAGTCAAGCCACGCATCTGGTGATGTAATCTGTATGGGGGCCTGTCTTTCATGGAACTTCTTCCATGCGCTTTTGCTATCCCGCCCCAAAAATAGTTGATATATCTCTGCTTCTGCTTTTGCTAAGTAGTCTCATTTCTTCTTTTGCACAAGGCATTTGAAGAACGCCTTTGCTTGGCGATATGTTTGAGTGCCTAGCTCCACTTCCCCCTGTAGGCAAGCTCGTGTGACTCTACACTCATCATCATACCAGCTATTTTGGGGAGTAGTAGATCGTGTGGATCTACATTGGGGCAAGGTGTGTGGGAATGCATACATGGCTGATCCATGTATGGCCTCTGCTAAATCCCTTGTACATTCTTCCAACAATCTACTCAAGTCCAATGTATGTAAACTGGTCTGCAGAGAACCACTGTAGACGTGTGAGGTGTCTTCTGTAAAGTAGTACTTGGGATGTTTAGGGAGGCATGGTGTTTCATGTTTCATATGTACACAAGAGAGCATGAGTGTCAAAATAGCATGATCTGCTGCTATGCCAATTGGTCTCTTAGATATCTTAAAGTTTTGGATGTCTAGTATCAATTCTGGTGAGCCTATCAAGTAGTCCACAGTACTTGCTCCTCCTTTATGATTCCAACATGTCAAATTGTCAGATCCTGGCCATTGTGGCACACCATTAAAGATGGCTAGTCTATGTGCACTTCCCAAAGTCAATAGGTGTGTTCCATAGGTACTCCTTTATCCTGAACTCTCCTATGTAGGCCTATTTATGTTGATCTCTTTGAACATGGCATTATCATGCATATAAAAGTCACTCTGTCTATCTCCGGTGCGTGCATTGAAATCTCCTAGTAATAATATCTCCCCAATGCTAGCATATCTCATGATATCCTCATAAAGTACATCAAAGGGTGATCCATCTCGTGTGGCATAGGTAGAATTTGCAGGAGGAAAGTAGCATATTGCGATGAATATATCCTGTGGTCTTCCTATATGTATCCTAATCCATAAATATCGTGCATCATCATCTCTTTTCATTACTTGCACTATCCCTTTGAGGTCTTCCCGGTATAGTATGGCCACACCTCCAGAACCCCTAGTGCTTCCTGGTTTTCTAGTTGCTGGACGAAATGCACTTTCCCACCTGTATCCCCGCACGTCTGGTAGTCGGCTGCCTTTACATTGGTGTGTTTCTGTGTACATTGCTATATCTATGTTTCGGAAGCTATCTTCAAAGTAACTAGCATCCAAGCGTAGGGCTCCATTACAATTCCATATTGACATCCGAAGTGTCTCATAGGCCTCATACCGTCATGAAGTCCTTTTGTCAGTGATGATGACTCGTCCATCTCTATAAACAGCCCACTTTCTCTCTTTGCGAGCCTCCAATACCTTGGCCATGTGTTCTCTGCGATGCGCTATTTGTGTTGGGGTAAGGTCCTCATCCAAATAAATCTTCTCACCCTTGAGGGCTCTCCTCTTGGAGAGGAAGGCCTTTTTTTTCTCTCTGTCTCCAAAGCGAAGAATTAGAGCCTTGGACTTAGAGTCCTCTTTCCCCACTCTCCAAGCACTGACGATAGGTACGTTAGAAGCCCCAATTTTGTCAGCAAGTGTCTTAGCATCTTCCTGTGGGCTGCTCTTCTCCTCCCATCCTACTACCCGTACATGTAAAACCCTAGCCCGTCTCCTAGCCTCTTCTTCCAAGGTAGCATTCATTACTTCAGTTTTGTTCATTGATGTTCCCTTATTCTTTTTTACTACCTCAATCAATGGGCTGGCTTTTTCTATTTGCTTCTGTGTTGTCTTTGCCACTTCTGCCCATGAGTGAACCTCCCTTTCACATGCCTTCAAAGCCTCTTTCTCTTTTTGTAATGCTTCTTGCATGTTCATTTCTTTTTTCTTAAATGTATTCAGTTCTTCCCTCAGTTCTAAGATTTCAGATTTGTAGGCATCTACAACATTCAGCATTTCAGTTTTCAGTGTGTGCATCTCGGACAGTATTTGTGCTTGTAAGTCATTCTTACTCTTTATGTGCATGTCTTGCATTTCTGCCCTCTGATTTACCATCAGTTCGGCTTTGATCTGCTCTTGTATTTCTTTCTCCAATTCTTGTCTCATAGTTCGTAGTTCAGAGCGAATCATGAGGTGAATTTCTTCGTATTTCTTTTCATTCATAGTGCGTGAGGTCTTTCCATGCCTGTCAGATGTTGGGGAGACGGTCCAATCACGTACCCTACGGCCATACGTCTTGTACCGTGTGTTCTTAGAAGGGGTGTTGAACATTGCTTCCATGGACGGTTGTGTTAGTTCTTGATCAGATTCGTCTCCCAGATATTCATTTTCCACGGTTTGATGCTTGCATTTGTCTACATTATCCATCTCTCACACACTGTGTGTAAAGCCACTCAACTTGTATTTTGTACTGTCAAATCAGAGCAATTTCTGTGATTCCTGCGAATTTCTAGGGTTTCCCGAACCCCTCACTAAAGTTTTGTAAGCCCAGTAATCTTTTACGAGCCCAAATGCTTTCACACTGTTTACAGTCACTGCAGAAATTCCCGAACCCCTCACTAAAGTTTTGTAAGCCCAGTAATCTTTTACGAGCCCAAATGCTTTCACACTGTTTAATGTCACTGCAGAAATACAGATTGTAGCCCCAGTCAGTGTATGATTGCATACTCCAGGATATGAGCAAAATAAAAGTCAATGCATCATTGCCTGGTCCACAAGCCAGTGCAACAGTACATTCACCTAGGTCTGCATTCATGTCATTCTGAGTACATTCGTGTCATATCAATCTAATTACGTGTGCAACCTCAGTACATTGGCATCTGGGTCTGTGTCAGCACCTTGCTGTCAGTACATTACTGCATACAGTACGCCCGTGTCAATGCATTCAGTACATCTCTGCAACACTATATTGCTAACGACAGGTCTGCCTCACGCCAGGTACATTCTTGCATCATTCGTCAGAGAGAGGGAGTCCGTCATTCGTCAGGCGTCAGAGAGGCGTCCTCTGTCAGGCGTCACGTCACAGCATCCCGTCAGGCATCACAGCATCCCAGCATGTTCTTCCGTCAGAGAGCTCCCGCCATGTCACGTCACGTCATAGCATCCCGCCACAGCGTCACGTCACGAGAGGCGCCACGTCACAGCATCCTGTCAGGCGTCACAGCATCCCGTCACAGCATCCCAGCATCCCGAGAGAGAGAGAGAGAGAGAGAGAGAGAGAGAGAGAGAGAGAGAGCTGCTAGTGGAAGTCACAGGTCTGTTATGCTCATAACTGAAGACTGTTGATAAGTGGACTGAGAGAGAGAGAGAGAGAGAGAGAGAGAGAGAGAGAGAGATTGTTTGTGCATGTGTGCGTGCTGGAAACCTGCTGCCGCCTGGACGTCTGATGATCTTGCTGCCCCCTAGACATGTGTGACTGCCGTCAGCCCCTGTGTGCTGCCTCTGCTGTGCTGGCAGACCTGTGCACTGCCCTGGGACCTTTGCAACCTGCTCACCTTCAGCTCCTGTGCCTACCTGTGGGCCTGTGTGCTGCCCCCTGCAGCCGCCCAGCCCTGTTCTGTTGCCCTTGACTTCGGCTGCTGAGCACACTGCTGTTCTGTGTGCTCTCTACCCTGTGGGTCATATGCATTCTCTATTACTGCGCCTTCAAACTCTGCTGTGCCCTGCGGCCTTGCCTTTTTGGAGGGCCCTACTGTGCCTTTTCTGTTCAGGGCTGATGCCTGTTCATGGACTGTGCTGACTCTCCACCCATGGCTGGAGATGCAGCCATGGATGTCGAAGACGAAGCAGTGGAAGAAGATATGATCCCCTTCATTGAGAAGATGGCTTTGTCACCCCGTGATGTTCAGCCTTCTACCAAATGCAGCAAACATGAAGATTTCTCTGCTGCCCTTGAGGTACCTGATCCGAGTGATTCTCTGCTTCGCTCATATGCTTAGTGGGCCTCTCCCTTTGACCAGAGATGCAGCCATGGATGCCGAAGATGAAGTAGCGGAAGAAGCTACGATCCCCTTCACTGAGGAGATGGCTTTGTCGCCCCGTGATGTTCAGCCTTCTATCAAATGCAGCAAACATGAAGAATTCTCTGCTGCCCTTGAGGCACCCGATCTGAGCGATTCTGTACTTCGCTCGTATGCTCAGTGGGCCTCTCCCTTGTAGGATTTGCAAGAGCCAAATTGGGAACAGTTGTTTTCTAACTCTCTTTTGTAGGATTTTGCTGGTCTGCATGGTTTCTACGAGGTTGTGCTTTGCTCCCCCCTTGGCACAAAACTTTCTTCTCCATTAGGAGCCCTTCTTTTTTGATAAACAGTTGGTGCACATGGTCTTTTGGCGTCTAATAGCAGATTTCCAATGTTTGATCAAGGAAGCATGTCCGGTATGGGTGGAAGTCAAGCGTTGCCTATTTGTTTATTGGGCCCTCTTGAAGGATGCTATGGCTGTAGTGGGTCATGTGTTGGTGCCCCTAGTTTGAAGGCAGCCAACAAAAATAGGCTGTGTATGCTATGGAATATAGCCCGAAAGAGGCCCAATTGGTTGCATCTCAATTGCAATGGTATGCGGCCTCTTTGGTTTTGTCTTAAGTGGGGTAGTTTTGCTCGACATGGTTTCTCTTGTGGTCAATAGGGTCCTTTCTTGGCAAAATGTCCACATAGAAAGACTACCTTGGTGGACTAGTCTGTGGATAAAGGCCAAAACGTACCCCTTTGCCTTGCTGAACAATAGATTATTGAGTCTAGCCAGTCTAAATAGAGACAACAAGCTCCTCCTTTTGACCTGGAGACAGAGGGATGGACATAAGCTCGTTGCACTAAAGGAAAAGTCAAGGAGATTTCTGTGCTTGTAGTACCTGCTAGCCCTTCTTCATCCCCATATCCTCTCCACACTTATTCTCGTCATTGAGATGCACCGATTGCTTCGGTTTCAATTACTCCCAAGGATTTGCAGCCTCCCAAAGAGCCACAACAACAATAGTTTTCCTGTGACCCACCAGCCTTGCTAGCTTTTGATGCTGCAAGTTGAGTGATCACTCCGTGGCATCGTAAGTACCAAATCATGCAAATGGACCTTCCTCCTCTTGGGCTGATCCTCAGAGGCCCAATCCTTTTGCAGTGCTAGGAGACTTCTTTGAGAATGGTGTGCTGGGGACATTGGTAGTGAAGGCCCAGGCCCATGTGGCAAAATCTCGTCAACACTCTTCATCCTGTGTATCTATCGAGTCGTAGGGTGCCTCTTGCACACTCTCCTTTTGTGTTTGCTGAATCCATTGTAGTTGGTTTACATATGATGGCCTAGAGCCATCCTGAACTTTGTAATCTTGTTATCTTGTACTTTTTTTCGTAATTAATATAAGCAACCCATTACCAACGAGAGAGAGAGAGAGAGAGAGAGAGAGAGAGAGAGAGAGAGAGAGAATGAAATGATATATTAACACTTGCAAAAGGCCAAAATGACTTATGAGACCATGAGTTACAAATGGTCTCATAGGTCATTTTGGCCTTTTGCAAAGAGAGAGAAAGAAAGAAGAAAGGAAGTTATATTAACGCCTACAAATGGCCAAAGTGGCATGTGAGACCAAAATGTCACATTTGAAAACTTAGGGAAATTTATCATGTCCCAAAATAGTTGATATCTAATGCTATGACTGTCTAAATGGAAAATAAATAGTGAATAATACATAGATGAGTACAAAATGATGTCTAAGCTAGATACAATGTGGAATTGCTAAAAAAGCACTCTCATTTGAGGATATCTCTCATGGGTCTATCTAGCATAGAGAGGTTGAAGTCGCAAGATAGGGCTCCTCTGTGATGGTGTAATATCCTCTGTATTTGCAGATGGTGCCTCTTGTGATGGTGTGGACCTGTTGAACGTAGACGGCATGCTCTGCATTTCTCCGTGGCTGTGTCTAAGGTGGTTTCCCTTGGTGGGGTGGTTGGACTAGGGAGGGCTCTATGGTGGAGAGGTGCCAAGTGGTAGCCTTCTAAACCCAATTTTCAGCATTATCCAGCCATTTAATTAATTTTTAGAATGAAATAATTTTGAAAATGAATTTTAGCCTTTCTGATCCTGCCCAAAATTAAATGTGTCTATCCATAATCAAATTGGCTAGGCCATTTGCAATCTAGAGTAATCCCCAACCTTTGTTGACCCTTAGACTGGTGTCAATTAATTAATTAATGCTAGTCCATAGTGTCACGACTGACACTCATTGGCCAAATACTTGTCCTAGGATCAAAATTTACACCAACTGACCACCAAAACCCAGCTGGCACCACAACTTTTGCCTTTGATACCCACTGCATCCTCGGGGTCCTTGGCGTGTTATCATGAGATAACTACCATGTGCATCACATGTGCTAAACCACCTTGCACATTTGATCAGCAACTTTATCAAATGTTATGAGCAAGATTAAAGCATCTCAAAATTTCACGTCCTAGTGACTACATAGTGCCAAAGCAAAAGCATACTGCATTGGAAGCTCCATAAGGCATCACAGTCACATCATTGGCCACTACTGTCTAACCATGCTACATGCCCCAAATCTTGCTGAAAATTTCCAGCTAGTATAAACATGACATAAATCTAAAAAATAGTCCAAAACTGTTACTAGAAACCCATTGGATGCATCCATGACTCATGTTTCTCTACCATTTTGACTTCACAACCATAGTAAAGCATATTCTGAGCATAAACTATGGCTGAAAATGTCATTTCACGAACATGTTGCTGTCCATGGAACCAGCTGTAAACCATTGAAAACTGATCATAAATTGATCATTCATTGATCTAAGAATTGATCACAAACTGTTGCAAATGTGACCTTGAATTGATTGCAAATGGATTGCAAAAACTGATCAGTAACTGATGCAAACTAAGATGAGAGGGGGATCCACAAGAGGAGGAGAAAGTGGCTTATGGGCACCAACTCCTATGCCTACTAACGAGGAAGCATCGGGGTGTATCTTTAACCGATGTGGGAGAGGCCTCTACTATTGGTGGTGGGGGGTCCACATCCAAATCTGGCTTTGGTAAAAGACAAAGAGTAGAGGCTCATGCGGTGCCGGAGAGACAATCCTCTCTCAAGCTCATGGTCATGTGAGTGGATTAGTTGCCTTTCTTAGAGAAAGACAATGACTTGTGGACATTGAATTTGCATGCACAGTGATTGAGTGCAATCTTGCATTCAATGTCCTAAAGCAAGAGCAATGGAAGAAGATGGTAAAAGCCATTACCAATGTGGGTCCATGTGAAGGATGGACCGGTGTCACATACAATGATATGAGGACGAAAAGGATTGATGAAGAGAAGGAGAGGATGGATAGAGCCCTTGATCCTCTTTTGGGTGCATGGATAAAATAAGGTTGTTCCATTCTCACCGACAATGGAGTGATCATAAGAAATAGGGCATCATCAACATACTCGTCTCATATCCACTCGGCACTTACTTTTTGCGGGCCATAGATACTGGAAGAGGGGGAGGAAGACAATGGGTGCATTCATCTATCGCCACATTCAACAAGCTACCATTGAGATATACATTATCTTTTAAATTTGTTTCACTTTCTTTCATTATGATATTTGATTTATGCATAACTATCTATCTCCCTATTCTAATTTCTCTTTAATATCTATCTCGATTCTCTCTTTTTCTCTGGGCCCCAACCCCCATCTCTCTTTATTCTTGAATTTTGAAAGTTGAAACTTGAAAGAATCAACTCTCTCTCTCTCTCTCTAACCTTCAAGCATAGTTGCCTTCGTAGGTGGTATGGATTGGTTCGTACGGTACGTATCCGTACGAGATTTTGGGCCTGTTTCAGCCACGTCGCTTGCGCCGCCTGGATCCCGCGTCCCGCGTTTTCTGCTTCCCCGCTTTTACTCTGCGTGCTTGCGTGGCACTTTTTGGGGGGTGGGAAATCTTGGATACCTTATCCCACCCCCTTTTCCAGCCATGCACTCCCCTCCCAAGCCCTCTTTGGATTCCTTCTAGCTGGCAGCCCTCTCTTTGACCGTTGACCCCTCTTTGATTGCTTGAACTTTGACCCTTTTCTCATCTACAAAGGGTGCTCCTCTCCTCCATGCTTCCACACCAATTCAGCAAGCACTTGTGACTTACCATTCTCATCTTCCTCTCTTGGATCTCGTCGCTCGATTCTTAAATGGACGTGTGATTTGTCGTTCTCGAATCTCACCTCCTATCTCCTCTTTCCTGCACCCTATCGAAGCATTTGCCATTCTTAAATCTTATCTCCCATCCCCTCTATCTCGCACCCTATCAAAGCATTTGCCATTCTCATCTCCCATCCCCTCTCTCTCACTCTTGCTCTTTCAACTTTACCCCAACCCTCGGGCCTCTCAAGTCTCCATCTCAACTTTCAAGAGTCGAGACTCAAGCATCTCTCTCTCTCTCTCTCTCTCTCTCTCAGGCCTCTTTATTTGTCATTGACACCATGACTCGTGAGAAGCACAAGGCCTTCAATTTGCATGTGATCCATGTGGAGAGGGACACAAAGAAGTCCAACTCCCACCATTGGACATGCAAGTATTGTGGGAAGCGCTATATAAGTGGTGCAACTCGGCTTCTTCAACATCTTTCCAAGATGAGGGGGCAAGTTGCTCCATGGAAGTATTGAGCTAAAATATGAATTACTTGCTGATTAGCCTCTTAAACAATCCCAAAACACACTAAAAATGCTCTTTATAGTAAAACCCTAAAACGGAGAGCAGTTCGAGAGAGTTCAGTGGAAACCCTAAAACGGGGAGCGGTTTGAGAGAGTTTAGTGGAAACCGTGATTTTTGGGCACCCTTCCACATCTATAAATAGACAGGCTGCCCCCATTCAGCCATCATCCTTGTTTGCAGGTTACACCAGCCCACACACCCTCTGCTGTTGTTGGCGCCCAGTTTCTAGCCTGCAGCCCGCCTCCATCTGCTGTCTAGCCATCATCGACTGCAGCCACATCATCTTCAGTCTGTCCATTGCTGTAGGCGACAGCTCTCAGCTACTGGCAACTGCTCCAAATTGTCCCAGACTGCTGTTCAGCCTGTTGTCCATCATCTCTAGGATCAACTAGCCTGCCTTTTCAGCATTGTAGGCCCTGACACTCTTAGACACTGTTTTAGCCTGTTGTTTATAGCAGAATGTGTACAATTTCCAGCCCCCGATCGGTGGTACACTGCTGTGTTTACTAGTTTCCAGCCTCTAGACTGCCGCGTTTTGGTGACCAGCCTGCTGCCATTCACTATTTAGAACTCCTACACTCTGGCTAGTGGTCACAGACTTGGAATCCGTCTTTGGTGGGTGTCACACTCCGACATTGCTCTGCCCTTGAGCACACCGTACACTCTTACATTTATTTACAGCATTCATTCACTTCAGAGTTGTGTTCTCTCTCTCCCTTCTTCTGTTTGTGTTTGAGTTTTGTGTTTGAGTTTTGAGTTTTGCGTTTAGGGTTTGAGTTTTGAGTTTTGTGTTTAGGGTTTGAGTTTTG
The DNA here is from genome assembly GCF_053477565.2 of Lygodium microphyllum. Classification (NCBI taxonomy): domain Eukaryota; kingdom Viridiplantae; phylum Streptophyta; class Polypodiopsida; order Schizaeales; family Lygodiaceae; genus Lygodium; species Lygodium microphyllum. The sequence goes on along the minus strand of NC_141147.1, from coordinate 130,182,362 downwards.
CCCTCTGTGTTTGTGTTTGTGTCTTTGTGTTTCTGTCGTGGTCGTACACTCTGTGTGTCCTCAGTGTAAACCCTAACACTCTTCTTAATAGCAAGGAGATCCCTCAAAACATTGCGGAGGAGATTCTCGCCAAGATGAGAGGGGGATCCACAAGAGGAGGAGGAAGTGGCTCATCGGCGCCAACTCCTATGCCTACTAACGAGGAAGCATCCAATGTGGGCGTATCTTCAACTGATGCGAGAGAGGCCTCTACCATTGGTGGTGGGGGCTCCACATTTGCATCCGGCTCCGGTAAAAGACAAAGAGTGGAGGCTTATGCGATGCCGGAGAGACAATCGTCTCTCTCTCAAGCTCTTGGTCATGTGCGTGGATCGGTTGCCTTTCTTAGAGAAAGGCAACGACTTGAGGACATTGAAATTGCACGCACGGTGATTGAGTGCAAGCTTGCATTCAATGTCCTAAAGCAAGAGCAATGGAAGAAGATGGTAAAAGCCATTGCCAATGTGAGTCCATGTGAAGGATGGATCGGTGTCACATATAACGACATGAGGACGAGAAAGATTGATAAAGAGAAGGAGAGGATTGATAGAGCCCTTGATTCTATTCGGGCCGCATGGATAAAATATGGTTGCTCCATTCTCACCGACGGATGGAGTGATTGTAAGAAACGAAGCATTATCAACATACTTATCTCATGTCCACTCGGCACTTACTTTTTGCGGGCCGTGGATACCGGCAAGAGAGGGAGAAAAACGACGGGCGCATTCATCTACCGCCACATTCGACAAGCTATCATTGAGGTATACATTGCAATTTGTGTTTTAAATTTATTTCACTTTCTTTCACTATGATAATATCATGATTCATAATTGAAATTTGATTTGTACATAACTTATAATTTGTAAATTGTGGTTGTAGGTGGGTCCCTTAAATGTGGTGCAAGTTGTTACCGACAATGCATCGAATTGTCGGCGCATGGGCCGTTTGCTTGAGGCCGAGTTTCCTACGATTGTGTGGACTACATGTGCAAGCCATTGTTTGGACTTGCTCATGAAGGACATTGGGAAGCTCAAGTGGGTGAAGAGGGTGGTTTGCAAAGCTACATCAATTGTTACATTCTTCACGGTAAAGGTAAAGGTGCTTGTGATGTATTGTGAGCATAGCACATTGGAGTTGAAGAAGCCTTTTTCAACTCGCTTTGCTTACATGTGGTCATTGCTGGAGCGCCTTTATGAGGTGTGGTCCGCCTTGCGCCAAACAGTGGTGTCCACTGTATGGAATGAGTGGGATGAGCGTGAGACAGAGGAGGCCAAAGCCATGCAGTGCTTGTGCCTTAATGAGCAGTTTTGGCAAAAAGTTCGTGCCGTTGTCATTGTCGTGACTCCCTTTTATAGGGTGTTACGTATGAGTGATTGCGAGGGATCCACCATGGGCCTTCTCGTTTACTTTTTTAGAGCGGCATTGGCAAAGGCACGTGCTTGTATGGTGATCACTGAGACATAGCGTGCACATGTTTTAGAGATAGCAGAGAGGAGATGGGCGTGGATGCATAAGCCCATCCATGGTTTTGCTGCATTGGTACATCCGGCCTATAAGTCACCGGTGGTCATGGATGATAGAGAGTTGCGTTGAGACCAGCTTGCTTATTTGACTCGTGTGGTTCTTGTGGATGACCACCATGCAATACTGGAGGAGCTAGGATGCTATGCAGATGAGAGAGGGCATGTGGCTTTTGCGTCTCCCACTTGTTGGAGGAGAGAGTCACTTGTGAAGCCTTTATTTTGGTAGCAAAACTTTGGATATGCACTAGAGACCCTTCAACCCTTAGCCATGAGGGTCCTTGCCCAGGATTGCTCTTCGGGTGCATGTGAGAGAAATTGGAGTGCCTATTCTCTCATTCACACAAAGATTTGTAATCGGCTTAGCACACGATAGTTAGAGCGGCTAGTCTATTGCCGCACTAACTTATGCATGATGAGGGCTATGATGAGCATGGATAGTCCAAAGCAAGTAAAGTTTAAACACTTAACTATAACATTTAAAATTTGTTGTTTTAATTTTTAAACTTTGAACTTTGAAGTTTAAACTTTATTATTTACAATTTAGACTTTAGCATTTACAATGATCAATCTTATATGCATCACTGCATTGTGTAGGTGAATGTTGATACATTTAAGTTGATGGGCGACACTCTTCCGAGTATACATAAGGAGGTGGACGAGGAGGAAGAGATGATTTTTGCAGAGCTCTATAGAGAGCTTATAGCAGCAGATACTCGTGTTACTCGCAGTCAGCGTGCTCGTGGGTGAGGAGTTGAGTGTGTCTCATGATCGGATGCCGAGGAGTCATCTTTAGACTCTCTTGATGAGTACTCAGATGGTTCTGATGATGATGATGATGATGATAGTGATGCCTCATCATAGATTCATATGATATAGGTCTCTTTTTTTTTGTATCAGATATACTAGATTATAGACTATAGTTGTATCATATGTTTTGCGTAGCCCATGCGACCGCGATGGTCACCCTTATGTATTCATATTATTTTGTAATGAAATGGCTAGTTTCACTTTAAACATGTATTCTATGATCTATTATTTAATTTTTTATGATTTTTGTTATTTAAAATATCATCTTTTTTTTTCGTACTAATATCGTACCGTACCTTATAAAATCATAAGGTACCAATTAGTACCGTATTTTATCGTACCGTACCGTATCGTACCTTTCGTACCTGACAACTATGCCTTCAAGTATTATTAGTGTATTTGTAATTTGTAAATTGTGGTTGTAGATGGGTCCCTTGAATGTGGGGCAAGTTGTTATCGACAATGCATCGAATTATTGGTGTATGGGCCATTTGCTTGAGGTCGAGTTTCCTACGATTGTGTGGACTCCATGTGCAAGTCATTGTTTGGACTTGGTCATGGAGGACATTGGGAAGTTTAAGTGGGTGAAGAGGGTGGTCCGCAAAGCTACATTAGTTGTCACCTTCTTCATAGTAAAAGTAAAGGTGCTGGCGATGTATCGCGAGCATAGTACATTGGAGTTGAAGAAGCCTTCTTCAACTCGCTTTGCTTACATGTGGTTATTGTTGGAGCACTTTTATGAGGTGCGGTCTGTAGACAGTGGTGTCCACTCTATGGAATGAGTGGCATGAGACGGAGAAGGCCAAAGCCATGCAACGCTTGTGCCTTAATGAGTAGTTTTGGCAAAAATTTTGTGTCGTTGTCATTGTCGTGACTCCCTTTTTTCGGGTGTTACGTATGAGTGATTGTGAGGGGTCCACCATGGGCCTTTTTGTTCACTTCTTTGGAGCAGCATTGGTGGAGGCACATGCTTGCACAGTGATCACAGAGACACAATGTGCACATGTTTTAGAGGTAGCAGAGAGGAGATGGGCATGGATGAATAAGCCCATCCATGGCTTTGCTGCATTGGTACATCCGGCCTACAAGTTGTCGGCGGCATAGTAACATGGAACGGGGAACGGGAATGGAGACGGGGACGGGGTCGGGGATGGGGGATGGCTAAAAGCAAGGAACAGGGATGGGGGTTGGGACGCCGGAGGGAACGGTATACATGAATAGCATTTGAAAATGTATGCATGTGATGTGGTGGATGGATATGTGGGTATAGTAATAGGGGATGCCCATTTGTAGCTTCCCATCCCAGTCTCATCCCCATGTTAGAGCCTCCTCTCATGGTAACAGGGGATGGCAAATTGCAATTTTTTTTCTTGTCCCTGTGGGCCCATCCCTATTCCCATCCCTATCCTCAAAACTGGTCCCATGTTTTTGTGTGTGTGGGTGAATGTGTACTACCAAAGAACATACAAAAAAACCACCCCCTTAAAGACACCCACTCCCAAAAAAAAAAGAGTAAAAAACGTCCCCCTAATAGGGGACGTGACAAGTGGACGGGGTAGGGGACGATCGGGATGGGGGGACGGCTGTTGGGGATGGGATAGGGGACGTTCTCGTCCCATTTTGGTGTCCCCATTCGGCTCATCCATTCGGGATGGCGTTCTTGCGTTCTGGGGCCTCGGGACGGCCGTTCCCTGTTACTATGGTTGGCGGTCATGGATGATAGAGAGTTCCATTTGGACTAGCTTGCTTATTTGACTCGTGTGGTTCTTGTGGATGACCACAATGCAATACTGGAGGAGCTAGGATGCTATGCAGATGAGAGAGGGCATGTGGCTTTTGCGTCTCCCACTTGTTGGAGGAGAGAGTCACTTGTGAAGCCTTTATTTTGGCGACAAAACTTTGGATATCCATTGGAGACCCTTCAGCCCTTAGCCATGGGGGTCCTTGCCTAGGATTGCTCTTTAGGTGCATATGAGAGAAACTGGATTGTCTATTCTCTCATTCACATAGATTCACAATCGGCTTAGCATAGACAGTTACGGCTGCTAGTCTATTGCCGCAAAACTTACGCATGATGAGGGCTATGATGAGCATGGGTAGTTTGAAGTAGGTAAAGTTTAAACACTTAACCATACAATTTAAAATTTGTTGTTTTTAACTTTGAACTTTGAAGTTTATACTTCACAATTTAGACTTTAGTATTTATAACCTTACGTGCGTTGTGTAGGTGAATGTTGATATATTCAAGTTAACGGGCGACACTCTTCCGAGTGTACATCAGGAGATGGATGAGGAGGAGATGCTTTTTGAGAGCTCTATAGAGAGCTTATAGCAATAGATACTTGTGACACTCACAGTCAATGTGCTCGTGGGTGAGGAGTTCGAGTAGGTGGTAGCAGGGGCATGGTCATTCGATGCCCTTCAATATTGAGGAGGGGTGGTTTGAGTGGCTTGTAGACATATGTAAGGCAGGGCTCTAGTAGCTCACATCTTGTGCCTCATGAATCATCCCACACCCCCCACCCCCCCCCCGCCGGCCGCTCCCCTTGGCTACGTAGCCGCCACCTATGGAGCCATCATTTGATGATGATGGTAACCTCATAAGTGAGTATGAGTATAAGTGCGTCTCATTATCCGATGTCGAGGAGTCATCTTCAGACTCTCTTGATGAGCACTCAGATGGTTCGATGATGATAGTGATGCCTCATCATAGATTCATACGTCTTTCTCTTTTGTATATCTACTATCATTGTATCCACATGCATGATGCCATTATGATACACTAGATTGCCCCCCGTTCCCATTCCCCGACCTTGGATGTTCCCCCCGTTCTAGGGGTTCCTGTTCCCGTTCCCGTTCCCGGTTCCAGGTAACTATGACTAGGGGCTAGACACCGAGTCACATTGACCGGGGTATATAAGGTGTGAGAGATCTAGTTTAGGGCATCCAAATATAATCAGGAATTGACTCTTCACCTTTCTCTCGAGCTTCCATGGGTTCCTTTTTTTTTCTCCCTTCTTTCCTATCTTTGTCTCTTCTCTTTTAGTCTTTTTTCTTCTTCTTTTTCTCTTTCTCTCTCTTGTGCTCATTCTTCTCTCTCCTCTCAGCTTCATTCATTACAAGTTGTATCAGAGCATTAGGCCTTGGTCCTTTTCTCCTTTCCTCTTTTTCTATCTAGTTCCCTTTTCAAATCTGAAACCCTAGTTAGTCAAGTTACAGCTATAGGGACAATAGGTAGGACTACAGTTAGTTACATCTTTTCTTGGAGCAAGCAAGAGCTATGGCTGTAGCTTCTGACATATCTGAAGTTAAAATGGTTAACTTAGCAGGTTGTCACTTCTTTTTATGCAACTTTTAGGGATTCTAGGATCAAAGTTGGAGCCTCAGGAATTAGAAGAGGGCAAAATCCAAGTTATTTTTTATTCCAACCCTCTCTCTTCTCTCTTACAAGATGCCATGGCTGCGAGTTTCAAGAAACCCCAAGATCTTGCTCCAGCTCTCTCTAGTAGATCAGCCACCACCTGAGCTTGATCCCTTGCACCTTCAACAGTAGGTAGAGCAGTCTATAGGCTGAGTTTGACCAGGTAGAGCTGCCAGGGAATAGCCGGAAATTTGTGGCGCAAATTGCGCTGGTGTCCTTGCTGTCCTCTTGTCCCTCTTCAACAATAGCCTGCCTCCCCCATGGCTTTCCTACTCCTCTGGCAATTGGTTGAGACTCCTGATCAAGACTTTGACCTCCTTTCTCCGGTATCTGAGCTTTCACAAGTTGAGAGTTGTGGTGTACAGCATTGAACTGTTTGGGGCAACCATTGAAGCTCACAGCCTTAGCTCTCAAACCTCTCCAATCTCAGCTCCTAGGACCCCCTTCAGCCACTCTTGGCCTTATTCACTTGGATTGAAGACATGAAGCTTAACATGTGAAGGATTCTTGTGAACAGCCATAAAAGCTCCACCTGAAGTTTTCTAATTTTTGAAGAGCAAGCTCGGGAACAAGCAGAGGAGCCTCCACCATCAAAGGAAGCATAAAATCCTTGAAGATTTCATCCATTGGAGTGCTCTACTCACCTAGGCTGACTTCTTGGAGAACTTGGCATCGTGGTGGGAACATGCTTCATCTATCTACTTCAAACATTGAACAGGTATGCCAATTCAATCTTAATCTCTCATTTTAATCCGCTTCTTGAGCTTAATACTTTTTGTTAGAGAGATTAAGGATGCATATTGTCTCTTAGTTGAGTCCTTCATTGTATGCATGCTACCCACATGAAGTCAGTAACCTACTTGCTCCCATTTGCCCTTCAATGCATCATGCTAACTCTCCATCATTTGTTCTTGTTGACACACTCTTATCTGATTATGTGTATCTTGGATTAATCCCAAGTGGATAATAAGCCATTGTAAAAGGGTAAGTGGCAACTAGTGAGTCATTGGACTGCCAAGGTAAGCCTCACCCAAGCTCTTGTTCAATCCTTGCATCTCATAAAAAGACCCAATGTTTATTTTCCAATGCACCTCATGCTAGTTGCTTAATTAAAAATGTCTGCCATGTATACTCTAGCTAAGGAACAAGGCCGATGCTAGGTGAGGTGGTAAGCCAAAAGAGAGGTGGCCCTTTCTTACCACTTAAGACCTTGAAGGGGTGCACAACCCGATTTGAGGGGAACTTTGTCCACCTCTCGATGATCCAGAGTTCGATATTTGTTTGTAGATGAAGGTGCACTCCATGGTCACCCCATTCCCGATGAGATACCCCCTATGTGGACACACTCTCAGTGATCAAGGCACCCATGTATGACACTTGACATGTATGCGGTCAATATGAGATGTATGACACTAAAACCTACTTATGCAATAATGGCAAAGCAAATGAATATGTCAATGTACTTGGGATTATGCTTAGTATGCTCAGGATGCTGCTTATGATGATGCTTAAGCCCCTCAGCCTATGAGCCATTCATACAGTGCATGTGCAAATTGGGATAGATAAGTGTTTTAGTCACAAGCACTCAGGAACAGTCAGAAAGCTTGCTGTAGAAAATCCTGTATTGCATTTGGGAGTATAGCTCATCTCGAAGAGGGTTTCGTTCCCTTCAATTTGAATAAAAAATCTCCCCAATCAGAGCTATGGTCTAAAAGTTACGACCATTTTTGTGCACTGAGGTCATTGTGGATAGGGTGCAAACCACTCCAGGATAGGCACAAAAATCCAATTGCAGAATTCTCTGATCATTTTGTATCAAAAAGTTTGATAGCTCATCTTGAAGAGGGTTTTCTCCCCTTTGATTTGAATTAAAGATCTCACTGATTGGATTTTATATAAGAAGTTACGTCCCATTTACTGATAGTGGGTCGTGTGGACTGCACTTGAATGGCTAGTCAAAAAGGCAAAAGCAAGGCCCATGAGGAGGTCTAGAGGGAGATTAGGGACTCCAAGACCTCAGTGAATGATGAATTTAGCTTGGCACAAGATTATCATGGTGATATGCATGAGGAAGTGTGGATATGGACCCTTATAGCATGCTCAATCACACTCTATGTCGGCATGAACTTCATCACATGGAGAGGCATAATGACATGGTTGCCAACCATCACTAGATGCTGTCTAAAATCAATGTGGCAATTAAGCACATGGCCCTCTCGAATTCTTGGATTCAACAACAAACCCTAGAGCTGCTCACCACTCTTGTAGCCCAGTTAGTCATCACTCCGTCACAAGAAAAGGCAAACGAGTCCAAGTGCAAGCCCCGACGGCCTCCACGGTTGGAGCTGCTATATGGCCCACAAGGCATTCGAGGATCCAAGGGTATTCCCCCTTCCACCTACTATGAGGTCGGTGAGCCCTCTCATGTTAATGGCATGCCTCTCTTGAGCTTCCCCATCATCTGTGCAGCCAACCCTCCAGTAGTGAGACCCTCGCCCACCATTGGTAGAAGCTTCCCCCACTCTTCCTAGGAGCACCAATGGCACTTATATGGCTTAGCCCAGTCATGGATAGTACGATATTAATGGCTAGTATGACAATAATGGATGGCATGGCTATAATGGGCAGCACGGGCTAAATGCACAACATGGTATGTATGGACAGCAAGGCTTTCATGGGCAACAAGGCCCCAATGATCTCCATGACAAGATCCTTCCCACTAAGTACAATGGTCAGTCCCCGTCCCCATCGGATTTGGAAGAATGGACTTTCAAATTAGAGTCCTATTTCAATACCTATCCCTGCATGGATGATCAGAAAATTATCTTTGCATCTCTCCACTTGGAAGGCTTTACCCACATATGGTAGTGTTATATTAATCGAGAGAATCATTGGTTTACTGATTGGAAAGACTTTAAAATGCACATGGTTCAAGTATTTGTATCCCTTGTGGAAAAGGAGCAATTGGCAAGACGATGGTATACTCTTGACCAACGCAATCTCACTGTATGAGAGTACACACATTAATCTATGAACTTTACCATGTATGTGGAGAGCATTAGTGATGATGCAAAATTACACAAGTATATCTATGGGTTGGAACAAGCCTATCCACGGATGTCATGCCTCAAAACCCCACTACCCTATTTGATGCAATTAAATTGGTTGAAAGATATGCACGAAAGTACCTTAAAAATGAGAATTTTCAACAAGGTTATGGACAGCCCTGCACCCCATTGAGGTCAGCCCCATATAGGGGTGTTTTTAAAGGCAACCCCATGTCTAGTCCCTAAAATACCTGCTTACGCTCCCTTCCATGTTGAAAGAAAATAGGATACTTTGGGACAGCACTTGGCTCTAATGGTAAGAGAAAATATGCTGAAAATAGACCTTTGGCTTTGCATCATCCTTGAATGGTTCAAGTGGTCAAAAGTTCATTCCCCCAGATGTTGTGAAGGAACGGAAAAAAAAAGCCTATGCTTTAAATGTGGTGATAAGTACACAGCTGACCATGCCTCCAAATGCCCTTAGAAGACAGTCAAGGTCAAAGTTCATAGCACGTATGTGATGGAAGATTGGAATAATGATGAGGAGGAATTACTTGCTGAAAATGAAGAGTATGCTGGGGATTTGGACCAGGAGCAATTCTATGATCCGAAGGAAGGGTTTCCCTTTGGACCAGGTGGTTGCCCATTCCATGCTCTTGATTTGACTACCCCTACTATACCCACCCGACTACCACTTTTCTTTGCTCCATTCCCCTGGATGCTTGGACACGTTCTAGGAGCCCCAACATTCCACGCATTCAAGGCAGTATTAATGGAAAGCATGTATTTATTCTTATGGATAGTGGTAGTACACATAGTTTTGTCAATAAATCAACCATTGATCGATTGAAATGCACCCCTATGGAATTACAACACCCCCTAAAAGTTTAAGTAGCAAATGGTGATGAAAAAAATCAGCACACATGTGTGCTCCAAAGTCTCCCTATGCTTGGTTGAGAATTATGTGGCATTGGTTGACCTAATTGCATTAGACATGGACCCCATTGATGTTGTCTTGGGTTATTATTGGCTGAAACTTTTGGGAAAAATTGCTGTGGACTTTTCTCAGCTCTATATGGAGTTTATGAAGCATGGATAGGTCATCCACTTAGACGGAGTTCATGATAATGCTGATTTTCAGCTAATTATAGCAAAGCAACTCAAAAGGGAGTTCCAGAAATGCTTGAAGATCTTTGTCTTGCACTTGAATAAGGATAATTTAGATCAACCCTTCAAAGTATCTCAGGATTCTACCTTGAAGACTTTACTTGAGGAGATTTATTTCAGATTCCTCCAGCCCTTCCCCCTAAGAGGAAAGTGGACCACCCACTTGATTTAGAGTTTCATTCCAAGCTAGTGAATAAGCTACCTTAAAGACTCTCCAAGTGTGAATGGGAAGAAGTTGCAAAGCAAGTCAAGGAATTACTTGAGATGGGTTTAATTGAACCGAGTTCTTCTCCTTATGCATCTCTAGTCCTACTAGTCAAGAAGAAAGATGGCTCTTTCCGTATGTATATTGACTACAAGGACTTGAACAAAATCACAGTTAAGAACCGGTATCCCATCCCATAGATTGATGACTTGTTGGATGAGTTAAAAGGGGCATGATTCGTCACTAAGATTGACATGTCCATTGGATACCATAGATACGCATGAGGGAGGGTGATGAGATCAAAATAGCTTTCAGTATTGATCATGGGCTTTATCATTTTTTGGTGATGTCTTTTGGTTTGACTAATGTCCCCGCTACATTTTGGAGCCTCATGAATAAAATCCTTCATCCTTTCCTATTCAAGTTTGTGCTAGTTTTCTTTGATGACATTTTTATTTATAGCAAGTTACAAGAGGAGCACTTGGCACATGTTAGAAGGGTGTTTGATATCTTGAGAGAGCATCGGCCCTTTGCTAAGGAAAGTACGTGTATCTTCATGCAAACACTAGTGGAGTACCTGGGGCATATTGTTGGCAAGAATGTTATACAAGATGACCCTAAAAAGGTGCAATGTGTAAATGATTGACCCACACCATCCACCACTACTTCATTACGTGGTTTCCTTGGTCTGTCTTCATTTATAGACGCTTCATTAAGCATTATGCCACCATTGCAACACCTTTGACTAATCGTTTAAAGAAGGAATCATTCTTTTGGGACACTACTGTCATAGCAGCCAGAAACGTCAGAAATGTTTTGAAACGAAATGTCATAAACATGTTTCGTAAGTTTCTTTCAAGAGGGGGTAAAGTAAGAAACACGAGATTTTTTATATAGGAATTTTCAATAGTTTTGATTGGGAAAAGAGGTTCTAAATCTCTATGGAACTCTCTCTTAAACAAAGAATGGCTAATTGAGCTCGAGTTATAATAGAGTCAATTGAGAATAATACATTATACATTACATATCCATGATCCATTATTGACTTGTCACTTATGTCAAAGTTAGTCTTTGGATAAGCTATAGTATGGTTTAGAACTCAACCATTATGATTCATACATATCATACAAAGAAAATTGAAATTAACATGTAAATAGTCTATCTATAATATGGATTGAGTCAAGTTGTAACATCATGATTCTCATTTCAAAACAAACTGACAAAATGTCAAAATCAAGAATGAATTGTAATATATCATAAATAACTCATAAATGAGACTAAAGTCGTATAATATTCAAATCTCAAGACAAGAATAGATACTAGATTGGCAAAGTCCAATAACGAAACAAAATCACAAAAAAAAAAGTCTCTTATTCAAAATCTTGAGCCTTTACGAGTCATTATACATCATCATTATCATGTTTAACATTGCCCATTAGTATTTGTTAAAAAAACCATGTTTTGGGTTCCAACTCAAAAACAAAAAAAAAAAGTTAAAAACTCCTACGTTTTTTACTCTCAGAAACGTTTCGTACTTTAAGAAACGTTTCGTAAGTTTCAAAGAAACGCATTTCTTAGCTGCTATGAACACTGTTGATCATAGCTTTATGCAGTCGAAGGAAATGCTTACTTCAGCCCCCATCCTTGTATGCCTAGACTTCTCCAAGGAGTTTACCATTCAGTGTGATGCCAATGGCGAAGGTATTGGTGCTGTATTGCTACAAGAGCATGGTGTGATTGCTTTTGAGAGCTGCAAGCTGGGTGATGAGGAGATTCAAATGAATATTTATGTTCAGGAGATGTTGGCTATCCTTCATGCTATTAAGAATTGGCACCACTATCTATATGGCAGCTGTTTTAGAGTGAAGAGCGACTATTGAGTCCTCCAGTACTTTTTGACTCAGTCTACTTTGACTCCTAAGCAAAGGAGATCGGTGGCAACCTTACAAAACTATGATTTTGAGATCTCTTACACTTGGGACAAAGATAACATTTTGGCTAATTCACTCTCACGGATGTGGGCATGCAGAGTGTCTTCCATTTCAAAATTGCATAGTGATTGGATTGAGGAACTTTAGTAAGCTTATTTGTTGGATGAGGACTTTAGCCACATATTCTAGAAATTAGAGCGTGGGATAATGGCTGAAAACTCCTGATATTAGTTCAAACATAGTCCTATTTGGTCCTATGGAAAGATTGTCATCCCCCACACTTCTCCCTTCACACAGAAGATCATGGAAGAGATGCATTCTTGTCCCTATGTTGGTCATTTGGGTATTTTCAAAACCCACAATAGGATTACCAAGAGCTTTCACTAGAAAAGCTTATGGAGGGATGTTAAGGATTTTGTGATCAAATGTGTTCCATGCCAGCTGAATAAGGACAGCATGCTTAGACTTGCTGGCCTCTTGCAGCCCTTACCTATTCTTGAAGGGAAATGGACACATATCACCATGGACTTCATTACTGGCCTCCCCATTACCAAGAAAAGATGGAACAGTATATATATGGCAGTTGACTGCCTCACTAAGGCTGCCCACTTTATCCCAACTAAGGCCCAATACATTGCCTCTCAGGTGGCCACTCAGTTTATGGAGTATGTATTCAAGGTGCATGAATTACTGCAAGTCATAGTGCATGATCGGGATGCCAAGTTTATGAGCAACTTTTAGTGAGCCGTTTTCATGTCTATGAGTACCAAGCTTGCTCCATCCTCTATACACCACCCACAAACAGATTGCCAGACCGAAAGGGTAAATAAATGGCTTAAGACGTATCTCTCGCACTTTTGCCATGATGTACAATACAATTGGGATATGTGGCTCCACTTGGCTGAATATGCATATAACAACTCCATCCACTCTAGTATTTGGGTTTCTCCTTTTGAGGCGTTTTAAGTGTATAAGGTTCCCCTCCCTACAGCCTTGTTCAATGATAAGATCGACCCCAAAAGTAAAGTTGACTTAGAGCGCATATAGACCGTGCTTTAGCAATGCAAAGTGAATTTTCAAAAGGCATAAACCCATATGAAGCTTTATGTCGACGAGAAAAGAAGGCATTTGAAATTCCAAGAGGGAGAGCTAGTCCTCTTGAAAGTGCCTAAGTCTCATTACTTCACTCTCAAAGAAGGCAGTAGCAACAAGATGGCCCGCCATTTCTATGGTCCCTACCAAATCCTCAAGAGAGTTGGTGACTTGGCTTATCGATTAGAGCTTGCCTCTACCACCAAGATTCACAATGTGTTTCATGTCAGCCAATTGAAGCCTTTCATTGGTACCTTGGTGGACCATGTGGAAGAGGTACGCTCCCATAGACGAACAAGGTATCTTTCAGTATATCCTTGAGGAAATCATTGGGCAGCGAGATAAACACTTGAGATCTTGATCCATCAAGGAATACCTCATCAAATGGCAAGGTCTACCCTTGGAAGAAGCCTCTGGTGCCCAACCACTATTGTGAATGAATTTCCTCACCTCCAAAAAGCCCAATGGGTTGAAGACTAGCTAGTTATGTCCCCTTTTGACCACACATTGCTTAAATGTGGATCATCATCTCCTTGTCAAAAATGATGTGTGTGGCCGCTTTGTGGTGATTGAAATTGTACTTGATGGGGAGGTCTTGTGGCTAGTTGGTCTTTATGCTCTGAATGATCTTGTGTGTAGATGTGATTTGTAGAGTAGATAATAGCCTCTTGGGAGACGGGGGTTGCTAATGGGAGACTTCAACATGTGTGTGGATTCATTGCAGCCTACTTTTGGGCATTCAGTGATGGATGCTCCTAAGAATGGGGTCTGGCAAGAGCTTGCCTTGAATATTCTTAAACAAGACCTTTGGTCTTGGCTACATCTATTAGATTTGGGATTCACATTTCATTTGGTGCAGTATTTTGCTACATGTCTAGATTGAATTGTATGTATGTCATGTATGATGATGTATTTTTGCCAAAGATCCTGGATATACAAGTCCTGAATCAATATGCCTTACCAAATCATTTTCGTCTACAATTCGAGATGCTTGTGCAATCTGTTGTGCCTTTTGTACAATTCTCGAAAAAGCTTCCGTTGTGCTTTAATTCCTCATATTTGAGGCATGCTTGGATTTCTTGGAGTCATGCTTGTACCTCCTAAAAGTATGGGTGGTGGAGCTATTCTTGATGCAAAGACTCACATGTTGGCCCTTCGCTGGTCACTCTTTGGAGTTATGTGCACTGATTATCACCCATGGGTCTTTATTGTCTAGTTTTTCTTGGAAGATCAAGGCCTCATCCATGGAAATACTAGCATACAGGCTTCATGGTGGCACATTCTTAATTCTGATGCCCGCTTTTTGACACCTTTCTCCTCTTTGGTGAATCATTTGGTTTGTTCTTGGTGCGTGGTTCTTTGAAAGATACATTGGCATCTTGTGGAGGATCGCTTGATGGTTAAGTCTTTCTAGCTAGAGCTGCTAGGTGTGTCATGATTGCTCTCCTAGGATGGGAAACAAGAGGATTTTCCCAAATTTAACCATATGGTGCATTTGGGTTTGACTTCTATTGCTGATGCCACTCTTGTTAGTCATGGGGGGGTTCATGTCCTTCTGTACAACTAGGAGACTTTATTGGATTCCTTGTGGATATTATGAGTTGAAACTAGCCTTGCTTCTCAAAGAGGGTAGTAATGACTTGATTAATGGATATTTACAGCAAGCATAAAAATTCATACAAATGAAATGCACACTTTATCACTTTAATCTGGGACAATGGATAGCTTGTTGGCCCCAAAATTTGCGCCTCTTACGGTATCTCTTTAACTTTTATTGCAAATGGATGGAGTATAACTGAGATTGTTTGATCTCCTCTGCTAATCCAAGTGCCCCTTGCTGTCAAAATTGACTAGCAAGCCTTCAAATCAAATTTGCCCCTTGGTTTGCTTAGGGATTAGCCTTCACCTTGCTCCTTGAAAGATAAATTCAGCTCCAAAACAAATATTGGTTGGTTGGCCTCTTGAATCTCCTTGAAATTCCTTCATCTCAATTGTTGGCATTTAAGTCCTAGGCCTTTAATTGTGAGTAGAATCCCGAGGTGGCTGTCCAACCCGAATTTCTGCTATAAATTAGGATTTATAGTAGAGATTTTCCAATGTCTCTACCTCTGGTGACTCAAATGGGTGGATTTGTTGAGATAACTTGAGAGATGGCTAGAGGATAAGAGAGAGAAATTTGAGAGTTTCATCGCGAGAAAGGCTGAAAAATTGTTGCTGTCAGCCATAGAAGTTGTCGTCTTCAGCTTAGAACCACTAGAAAGGCTGCTGCCCCTCTTGTATGCTATCACCTGCACCACAAGGACCTTGGGTTACTATCACGTGCAAGTGGATGGCTCCAAACCACTGTCACTTGCTATAGGACTGCTTCATGGTGGCTTCAAATCACATCAACAACTGCTCCTTGCTCTCTAACAACCTCCTTTCTCTCACACTGGTTGGAATAGACTTCCACCAGTCCCAAAAATGTTTTTCGCACTTGCATGCGCAACTTTTGCCAAGTGGTAGTCCCCTAAATCCATTTTCTAACATTAACCAGCTTATTAGATTAATTTTCAAAATATTAATTCTGAAAATTAATTTAATAATTATTTTAGTGCTTGGAAATATAATTCCACTATCCAATAATTAAAATGGCTATGCCGACTTCCAAGTATTCATGAATAGTTATTAGCCCTTTGACTAGCATTAATTAATTAATTAATTAATGCCTAGTCTCTATTGTCACCATTAACATTAGTGGCCAATAAGTTCATCTAGGCCAAAATTTTACATTGGGTACCACCTAGTACCTATCAAACATAACTTATTATAACTTCTGTTTTTGGCTCCAACCAATATTTCAAGGTCTTGGGTTCCACACTGTGAAATAATTAACTTGCACCTCACATGTGCAAATCGCATTAGTACATTTGATTAACTTTTAATCAAATGCTTAGCAAAGCAATAAAATTTGACATCCTTGTGACATGAGTTGTGGGGCCAGCTAGAGAGGATGCTACAACTTGTGCAACCCTTTTCTATACTTGTTCTTGATCGTGACAGGTTTGGGATTTTCGTGGCCGTCTTAAACTTCAAAAGGCTTCAGCTAACTAGGTTTTATCATCTCACAATTAAGGATCGTCATTGGCTAGTGATAAAACCAATGTGACTTGGGGTATGCATAAATCTAAGGTCCGGTGGAAGATGACTGTGATGGAGGGCTGGCTAAATTAGACACATTTTAAATGCAAGGTCCTGTGACGAGTGTTCATTGGTGGGCTCCATGCACGCGCGCGCGCGCACACACACACACACACACACAGAGTCTAATTTAAAGCTGAAAATGGGCAAAAAGCAAGCCTAGCAGGCAATAATCCATCCTAGGCTAAAATGAACTGCTCTAAATTGCAACATCCTCATCAGGGGAAGTGATTCATGTGATGTGTTTATTAGTAGACCCCTTTGCTTCCATTTTGTGTTTTATGAATGGAATTTTTGCAGCTTTGTTGTCATGAAGGTAGTGCACCAGGGAATTTCTGCACCATCAGTTTGATTAGGTCGATTGTTCTGAACCATCACTTTGATTAGATCGAATGTTCTGAACCATTGTTTATAGAGGAGACCTGTTAGAGACCTTTTTGTCAGGCCAGCTTGTCCTTGCTTTATTTTGATCATTAGGGGCAAGAGACTAATCTTTCTGCCTGAGAATACAGCTTGATCATAGGCAGTTGGGACTGACCTTCATTTGTGTGAGACATTAAGGTGTCTTTTGTAGGGGGCTTTTGCTTGGTGGAGGTGAAACCACAAACTTTAACCAAGAATAGGATCTCTTCATCAGAATATTCTTTTGTCCTTTGTTTTTGCATTGCCTGTGAAATTGCAAAGAGCTGCCAAACATCTTGACTGAGAGACCTGAGGAAGTTTTCTTCTTGTGAAGGAGAGTGGGTCCTTCACACCTTATTGTTGTGTCAGTGCATCTCTAAGATCCAAGAAATGAAATAACTTTTGCATGGGACTCTGTTGCTGCCTCGTATGGCTAGTGAGGTCCCTTCTTGATAACTGCTTTGTGTGTACGATGGAGCCACGGCTTGGGCTTCAGCATGCAACATCAGACTTCTCTAGTTTTGGGACCATCTTCCACATTCCTTGGCATCAACAGGATTCTCCAAGCATTAGACTTTGGGCAGTGCACTTCGTCAAAATAGGGGTGTTGTGTCTGACTGGAGTCCTCTGGGCCATGTATTCTTTCAGCAAGTATGCTGCATGGAGAATATTGTAGCCAATTGCTCACTCTCTAGGCCCATGTGGCATATGATCATATCCTGAAAGCTGAAAACTGTCAATCACGTTGCCCATGCTCATAAAAGGTTCTAAGTATGCATTGATCAAATTGTTAATACTGATGTCAGTGTCTGCCATTAGGCTTCAGGAAAAGGTTTTTTTGTTGTTGATGACACTACCTGAACTCTTGGAGCCAAGCAGTCTTTAGTTTTGATAGAGTTACTTGAACTTGGAGGTAGTTGCTTGAAATTCCTATGCTACTGATTGTCTGTATGCCTCCTCTCTCTTCTGTGTAGGGATTTATGTAATCATTTAGTCAAGCTAGGGTGATTTTCTCATCAGAGGTTATTGTTTTCTAGAATCTAAACTTTTGAAGCAGTCAAGTATATCAGAAACTTGATCCTACTGTACTGTGCAGATTTGCGGGAAATCTGGGAGCGCATTTTTGTTGGAGGTCAATGTCCTAGCGACAGGATCAAAATTCTGAGTGGACTCAGAATGAAGTATCAACTGTAACATCTTGAAAAACACGGGTCTGCAAAATTGTAAATGCCAGAAACATCTCCCAAAGCCCAAAAAGTGGGTAATGTGTATATAAAGGCATTCAGAGTTTATAGGCTACTTAAAACAAACCAAACTTTGTCTCAAGTTTCTATATTTAGCTTGATTTTGATCGAGACCCAAGTTTTACATTGTTTGCAATGGCTCAAAGTTTGCCCATGTTTCTTGCCGTATTGTGGTCATTTGAACGGACTGTCTAGCATGAACAGGAAAACAGATTTCCTCCATCTTTGTGTACTTGTGGTCCCTTAGAACAAAATATTACTTTTAAGCTAGTGAGTTCTTTTTAATTTTGATTTTCCTGAGATAAGACATCCAAACGCCCGAAAGGGGGCCAGCTCCCCAACAAAACATTTAGCTGAGAAAGTGGGAAGAGCCATACTGGCATTGCTCCTATGCACAGATAGGATATAGCGATCACGCTGAATGAACAGGAAGCTTGATTGCACTGGGATCCTCCTCCTCAGGGGGATATCCTACCATGGAGGACTGACCGAGTGTTGGAGTGGACAATAGCCTCGGTGACTCAACTAACACACCATGGAAGCATAGGTGTCCAACCAAGTGATGCACCTAGCAAGACTCGAACCACAAGAACCACACGAGGATAAGGTGCCCTTAGGTTTTGCAATTGCAAATGGCTGCACTCAATTTCAAGATTGGCTTCAATCTTCATGCATGCTATGCATCGCAGAAATGTGCGATTCAAAGCATCCATCCTTTCTGTCTTTCCAGAGGTGATATCCGTGAGATTGAATTTGGTTTTTGATCAAACTTATTTGCATCTATGAAGGGCCCATTACTTCTCTAGAGAGGTTAGGAATTGAGTTGTTGACAGGTGCAGCCGGCTGGGATGTTTTATTGTCTGGAGCGAGTAAGGCCATATATAAAGTGCACGCTTTCATTTCTGTGCTGTGCATTGTATGCCATCGAGATGCCGTCTGTGTTGTAGTTGCATTCATTCTTCACCATGCTGTCCAAATTTATCAAGAGTCCTACTTAAGCTAAGAATTCCAACTCTGGAGGAAAATTGCTGGCCCCCGCGATGGAACACTCCAACTTGAATTGACAGCCTAGGTTCATATTAGGGATTTGGCCCATATAGCATTGAGTATTTGTGAGAGCCTATAAGGTGCTATCTTATCTTGATGTAGAGAATATTTTCACCATGAGTTCAATTTCATCCATAGTTGAGAAGGTTTCATCCCAAGTGTAGCGTGCATTGCAATCAATAAAGAAACCTTGTGTATGTGTCTAGGCTGCACAAGAAGCATTGTAAAATCAATTGCAGGCCGAAACTTGTCAAAATTATCAAATTCAAGTGAACCTTGATTTTCAAATCGAGATAAATCTTTGATTGCTCACCTAGTAGCTTGGATCTATCCCAAGGGTCAAAACACACTTAAGGTAATGTGCTCAAGGGTTGCAAAAGCTCGAAATTGCCAACTCAAAGTGCTAATTCAAGGTCAAATGCTTACCTTGATTTGAACGAGGATTATGCTATTTTAGAAACTCCTTGCACCCAAAATTTGATCTAGAGCATGCATAATAAACCTCTACTTGCAAAGACCAAGTTTGCTTGACAGAAGCTCCCTATGGCCTAACATACTCAATCAAGGTAGAAACCTTCATTTTCACCTTAGTGTTTCATAGCCGATCTTGCATGGCAAAGGTCTTAATTTACACAAACAACAGCCCTAGTACATCGTTAAGTTGTACCAAGTGTCATGTTAACCCAAAAGCCCATTGCCAAGTGCCAGGTTCGAAGTTTTGACTCAAGTGTTGAAAAACTAAATGTGGCAAACCCAACATTTCTCCTCCAACTCAAGTTTTGCAATGGCGGAGCATCCTTGATCAGCCCTTTGACACATTCAAAGCTTCCTAGAGTATACTGATGACTAACTCCTTATAGTTTTAACCCTAACTTGCCTACCAAATTAAGAATAATAGTAGGCCTTGGTGAAAGAAAGTGTTTGAATTGTAGTTGATCTTTTTGACTTGAAACTAATCTTCATGTCAAGTTGGTATTAGTCAATTGTTTCAAGCAATGAATCCTCCATACTGTCATTTCATAGTATCTAGTTGCACCACCCTTTTTGTTGGTGACTTGCATACATGATTATTTTGACCCTTGCATGCTTGTCAAATGTTGAAAAAACATTCATTTCTTAACTCAAACTTGCATCTTTGTTTGAACTTTATCATATCTAATCCAATCCACAACAACACTAATGATGAGAAGAAGAAGAAGAAGAAGAAGAAGAAAGGTATGGAGGAGCTTCTTCAACTAGTCTCTCACTCTCTCACACACACACACAAGCTCACACTCTACTTCTCACCCTCCAGGATATGGAAGCAAAAGGGAGAGAAGAGAAGAGAAGAAAAGAAAGAAGAGAATATCGGCTTCAATGGGCCAAGTCCATCACTCAAGCTCTCACTTTCACTCTCTCTTTTTCCCTCACTCTCAAGAAATAGGTTGTTTCGAGGACATATAAGAATCAACAAGAGTGGAAACTCCAAATTTGCACATGCAAGAATGAGCTTTCTATTTTGATTGCTTGTAACATTCTCATCCATTACAGGTTTTTCGATGTAACCTCAAGTGATAATACAATTTGCAGAAGAGTGAGCACTACTCTTACTAAATAATTACAATAATGAATACATCGACAATAAATTGAAAACATTACATGACCACCTTGATATTTGATCATATGGTGCTCATGATTGATATATTAATCTCTTTAGTATTTGATCATAATACAAAAAAGTTGACTTAGGCCCTTCGATCTATTCCAATCTAGCTCACTTCCACTCCAGCTTGCCTTCAATAGTTTTCTTGGTGAGGGTTAACAATTAGACATTAGAATCAATAAAACAGACCAATCCTTAGATGAACACCCAGGTCATGAAAAAATACCAAAGCTAGAAGCAATAATGATGAAGAAACTCATAAGCCTTAAGGAGCAAGAAGCCTAAGAGGGACTTAGTAGTACATCTCAAAAGAGTAGGACCCTAGTTCTGTAGGTACTCCGTATGGCAAGATGAAGAAGAAATTTCCAGATGAGTCCCATGTATGGGTATTGGAAGGCCCAATTCTAGATAAGGACTAAGTAAAAACTAAGAGGGACTGGGGTATCTCTAATCAATACCTATCCTGAAGGGAACACGCTATACAAGCCACACAAAGTTGGTATCAATAAACTAGTTTTAAAATTATTGTTTTCTATAAACAAACCACATGTATTGGGTCAATCGAGGAAGTTTTCATATGTATTCATAGCATAGTATAATGATAAATTTAGAAAACTAAAGATATCAAAGAGGCCACAAGAAAAGGGAGAAGAAGAGTAAAGCAAAAGATGAAAAGTAGATAAGATAAATGACGAGAAAGACCAATATAAACCAGAGGACTTACCCAAGAAGTTTACTGAGTAACAGGAAGGAAGATCAAGTGATAAAAATGCTAGTAGCCAAGAGAGAGGCCTAAACAAGTAACTTATAAACCCAACAAAAGTTGAGGTGAACTTAGCTCAAGAGGAAAAAAGTCAAAACTTATTTACACAACTGAAGACCTAGCACTTGAACAAGTGGCTAAGCTTATCTTTCCACTCGATGAGTTCATTGATATGTTTGCATGGAATTACTCTCACCTTGAAGGAGTGTCATATAATATAATTACTTGAGCAATCCCTATGGTGGCGAAAGGCAACACTAGTTAAGCAAAAACTCTAGCCCCTGGATCCTCTATTCTCTCAAGTGGTAAAAGAGGAAATTGAGAAGCTACAAGTAGCAAGGTCTATACAAGCAATTGAGTACATAGAATGGGCATCACCACTATGGTTATCATAACAAATAATGACTAAAATCAAAGCAGATATTAGTTTTAAAAATGTGAGCACAACCATACAGAAAGAGAACTATCCATTACCCTATACAAAGCACATGTTAGAGAGAACAACAAGCAAAGAAACTTACAACTTCTTGGGTGAGTTTTTAGGATCAAGTACAAGTGCACTCAAATGGTAGGCACAAAATCCCATTTGCCACCAAATGGAGAGTATTCATGTACACCGTGACGCATTCAGGTTGACCAATGCACTTGCCACTTCAGACAACTAATGTGCACCAATTTTAGGAATATGCTTTGAAGGTTTTAAAAAGTTTGTGAGGATAACCTTTGCATAAATTATATGATGCACAAACATCTTGATAAGCAAATACAAGTATTCTTGAGATGTAAAGAGTATCAACTCTCATGAAACCCCTTGAACTGCCAATTTTCGATTAAATATAGATGTATCCAAGGTCACATTATTCCAATGAATGGAAAAAGTAATCACTAAGATCAAGGTCATTGTTGATCTTCTACCACTAGGAAATGCAAAAGGAGTGCAATGCTTCATAGGTCACACTAGTTACTATCGATGCACTGTGTTGAAGTATGGAATCACCATGAGGCCCTTGGATTGAGGAGCGCCAAATGGCCTATGAAACCTTAAACAAGGTTCATTATAGCACCAATCTTACAAGCACTAGAGTGGGCAATACTTTCCATGTCCATATAGGTGCATCCAAAATTGCTTTAGGGGCAATATTGTGACAACCTAGTGGGCACAACCTTAACTTTCTACTAGGCTTTGCAAGTAGGGGAAATATTGTGCCAACCTAGTGGGCAAAACCTTAACTTTCTAGTGAGCTTTGTAAGCACGAGACTTAGTGATACTAAAATTAACTATTCCCCCACATCACCTGCTCTACCTTTGTACCACCATCTATTGTTATGCTACCATGTCACCACTGCAACCCATATCATCGGGAACATGCACCCCCTTGCTATCACCCCACTATCTATTTAATGTAACCACCTCCCTTACACATCTCTATTCCCTCCACCATAACACGTCGCGCAACGTGACATGAGGACCCCGACACGACACGACACGACATGACACAATGCGACACCCTCTCAGGCGAGTTTCTGCTGAAAATTGGAAGAGAACCTGATGTGCCAACAAAGTTGAAAGGGATCCGTGGCATGATAGGAATGTGCGACATACTATTCAAAAATGTCTTAGAGAGAGCTGAGGCTGTGGGAAGACACTTTCTTTGAAGAGGAAGATGAGCTGTGTCATCGGCTCAAAATCACATACAAGAAGAAAGAGCTACGGCTCAAAATGATTGAGCATACGAAGAAGACCATCAAGATGCTAAGGAAGACCCAACAAGGAGTACACGTCACGCAACGTGACAGGGAGTAGGCTCATGGATGCGGAGGAGATCCTACCATAACAGGTTGTGCTAGAGTTGATTTGTCGGGTCTTCCTTAGTAATGTGATGAGGAGCATGCTAAGATGATCGTGTCGGGGAGCAGGCTCATGGATGTGGAGGAGATCCTACCATAGCACGTTGCACAACGTGACGTGACGACCCCAACACGACACGACGAGACACCCTCTCAGGCTATTTTCTGCCGAAAATTGGAAGAGAACCTGATGTGCCAACAAAGTTGAGAGGGATCTGTGGCATGATAGGGATGTGTAGCATACCATTCAAAAATGTCTTGAGGAGAGCTGAGGCTATGGGAGGACATCATTGCCCTTTGCCACACGCATAGTAGTTACCCTAATCATCTCCTCTCAATCACTAGTAGCGTCTTCTCTACATTGGTAATCCCAAAGACCCTGTTTCCACCTTCCTATGCTATCCTTCCCCTTGACCAACACTCCCTTCTCCACCTTCCCCACAGAGAAAACCCTCACCGCCCCACAGGCCTCCCTCACTGCCCCACTATTTTTCACTTCATTCTTTCAATCTTCTTCTCACCACCGTACCTTGTGCTATCCATCTCCCTCCTCCACCCCATTGATGACTTTCCTACCCCATCATCGTCAATCTCTCCTGCTTGTATTATCCGCCTCACCATATCTTCTTCTTCACCCTTTCTAACAGACCGGTGAGCTCACCTCCTCCACCTCCATGCCATTGCCCCTCCACACACCACCATCTTGCTCCATTACACCCCACCATCTCCAACACATTCCTTCCCTCTTAGTGTAATCACCCTTTCTGCACCCCACCTACACCCTTGTGAGAGGGTGCATATACAAAGAAATGATACTTGGAAAGAGAGAGAGAACCAATAAGCTTAGGATTGTAAAAGAGGAGAGAGAAAAGAAGAAAGAGGCTGCAAGTACAAGGACCTTGAGGCACGACACCACCTCCATGAGGAAGAGGCAAGGAATAAGGAGAAATGCAAGAGTTTGAATTGTGTTCATCATCGAGTAATGTCATCAAAGATTAGAGGTACCCTCCCTCTCCTTCTCACACTGTCTTGTTGAATGCCTACATGAATGAGTTGTAGTGTTTAAATATCCATGCCACTTGACTTGAGGTCATGTGTGGAGAGTATGGATTTAAACATGTGTATGGTAGTCACCACATGAGTGCCCTTCCTCACCACATAATTAGAAGTCCACATTGCAAAAAATATTTCACAACTCTTAAAAAAGTCATCACTCACCCGCACACTGTGTACATGCACAAAAACAATTGATTGCTTACGTGCATCACAATTAATGGACACGATGAAAAGTTGAAGGCCTACTTGACCAAGTAAAGCACAAGTTTATCCTCATGCATACAATGTATCAAGCATCGAAAGACAAAGGAGTTGGTTGCACATGCAAGCTAGTTGATAATTGATCGTAAGCATATGAACTCTAAGAACCATCATTGCGAATAACCTAAAAAATAAGAAGCCTGGGAAATCATGATAACATGGTGAGGCAAAACAATATACATGAGGATCAAGGACTAAAGGAGGGAAGGATGATTACGAAAGCGAACATAACTACTAAAATCTAGAACATAAATAAGCTCTCAAGAAAACTAAGCTAACTTACAAAAACTAATGTACAACTTGAAACCTCGAAACTTGAAACTTGTAAATGGGTGATACAACAATGAATTAGGTTACTCAAGAGAGCCAATGTGGAACCTTGCATAGATACTTAGGGATCCGAACTTCTAAGGATCGTAGGACTTTAAGTCCTAAATGTGCCTTAGGCAAATCCAAGATTGAGAACATTCTAGTACCTCTTCTAATTTTGATAGAGAGGAAATTAATAGGCGTGAAATGTCATGGAGAAGAAAAGGTACTTGGGAAACATCCCTCAAGAGTTCCTAAACAACTTTTGCATTGTGACCCTGTTGGAATAAAGGCCAATGCCCTATATCCAAGTGGGTACCCCTTGTATAAGTACAAACCATACAATGATATATAAGTGAAGATAACAAAGAATAATATTATCATTCATTTTGTACCCACATAAATCTCTTGTGTTGGGGGTAAAGGCGCTTGTGCTTGGCTGCTTGTATATTAGCTACACTGACAGTACCCACATACCCGCACACTTGTATACTGCATGTGACAGGCGCCCATCATTGTCACTTTATTCTTTATTCTTTTAGTGGTACTTGAATAAAGGGAAGGCTGGTCACACATTGTGATTGTTAGAGTTTCCACATTGTGTGTCTCTCTCTTGCTCTTGCTCCTTCCACTATAGCAATTGCTTCCATTTGCGTGCTTCCACTTCAAGGCTCACCTCCCTTCAATTAGTATCATAGCCATCTTCCTGCGAGCTCGAGCTTGATTCGGCATTATCTAATCATTGTTGCCTCAACTTGGTTCACATTTGAAGGTTTCTTCATTGTGGCAGCCATGGCTTCTCATTCTAAGGTATGCTTTTAATACTCCGTGTCTTCCTCCAGGCTACTTCCAAATGCATTGGACCTCTCCCACTCCTTCCTTGCCAACCCTTGGAGCTTTCCTTGGCCCCCCATTTGTCTTAGCACACCCTGTAGTATTGCTAGGATAGGCTGCATGATCTTTGTGCATGTTCTTGGCTTGATCTTCCTAGATCAGCTTGACTACTACTCTAGCCTCTAAATAGTTTCAGGCACTCTTTGATGCCAGGAGGCATATTTCACGATGGATTCCATAAAATTTTATTACCGAAGCTCATATACAAGACGGATTCTTTGTGCGAAAAGTCGATGGGGACGCCTATCCTTTTCGGGCGTTTTGTTAATTTAATGTGTAAGTGGGTGATTCCATAGCGGGTGATTCCGCAAAATACATATTTAAATTAATAAACGTTTATGAGTTTAGAGTGCGCACTCGTAATAAATTAAGGTTAGGATTGAGTTTTAACCAATTTATTTTTGTAGTTAAAGACTGCTAGGTATTCACTTTTGTCGGTTTAATTGTATTATTTTTCTAACAATTGTGAATGCTTCAGTTGATGTGCAGAGCAAGCAGCGGTGGCATTGGGAAGTGTTGGAGGATAGCGTGTATTCAAATTATCATCAATTCTTGATGGGCGTGTATCTTAGGCATGGCGCCTATATTTTGACGTGCTTATTTATTAAATCGCTTCATATTTATTTATTACTTTTGTATGCGCATGGACGCACGATTTAAATATTTGTATTGGACATTGTATTTGGGTACCGCCTGACTCTTTGGGTGGCCAATAGCTTTAATTCTTTAGTGGCACAAAAGTAAATACAAAAGCTAAAGCATGCTAATTGTAAATTGGGCTATTTTTTGAGATTGAAGATCAATAATATATAAAATACATGCTTTGTGGAGCGCTCACACAAGGCATGGGGGGAGATTACACCCAATTAGTCTTTTGCTTCATGTCGTGCAAGCTTTCTTCCTTGTTTTTTGTGCAAAAGTAGAGTTCTTTTGTTCTTAGGGACCTTTTGACGCTCACTACATGGGTATGATGCCAGGAGGCATATTTCACGGTGGATTCTGTGAGGTTTTGTTGTGGATTCCGTAAAATTTTATTGCTAGGGCTCATACACAAGGTGGATTCTTTGTGCGAAAAGTCGATGGGGACGCCTATCCTTTTCGGGCATTTTGTTAATTTAATGTGTAAGTGGGTGATTTCGTAAAATACATATTTAAATTAATAAACATTTATGAGTTTAGAGTGCGCACTCGTAATAAATTAAGGTTAGGATTGAGTTCTAACAAATTTATTTTTGTAGCTGAAGACTGCTAGGTATTCACTTTTGTCGGTTTAATTGTATTATTTTTCTAACAATTGTGAATGCTTCAGTTGATGTGTAGAGCAAGCAACGGTGGCATTGGAAAGCATTGGAGGATAGTGTGTATTCAAATTATCATCAATTTTGATTGGGCGCGTATCTTAGGCATGGCGCTTATATTTTGATGCGCTTATTTATTAAATCGCTTGATATTTATTTATTACTTTTGTATGCGCATGGACGCACGATTTAAGTATTTGTATTGGACATTGTATTTGGGAACCACCTGACTCTTTGGGCACCCAATAGCTTTAATTCTTTAGTGGCACAAAAGCAAATACAAAAGCTAAAGCGTGCTAATTGTAAATTGGGCTATTTTTATAGCTTGAAGATCAATAATATATAAAATACATGCTTTGTGGAGCGCTCACACAAGGCATGGGGGGAGATTGCACCCAACTAGTCTTTTGCTTCATGTCGTGCAAGCTTTCTTCCTTGTTTTTTGTGCAAAAGTAGAGTTCTTTTGTTCTTGGGGACTTTCTGACGCTCACTATGCGGGTATGATGCCAGGAGGCATGTTTCACGGTGGATTCTGTGAGGTTTTGTGGTGGATTCTGTAAAATTTTATTGCCGGGCCTCATACACAAGGTGGATTCTTTGTGCGAAAAGTCAATGGGGATGCCTATCCTTTTCGGGCGTTTTGTTAATTAAATGGGTAAGTGGGTGATTCCATAGCGGGTGATTCCGTAAAGTACATATTTAAATGAATAAACATTTATGAGTTTAGAGTGCGCACTCGTAATAAATTAAGGTTAGGATTAAGTTCTAACCAATTTATTTTTGTAGTTGAAGACTGCTAGGTATTCGCTTTTGTCGGTTTAATTGTATTATTTTTCTAACAATTGTGAATGTTTCAGTTGATGTGTAGAGCAAGCAGCGGTGGCATTGGGAAGCATTGGAGGATAGCGTGTATTCAAATTATCATCAATTTTTGATGGGCGTGTATCTTAGGCATGGCGCCTATATTTTGATGTGCTTATTTATTAAATCGCTTGATATTTATTTATTACTTTTGTATGCTCATGGACGCACAATTTAAATATTTGTATTGGACATTGTATTTGGGTACCGCCTGACTCTTTGGGCGGCCAATAGCTTTAATTCTTTAGTGGCACAAAAGCAAATACAAAAGCTAAAGCATGCTAATTGTAAATTGGGCTATTTTTTGAGATTGAAGATCAATAATATATAAAATACATGCTTTGTGGAGCGCTCACACAAGGCAGGGGGGGAGATTGCACCCAATTAGTCTTTTGCTTCATGTAGTGCAAGCTTTCTTCCTTGTTTTTTGTGCAAAAGTAGAGTTCCTTTGTTCTTGAGGACCTTTCTGACGCTCACTACGCGGGTATGATGTCAGGAGGCATATTTCACGGTGGATTCTGTGAGGTTTTGTGGTGGATTCCGTAAAATTTTATTACCAGGGCTCATATACAAGGTGGATTCTTTGTGCGAAAAGTCGATGGGGATGCCTATCCTTTTCAGGTGTTTTGTTAATTTTATGTGTAAGTGGGTGATTCCATTGCGGATGATTCTGTAAAATACATATTTAAATTAATAAACATTTATGAGTTTAGAGTGTGCACTCGTAATAAATTAAGGGTAGGATTGAGTTCTAACCAATTTATTTTTGTAGCTGAAGACTACTAGGTATTCACTTTTGTCAGTTTAATTGTATTATGTTTCTAACAATTGTGAATGCTTCAGTTGATGTGTAGAGCAAGCAGGGTGGCATTGGGAAGTGTTGGAGGATAGTGTGTATTCAAATTATCATCAATTTTTGATGGGCGCGTATCTTAGGCATGGCCCCTATATTTTGATGCGCATATTTATTAAATCACTTGATATTTATTTATTACCTTTGTATGCGCATGGACGCACGATTTAAATATTTGTATTGGACATTGTATTTGGGTACTGCCTGACTCTTTGGGCGCCCAATAGCTTTAATTCTTTAGTGGCACAAAAGCAAATACAAAAGCTAAAGCGTGCTAATTGTAAATTGGGCTATTTTTTGAGCTTGAAGATCAATAATATATAAAATACATGCTTTGTGGAGCGCTCATACAAGGCATGGGGGGAGATTGCATCCAATTAGTCTTTTGCTTCATGTCGTGCAAGCTTTCTTCCTTGTTTTTTGTGCAAAAGTAGAGTTCTTTTGTTCTTGGGGACCTTCTGACGCTCACTACGTGGGTATGATCCCAGGATGCATATTTCACGGTGGATTTTGTGAGGTTTTGTGGTGGATTCCGTAAAATTTTATTGCTGGGGCTCATACACAAGGTGGATTCTTTGTGCGAAAAGTTGATGGGAACGCCTATCCTTTTCAGGCGTTTTGTTAATTTAATGTGTAAGTGGGTGATTCCATAACAGGTGACTCCATAAAATACATATTTAAATTAATAAATATTTATGAGTTTAGAGTGCGCACTCGTAATAAATTAAGGTTAGGATTGAGTTCTAACCAAATTTTTTTGTAGCTGAAGACTGCTAGGTATTCACTTTTGTCGGTTTAATTGTATTATTTTTCTAACAATTGTGAATGTTTTAGTTGATGTGTAGAGCAAGCAGCGGTGGCATTGGGAAGCATTGGAGGATAGCGTCTATTCAAATTATCATCAATTTTTGATGGGCGCGTATCTTAGGCATGGCGCCTATATTTTGATGCGCTTATTTATTAAATCGCTTGATATTTATTTATTACTTTTGTATGCGCATGGACGCACGGTTTAAATATTTGTATTGGACATTGTATTTGGGTACCGCCTGACTCTTTGGTTGCCCAATAGCTTTAATTCTTTAGTGGCACAAAAGCAAATACAAAAGCTAAAGCGTGCTAATTGTAAATTGGGCTATTTTTTGAGCTTAAAGATCAATAATATAAAAAATACATGCTTTGTGGAGCGCTCACACAAGGCATGGGGGGAGATTGCACCCAATTAGTCTTTTGCTTCATGTCGTGCAAGCTTTCTTCCTTGTTTTTTGTACAAAAGTAGAGTTCTTTTGTTCTTGGGGACCTTCTGACGCTCACTACATGCGTATACGACGTCCGATCTGTGCACCACTCTTGGCAACTCTGGTGATCATTGGCAACAGCTCCCAGCACTTGTCTTCGGCATTGGGTATCGATCTTTAACTCCACATTCATTGCCATTGTTGTTCACAATTTTGGGATAGCTTGTCTTGCGTTCTACAGTGCCTCTATATGCTTATGTGATGCTTCTACTAATGCCTATTGGTATCGGATCACTTGTTGTGGATGTTATGTCAATGCATTGGAGATCATTTTGGACTGATTAGAGCACTTCATTTTCTTAGTTTGGATATAGATTTGCTATGGTTTATAACAGGGCTGAAGCTTATTTTATCAGTGAAAGCATATGCCTATTGCTTTGGGTGCTTATCGACTATTCGGGGCGATGTACCGATGCGTATGGATAGTGTAACATGGTTTTTCATGGTTCGAGAATGCATTTGTGCCATGATTGAAGCTCATTTTGATTGAAATAGTCTATCATTTGCTACAACAAGCATCCACTGAGACAATTTAAGCCTATTATCCTCGGATGATACTCTGGCTATCCACTTGGATGTTAGATGTCTAATATGGATGTTATATGTCTTGGCTATGTATGCCAGACATTTGGGCTTCATCTTGACCTACATTGAGTTATTATGGAGCTTTGGATAGTGACATGGGTATGTTATCATTGACTCGGATGCTATAGTGGATACTTTGCTGACCATCTTGACTTGGATACTCTAGATGTATGTCATTGGATCTTGGATGTTGGATGATATGTACATGATGTATGTAAGCTTTGCTTGCTCATTCCGCATTTGATTTTGTTCCAATGGGAGTTGCTTCACTGAATTTTATGTTATATAGAGCTTATTGGTTACGCAATTGAGCTTGAATTTTGACACAATGGGATATTCACATGTACATGCTCTCTTTACATATTATTTATCTACAGTTTATGCCTTGAGAGCTAATATGATTCGACTCTATCTTGGACTTACACCAACCTCTATCAGGGCTCTTAGTTACACTGCCTGAATCATGGAATATATTTCATACTACTATGTGTGCTAGAATGTCTACTGATGGGGCATAGTTAAAGGATGTAGAAGATGCACTCTTGATTGAATAGGTTAACAGAAAGTATAGCAATGCTTTCTGCACCTCTCATGATTTGATAGTTAAAGGCAATAATGGTATAGGTGTGGTAATGCTCACCGTGGGAGAGACTCTCAACACCCTCGCTCTCAGTTACATGGATAATCTTGCAGTAAGTCCCGTGGTCCGTCAATCCTCATTGACTTGTCATTACTATGGGAAACCAAGACATATTTGACCGCAGTGCCATAAAATATGCAAAGACAAGTGCAAGGAAAGGTCAAGGGTAAAGTACAGAACAAAAATGATAATTGTTGCAACATTGTCCCTAGCGAGTCAAGTGTTAAGATTGAATAGATTAATGTTGTGCAGATTGATTCTGATGATGATTTCATACGTGCATCTTCTTCTCTTGATACCTCACAGCTGAGACTGATGCTTTGTCAGGGTATAATTAGTGTTGGCTGATAGATTTAGGGGCTTCCTTTCATGTGACCCCTCACAGAGAGTGGTTTCACTCCTATTGCTATATGACTAGATCTATCCATTTGGGTAATGTTTATTAGATGGATGTCAAGATAGCTTTTCTTCATGGGGACTTGCATGATGAGATTTACATGGAGCAGTCTAAGGGCTTTGCAGAACCTGGCAGGGACCACCTAATGTGCAGAGATTGAGGAAGAGTATTTATGGCCTTAAGTAGGCACATAGGAAATGGTACCACAAGCTTGATGTCTTTATGCATTCATAGTGATATTTCCACAATGATATGGATCTATGCTTATATACGAAGAAGGCTCATGATGGTAGCCGTATGATTTTGATTCTCTATGTGGATGATATGTTGATTGCTAGGAGTGCTCATGATGAGTTGGATGCCTTGAAAGATCAGCCCAAGAAGAGCTTTGAGATGAAGGACATGGGACATGCCTTCACGTATTCTTAGGATGTGCATTATATGCAATCGTTTGCAGGGGCTCCTCTACTTATCACAGAAGGAGTACATCTAAAAGATCCTTGAGCGGTTTCATCTATAGGATAACTCTATTGGTTGTCCTTTACCTTCTCACATGAAGGTTAGTTAGGCCAATTGTATGATGAGCAGAAGGCCAAGATGGTCAAGATCCCTTATGCATCCGCAGGGGTAGTTTGATGTATGCCATGATAGCCAGTCGACCTAACATAGCATTTGTAGTGGGAGTTGTGGCATGCTATATGGCTACATCTGGCCAATGGCATTGGGATGCCATCTAGGGTATCATGAGGTACTTGAAGAGAATATAAGCTATGTGCATATGTTATGATAGCTAGGATGATATAGGAGTTGTGGGTACACTGACTCTGATTATGCATGATATCTAGACAGTAGGAAGTCCACATCTAGCTATATTTTTAAATTTGTTGGAAGCGTTGTTTCTTGGATGTCTAGGGTGCAAAAATGCACAGCTCTATATAATACTACAGAGGCAGAGTATGTCATAGCCACTGAGACTTGCAAGGAGGCTCTCTGTTGTCTGGTGTTGGTAGACCTTGGTATTTCTGATGTAGTCCCTGCATTGAGTTGACCAATAATCCAATCTTTCATGGGAAGACAAAGCACATTGCAGTACACTACCACTTTATTCGAGAGGTCATTGCGGACAAGTCCATTGAGCTTGTCAAGATCTCAACGGACCAAAATCCTGTAGATCGGCTCACAAAAAGTCTCTCAACGGAGTGTTTTGCCTTCCTTAGAGAGTTAATGGACATTGGATGAGATGACATCTTTTCTCATCCAATTGTACTTATGTATATTTGTACCTTGTCACTTTTTTATTGTTCTCTCCTCCCTAGGGGAACATTTGCCTTTAAGTGGGAGGTTGTTGGGGGTAAAGGTGCTTGTGCCTAGTTGCCCGTGTATTATTACACTAACAGTATCAAAACACATGTACATTGCAAGTGGTAGATGCCCATCACTGTCACTTCATTCTTTATTCTTTTAGTGACATTTGAGTAAAGGGAAGGCTGGTCACACATTGTGCTGTTGGAGTTCCCACATTGTATGTGTCTCTCTCTCTTGATCTTGCTCCTTCCACCATAGCTCTTGCTTCTTCTCACGTGCTTTCACTTCAAGGCTCACCTCCCTTCATCTTATGTTTTTCTCTCTTAACCCTCTTGCACTCCATAGCTTCTGCTTTGCATCCAACCATTACTTCCATCTCAACTAGTTTTAGAGTGGCATTTGATGTTTATGGAAGCTTGTGCTTGAAGTGAGAAGTGCAAGAAGTGAAGCTTTGTTGCAAAGGTTGAGGATTTGAGCTTCTTCTTTGACATTAATGCTTGCTACCTCCACATTGATAGAGGTACTATTCTCATCGCCAATATCTAAGATCTAAGTCAAAGTAGATACTTGAGTCATTGAGGCTTGATTTGGGGCTTAAATAGCCCACTTTAGCAATGGTTTGATAGTCATTTGTGGCTAAGTTTGAAGCAAAATAGTTTGGCTTTGGATGCACTAAAAGAGAATTTGGTACATGGTTTTGATGTATGTAGCATAGGGCATGCTTAAGCAGGGGATAGCTTGTCTCTTGGAAGCAAGGGGCCTACTTGTTGCAAGTAGAGGGCTTAAGTTGGGACCTTAAGAAAATACTCTTCTAGTGTCTATAAAATGGAGAAAATAAAAAAGAAAGAGACATGATGATTTATCGAGATCCCTGATGTTTATGGATTGTGCTATTGGTTTGAATGCAGAAGAGACTATTTATGCTAAAAATGAGATGTGTGATGCATTTTACTTGATCCGGCTACTCATACCATTTTTCCATGTTTTTAAATATTTTGAAAGCTATAAAGCATCTATTTTATCACAAAGACCTTCCTGTAATGTTCAAATATTAGTTGCTTAATGAGTGCTTTACAATTGGAGCTCGTGGTGGATTACTATTTGCTTCAAATTGCACACATCTTTTGTTAGATTTGTCAACTTGGATTTTTCATGCTAGTTTATGCTCACTTTGCAGAGATTATGTGTGCTCAATTTGATTGCTGAAGGTAAGTTCCATGTACTTGGTCTCTTATGCTCTTAGTAGAAAATAATTAGAATACTTGGATAAGCTTGCAAATAATCCATCCAGTATAAAAATATCAAATCTTCATTAGTTTTATGCTTTTTTGATATTTAGATAGTTGTTGTTTGGCTTTGAGGGCACTCCATTTGTAGTCGTTTGGTCTATTTTGAGCTTGTAGTTGGGTATATCTTGTTGTTTTTTGTGTGTAGATATACTTTTGTCATTATGGTTTCTTTATTAAGTTTAGATAATGTATTGTTCAATATTAAAAAGCTTGATGGAACAAACTTTTCATATTGGAAAGAGCAAATATACAATGTGTTGGTCTAGAAGAAGCAAGTGAAGCTGATCAAATGTAATGGGATTAAACCCAAGGACATGGATGTAGATATATGAAAAGAACCGCATGATCCACTATTATGTTGACACTCTCAAAGTTCATGTATTTTAATGTGAAAGACACATCAAGTGCTTATTGTGTATCATGTTTGAAAAAAGTTTAGTGACTTACATGAAAATCAAAGTGTAGCTTCGTAGGTTTATTTGCTAAAAAAGACTCATGAATCTTTGCATGGAAGAGGGGCTTGAATATCCAATTGCATCAATGAGTTGAATAATAAAAAAGGGCTGCTTCAAATGAAAGAACAAGCAAAAATGCAAGAAGAAAGACGAGGATGATGGCAAAGAGAAAAGGAAGATAAAGATCAAGGAGATTAATGCATGCGGTAGTGATGATGTGAATGCTTGGCTTATGGATAATTGCATATCTCAAGACTAGCTTATGGATTTTGGAGTACTGCTTTATGTTACTCTACATAGGGAGTAGTTCTCTACTTATGATGTTGGAAAGAGAGGTTCATCTTAGAAATAACTAAGTATATAGCTGAGATATAGGCTATTAGTACCAAACAATTCTTATTTTATCTTGCGATTCTAGACTTTATAAATAGTTGGATCAATATAAGATATCTTGATGATTGTGGCTATAGAATGATCTTTGGTGATTATGTATGTAAGATTTGCAAGGGATCTCTTGTTGTGGACAAAGGGTCGAAATTTGGTGTTTTTTGTATCCTTTGCATATTTCTAGTGTTAAAGACCATGTTGTAACTATCATTGAATAACCATGTATTTCATTATTTCATCACCGTTTCAGATATATATTAGTCACTCATATAAAAGCTTTGTGTCACTTGAACTATCTTCCTTGTTTGAATTTTTGTGAACTTGGCTTTTGTGAGCATTATCTCTTTGGGCAAAAAAGAATGTATTATAAGAGAGGTAATGGAAGTAGAAAACCAAAATGTCTTGATTTGGCTCATAGTGAGTTATGTGGACCAATGCCCACATTTTCATTGGGTAGAGCACCATATTTTCTCACTTTTATAGATGATGCCACAAGAAAGATTTGGTCTTATTCTCTTTGCAAGAAGAGTGATGTGTTAGATGTATTTTAGAAGTTCTTGAGATTTGTAGAGGATCAATCAAGCAAGATGCTTGAATGCTTCAGAACACTAATAATGGTGGAGAATGCACCTTGTATGCCTTTATGAACTTTTTTATTGACAGCTCCCGAGAATCTTGCTCAAAATGGTGTGGTTTAGAATATGAAAATGACCATTTAAGAGAGGGTTCGTAATATGTTCTCTAATGGTTGTCTCACTAATGGATTTAAGGCTAAAGCTATACAAATAGTAGTGCATTGGATCACTAGGTCTCTTAGCAAGCCATTGGATGGCAAAATAGTAGAGGAGTTATGATTTGGTAAGAGACCTAGTTATGATCACTTGCATGTTTTTAGTCGTGAGATATTTATGCATACATCGGGACAAGTGGAGTAAGCTTTGATCCTAAGTCTAAGAAATGTGTTGTTCTTGGCTATGGAGAGTCAAGTGAAATGGGTATTGTTTGTGGGATCTTGAATCAAGAAGGGTAGTACATAGCCATGCTGCCATCTTTGATGATGATAAAATGCAGCAGTAACTCATTATAACAATTGCCACCTATAGAGTGGTATTTCAAGGGAATGGATAGCCATAACACAAGTAGATTGTACAATCTATTCCACATGATGTTGGACTTGGACAACTTGCTAATGTTGAGGTTGGACTGATAGGGGATGGTGGAAAATCTCATGTCTTACATGATAGATAGGTGGAGCAACTAGAGATTGCTGTTGAGGTAGTTTTATGCAATTTTATTAGGGTTTTTAGGCTACTAGATAGATACACTCTGTCTCTAGATTATGCCATGATCATGGATTGTGGTGAGCCTTTTTGTTATTTAGATGCTATGGCTAGGGTTGACAGATATAAGTAGAAGAGGATTATGTAGTTAGAGATGGATTCTTTGGAAAAAAAGAATGATACCTAGAAGTTAGTTCCTTTGCACTACCTGGTAGTGCATATTTGCCTAAATGGGTCTATAAGCAGAAGGTATTTCCCTTTGATGCACTAGCTAAGTTAAATGTAAGATTTGTGGCCGAAGGATTCAAGCAAGAGAAGGGGATTGACTTTGATGAGATATTCTCACAAGTAGTCAAGATGACCATTCTTTATATGGACCTTGATTTGGTTGCTAGAGAGAATATGGAGTTAGTTCAGATGGACATTAAGATTGCTTTCTTATGTGGGAGCTTGTATAAGGATATCTATATGCAACCACTACAAGATATAGGCCTTATACCGACATTTAAAGTGACGAAAATACAAACAATAAAATTTGCCCTCATTGTCGCAAAAAGTGTCGTTATTAACGACGCCATAGAAACGTCGGTATTGGCGTCGCTATCAGCGTCGCTATTGGCATCGCTATGTGCATCGCAAATCGTCGCTGACGCCAATACCGACGCTGATAGTGACGGTTTGCGACGCTAATAGCGACGGTAACAGGGAAATTTTTTTTTTTTGTGGCAGGGCAGCAAGCTGCCCTGCCACATATAGCACTGTGTGCTTTATGAGAGCCATACAAAATAGTTTCTGCACTATTGTGTACAATGCGCTTGCAAACAAAAACAATGTATACTGAAATCATAAAACGGATACATGAAATAAATAAATGATCGCATAAAAAGCGATCTGTACAATCATGATAGGATATCACTAATACATAGAACATGTCTACATAGATCAGGCGACTCAAAAATAAAGGTGTGTGAGCTCCAGGGATCCAAGGGCGAGCTACGCATCCTCGTCCCCCGAAAGCTCGTTCTGCCGCAAAGGAGCATTGAACGGACTCTGTAGAAAAAGAAACAACACATCAGTCCACCATACAATAATGCATTCAAATATCTCATGGTAACTACGGACAGGAAAGATGAGTGACTTACAGGGCCGCCGCGTCTATACAATCGGTCGATCAATGCATTGAGACCGTGCTTCTCTACATATCGAGTCTCAAGGCCAGACGGATCGCGATTTGTAATGGAGTGCTGCAAAGAAAACAAAATGCTAACTATTAGAAACATGATTGTCAGTACAAATAATATTTCAAAAAAATAAACAAGAAAAACAAAAGAAAAACTTACAAAGTCCTTCAAATATGTCCTGTGGCCGCCACTCCCAAGATGATGGACCACTCTGGCCTTGAGTCGTGCCCTCGCCGCCTTGTGCTGCTGACTCCAACGTCATGGAGAATTTGTAGCCTCCTCCCTCAGTCGACGCTAGTCGTCTGCATCTAACCACTCGGGCTTTGCAGCCCCACTCTTGATTGCCTTGCGTGTGTCGGATCGTCTATGTGACATATATGCACGCATGCAATCCATCATCCATCCCATAGAGAATCTATCTACTGCAGCTGGCACCGGAAACTCCTCGTGCAAGGATGCTACTATGTAGTCCTTGCTCCCCTCCGGTATGTTCTTCCAATGATCCAAGACGTTGTATCGAAAAACTTGTTGGCACAACTCTCTCATGCGAGCCATCACCCTCCTCCCCTCATCATTCATGATGATGGCTCCTGACCTACTATCAACCAGATCTCCATAATCCCTAGGAGTCTGCCTAAGATGGGTCCTCTCCCATCTGCGTCCACGCTCCTGGGCATATCGAGGAGACCCCTCTGCATCCGGTGTACCAACGGGGGTAATCTCTCTCGGAGTGGCACCCAAAGGGGTGCCACCTGCTGACAGCTGCGCAAAAGCCGGAGTAACTGGAGTAGACGTCCCTACAGGTGTGACAAATCCTAGAGGTGATGCAGCGCCAGCTGAACAACGAGACGGAGACACCACATCCGTGTCTCCACAGCATCCACCTGAGCCATGAGAGCGAGGAGTCGCACCTGTATCCTGTGTCGACTGCGGGCTCACTACCTCTGTATCTCTACAGCATCCCCCTGATCCCGATGCACTCCCTCCCTCTGGCCCAAGTCGTGAGCATCGAGATCGTCTGCTCGAAGCCGAAGCATCCGATCGCGCTGAAGAAGATCTAGCAGAGCGCCCTGACGAAGAACGAGACAGCTCCTGGTCTGCCATCTCTCTGAATCTGGCAATCTGATTTGGAGACATGCGTGCAAAGATGTCCTGTAACTCCTCATCGCTCATCCCTCGACTCATCCTGAAAATGTCACCTGCACAGACAAAAAATGATGTTAGAATAATCAATTTAAATCATACAAAGCACAGTAATATAAATCATTAAAAAAAAAAGCTCACTTAAAATGCATATCTTATGTACCCTTATAAGCGATTGGTTAACGAATTGAGTAAGTGGATGCTCCAAGTATGAAGTATCCTATGGTCCCATGTTAATCTCCTAACACAACTCCGCATACAATGGAAGGTCGATAGACATGTCACCACAAAAGAATGAGTCCGCCTCGTTCTCAAAGAATTCTTGGACTCCTGTATTTCCATCATTGTTAGCCGATGCTGGCTCCAAGCTTTCGATGGCCTCCATCCCTTGCAATATCGAATCCTCTATTTGCATATTATCTTCATCTATGCTTGGAACATCGCTTTGATCATATACTCTCGCACTTCGGGGAGTTGAAGGTATAACATACCACCATTGAGGTTGTCGGGGGTTTGGATAGAAGATTACCTGTTCACAAACACGTACAAGAGAGTTCAAACCATTGTGACATAAACCATGTCGTAATACAATTAGCAAGAAAATGACTCCATGCACCTATTCACAATGGGCTGAAAACACAAAGGTGTCGTGCAAATCTGTCCATTTTTTTTCGGAATCTATTTCGAGAAATCCAGATGGACCTCGTCGAACTGTTGCTCCAGCTCCTCCAAGTACCACTTTGAACCACTGCACATCGAATAGTATCATGGAGAAGCTACGGTAATCCACCATAATAATACTTTGCAAGTTTCCAAAATACTCCATCTCATCCACAACTGTGTTTGGATCCGTTGCTCGTCGCCGGCTCTCTTGCTCGAACCTTGCCATGATACCACAGTCCATTGTGGAGCGCATTTTGTCAATACACTCCACGTAAAAATGTCGTCCACGCGACCACACTGCACTATATATTTTGTACTATACATTGAAACGCTCAAATTAGATGTCACATATAAAATTTAGATACGACAGATTCTAAACCCCTCATCACCTTTGGACTACATCCCGTCGAGAATTCCCACTCCTCCATTGAGACCTCTGTCCCTTCGCGAGATGCTGCGGTCAAGGCTCCATGCAACCATCGCGTTGACATAAACCGCGGCATCTCCTCCATGCCTTCGGGATATCGAATCGGTCGATGACACATACTACGTCGGAATTCAGCTTGCGCTTCCTCTCGATCTTGCCTAGCGATCTGGTACTTGGCGAGCCACGTCTCCATAGGGGCATGGTGCAACATAAAAAAGTGATTCACCTTCTCTTCCATTGAGGCATCCATTCTTTTTTCTACCCCATTTCCAACCACCACATCTCCAGTCAGTCTATCATCGTCCTTCAGCGACCATAGCATTTCATTGTCTAGTTCCACCGTTGGTAGCCATTGTGAAATATGCACTAGCGCCTCAGACACCAACCAACCTTCGGCCATGCTACCTTCTGGCCGAGCTCGTTGTCGTACAAAGCCTTTCAAGGTTTTCATGAACCACTCCAAGAAGAACATCCATCGCGTATGGACAGGTCCAACAATCTCCACTTCATCCACAAGATGCAAAAGACGGTGGATTTGTATCGTGAGCATGCTGGTGGGCAGGTATTTCTCAAAGAGATAGACTGTCTCCACTGCTCCCCGCCTCGCGGATTCAATAGAGGACGTCTTAATCTCCTTCTGTGAGATCCATTGCACCAAAGTTGACAACCTGTAAGTGGCCCCGTGAATTTCTAGAGTAAGACATCCTGCGATTGCGATCGGTAGTACAAACTGCCACAAATGAGAAAGCATTATGAATAATGGCCACATTCCAAATAGAAAAATGCCCACGCTAATTACAATCCATTCGTAGTACAAACCTGACATATCTTATGCCAATCATGGGATTTTAGCCCTGATAATTGGTCGTCTTTAGAAAATGCGGACTTGAGAGAACGCATCATACCTGTCGGAGTGCGGATAGACTTGATTACTTGCTTCACAATGCGCTCTTCTTTAGTGGACAAAACCCAAGGAGTGCGAGGAAGCTACACGCGACCATCAGGACTCGACTGCGGCCAAAGCGCCTCCATCTTACCTACCTCTTTCAAATCCATTCGTGCCCCTAT
The DNA here is from genome assembly GCF_053477565.2 of Lygodium microphyllum. NCBI lineage: Eukaryota > Viridiplantae > Streptophyta > Polypodiopsida > Schizaeales > Lygodiaceae > Lygodium > Lygodium microphyllum. Next base: position 130,141,354 of record NC_141147.1, on the reverse strand, counting down.
AGTGTCTCTCTTTCCTGTGATGTGGTCCCATAACAAGCTGCCCACATTCTTGAAAATATGCATGGGATCCAACAAGTGGTTGACCTGTAAGTAGGTCCAATATGGCAACTTGTAGAAAACTGAGAACCGCCGCATTCCATTTGGAAGTGATTCCACATGGACCATTTTCAGCTCATACCAGCTTGCGGCGTTCATACGTGTTGGATCTCATCCAAGGAAACCTTCCCTGAGTCCATGATCCTCTGGCAAGAAAGCAGCATGTCCTTGATATACCATCTTCTTCATGGTTCGTGACCTTCGGGAGTCTAACTGTGGCCCGCACAATGGACATGCATGATAACCTGAGGTAACCAGACCTGTTCCAACACCACGACCTAGTGAATACTTGATTGAATGAGATAAAATATAGATATTACCTGTGAGAACGGAGGTTTGCTCACCTGAGCACTCTCCCAATCCCAGAAAGTCATGCATCGTCCACATGAGAATGGCTCGAATATTGGCTAACCGCCCACAGACCATCGAGCATGCTCATATCTTGCACAGTGACCCCGTCCTCCCACAAAATCTTAAGCTCATCGACTAATGGATGAAGATACACGTCCATATTTTTTACTTTGTAGCGGCCTGGGATGAGCAAGCTAAGGATGAGATGTCCTTTCTTCGTAGAAAGCCATGGAGGGATGTTGTAATTGACAAGGACTATAGGCCACACACTGTAAGAAGTTGAGCGCAGACCGAATGGGTTCACGCCATCCATTGCGAGACCGAGCCGAAGATTCCTTGGCTCTCGCGCAAAGCCTGGAAAGGTAGAGTTAATGTGGCTCCATGCGTGCGAATTTGCTGATATTCGTTGAACTCCATCCGTGGACCTATTCTACGCATGCCACGTTGTCAAGCTTTCCATGCCGACGTACAAAACATGTGGTTTATGCAGGGGATGAGCGGAAAGTGTCTGAGAACTTTTTGAGGGATGGTTTGCCCTTGCAAGTCCTGTCAATACCTGTGAGCACCACACTTTGGACATGTCTCGATAGTCTCCTATTCTCCTCGAAACAAACAGCAATCGTTGATACATGTATGGACGTTATTGTAGTCCATGCCAAGCTTCCGTAAAACATGTCGTGCATCATCACGAGACTCAGGTATGGTATTTGCAGGTGGTAATATATGATATTTTAATAACCTTTAAAAAAATCATAAAACACCTTGAAAAAGCACAAATGTTTGTAATAATAGTGTCGAAAAAAAAATCAATGAAGCGTATGTACAAGGTACCTGAACAACTCGGTCACACTCGTATCGCTCCACCCATATTTTGCTTGCACACTTAAGAGTGCAAGCAGTGTCTTCAGCCGATATACTCTGCACCCATCATATAATGGTATGGATGCTTCCTCTTTAAGTGGATCAGAAGTCTCGACATCCATGGGAATCAATGCATCGATCATTGCCTCCATCTCAGGCTCCAAGATTGTAGGTAGGTCTAAAAGGTTGCCTGTCTCCTCTGGCATTGACGGTATAGATTGGCCTTGTGATGGTGAATTGGCTCCTGCACTCCATCCATTGCACGCCCACGAACTCTTCTAATTGGTCGCAAAGGGTGCACTTCCCCTTGGGATGAGACATCACCTCCCTGGATAGAAAATTTGCCAGCAAGACCCAATCTTATTGTATATGGTATTTAATTAGCTTGCGAGTATAATGCATGATTGATATTAACTTCAAATTACCATTTGCTGAAAATCCGCAATCGCTTGATCAATGATCTCAGATTGAAACTCGCCAAATCGTCGTACGTGTTCTATAGACAATTGACGTTTTCGTCTAATTGCCAACTTGCATTGAGAGCAAGGACATGGGACATGCTGATTAAGATACACCTCACGATCTTGAACAATAGGACCTTCTTCGTTTTCCATCTTGTCTATGTTACAACAAACAATTTAATGACTTGTAATACAATTTGGGAAAACGAGGCTCAAATGGATAGCTTTATGGAGATGTATGTCAAGTTGCAAGTTGACCATAAGCTCTTGCTTTGAGAGGTTTTAGCCTCTGCAAGAGGTTGAGAAGAAAATTTTGAAAAACATTGAGGTTGATATTGATGCATCCATGGTGTTGAAATCTAAACTTCAAGATATAAGAAATGCTTTACTGATTGATGTAAAAAATGCATGGGACATAGTAGTTGAGAGATTTATTGATGTTATATCTCGGCCATATACCATGCTCAAGGATTTGTTTGTCCCGGTAGATAATTATTCATTATTGTAGAAAAAAAAGGCATTGGTTCATAAGGTTCATGAGTTGGAGACTAAATGTTTGGACTTGACTAAAAGATTGGATAATGCCTTAGATGCTAAAAGGAAAAGTGATGAATATGTTCATCATTGCAACAAAAAGATTGGTGACAAGGATGCTATGATTAATGAAGTTCTTTACGAGGTGAATATAGAGTTGAAGGGGATGGAACACGATTCTTCTTTGGGATTTAGTGGTGATTAGTCAATTATTGGGGTGTCTTCTTGTATGGCCATTATACCTTATATACCTAGCTATGGTCTCTAAGTTATGTACTTTGAGTATCTTAGAGGGGCTCTACTAGGATTACTTATACAACTGCACTAGAGGGCTTTGAGTATAAGTAATCCTAGTCAACAAAATACAACTTTGTCAACAAATCCTAGTTGTATAAGTAATCCTAGGTGCCATTGATGAATATCACTTTCCACTTTGTTTCATCATAGTTCTTTCTTATTCTCATTTTGTTGACACCTAGGATTACTTATACAACTGCACTAGAGGGCTTTGAGTATCTTAGAGGGGCTCTACTCAATGTTGCTTGCTCAGTGTGGTTTATTAAGGGATGCAAGGCCTTTAGCAAGGTATAACTATGTTCTATGCGTTAGTCTTCATGCTACTTAGTTTTCATGCTATATACTACTTAATTGCATACTAGTGGGTTTTGAGTCCTGACTATCCCAGTGATACACTAGGTTGTGCCATGTGTTAAGGCTCAAATTGCATCATCTATCTTAGTACTTGTAAGCATTTAGGTGCATGAAATCAATATAAGTATCTTTTCAGTCATGACGAATGAAAGATCTTTAGGGCAGTGCCCGTATAAGGTCGATGATGCTTGATTCTACTACTCTGTTCTTGTTTCCTAGAAATTAGTCCTATCTATAATAAGTTATTTGTTCAAGAACGATCGTGCTGAGAGTATTTTGATTCATAATTTTTAGGTGAGCGGTGCTTTGTAAATGATTATGATGTATATCTTATGTCTGCATATTAGTCCTAAAGAATTAATGATCAATATGTATGTAAATCAATTCAAGAAGTTATATGCAGTAGTAGGAATATTTTAGGCAAAACTAGTGTTTCTGTGTTTCTATTATGGTCTATTGAGGCCATAAAATAAACTAAAGAAAATAATCATCAATTAAAGAGAAATACAATAGGGAACATTCATACTCATCCCTCAAATGTTATATATATATATCATAATATGCATTAATCATGCATGTGCGTGTGCGTGTGCATGTGCGTGTGCGTGCACGTGCGTGTGCGTGCACGTGCGTGTGCGTGTGTGTGCGTGTGCATGTGTGTGTGGGTGTGTGAAGTAATATCATGAAGTAGCGATATGTGTCAGCTTACACCCTAGTTATGGGATATCAAGATGTCAAGTAAATTCTATATGCTTATGTACACTTACCCATATATTCATATATTCTTTCTAGCACAACATCAACATTGATGGTATAGAAAATTTATGAGTATTATTGAGGATCTCTTAGTCTAATAATAAACCAATCTCAACAAAAAGCATCTTAGTAATGTGGTTTTTTGTCCTAGGTCCATGTATGAAAATTAATGCCATCTATGAAATTTATCAACTTTTATTGTAATGATTGGAAGACATCAAATGCAACAATGTAATACAAGGTTACCATGTCAAAGACAATATCAAATAGTAAAAATGTTTGTGCCTGTGTGGGGGTGTGTGTGTGTGTGTACCATAGTTATAAAAGTTGTTCCAATCAATTATACTCATAGTCATAACCTTTGAAGAAAATATCCTATGCTCAATTTAAGGGATTCTTCTTCTATGGCAACACTTTTGGGTTCATTTTGATGAAGTACCATAATGACCATTAACTAGGGGATCATTTTCTTTTAGTCCTTCCGTTGACTAGTTGGCATGATTACTAATTTGTTATGCCTATAAAGTTAATACAAAAACAAGGAATTATGCATATCACAATTAGATCCCCTACTTGGACATTATGAAGGATATGACCAATTTTAAGCCATCTTAAAGAGTCACCAATGTACGTGGCCCATGGTAAAGCACATTGCATACCATTATCGATAAGTCCATTATCGTGCATCTTAAATCTCCTAATTAGACTTTATAAAGTGTATGACCAATTTTTAGCCCTCTTAAGGAGTCGATGTAATGGTACCCATAAAAAAAGCAAAGTGCATACCATTACCATAATCATGGATATGTTATCATTCCAATTTATACACACACAGGTGGACTACATCTTGAGTAGACAAAAGCTATCCATTTGAGTAGACATACATCTCCATAAAGCTATCCATTTGAGTATACATCTCTTTCTCTTTCTCTCCCTCTCTCATTTCCTCCCCCTCTCTCTCCCTCTCCCTCTCTTTCTCTCTCATTTCCTCTCTCTCTCACAATATATCCTAACACTCTCCAAAAGCTAAAGGGAGAGGGAGAGAGAGAATGCACTCTCCCTCCCTCTCCCTCTCCCTCTCTCTCTCCCTCTCTTTCTCTTTCTCTCCCTCTCTCATTTCCTCCCCCTCCCTCTCCCTCTCCCTCTCTTTCTCTTTCTCTTTCTCTTTCTCTTTCTCTCTCTCTCTCTTTCTCTCCCTCCCTCGCCCTCTCCCTCTCTTTCTCTCTCATTTCCTCTCCTAAACAAGCAAAAGAGAAAGTGATTTAAACCCTAAACAAGCAAAAGAAGGAGAGGGGGAGGCTCACCGATGAGATATGGTGATTGTGGGGCGGCTCCTCTTCGCGATGAAGGCTCCTCCTCTCCTTCGCAAACAACGGCGGCGGCGGCAAGCCTTCTTCCTCTCTCTCTCTCTCTCTCTCACGACGGTCGCTCTCTCTCTCGCTCTCACTCTCAAAACACAAAACGCAAAAACGCGAAATAAACCCGCGCTCGATTTCGGCCTGTTTTTTTCCCTGTGGAGCGATGCAAATAGCGACGCCGGTACTCGTGTCGCTACCTGTTGTCGCTATAGGCTTAAATCCTTGTAGTGAACAACATAAGGTGTTTGTTATGAAAGGCAAGTAGTAGTTGGTATATAAGATGCATAAGAGATTATATGGTTCAAAAAAATCTCCTAGGGAATGGTATTATACATTTGATGTCTTTGTACGATCTTAGGAGTGGTGTGGTATGAGTGAGAGTAATCCCTAGACACTAGAAAGGCTAGGGATGGTAGCCTTATGATCTCGATTCTATATGCGGATGACATACTATCGATTGCTAGGAAGTCTATTATGGATGTGAATGCTTTTTAAAGAATAGATTGCATGAAATTTTTGACATAAAGGACTTGGAAAATGTTGGTCACATTCTTGGTATGTGTATTATGCGAGATCTAGACAAAAAGTTACTCTATTTGTCTCAAAAGGAATACATTGTTTGGGAAGTTATTGGAGGATTTTAATATGGAGAGGAGGAAGACTATTAGTATTCAATTGCCTCCACATTTGAAACTTTGCTAAGAGAATAGCCCCAAGTCAAAAAAGAAAAAGGCTAAAATGGTCAAGGTTTTGTATGCATCAATAGTTGATAGCTTGATGTACGCAATGGTTGCTACATGTCCAGATATTTCTTATGCAGTGTGAGTTGTGAGGAGGTATATGGAAAACCCTGGCAAGAAGCATTGGGAGATAGTAAAGAGTATCATGAGATATTTGAACAACACTAACTGTATGTGCATATGCTTTAAAAGGAAGGATGTATCTACATTTCGATATGTAGATGTTGATTTTGTAGGGAGTGTAGATTGTAGGAGGTATACTATAGGTTTTGTCTTCACTTTCACATATGGGGTAGCCTCTTGGGTCTCTCAATTGTAGACATATTTAGCGCTTTATCTACCAATGAGATAGAGTATATTGCAACCATTGAGCCATGCAAGGAAGCTATATGGCTTACTTCTCTAGTGGGAGACTTGGGCTACATTGCACTATGATAGTTAGAGCGCCATTAAGTTGGCATGGAACCATGTCTTTCATGCAAAGAAAAAGTATATTGAGATGAAGTATCTCTTCATCAAGGATGTTCTTGAGGATAAGCACATTGATCTTTTCAAGATATATATGGATGATAACCCTATAGATCTTCTCACAAAGAATTCATCTTCTGAGTGCTTTGCACACTGCAGATTACTAATGGGCATTGGATAGTATCTTCACTTTCTTATTATACTCCCATAAAGGCATGCTTGCTTTTAAGTGGAAGGTCTTCAAGGCAAAGATCAATGGATATAGTGGGGTTGGCACCTATTGTATAAGTCTACAATATACAATAATGTATAAGTGAAGATAACAAAGAATAAGGGTGCAATTCATTTATACCCACATAACTTTCTTGTGTTCTTCTCTCTTAACCCTCTTGCACTTCATAGCTTCTACCTTGTATCCCACCATTTGTTCCCTCTAAAACCAAAGTCAATTGATGTAAATAGACCTAGGATAATGGTACCAAATACTCATGGATAAAATAAAAAACACTCTTGAAAAGATTATGGACATGACCATGGTTGCACAATAAGAAAGAGTTGAGATACAAAGAGAGTTGGATTGACATGAAGAAGACTCATCTTGAACATGAGATTGATGGGGGTCTTCTAATGATCCCCTAGTATACTTGGTGTAAAGCAAGTTTCTTGATAACTCAAGCATATTACAAATAGAAGCTCATGTGGCTAACAAAGTGCTATTAGGAATGAATATCACATTTGGAACCAAGGAGCAACCAAAAATCCCTTTCATAGCCAAGCAGCTAGAAAAGTGTAGAACTAAGGACAACCCCTATAGCTTTTTGAGCAATTTGAGCAAGTGTGTGAGACAAACAGCCTTACCTTAGACTCTAAGAAAGCAAAATCCTTTTGTTCATTATGCTTAAGTGAAAAGGGACATGTGTAGTTCATGGGATTGGATACTACTAAGAAGTCCCAATTTTCAATCCTCAAGAACCTCTTAATAATGCCCTTTGCAAAAGCCAAATATGGGAGCAATATCATTGTATGACCAATGAATGTAGAACAATAGGAAGAGGAGAATGTAAGAGACCATGTCTCAAAGGTCCATAGATTGTACAAGAGAATCCCAATGGTATAGAGGCCAAAGATCCATAGATTGTATAAGAGAATTCCAATGGTATACAGGCCAAATACCAAAGCCGTCACCAAGGCCTTCATCAAGGGTATTTGAGATGAATGGATTTATGAGGCCATGGCTAGCAATCTAACACAAGATAGATCCAATAGACCCAATCCAAAACACTCTCAAACCACTTCCAAACCATTCAATCATCATATAAAATCAACCATTTAGCCCACAAAAACAACAAAAATCAACTAAAAAAAAAGTCATTTCAGCATTCAACAATAACAAAGATCCAACAAGTTTTATCTGCAATTGGTGTGCATGGAGGTAATATTGTTATTGAACCAGATCTTCAAAAGTTCAATGATGGAAATTATATCCCCAAAAAGCAACATATTGATGGGGTGAAGGCTAGAAGGTTCCTAGGCTTTCATGGGGAAAGATTGGTAAGATTAACTCTAGAAATGGGAGCTCAACCATTAAATATAATCTATGGAAATCCCTATACAATGCAGTTAAGGATCATAGTGATAATGGACATGCTTGGAATAGAAAAGCCAAAATTTGGGAAATATTAGATAAAATCCTCTTTTATTATGATAAAATCAATTGGAAAGATGATGATCTTAAATACTTTAAAACCCAATTAAACCTTTTCAAAAAGGCAATAATAGAAGCTTGAGATAATCAACACTTCACTCACTATATGTTAAGAAGTTGATATGTTTCTTCATTATCTAAATCATATAAGATTTTTAACTAATTCTCTTTGTTTTTTAATTGTGCAACATATTTTATATAGCCATGCTTCGTATTTTCTCAAACAGTATGGAAGTCTATCTATTTGGTCAACCCAAGGCATAGAAAAGTCACATTATCAAACAAGAACAAAATACTTTAGGAGTCAAAGAAAATAGTTTACTAGAGGTCTTTCAATGGTTTTATAGACAAATTTGGCAAATTCAAGCTTAAAGATACAATCACATCATGCAATACATCATCTTTGGCAAAAACCATACAAATGGTTACATAGAAAAGAAAAGAGAGATATCGAAACTCTTATGCAAAGCAAAGTTTTTTAGAAAGGTTACAAACTAAACAAAGATAAGGTAAAAGATGGGTTCCAAGAAACCCTTGATTCTTTAGGATCTTTCAGTTGGTCTCTGTTGTAGAGGAATCCTTGAATTTATCCCACTCAATAAGACCTTTATATTTCAAAATATCTCACTTTTTGTAGCTTGGGAGAAGCATCAAATTTTTTGCATCTTCCATATGGGAGAGTAAATAGGAGCTGACTCCAAAGTATCCGACTCTAGATTCATTGTAACTAGACATGTAGTCAAAAACCCTTATGGCTTCTTTATTCTCCACCAAAATGATCTTCTCAACTCCTCTATTGAAAACTTTAGATCGAATGACTTTGGAAATAGCTTTTAAAGCCATCATTGGAAAACTTGGAGAGCTTGAAAATCTATTGTGATAAATTGCAACAGTTTGATTATTTAAGTTTCCAATATAGTAGCCAATTCCTTAACTTTTTCCAAGCTTCAGTGGCCTAGAGCCCTTGGCTCTTCCAAGAAAGTTATCAGGATCTTCCATTTCAATCTACATAAGAAAGGAAAAACTTTTCCTTTTGTCAGTTGATGAAAGTCTTAAAGTCACTTGTCTTTAATGCCTACTATCAAGCCTAGAAAGATCATGGAAATATTTTTAATACCTTTGGATTTTCATCATCTTCAAGAAGGTTCTCATCATAGAGATTTGTTAAGTTCTTTGGCTTCTCCATTGATGTCTATTTTAGTGTGTCTTCATAACCCATGCCCTCAATGCAAAGCCTCTTTTGCACCTCTAAGAACTGTTCTTCTATGGATAGACCCTTCTTCTCATATTCCACAATCTCATTGATATATGTGCACAAGGCCATGAAGCTATCTTGAAAATTCTCCCCCTCAACATCTAGACTTGCTAGTAGGCATGGTTCATAACTTATGAAATCCTTATCAGTCTAGCCCCATGTTGCTATGATGGCTAAGCAATAATCTTCTGTGAGATAAAAAAGATATTGAATGTCATTAAGCAATACATATTTTTTTCTTGTTGATAAGGTAGGTAGAAAATATAGGGATACAATCAAAGGGACCTTCTTCAATCTCTGTACTCAATTTCATCTCCCCTTCTTCTATCTTTGTGATGTTCTAGCTCTTAAACACAATAGGATCAAAACCTTGCACCAACTGCTTCTCAACATCCTCTTGAAAAATCTTTGCATTCTCTTCAACCTCCTTATCCATATATGCAACATCTTCACTCTCTTCCCCTTCCTCTAAAGGGCCCTTCCTCTAAAGGGGAATCCTCCATATATTGGAGAAACACAAGAAAACCTATGCCTTTGTGAATCAAAAGGCATTCCTACTTATCCCTATGAAAAAGGCAAATTATTTCATGCCTTCTAAGCTCTTTGTCATAAGGTAATACCTCTTGATCAAAGTTGTCCTAGAAGGAGCATTGATTGCTTGGACCACATCATTAAAATGGACATAATTATCAATTAAGAGAGATTCTACATGTTTAGAATAGAATTCTCTGTACTCCCTAAGCTTCTCATCAAGATCACTCAGCAACTCTTGTAAATCAAAAGGGATATTGATTATCTCCCTTATGTACATGAATTTGGATGAGTTTCTTGTCTTGTGTAGGAAATTAAAAAGCCTATGATCACAATTATTCTCAAGCTCCTGTTGCTCCATTCCATCAAAGAAAAGCTTCCTTTGTGACATTCCCAAACACTACAAAAATAAATATTATGAAAGCGTATCTCTTACTAGCAACAACAATTGAATAACTAGATTGTATACTAAAAACCTAATCCTTGACGTATGAAACATGAGTCTAGTAGAAGGCACCAAACATCAATGCAACTCAATTTGTGTTTCATATAACAACATCCTAATAGAGTGATATTTAGCCATGGCTTGAACATGTCCATCCATTCCTTATCCCATATACTGAGATAATAATACAATACAAAAGAAATAAGATGTGATGCTTTACAATGCCTCCTCAATCTCAAGACAAGAGCTATGTTGATAAGTGGCATGTATCAGACTTCCATGGGAGTCCCTATATGATGGAAAGTATTGAGTGATATGGAAGTTGCAACATTGTACTAAATGAGATCTACAAGTGCTACAAGGACTACTTAGAGACCTTTAGCCATGTGTTGGGTCTCATATGAGTGCCACATGGTAATGAATGAGGTTTGGCATAAGAAACATGATTCACTAAGCTGTAAGAGTCAGCAAGGCTACTAAATTTGTGTTTCGTACGACAAATTATCAAGCATTTTGGATGAAACACAATAATAATTGAAGAAATGGCACTCAGAAGTAAAAGTATTCATAATCTATTTGTTATGATAAAAAAGGGGAGCTAGTTTATGCACTTACAATATTTGATTTGGTTGCCTTTGCCTTGGAGAGCCTAGCTTCAGTTTGATGGAGATAGAAAAGATTACGAATAAAATGGTTGATGATTGTAATATGCTACTTCTGAAAGGCTCCTAAAAGGGCATTTAATAATAGAGACATTTCTCTAAAAATTTGAGTTGAAAATGACATTTCTCACCAAAAAATGGGACGCTTACTTTTTTACTTTTTTAAAATCTATTTTTAGCATGTGATAACTATTCCTAGGCCTAGAAATGAGTGATTAATGAGTTGACCTTCTACCAAGTACTACAATAAATAATTACAATTTTTACTCGTTGTAAGTTAAACCTAGCTCCTCAGGTGAAGAATCATTTTCATCTTCCTACTGCTATTGAAATACAACAAGAGCAAACTAGCAAGATCAACCACCTCTCTTGGAATAAATTCATACTCCAAATCAAAATCTTCAGAAATCAAGTAGACTTACATACATTTATCTACATTGTCATATAAAACGTAAGATCAGTTTTTCCTTTCTTTTGGGTCACCATCTTTGATGGAAAAGAAAGTTACATAAATTGGATTGCATCATATAAAATGTGAAATTAGTGCATGGTTTTATTCTTTTCACTATATCCTTTTGCATTTCATACAATCTTCTAGGGGGTCCTTGATGGAAAAATAATTGCAATATGGGTCATTGGTGCATAGATGGGCTCTGTCGTGTGAAACACAAATTTAGTAATGGGGATCATAGTTACTTCTTTTTGTTTTCATGTTCCATACGTTGCTCTATCATGTGAAATGTGAATTTAGTGATGGAAATCATTGTTTCTTGTTTTCTTTTTTTGCTCTTTTAGACATGATTTATTGTCATATTATCATTTTTATTTGCATGGCTCCATGAAAGTTTGGGACTAAATCCTAAAGGAGAGATTAGTTGGATATTCTTGAAGGTGGACTAAACCCATTAATATAATTTGTATCATAGTTTACATATAATGTCTCTCTATACAATGCCTTTCCATATCTTTGAAAACTTATATTAGTTTGTATCATAGTTTAGATAGCTTCATATCAACATGGATTACACATGAGCCATTATTTAGTAATAGCAAAATCTTTTACTCACTCAACCATTGACATATTAACACAAACTTTCTCCACCCAATGCACATGATTGTAGAATTTAGAAATAAATTCTTACTTTTGGAGCTTAGTTTGGCCATGTCGTATGAAACGCGCATTTAGTTATATGGTTCTTTGTTTCCCATGGCCTTTTTTGCATTTCATATATTTTGGGTGAGGTTGCTGGTTGATAATTGGTTTTCTTTCCATGTTGTTGCAATTTATTTTATTGAGCTATAGCTAGAATTAAGGCTACTGCAATGAAGTAGAAGGTTGATCCTAGGAAAATTGCTAAGAAGATCCATGAGTCCTCTAAGCCATCCAAGCCACCAAAGAAGCATAGAAGGAGATTTTTACAAGGTGTAAGATATCTTAGGGAAAGTAGGAAGGCAATGAAAGCTCTTAATAATGCATTTGCAAAGTTTCTATTTCAGAGAGTGGTCATGAAGGTATGTATCACGAAAAGCCTCTCTACAGAGCGCTTTGCTTTCCTTAGGAGGTTGATGGGCGTTAGATGAGATTTTTTCTTTTCACTCCTCACTGAGGCAGATTCGCCTTTAAGTGGGAGGTTGTTGGGGATAAATGTGCCTCTATCTAGCCGCTCGTGTATTACTACATTGATAGTGCCTGCGCTTGCATATTGCAGGCAATGGGTGCTCATCACTATCACTTCATTCATTATTCTTTCAATAACATTTGAATAAAGGGAAGGTTGATCACACATTGTGACTATTGGAGCTCCCACATTGTGTGTGTGTCTCTCTCTCTCTTACTATTGCACCTTCCACTGTAGCTCTTGCTCCCACACGTGCTTCTACTTTTGAGAAGACATAATATTCTTAATGTGCCACCGTATAGGAAGAAGGAGGACATAGGTTCTAAAATGGAGGATGTCACACATGAAAGAGATACAATACAAGTAGAGAAATGGAGGGAGCATAAGAGGAAGAAAGTAGAAGAAAAAAAAGCATAGCAACTAGGTCCTCTAGAGGATGAGCTTTTTGACATGCTTGATAGGGTCAACCCAATAGGTTTTAGTGTATAGTGCTTCTTGTTTAGTGACATAGATAAGAGAAATGTTATTATTTTTTTGGACTCAGAATGTGTGCACATCCTTAAGGATAAGAGGAGAGAAGTAAATGACTCCATCCTTCTTGCTAGGTTAAGGTATAATATATCTAACTTAGTTTGTTCTTAAAATTTGTATTTTTTAATCAATAATTTTTTTCTATATACTCACTATTTTTACTACTTTTACTAGGTATATGATGCATAAACTCCCTTTTGATATATAGTAAAAGGGTTTTGATCAAGATCTCCCACTACATGAGCCTAAGTAAGCTTGAAGCAAATGCATTTGACCATTGGCTTAGTAGAATTGATTTTGATACCTTGGAGCTTCTTATGATTCCATATCATGAAAAGTAAGTTGTTTGGTATTTCTTCTACTTTCAAAAGAGTTTATTATACTAAATTATTCACCTATGGTTATTTTTAGATCTCATTGGAGTGTGATTTCCATACAATGTGTAGATAAGCAATGCTTTTAAATCAATTCTATAAAAGGATTACATGAAAATGTGAAGATGTAAGTTGAATTTTTTCAAGGCTCCTCGATCATTTGAACTTTATTTTTTGTAAGTACTCTAAATTTTATTTGTTTTTGATATAGAGCTATAAAAATATTAATTGAAGTTCTACAAAAAAGCCTTTTATGCCTTCTGATCTATTTATACAAATGGAGTATAGAAAAATTGTGGTAAGCTTTTTATCAAATATATCAAGATACTCGATTCCATAAACTACCACAAATAAGTTATTTAATTTTGCTCTATGTTATTATTTGTAGAGTCTCATCAAGATGATAGTCATTCATGTGGTTGGAGGGTGATTGCAAATGCCAAAAGACTGGTCAAGTTTATTTATCTTAATGATGATAAATTTATCAAGGTAATATATAATATATTTAATTTTAAGATATTGTTTTACTCAAAAGAGAGTACATTGCAAAATAACACTAAACTAACATTCATTTCTTTCAAATGTGTGATAGTTTTCCAAAGATTGTTATAACAATGAGCGTGATTGGTATGCATGAGCAAAGATTTTCTAGTACATACTTGTCAGCTCTCCACACAAGAAGAACAAGGAGTCAAAAAGGCTACAAATAAGGAGGGGATAGAGGAAGAGGTAGAGATTGTGGAAGTAGAGAAGGAAATGCCCTCAACACCTAAGGCTTTAAAGAAGGACAAAAGAATTCCTAAAAAGGATATTCCTCACAAGAAGAAATAGCCTTTGTGTTTTGTCTCGTACAACCTCATGTATATAGATTGTGAAGAAAGAAATACCGAGGAGTTAGTATTTGTGGCCCATCTATTGCCAATACATTGCTGACAGATAAGAAGGGCTCAAAAAGGAGGAAGAAATCTGTTGAGATGAAAGTTGCTTTGAAAAGTTATAGACTTATTACACTGTTGGAAAAAATAATTGCTTCAAGTGCAGAATGCATCACTATTATAACCCATACCAAAAAGGCCATTCTAGCTAATGTAAGATAATAAGCCAAGCACAAGGATTTTATTTTTGCGAGCTTTACTTTTCGTTCTTTTGCAATCAATCCTTTTTTTTCAAGCTTTTTTGTGCAATGTACCAAGGATTTAATATTTGCAAGGCTTCTAGTTTCATGCTTTTGTAAATGTTTAGTTTTTTTTTTAAAAGCTTTCAAAAATTAATGTTTCCACATGTAAACCTTTTAGTTAAGCTTGTGTCAAAGAAATATAAAGTGAATCATTAGAAACCCTCATTGAGTGAAGGAGTAGGATTAATTGTTCATGTAAATTTCTTGATATTTTTAAAAATCTTAAGTTTGGTGAAATACCAAAAGAGTTTTTTGAATTTACAAAACAAGTGGTGTTTTTTAAAGCATACGAAGAGCCCACCATGCATAGTTGATAAGCAAAAGCACATGGCAGAGAATGATCAAGACAATTTATTCTCTTTTAGAGTGTCCATACTAAAAAAGAGAAATACATACACACAAAACCATAGCTTTAGTAAAATTACTATAACAAGAGAAATGTCTACAATATAGTGAAAGGCCTCAAATCACATGTCCAAAGATAATAGTACTATTCTAAAGCTAGAGCATCTCTATGTAAGGAACTAGTCCACATGCAACGTTTGAGAGGCATTGTTGGTGTAGCAAGTCATCAATCTCCATGCAAAGGCAATGGTGACCATCCTTGGCACTGGCATGCCCAAGGCCACTATGTCCTACAAACACATCTAATACATAATCGCATCCCTATGTGAAGATGGTGAGTAACGACCTAATGAAAATACCGCTTGTTAAACTACATTCAATAAACTATTTCCTAACATTCCAAGTATATGAGACATCACCTATAAAGCAATAATAATCTCTTCCCATCACCCCTAGCAAGAATCCCATGAATCTTCATAGGATAAACAAAGCCATCTAGCACATAGCTCTGATGAACTAGAAAGTGAATTGCATCAATGGTCTTGCCAACCTTTTGGTTGTATGATGGCAGTACTCACTTACCCGCCCGATGCCACAAGAAAATGGTGAGGTCTACCACATGTTTTAGCATTACAAAAATGAATGTGTGTATATGCAACAACATAAAGAAACTCACAAAACCAGAGAATAAAAGTAAAGAAGATTCTATGTTCTTACTGTCTCTCGAGTAATAGGTTATCTATAGGCTTTTGTAATGCAAAAAGGAATCCATGCATGATAAAGGACAAGCTACTCTTGCGACATTTGCAACAATGAGCTCTCCAATGTGCTCTGCTAAGCACCTAGTAATCAAGAATCCCTCATCTATGAATCACTCATATGCTAGGTCCATGGTCCCAATCATCAAGTTCTTTGTAAAGGCATTCAACTTTGGTATATATATACTCTCTATACATATCAAAATGTGAAGACTTATGAACTTCAAAATTGGCATGCAACAAATAATATATGCCTAGCATATGACACATGACATATCTCACCCACCAACTCTACACCCAATGCATCCACTAGTAGACTCATGGTAAAGTCTACAAATATCAATCATGCAACCTCGTGACATGGTGCCCCATCCATGTTTAATCAGTACCCATCGATACTATGTGTAATGGGCTATCTTTCCTAATTAGGATGCCCAATTACCAACTCAACCATGAAGGATGAGGTTGGAGCACTACATTTTTTTGATGACTACGCCGGATGTGTTTGCATGGGCTCAGGAGTTTCACTAGGTGGATCCATCAACTTCTTGCCTTTGCAAATAACAATAAAAATATCGTTCAACTAACTCACAAACCCATAATCAAAGACAACATCAATACAAAGGTGGGATATTAGGCAAGGGGTAAGATAGAAAGGTTCATATATTTATTACCTAGCATGTCTTGCAATTTTTCAGAAGCAACTGCACAACTTGTATCCTAGTTGGTTTGTGTAGTAGGTGCAACATGTGCATTAATTATTTCAAGGCTAGATGGTTCAGAAACATTGTCAAACTATATATGTAGTAGTAGTGGAAGCCTTGATATGCTCAGCCATGAATCTTAGAAGACCAACACCATGATTACTTTAACTATCAAATCCTCAACTAATCAACCATTTAGTGAACATACCAGATATTTGTAAAATAAACAAGTTAATGTTCTTGCTTGCAAATCCATCTCTTGCTTTGGAATGACCCCAGGGGGGTAATCAACCACCAAAGATAGACATTTTTCTCCCATTTTGTGGTCCCACACTCTTGGATAGTTAGAGAGTACATGGTGTTCTCATCTTTCACATCAATCCACTCTTTCGTCACTACAGACACTATATCAAGCATTTTTTTAGTAATGCAATGCAAGAACCACCTATAACCACAATGTAGCAACCACAGTGCAAGTTAGCATATTGTACATAAAAAATCGATAGTCTCCCTTGCTTATGTATTCTATTTCAAATCAAACAAGAGCCACCCAATACCATGGATTTGCAAGCATGTATAACAAGCAAGAGAACAAATCTAAAACAAACGATGCTTCCATGGGTTGTAATAGCCACCAACCAATGATAGAAATACATGTATACTTGAGTGAAACACCAACATAATACCCATAGAGTAGTCTCTTAGTTGAGAATTCTAACTTAGGCATCCTGTCTTGGTCTTCATCGGATGACTTCACTATGTTCAAGAGATGCACAAATGCATGCATGAAAAATATGGAAATCCATAAAAGTAGAAAATGCAACCTTTGTTTTCATTAGATTTTGAAGCAAGTGTGACATTTAGACACACCAAATAATCTTACCTCTTGGGGAAGTTTGGAGCTTCACAAGCAATATAACTTGTCGTACAAGTAATCTTCACCATGCTTGGTTCATCTCATTGAATCCCATATAATACCTTGAAGCTATCTTCTCTAGTGGCACTATTGGCAATGGAGAGATACTTGTAGTCATGGTCATTGAACTCTTCTTTCTCAGCTCTTATGGCAACTTCAATATTTTTTTTTTGCATTTCATGTTCTAGCAATCCTTGACCCTTGATTTTTACAATTTCTTTGGAAATGAATGCATTAAACTCTTCCTGAATTCAACTAGTACATGATTATGAAAACATAAACATGACAAAAATAACGAAGATCTTGAAAACACTGAATTGTACAAAATTGGATACATACTCATTTTATTTGGAGCATTTCTTTTTTTAAAAAAGCTCATCTCTTCAAGAGGATCTTATTGTGTGTGTGAGGCTAGCTAAGATGCTCTCTTTGTTGGCAATTTCAAAATTTTAAAACATGTAAACTTCATGGCCAATGTTTGGGGTGACATGAGCTCTTGTAATTCTATATTGGAGGGAGAGATTTATTCAAGAAACTAAATAACAGAGATCTTGCACAACAAATTGTGGGATAAGAAGAGCGAGAATGCATTAGTTGTATCCAAGGCTAGAAGGGCCAAATTTCAGAGATGGTTTGCAATGGCATACAAAACTAGGGTGGTACTTCAATCATTCTTATTTTTGAGGAAGGGATTCCTCTTTGACCTCGTCCTAGCCTTCGTGGGTTTCAATGTTGAGCAAAGATAGATCTTAGGTATGGAATGAGATATAAAAGAAATTTGGTCCATGCAATATCTTGGTCACTAAATTTATCCCTTAGGAAATATTTCTCCATAAGTCCTAGTTTGAGTCACATTGCCATCACTCCTTGATTGGCTATAGGTAAAACCTATGCTTTAGCAAAGGCATTAGTTAGATTCATATATATTCTTAGGGTTGCAAATAGATTTCTAAGAGGTGAAAAGAAAGCCTCTACCTACCTACTATTTGTGTTGTAAAGACATTTGCATTAGGTAGAGTGCTAATAGTAGGTAGAGGAATTATGTAGAGTCCTATCTTCAATTTCTATTGCCAAACATGGATAAGATGAATATAGATAATGCAATTGAACAAGGGATTGAAGAAATATATCCATTGTGTTTGAGATAAGAAGTCTATAAGTTGAGATTTTGAGTGTAACCATGAGGGATAAATAGGATAAGTTGAGACAATGATGACTTGAAATGAGAAGTTATATTTGGAGTATTGCACAATGAATGGGCAAAAGAGTGACAGATACAAGGACATGAGAAACATTTTGATGTGCAAAGGAAATTGTAGCACGAATACCTCAGTGATGAGTTCTTACATAGCAAGACATGGGTGTGCAAGAGTAATTGTAGCATGAAGACTTTGTGATGAGTACTTTTATAGCAATGCATGGGTGTACAAGGGCAATTGTAACATGAAGACCTTTGGAATGAATTCTTGTATAGCAAGACATGGGTGATGCTCTATCCCGGGGGGTTCACCTATAAGAAATCATCTATATAACGTGCATTCAAAGGATATTAAGAAATACCCTTTCTTTACATGGTATAAGGCCTTAAAATGAACCATTTTACTTTACTAAACTTAATTTTTTTTAATTGTAATTTAAAAAATCCATTTTTAAATATAATCTTGTAAATTTTACTAAATCTAATACCCTTTCTTTTGAACTTACGTGGTATCTTACTTCTATAAGGTGGACTCCTCAGGTGCTCTAAGTGAGTTTGAAGGCTTCATCTCTTAGGAGACGAGTGTACCTAGCTATTATTAACAATATGCATATAGCTTCATAATAATTTCATATTAATGTGGAACTTGAAGCTACAAGCTTTGGTTGGTCTCTCATGTGAAATCATGGAAACATTAAGAGGAGAGGAGTGTGAAGTGATGATACAAGACTATGTGAAAAAGATTAGATGGAGATTGCGATTTTGGAACCGATATAGATAGTGAAAGAAATAGTGTCCAAAGTAAAGACACTTGATAGTGATGGTTGTATAACTAATATAGATAAAAACTCTCTATTCACATCTAAGAGATGATTAGGAGACAATATTTTATGAAATACACCATGTACTTTATCCTTTATGCCAAACAAATGCTTTCTAATCTATCTATTTGGAATGGTCAATCATTCAATCGTAGAAAGAGCTAGAAATATTGAGTAATCATGCGAGGTGTTACTTTGGTCCTACAAGATGATACTCTGGTCACACCATAAGAGAATTTTTCATTAGAAAAAGTTATCTCCTTCCATCTCTTTGAGTTGTTTGTGAGTATCATTCATATTATTTGGGTTGGTGGTGAAGCCATGAAAGACCAATTTAATTGTTTTTCCCCCTACTACGATGTGTCAATGGAGCCTTGATAGCTTTTAATGAACCTTAGTGTGTAGAAAAAAGGGGGTAAAGGGGGTGGTAGCCCCCCATCATCCGAGCCTCATTTTTTTCTACACACCTTGATAGCTTCTAATGAACCTTAGTGTGTAGAAAAAAGGGGAGGTGGCAATCCCCTCCATCATCCCAATGCCACGCAGACAATGGGGGGCTACCACCCTCCTTTTTTTCTACACACCTTGATAGCTTACCTTGATATCTTCACACCTTGATAGGTTACCTTGATAGCTTCTAATGAACCTTAGTGTGTAGAAAAAAGGGTGTGGAGGCCCCCCATCATTCGTGTGCATGTGGGCGATGGGGGGCTATCACCCCCTTCTTTTCTATACACCAAGAAAAAAAGGGGTTGGCAGCCCCCCATCATCCACATGCATGTTGTCGATGGGGGGCCTGCCACCCCCTTTTTTTCTACACATAAAGGCTCATCAGATGCTATTAGA
Organism: Lygodium microphyllum; assembly: GCF_053477565.2. Taxonomy (NCBI): domain Eukaryota; kingdom Viridiplantae; phylum Streptophyta; class Polypodiopsida; order Schizaeales; family Lygodiaceae; genus Lygodium; species Lygodium microphyllum. Next base: position 130,121,191 of record NC_141147.1, on the reverse strand, counting down.
GTGTGTAGAAAAAAAGGGGATGGCAGCCCCCCATCATCCAAGTGCCCTCAAATGATGGGGGGTTGCTACCTCCCTTTTTTTCTACACACTAAGGTTCATTAGAAGCTATCAAGGTATGTCTAACTGCACCCGGATGATAGGGGGGTCTCCATCCCCATCTTTTCTACACACTAAGGCTCATTAGAAGCTATTAGGGCATGTAGAAAAATAAGGGGTGGCAAGCTACCATTCCTGCTTTTTTATACACACTAAGGCTCATTAGAAGCTATCAAGGTGTGTGATGGGGGGGCTGCACACACCTTGATAGCTTCTAATGAACTTTAGTGTGTAGGAAAAAAGGGGGGTGGTGGCCCCCCCATCATCGAAGTGCACTTGAATGATGAGGGGACTGCCACCCCTCTTTCTTTCTACACATCTTGATAGCTTCTAATGAACCTTAGTGTGTAGAGAAAAAGGGGGTTGGCAAGTCCCCCCCCCCCCCCCCCCCCCCCCAATCATTTGAGTGCACTCGGATGATAGGGGGGATGCCACCCCCTTTTTTTCTACACTACTGCACTCGGATGATTTGGGGGGGGGGGGTACCACCCCCCTTTTTTTCTACACACTAAGGTTCATTAGAAGGTATTAAGGTAAGCTATCAAGTTGTATAGGCAAAAAGAGGGGTGGCACTCCCCCCCATCATCCGAGTGCAGTCGAATGATGGAGGAGTTGCCACCCCACTTTTTCTACACACTAAGGTGTGTAGAAAAAAAGAGGGGTGGCAGCCCCCCCATCATCCTAGTGCACTTGGATGATGGGGGGTTGCCACACCCTTTTTTCTACACACTAAGGTTCATTAGAAGCTATCAAGTTGTGTAGAAAAAAGGGGGGTGGCAGCCCCCCCCATCGTCTGACTGCGCTCGAACGATGCGGGGGTTGCCATCCCCCTTTTTTTCTACACACTAATGTTCATTAGAAGCTATTAAGGTAAGCTATCAAGGTGTGTAGAAAAAAAGAGAGGTGGCAGCCCCCCATCATCGAAGTGTACTCAAATGATTGGGGGGTTGCCACCCCCTTTTTTTCTACACACTAAGGTTCATTAGGAGCTATCAAGGTGTGTAGGAAAAAAGGGGGGGTATCCCCCCATCATATGAGTACACTCAGACGATGGGGAGGCTGTCACCCCTCTTTTTTTTTTACACACTAAGGTTCATTGAAAGCTATCAAGGTGTGTAGAAAAAAGGGGTGGCAGCCCTCCATTGTTTGAGTGCAGGCCCCTTTTTTTCTACACACTAAGGTTCATTAGAAGCTATGAAGGTGTGTAGAAAAAGGGGGGTGGCAGCCCCCCGTCATGTGAGTGTACTCGAACAATGGGGGGTTTCCACCACCCTTTTTTTCTACCTACTAATGTTCATTAGAAGCTATTAAGGTAAGTTATCAAGGTCTGTAGAAAAAAAGAGGGGTGGTAGCCCCCCATCATCCAAGTGCACTTGGATGATGGGAGGGTCGCTGCCCCCTTTTTTTCTACACACTAAGGTTCATTAGAAGCTATCAAGGTGTGTAGAAAAAAAAGGGGTGGCTTGGACGATGGGGGGGCTGCCACCCCCCTTTTTTTCTACACACCTTCTAATGAACCTTAGTGTGTGGAAAAAAAAGAAGGTGGCATTCCCCCCATTATCTGAGTGCACTCAGACGATGGGGGGGCTTCCATCCCCCTTTTTTTCTACACACCTTGATAGCTTCTAATGAACCTTAGTGTGTAGAAAAAAATGAGTGTACACTCGGACGATGGGGGGCTACCATTTCGGTGTGTAGAAAAAAAGAGGGGCGGTAGCCCCCCATCCTCCGAGTGCACACCCATTTTTTCTACACACTAAGGTTCATTAAAAGCTATCAAGGTGTGTAGAAAAAAAGGGAGGTGGCAACCCCCCCATTGTTTGGGTCGGATAATGGGGGGACTGCCAGCCCCCTTTTTTTCTACACACTAAGGTACATTAGAAGCTATCAAGGTGTGTCTAAGTGCACCTAGATGATGGGGGGTTTCCACCCCCTTTTTTTCTATACACTAAGACTCATTAGAAGCTATCAAGGTGTGTATAAAAATAGGGGGTGATAGCCCCCCCATCATCCGAGTGCACTCGGATGATAGGGGGTTGCCACCCCTTTTTTTCTACACACTAAGGTTCATTAAAGCTATCAATAAGTGTAGACATAAAGGGGGGTGGAAGCCCCCCATCATTTGAGTGCACTCGGATAATTGGGGGGGGGGGGGGGGCTGCCACGCCCCTTTTTTCTACACACATTAGAAGCTATTAAGGTGTGTAGAAAAAAAGGGGGGTGGTAGGATGTGTTTGCAATGCAAATGCAATTGCAGCAAGCTCCCTCACAAGCTACATTCATAAAATTATACCATCGACACCTAAGACTCGTTCTTTGTATCTTCAAGCTCAAAAACTTTGCATAATATTTTGATGTGGCATTGGCTTGCATCACAAAGTCCATGACCACATTTAAGGTATTGAAGTTTTTATTGAGATAGCTTTATGATGGTGTCAAAATTGTTAGGTCAAAATACATTTGTAAAAGAACTCACAAAATCCAAGCTCTCATATGCATGTCAACCATGGGGCATATGATAAAGCTAATGATAGTCAATTACTTCTACAATAGATTTGTAGCACATCTCCCCTTGCTTTTCTCGATGATGCTATTGGACATAGATCAATACTGTACACCATCCCTTACATTCTATGTAAACCTATATATCACATATTACCATTACATTTTACACCCTATGGCATTTGCTAACATCATTATTCGTACACTATACCTTTCATCCTCATACCTTTATAGTGTGCATGTGAAGTGAGTGGACATGTGACCCACTCTCCTTTGAGGGTAAAACTTGTCATGTATCTAAAATAAGAAAAAAACTTAGAATGCAAACATTAAAAATTTACTAGACAATTATTCAATCAATCGTAGTGGTGATATTTTAAATGCTTACTTTGGTGCTCATGAAATTGTGCACCATATAACTCCCTAGACTTTCCTACAATGGTCTCCACTTCTATTCCATTTAACATAAGGACCTTGGTTTGATGTTTACATATATTCGGTGTTTGTGATCAATCACAAATACAACTTGCCCAACTACAATCGACATTTCAAACATGCTACCAATGGCCATCTCTTGTGCAACTCTACATTGAAGCATGACTTCTATCACAATGAATAAAATTCACATGAAAATCTAGTATTTCTTTAGCTCTTTGAATGGGATTTTCTACAATCTTTAAACCATTAAAGCACTTCTTGAAATCCACATCTTTTAGCATATATTGGTACCAATAGTATGCATGATAAGAGAAAACCAACTTCTCAATCAACTAGTCGATGTGTTGACCATGCAAGTTGCATTTCTCACTAAGAAAGTGACTCTTCAAAACTGAGTGGTAAGACTCAATGCTAACATTTGTCTCTTGATTTGCATATTCTTGTAGCACATATCCACATTCCTACAATAATAGTACAAATTGGTTTTCATCATGCTCTAGCTTAGTTGGATTCCATATATTAATTGATGATGATGTCTCATTGGTATCTTGCAAATCTTTAATATACTCTGAGTGCTCTCTTCCAAAATTGGAAACTCCAAGTTGGGGTCTTGAAGATGGTTAAACTTCTCATCAATAATCCCCAATTCTTTCTGAGCATCCTCTGCCTTGTTGAAACAAAGAGAAAGGGCATCCCCCCCTACATCAATAAACTTGTCATCTACAATTTCAGTATCCAGTTTAAGTAACTCTTCATTGGATTCATTTTCAACCTCAACTATGCCATTTGTAGCATCAGAAGCCTTTGCTATGATTGTGAAACAATAATCCTCCCTGAGATTAAAAAGTCTTTGGATGTCTAATAGTAGTATGTATTCCTTGTCCCTACTAATAGGAAAATTTGGAAGAGAAGGAATAATATAGAAAGAAGGGGAGTCAAACACAATATGCTAGGATAGATAAGGCTCAAACATGCAATTTTAGGTGTAAATTGCATGTTTATAAGGCACAATATTGAGTCAAACACAATATGCTAGGATAGATAAGGCACAATATGCTAGCATGTTTATAATTAGGTGTAAATTGCATGTTTATAATGTTGCAAAGTGCTCTAAACATATCAGCACAAACTTGCCATATACATAGATATATAGGAACACCAAAAACCTCCCTGTGAAAACACAAATTAATGAATAGCATTTATTTCTACTTGAGCATCATCCACCATAAAGGCATTTGGTTCCCATGAATTGTTATAGTCCAAGAATCAATTTCTTAATGATAGCTAGCCATGATGTAACTGATTTGGTATAAGAAGAGGATGTAATGAATTGTATACAAATGGAACTACATAGAGAAGCTAAAAAACAAAAAAACTTAGGGATAGCATAATTAAAAAATTAAATCTAAGAAAGAATAAAAAATATAGTACCTTATATTTATTGTTGTCAAATGTCACATCCATTGCTAGCAAGCTATTATGACCATACTTATTGAGCATTTGAAGTTGCCATGTTGTTTGGATACCAAGTATCAAAGGATTATCTCCATCACCATAAGGTTGATAAAAGAAGATACTACCAAGATTGGCTAAAGCCTAGTTATGGACACTTTTCGTAGGCAAGAATAAGGAGATGTGACTCAAGAGGTGAGAGTAATTTGTGCTTTAAATATTAGTTATGTGGCCTTGTGATTGGATAATTCCTGGTAACCATTTTTTTCCCTCACACAAGAGTGGATTAAGTTACAATTTCTTGCTAAAAATCTTGAAAATTCCAATTCTAATAGTATTGCTCTCTCTATTATGGATAGTGTGCATTTTGTTGGGAGCTCCAACGGTGATAGATGCATGATATATCACATATCTTTGTCTTAAAAAAGAGTAGTAGTGTGTGATATGACATTTATAGTGAATTATAATGTCGATGCCATTTATAGAAAATATCCAAGGTTGTTTCAAAAAGCTCAAAAAATCAATTTCAATTGTAAAAGCACGAAATCAAAAGGTGGCAAAAATAATGCACTCATCAAGCACTAGCTAGAGGTGCTCAATAAAGTCCAGTACTAGGTGAAGGAGGCGCAAGCTGAGCTACAAGAATAGGAGGAATTAAGATATACAAGTGTAATTGGCTTATCCAAAATGACACCTCTATCAATCCCCATAGATCCTCACACCTTTGAGAGATTTGCTTGAGACCAACCTAAAAAAGAGGAGAATCAAGACATGCCCTCATCAAAGCATAGCCAAGATAGAAGGACCAAAAAATTTTGATATAGTGAAGTGGATCCAAGTGTCATTGCAACCTTGGCATATACAAATGTAATGATCTCAGTAGGAATACTAAAAAGGGAAATTTCTACCATATGGAAGATTTTTAAAGTTTGGATTGAAGGCGTGGATAGAAAAACCAAATCAATACCTCAAGAGCCTCAAAAAACTGGAGTACCCAGCCTAGTTGTAACTCTAATGTTAGGTACATAAGGTGTTAATATGATTTGGAAAGGAGTTAAGCATCATGTTTTCCTTCTAGTGGAAACCCTAGATGACTCCCTAAGGAAAATATTACTTGATAGTGGATCAACAATTAGCATTGCAAATGTTGAAGCCTGGGAAACTCACCCATAGAAAACATGCACTTCAATCCATTCATGGATGTTGAATTCAAAGCCCGTCCATTAGCCATATTAAAGGATAGACTAGTTTAGGTTAGGATTGTCAAGTTCTGTATTGATTTCATGTGATGAAGATAGTAGACTATGACATGCTATATGAACATCCTTGGATGTGGAAGGCAAGATTGATCAAGGAGTGGAACGACAATCTAGTCTTTTTAGGCAACAAGAATGACACAAGTTGCATAGAAATGGAAAGCTAGAAGACCACATCAATTGATTAAGATGCCATCTCCAACATGTTGAGGTGAGATGCAAGCTATCCTCATGTGCTAAGACCACTTAATAAGTACATCCCTTGCACCAAGGATGAGTAGAATCAGATGCACATTCTTGCAATGTTGGACTTTCCATTCATGGAAGAGGGGCAGCACTGAGAGGCTCATGAGTCAATGAGTCAAAGGGGGAGTAAGGATACCATTGCACACATAATAAGACCTAGTATGGACTCCTTCTCAATGCTACTACTCACGATGAGACTAAATCATCATAGCAACCTAAGATGAAAGGAGTTTGCACTCCCCTTTCAAAACTTGGGCTTTAGAAGAAACACAATGGTGAAAATTTATCAAGAATAATCATAATGTAAATCTATTGATTTTTAAAGGTTTCTTAAATATACCCAATTAACCAAGCGGCACCCTAATTTGGAAGACTTTCAAAGAATCTAGTAGAAAAGGATTCACAAGCAATTCAATTACTTACATCCTATGCATAGATTGTGAGCATTGAGGAACATTAAATCACCAATCTCAAGAAAAAAGTAAAGTGAAAAAGGCCCTTTTCAAGATAGTGGTATGCCCATAGGATTGCTATTGCTTATGCTGGCGATTGTCTTATATCAAATATTGAGAAACATAGTCCAATCCAAACACTTCTATATGACCCCATGTATTATGAAATCACTTCTCTAAGGCCAATAATTCTCACATGAAACTTAGACTCTCTATGATTGATAATTCTCATACGAAACTTAGACTCTTTACTAAAGCTTCAACAACATTTGCTACTTGACAAGGTTTTATATAAAGAGAAACAACATGTAGCTAGTTGCCTTGGAGCACCTAATTTTCTACCAGACATCACCACATATCTCGATGTCTTAGAATGCTATCCATTTTTCTTTAGGTCCCTTAGTACAACTCTAATATAACCCTAATTTTTATGGCATGTGTATGCTGAAGTCCTAGACATACCAACAAACTATACATAAATATAAACAAATTTAGTCCATTCTACATAAATAAGCCATAATTGACTCGCAAAACTATGCACATAACACAAGAATCAAACTTGTCAATCCTGCTAACCCTTGGAATGCTAGGATGTGTTGTAAATCTTCTCAATAAGGGGGAGGTAACTAGTACTAGTTTCAAAAAACAAGTGCACCAATGTGAAATTCTATGTATAAATTTTCCATTTCATTTTTGTATCATACACTCTTAAATATTAAGTAAGTTAAATTCTTTGCAGATGCTAAGGAAAGGATCATTCTTTGAGTCCAAAAGAGAAACTAAGTTTGAAAAGTAAATTATTTTCACCATAGAGCAATAGAAAGAATTTGAACTAAACCCTTGAACATATTGCTATGGAAGTGTCAAAGTAAGGCTCATGGATGACCTTGATAGAGTAATTGAGAGTTTTTCCTTACAAAAAGTCTAGTGGAGTAGTATGATATGAAGCCATATGTACATGTAGTATGTGGAATACTTATGGAGATCCCTTATTAGGGGTTCATTAGAACCTACCAAGCTGATTCCAAAACTGGGAGTATTGAGATTTTGATAGATAGTGGAAGGATATCTTATGACATCAAACATCATTAGAGATAATAGAACAAGCTTTCAAGATCATGAAAAAGGGGGAGAAATGTGATAAGACTAGAAAATACATGACTATCTTAGGCAAATGGAGAAAACTAGACATCACCGAACGACCAAGACAACTTGTTGATCAAAGACATTAAGGAAGAGGACCTACACATCATAGTTCATGTCTTCCATAACATGTTTACATAGATCAAGCCGAATACATATGCTAACGATAACTTGAGGTTGCTAATGGAAAGTATTCTGACTAGAGGTATATCTCTAATTGAGCTAGTCCATGATATTGTAATCAAGGCACAAAGGATAATGGTTAAAGGCAAAGATGAAGCACTGGCATCAATGGAAATAAGAGATATTGCACTCACATTTGCAAGTGCTTTCACTAGGCTTATTAAAATGAAGCTTGCAAAAGATCAAATGCCCCATCACCCATGACAAGGGATTTCCACCTGTATCATTTTTAGATGATGTAGTCTTTGCTTTCGACCAAGAGAAAGAGGAACAAGAGAAGCATAAGGGTGATCACCAAAAGCAAGGAGAAGGTAAGTGATAGAAAATAGTGAAAGGGAGAGAAGGATCGAAGCTTGGACTCGAGAGCTATGGCAGGAGAGCAAGAGCAAGAAAGAGAGAGACAATAAATGGGAACTCCAACCGTCACAATGTGTGACCAGGCCTTCCTTTATTCAAACTGTCACTAAAAGAGTAAAGAATAAAGTGACGGTGACGGGCGCCCACCACCTGCAGTGTGCAGTGGCAGTGACTGTCAGTGTAGTAATACACAGGCGGCTAGGCGGAGGCGCCTTTATCCCCAACAACCTCCCACTTAAAGGGAATTTGTCCCAGTGAGAAGTGAAAAGAAAAAGAAAAAAGACAGTACAACATGTACACATGTACAATAGGATGAGGAAAGACGTCATCTCATCCCACGCCCATCAACCTCCTGAGGAAGGCAAAGCGCTTTATAGAGAGGCTTTTCGTGAGCAGATCTGCAGGATTCTGGTCAGTCGAGATCTTGACAAGATCAACAGACTTGTCCTCAACGACCCCGCGTATGAAGTGATACCTCACCTCAATGTGTTTCGTCTTCGCATGGAAGACCGGATTCTTGGCTAACTGAATAGCACTCATAAAATCTGAATGCAGTGTAGGGATAGCATCAACACCAAGGTCAGCAACTAAACAACCCATCCAAATGGCCTCCTTGCAAGCCTCAGTGGCTACAACATACTCGGCCTCTGTAGTAGAAAGGGCCGTGCATTTCTGCATCCTGGACATCCAAGAAATAGCACCTCCAGCATAGGTGAATACATAGCCGAAAGTGGACTTCCTATTATCTGCATGTCCTGCATAATCAGAGTCAGTGTACCCTATGACTCCTATATCCTGGCTGCCATAGCATATGCACATATTTGCAGTGCCCTTCAATTACCTCATGATACCCTTCACGGCATCCCAATGCTTCTTGCTAGGTGTTATGGCAACCAGGTGTAGCCATATAGCGTGCCATAACACCAACTGCAAAGGCAATATCTGGACGAGTGGCTATCATGGCATACATAAGACTGCCCACTGCGGATACATAGGGAATCTTGGCCATCTCGACCCTTTGCTCATCTGTCTGTGAACAATCAGCCTGTGATACCTTCACATAAGAAGGCAATGGATAGCCAATAGGCTTTACGGCCGGCATGCGGAAGCGCTCAAGGACTTTATGAATGTACTCCCTTTGTGACAAGTAGAGGAGTCCTTGATGCCTGTCACGTCTAATGCGCATACCAAGTATGTGAGTGGCATGTCCCAAATATTTCATCTCAAAACTCTTCTTGAGTTGAGCCTTAAGAGCATCTAGCTCATCATGAGCTTTCCCTGTTATCAGCATATCATCCACATAGAGTACCAAAATCAATAAAGAACCATCATGGGCTTTCTTCATGTAAAGACACGTATCCATAGCACTCCAAATGTAGCCCTGTGACTGCATAAAGGCATCAAACTTATGATACCACTCCCTAGGTGCCTGTTTCAAGCCATAAAGACTTTTCTTCAATTTGCACACTAGGTGTTGCCTGCCAGGTTCTGCAAAGCCCTTAGGCTGCTCCATATAAATCTCATCATGCAAGTCCCCATGTAAGAAATCCGTCTTGACATCCATCTAGTATAAATCCAAGTCAAGATGAACAACCAAAGCCAAGACTAAGTGCAGGGTGGTCATCTTAACCACAGGAGAAAAGACCTCATCAAAGTCCACACCATGCTCCTGCTTAAAACCCTTTGCTACCAATCTAGCCTTGTATGCCAGCTTGGGGTGTCTAGGGGTACTTTTTAGCTTGTACACCCACTTGCATGACAAAGCCTTCTTGCCCATAGGAAAGGAAACCAAATCCCAAGTGTCATTCTTATGCAGGGAGTCTATCTCAGACTACATAGCCCTCTCCCAGGAGTGACTGTTACCCCTGCGCATAGCCTCATCATAGGTGAAAGGATCTCCTACATCTGTAACCAAGACATAATGTATCGAGGGCTGAAATCTATCAGGTGGACGTCTGTCTCTAGTAGACCGTCTCACAGCAGGCTCTGCTGCCTACCCAGCTGCTTGTCCAACACCCTGACCATGAGCATCTGCTGCAGCTGTAAGCTGTCCAACTGGCTGTGCGGGAGCTCTCGACTCCTCCTGAAATATGACCCTGCAGATCTCAACAACTCTCTCAGGTTGCCTATGCATTTTTTCTTCATGGAAGACTACATCATGACTGCGGATGACTTTTCGCACCTGCGGATCCGAGAGACGGTAACCTATCTCGCCTGCATCCCCATAACCAAGGAAAATGCATTTGACACTCTTGGGATCCAGCTTACTTCTCTTGTCCCTGGGCACATGGCAAAATGCCTCATATCCAAAGACACGGAGATGCGCATAAGAGGGAGGTTTTCCAGTCCATATCTCCTCTGCAACTTGGAATTCCAAACCACTAGAGGGTGATCTATTTATGACATGCACAACTGTACTAACTGCCTCAACCCAAAAGCTCTGTGGTAGGCCTGCATGGCTAAGAATACTGCGTACACGCTCCTGGATGGTTCTATTCATCCGCTTAGCCAAACCATTCTGGGGGGAGGTGTAGGGGGTGGTCAACTAACGCTTAATACCCCTCTCATCACATAACTGCTCAAAAGCACGTGAGACATACTCACCCCCATTATCTGTCCTTAGGCATTTTAGCCTATACCCAGACTGGTACTGAACCAATGCAAGCCATCTCTAAAACACAGCCAAGACATCGGATTTCAGCTTAATGGGATAAGCCCAAACTTTCCGTGAAAAATCATCTATGAACGTAACAAAATACTTTGCACCACCCATAGACTGACAAGGCATGGACCCACAGACATCCGAATGTACCAATGCCAAGGGCTCACTCATGCGTGACCTACCAGACTTCTTATGCATAGACCTAGTCTGCCTGCCATAAAAACAATGCTCACATGAATCAAAACATGCATAATCAAGGGGTGGTAAGTACTGCAAACCAAAAAGCATTTTCATTCCCTTCAAAGACATATGGCCCAAACGGGCATGCCAAAGAGATACATGTGGGATAGAACCCACAGACAAAACATGATCAAGGGAAGAAGCTGATACAATCAAGGGGTAGAGACTGCCAGCCTTGGCACCTCTCGCAATCACAAGTCTGCCACGAGCGATCTTCCATGCAGAGTCTCCAAAACATACATGATATCCTGTGTCATCAAGCTGTCCAACTGACATGAGACTGCGTGTCAAAGCAGGTACATGACGTACATCTTGCATAACAAAACTACTGAAATGTATTTTTATTAGATACTCTTAGAGTAGAAAGGGTATAGTTGTTATAACCTTGTCACAAGTGATTCAAAGTGAGCAAGGATGTTATTTTTTATGAGATGAGTAATTGGTATGCATTTAGTAGTGATGCATTGGGCATAGTATTGAAAGCATGCCATGACGAACCATGTGATGGACACTTCGCGGGAGAAGCGACAACCAGCAAGGCTCTATTAGCAGGATACTGGTGGGCTGACCCTCCACAAGGATGCATATGACTGCTGCAAGAGATGTGATGCTTGTCAGCGAATGGGGAAACCCACGAAAACAAGTGCCATGCCACTTCAACCCATTCCTCTTCTTCTCCTTCCTCTTCTTTCTTCCTCCTCCTCCTCCTCTCCCTCTTGGTTGGTCTATACTCGCTAACATAAAAACAAAAAAAAAAACTCTTGGAGTAGGTTTTACCCACGCTTGCCTTGGGGAGGTCTAGCGCCATCAAGAATGCTGCCTTAGTCGACGTTCTGTGTTCATGGGAATACTGCCTCGATTTGCGATATGTACCCAATCATCCATCTATTAGCCTGATGATTTTAGGAAAGATTAGTACCTAACTTACAATCACAAACATCTTATTTTAAATGTATTATACGTAAACTTTTAACAAATTTATTTGCGAGACTAAATCTTTTCTTCTAAAAGAAATAACAATATCAAGGCATAACTTAGTGTAAGTGGCAATATCTTCCAATAATCTTCTCGGATAACCCTCCCCTTGGGATCTATTCTAGGTTGAAGCTAAACAAGAACACTATTTTTTAGAACAATTTCTGTGTGGGTCTTTGCTCTCGATAAAAGAAATCTAGGTTAGTTTTATTATGAAGGTACTCTTTTAACAATTAAACTTCAAGACCCCTTTTTTTTCCTTTTGTCATACGGAGAATTAGTGTCCGTGTTTATCCATTAAATGTTCTATTAGTTCAATACAGATCAAAACTTTTAAGCCTTTTTAGGAACACAGTACCTTCCTTGTACTTCTCCTTGTTGGAACATCTCGAACAAACCCAAATTATCCCTTGGAATTTGCGTTTAAGAATTTCTTTAAAAGATCTTATGCGAGAAATTTTTTGAAAAACCTATCTTACGTATGCAACTTTTTGTTGCCAACTCATAGGATGATTGCATGCTAATAGCTACCTTTAATATCAAAATATGGTACATGGGGATCTATGACTAGTGCTTGGTTGATGGTATTCATGGCTTCATTTGTAATTCCAGTACTTGCCATTCTGTTTGTAGTGGTTGTATCCGCAGCGTTATTGGTAGCTCTTGCCCCTACGACCTTCATAACTTTCTTCTTCGGGGCCATGGTCTTTAATCACAAGATTGTAGAGGGGATTTTGGCAATAGAGCTTGGGGATTGCCACAATCAGATTGATGGGGAATGGAAATCACTAGGAATTGAGAAAAATCGAGTAGAGTCTTGATTCCATAGGGAAGTGAGGGTAAAAGGGATGGGGGATTCGATTCCAAGAGCCCAGGGAGTATCCTCCTTTTTTTCGTGACAATAATTTCCATCCTCGTACTCCTCTTGCTCTATACTTTTGGTTTGAAAAGAGCCTCTTCTCTTCAATCAGACTAGCTCTCCAATAGCTCCTCATCCCCCATATTTATTATTGAAGAAGAAGGGGTTTATGGGTTGTGGCCAAGAAGAGGAGCTCTTTGTGGAGGGTATCTTAGCAATCCAGTGTCAGAGAGAGAACTAGGGAAAGAGAAAGAGGAGAGAGAAAGACTGCAGGGAGAGAGAGAAATAGAGTGACGAGGAGAGAGAAAGACTAGAATTGGAGAGAGAAAGACATGAAAGATGAAGAAGCCATGGAAGCTTAGAGCAGGAAAGGAGAGAAAGATTGTAAAATGTATTGATTTGCCAAAAGATGTGAAAAATTACAACTTCTCTCCTTATATACCAGTGTCTATGTGACATGGCATATTATTAGCATTCTAACTATTCCCAGCTTCTTATAATCCATCCCTTCCCAAAAGTTTTTGTCCTCAAAAACAAACCTAGAAAGAACTAGAGAAGAGATGGATAGAACAGAGTACTACTCTGTTTTACAGCTTTACAAATAGGAAATGAATGAAAGATTATCATTACAAGGGCTGAATTTGAAGAACAGAAAGAGGACCCCATTATATATATGATTTGAAGAACTTCAGAAGCAATTGAAGCCATAGAATCTTCAACAAATAGTTCCAGAAGAAAGTAGACAACTTGCTGAAATAATAGTCCCTGCTGGACCAAATCTGCCATAACTTTTGATAGAAGTGTCCAAATGAGATGTACCACATATCAAAACGGAGCTCTTGAAGAGTACTTTAAGCTCATGTAGATAGCTCAATTCTGAAAATGAAGTACGACAAAAACTGTTCTAAAACAGCGTGCTGTCCTGAACCAGTCTGCATCAATACTAGCTCCATAAGCAATAGGCTTCAGCCCCACCAATGTATCCCTCAAGTATGGATACTCATCCAATATTGAATCAGGTCTACAAGAAGCCTCTTCAGATGGTAAACCTCTCCATTTAATCAAATATTCCACAATAGAACGTGATCGAAGCTTCTTTTCACGCTGACCTATAACAGCCTCTGGGATGTACTGAACAAGACCATCTTCATCAATAGGTGGCAGCTCATCAACTAAATCCACTGGATCACCATAATAGGGCTTGAGCTGACTAACATGGAAGACGTTATGAATCTTTGTAGAAGAGGGAAGCTCTAGTCTGTATGCCAAATCTCCAATCCGCTTAAGGATCCTGTAAGGGCCATAGAATCTGTGGGCAAGCTTATTACTGGATCCACCTTTCAATGTAGAGTACTTGGATTTGGGCACCTTCAACAAAACGAGCTCTCCTTCCTGGAACTCTAAAGGCCTCCTCTTCTCATCAGCATACATCTTCATTTGATCTTGAGCCTTCCTTAGATTCACCTTGCATTGCTGAAGAAGGGTCTGCATTCTTTCCAACTCTTCCTTCCCATGAGGGTTGATCTTTTCATTAAAAATGACTGTGGGCAAGGGCACCTTATAACCATACAAAGCCTCAAAGGGTGAAACTCCTATGCTCGCATGAGTGGAATTATTATAAGCAAACTCAGCCAAGTGTAACCAAGAATCCCATGAGGTTTGGACATCATAGCAAAAATGGCGAAGATAAGTCTCCAACCATTTATTAACTCTCTCTGTCTGTCTATCAGTTTGGGGATGATAAGCCGTAGATGGAGCCAACTTAGTACCCATAGATATAAATACCGCTTGCCAAAAGTTACTCATAAACTTTGAGTCCCTATCATGGACAATCACCTGCGGTAATCCATGTAATCTGAAAATATGCTCCATAAACTGGTTGGCTACTTGAGAAGCAGTAAACTGAATTTTTGTTGGGATAAAATGAGCTGCTTTGGTGAGTCTATCAACCACCACATAAATACTATTCCACCCCTTCTTGGTAGTAGGTAAGCCAGTGATAAAGTCCATAGTAATATGAGTCCATTTACCCGTAGGAATAGGCAATGGCTGCAACAAACCTCCTGGCTTATGGGTGCTATCCTTATTTTGCTGACAAGGCATACACTTCATAACGAAGTCCTTGACATCTTTCCACAGTCCTTTCCAATAAAAGCTCTTGCTGATCCTATCATAAGTCTTGAAAACTCCCAAATGTCCAGCTAAAGGCGAAGAATGCAACTCCTCCATAATTTTTCGCTTAAAAGAAGAAGTAGAGAGAATAACAATCTTGCCCTTCCACCGAATAAGACCATTTTTAAGCTGGTAATGTGAGTTTTCTTCCATAAGACCTTGCTGTAATTTCTGAAAGATTTGGCTGAATTCCTCATCTAAGAGATATGCCTCCTGTAGCTCTTCAATCCAATCACTATGTAATTCTGTCATGGGTGATACTTTGCAGGCCCACATACGAGAGAGAGAATCAGCCACTATGTTATCTTTGCCCCTTGTATGAGTGATGTCAAAGTCATAATTTTGTAATGTTGCTACCCATTGTCTTTGCTTTGGAGTGAGATTTGACTGGGTAAGGAAATACTTGAGTACCCGATGATCACTATGAACTCTGAACCGGCTGCCATATAAGTAATGGTGCCATTTCTTGATTGCATGCAGAATAGCCAACATTTCCTGGTCATAAACATTCATGGTCATCTCCTTATCAGTAAGCTTACGGCTTTCAAATGTAATTACTCCATACTCCTGAAGCAAAACAGCCCCAATGCCACGGCCACTAGCATCACACTGTATAGTAAACTCTTTAGAGAAATCTGGGCATACAAGAATAGGAGCAGAGGTAAGTAATTCCTTTAACTGGTTGAAGCTACAATCTGCAAGAGCATCCCAAAAGAAAACCTCTTTCTTCAACCTGTCAGTTAAAGGGGCTGCAATTGCCGCATAATTCTTTATAAATCTACGATAAAATGAAGACAGACCAAGAAATCCTCTAAGAGAGGTAGTAGTAGTAGGCGTTGGCCAATCTTTTATGCATTGCACCTTCTTGGGATCAGCCTGTATTCCTTTTTCACTGACTATATGTCCCAAGTATTCCACTTCAGTCTGCATGAAAGAACACTTCTTCTCCTTAGCAAAAAGCCTATGATGTCTCAACACATCAAAAACCTTCCTCATATGCGACAAATGATCCTGTAAAGTCTTGCTATAGATCAAAATGTCGTCAAAGAACACCAGGACAAACTGAAAGAGGAAAGGTTGCAGAATATTATTTATCAGGCTTTGAAAGGTAGCTGGGGCGTTTGTAAGGCCGAATGGCATCACCAAGAAATGGTAGAGCCCACGATCAGTCCTAAAAGTAGTCTTGACCTCATCACCCTCTCTCATACGAATCTGATGATACCCTGATCTCAAATCAATCTTCGTGAAGAACCGAGCCCCCTTAAGCTCATCAAGCAAATCATCTATCCTAGGTATAGGATACCTGTTCTTCACTGTTATCTTATTGAGATCCCTGTAGTCAATGCACATTCTGAAAGATCCATCTTTCTTTTTGACTAACAGGACTGGGGATGCATAAGGTGAAGAACTTGGTTCAATGAATCCCATTTCAAGAAGCTCTTTGATTTGCTTGACTACTTCCTCTCGTTCACATCTTGATAGTCTGTAAAGTGGCTTATTAATTGTCTTTGAGTTGGGTTCCAAATCAATGGGGTGATCCACCGCTCTCTTAGGAGGCAATGAAGTAGGTACTTCAAATAAATCTCTATACTCCTCAAGAAGAGCTGTCAAGGCTGGATGGTCTGCTGAATTATTGGGCTGATCCTGTGTTTCTTTGTTCAAATGCAATACAAATATCTGTGAGCGCTTCTTGTACTCTTTCTTAAGTTGTTGAATGGTGATAAGCTGAAAATCAGATCTACTAGGGATTCCCTGTAAACGGATGAGCTGTCCATTGGAGAAAAACTCCATATATAACTGTGAGAAATCCATAGTAATCCTGCCTAAGGTCATCAACCAATCACAACCAAGTACAATATCTATGGGCCCCATTTCCAAAGTGATCAGGTTTACTTTGACTTCAAAATTTTCAGCCATCTGCAAAGAAACCTGTGGGCAAATCTGTGTGCTGATTTCCTCTTCACCATTAGCCACTTGTACTCTAATGGGCTGCTGTAAGTCGGTGGGAACACAATTCAACTTGTACATAATGGATTTATTGACAAAACTGTGGGTACTACCACTATCTATCAGGATGAAAACTGGCTTTCCACAAATGCTTCCCTTCATACGAAGTGTATTAGGGTTCTTAGATCCCGTCCAAGCATCCATAGAGATAGAACAATTAGTGGCAGCAGACAGCTCATTACAAAATCCACCAGGATCAAATGGAACATCTCTGCCTGGATCAAAAGGAAAAGAATCAGATGGATCATAAAAGTACTCATGTCCACCATCATCCTCAAAATCTTCATTTTCAGCATTGTCTATCACTGCATTAGCCTCATTTATGTCATCTTCAAAGTCCTCAAAGACTAGCATACTCTGAAACTTTGGCTTGACATTCTTATATACACACTTTGAAGCATGGTCAGGAGTATACTTTTCTCCACATTTGAAGCATAAGCCCTTGTCCTTTCTTTCCTTGTAAAGATCCATGGGAATAGATTTGGAATTTGTAATGGCTGAAGTGGACTTAGGCTTGTTATCACCCTGCTTAAATTCAACCTTTGGACTGTTTGCTGTCCTGAAATTGCTTTGAAGCCTAGAAGCATTAAATGGAGGATAAGTTGGTACCCTTAAGTTCCCACTAGGCACATGATTGCTGCCATAAATGTTACCAACTTGCCCTTGCTTTAAAACAGTCCTTGGCTGTCCATAACTTGGCTGAAATGAAGACTCTTTCCTATACTTCCTTCCATAGCGCTCTGCAAGCTCAATAGCCTTAAAAAGTGAAGTAGGATTTTGCGCCATAACATCAGCTGACAAGGATGGTTCTAAACCATACATAAACTTATGTAACTTGGCCTCATCACTGATGCTTTCCAGATACATGGTCAAGTTGAGGAATTGGTTTGTATATTCCCTTACACTTAGGCCCCTTTGTTCCAAACCATACCATCTTCGTGCTAGCTTCTCTTTTTCAAGAGGCGAAACAAAGACTTCAGCCATAAGTGCCTTGAAAGCTTCCCAATTCTCAATAAGTACATTCTCTTTCTTGATATACCTCCACCAAGTATGGGCAAATCCTTCTAAATGCAGGGAAGCAAAGTGTATCTTCATGTCATCAGTTTTAGGAAATATGTCAAAGTAGGACTCCATCTTAGAGGTCCATTCCTCTAATTTTGATGGTGAAGATGACTGGCCATTGAATTTGGCTAAAGCAATTTTGTCTTTGAATTCTCTATCATGGAAGGGTTGCTGTCCCAAAACTAGCTGATCAGGATTTCCAAGTACAGAACCTCCATATTGGGACTGAAATCTTCCAACAGGTGGTTGAGAATTACCATGTAATCTTCTTGTTGGTAAAGCACCCCTAGAATTCTGAGTATGCAGTCCAAAAGCTTGAGTATTAGCTCCATTCAAACTGCCCAAATAGTCATCATGCCTTTGTGAAGCTTCTCCTACTTCATACTGACTATTTGGAATGCCTCTTCTTCCAATGATCCCATTTCCATGACCATTCTGGTTAGATGGCTGAAGTGGGACTGAAGGGCCACTGTTTGAACAAGCTTTCTCATTAACTTCCTTTGATGCCATTTGCAACTGCATAAATTTTGCAATTTGTGCCATGAGTTGTTCATTGGATTCTACCAACTTATCAATAAAAGCCTTGGTCTGATCAGTAGATTGAACCATCTGCTCCATTCTTGACAAGATGGCCTCATGTCGTTCCATATGTCTCAATTCATGGGCACACAAGGTATCAGTGAGTATACTGATTTCTCCTTATTGTTGAGGCTCTTCAGGGTTCTCTTGAAGTGCGCTATCCATCATAGAATCCCTGATTTGCTGTGCATAGTCCTCTTGGACCTTATTTTTGCCTTTATGTCCTGCTATACTAGTGCAGTCCTACAGTACCCCCTGTCAGTAAAACGGCTATAACTTTGGCTAGAAAACTCTGATTGCAAAACTTTTTTGTGCGAATCGAAGCTTACAATTCCCTCTTCGAGATGAGCTATAGCACGCTATAACAGGTTTAGGACAGAAAATTCTGTAACTGAATTTCAGAGTCTGAACTGTCCAGTCATGCACCCTGTTTAGACCTGTAAGTGCCATGTTTTGACCCTGTAATGCAAGAGAGTAACCTCAAATAGCTACCAAACCCTACAAAGGGGTATATAGGACCTGTGGGTACCCTGTAGTACCTGGACCTGTGCTTCACTATCAAAGGGTGTACCTGTATCCACCTGTAAATACCCTGTGGGTAACCTATAAATGCCCTGTTTTATCCTGTTTTAATCCAGTAGGTACTTGAGTCGTTGGAAAGTCTTCAATCTTCAATTCTCCACTCGTTGTACCTGTGTGAGGGATAAAACGGCAGGACGGGCTCCCTACACAGGCTCCGAATCACCGGGAGGTGGGCAAAGTTCCCCCCGGGTCGGTTGGTTGCACCCCTTCGGGATCTTCGATAGGGAGGGAGGGTCACCTCTCTTTTGTCCCACTATCTCCCTCGGCATCCACCTTTTTCCTCGGTGGGAATATCAACATGGCAGAGGCTAGTGTGCTAAGCAATCAGCATGATATGCAATTCCAAAAATATTCATTCAGCCTTTCATGAGATGCAATTGATTGAGATAAAAGAACTTGAGATGGGAGAAGGGTTTACCTATGCAATTCAGTGACTCACTGATTGCTAGTACTTACCCTTTTACAATATTTCAGCTTGGGTGAGAAAAATTTTCAACAAAACAGATCAAGGTTATGCATCAAGCTGATCAAATGATACCTATGATGAGTAATGGTTTGAATCAAAAGGAATTCAATGAAATAGGCTGAGATTGAAGAAAATTAATACTATTCTCTGATCTATTGATCAATCCAGTGAATTAATTGATCAATAACCTCTCATCAACAAGTGGAAAGGCCATTAACAATAGGATTATTGAGAGATTTCAGAGATTAGCAAGAGAAAATACCTCCATTAAGCTTGAAAATGATAATGGATGTCAGCTTCAACCCCATTGATGCAAGAGTTCTTCATAATCCACCATAAATCCAACATAAAGCTTGAAATCTCCATGAAATCAGTCCATACATGCTTCAATATGATGAAATCCTTGAAGAATCAATACTCCAGCCTTGCTTGAACACTTGAACCTCAAAGATTCAAGCTCCTTGATGAAAAGCCCCAAAATAATCCTTCCATTTGAGCTTCTTGACATGCATGGGCTGAAATCTCTTCAATGTCTTCAATCTTGAAGTCTATCCAGCTTGTATTCAGCTTTAGAGAAGCCTTGAAGGTCGGGGAAGTCCAAAATTTTGAGAAATTTGAGCTTCCATGTCTGTGGCTATGGCTGCCCTGCTGTGTATTAGGGTTTGAGCAAGAGAATGACTGATCAGGATGCTTCAGAGGCTGAAGATTGTTGCCAATCAAGTGCTTGATAAGTCCTTTAAGAGCTGAGATCAATGACTGAGAATGTGGAGCAGGCTGAGCAGGGGGCAGAGAGCAGGGAATTCAGCGCATTTTTCGGCGCATTTTTCGGGCTGCTCCTGGGCTGATCTTCAGCAGTAAGCATCAAGTATGGTGCTCCTCCTGTAGCTTAGGCAACAAAGAACCTTTGCCCCATGCTTTGGCAGTGAGATGTTCAGCATAGAGAGAGATATTTGAAGAGGTTCTTGACATCCACCATGAAAGCTTCAGCCAAAAGCTTGAAGGAGAGAGAAGAGAAGCTCCCTTTTGAAAAGTAACTGTAGTTTAGCCTCTAGCTAAGCCCGGTTAACCATCCTTTACCCTAGTTACCTTCAATTTTGCACAAAATTTGGTGACGTCCAACCATTTAAGCCTTTACCCGCCATATCTGACCTTGGATATCTCCAGATGTAGTCATTTGCTAACTGTAGTTGTCCTGCAGCACTCCACTAGTCACTGTCTTGTACCATTTTTGTCTGAAATTGGTTTTGAAATAGGAAAATAGGAGTGAAAATGGAAGAAAATAATGGATCAAAGACTGAAGCTCTGATACCACTTGTCAGAGAGAGAACTAGGGAAAGAGAAATAGGAGAGAGAAAGACTGCAGAGGAGAGAGAAAGACTGCAGGGAGAGAGAGAAATAGAGTGACGAGAAGAGAGAAAGACTAGAATTGAAGAGAGAAAGATATGAAAGATGAAGAAGCCATGGAAGCTTAGAGCAGGAAAGGAGAGAAAGATTGTAAAATGTATTGATTTGCCAAAAGATGTGAAAAATTACAACTTCTCTCCTTATATACCAGTGTCTATGTGACATGGCATATTATTAGCATTCTAACTATTCCCAGCTTCTTACATCCAGCAATATCTGGAAGCTTTCAAGATGCAATCTGATGCTGGAGATCTGATCTTTGAGGTCTAGAGTGGCTACTAGAGATGCCATGTCCGATTTCCATGGGCTCTTGGATGATCTTACTCCAATCTATGCCTCTTGTCAAATTGAGAAAAGGGGGAGATTGCTAGAGTCTTCTGCTGAGATTGAAGAGGAGAATTCAGGCTTTCCTTCATGCTTTTAGCGTCTCTAGTTTCAGGAAGAGAGAGAGAAAAAATTTGGCGCTGTTTTTTTCATTAAAAAGGGGGGGCTGTTCGACGTCTTCTTCTTTGTAATCTTTCTCTTTTAAAGATTTAAGCTTTTAATATTTTAAGCTTTCTCTTACTTCCTAAGTTTTAAATGTGCTTAGTCAGTTCTAACTTATGGGCCATGACTTCCATTTGTATGGTGATTTTTGTGAAGGATGTCTACAGATCCTATCAGTCCTGGAAGGTGTCGGGTTACGAATTTTAGATTATTTTATTTGAGACTTCCTCCAATTAATGGTCTAGAACTCTCTAAATCTAATTATGAGAAGTTGAGAAGATTGAAAATAAAGTCAGAATATCACATCCTCTTCCCCTTAGAGGAATCAAGATGTCCTCATCTCGAATGAAACTGGGGATATTGGTTACATAGTGATTTTTGGTCAACCCAAGTGGCATCCTCTTCAGGGTAGTCTTTCCACTAGATGAGATATTCTCTAAGGGTTTTGCACCTTAAAGTCTTCTCCACATGTCAAGTATATTTTATGCTTGAAGTTCGAGGACTCCTTGACTTGGCATCACAATTTGTTGGTCGTTAAGTACATGGTCTAGGTTAGGAACATATGCTTTCAATAGATTGACATGAAATACATTATGTACTTTCAAGTTATTAGGGAGTTGTAGCTTTAGGCATTTGATCCTAGACACTTTAGCACCTTATATGGTCCACAATACTTGGGACTTAGCTTCTTGAATTCTCCCAAAGATAAGGAATTTTTCTTTGGACGAACTCGAATGAAAACCATGTCACCTTCCTTGAAATTGTGTTCTTGTCTTCTTTGTTCAACATATGCCTTCTATCAATCCTTGGTGGCTTGAATATATTGCCTTATAGTCTTCACTTGATGATCCATTTCTTCTAGCATTTGCCTAGATGCTTCTACCCATACGGTAGGATCAGAAAAATTTAGTGGCGTAAGAAAACCTTGTCCATATAGTGCCTGAAAAGGAGTCATTTGAATAAGTGAATTCAACTAAGGGTAGGTATTGGATCCACCGTTTGGGCTCCCTATTACAATAAGCTCTTAGCATGTCTTCAATAACTTGTAAGCAGTATTGAAGCAGAGCTGGGTTCCTAGAGCTTTGAACAAACTCTTCCAAAAGTTTGATGTGAAGAGAGAATCACTGTCTCACTGATGATGATTCTTTGGGGTAATCCATGTAATCTAGAAATTTCCTTAATGAAAAGCCTGGCGATATCGGAAGCCTTGTAATTGGTTTTTACAGGAATAAGGTGTGTAACTTTTGTTAGCATATCAATGACTACCATTATGGAGTTATATCCTCCTTATACTAGGGGTAATCCAACTATGAAGTCCATGCTAATATACTCCCATTTCATTTGAGGGATGTCAAGTGGCTAGAGCTTTCCTGGCAACTTGACACATTCGGCCTTAATTCGTTGGCAGTTTAGGCATTCGGTGACATACTTAAGTACATCACCCTTGAGTCTTTCCCAATAGAAGCTTCTATTGACTATATTAAGAGTCTTAGCATATCCAGGATGACCCAAAAATGGAGAATCATAAGCTTCCCATGGTATTTTCTTTTTGAGCTCCTAACTTGTAGGAATACATAGTCTTGTCTTAAATTAGGCAAGCTCCTCGTTTATGGAAAAATCTTGACACTTAGACTTGAGTTTTGGACTTGAATCCTTGACGAAAATCTTTCTTAACATTCTCTGATAGCTTGGATCCTTCACTGCTCCTTTTACTATTTGGGAAGCTTTAGCCCCACTGCTGAACCTTAGGGTTCCCTACTTCTCCTTGAGTGGTTACTTATTCTCCCTTTGAGTTTTGAAATGTAATTTGACCCTTTCCACAATGGATATGGGCCTTATTTGAAATTAACCAATCCATGCCTACTAGCAGGCATTCATAAGCCCCGAGGTTCATAATTCAAAAGCTCATTTTGGAAGAATTGCCACCCAAGCTAAATACTACCTTGCTAGTTTGTTGTGTTGATAGAACTTCCTTGCCGTTTGCTAACTCCACAATTAAACTAGGTGCAAGAGTAGTTTTTATGCCTAGCTTTTTTGCATATTTTGGTGATATGAAAGAGTGGGTAATTTCACTATCGATTAAAATTAGAATGGGTTTACCTTGATAATTTGCTTGTGTTTGAATTACTGAGAATTGGTGATTTGGACCCTTCTTACTACTGAGAGTGGCATGTACTCTCACTCTTTCCATATCGGATTCCATCATAGGATCATTAACATTACTGACCTCTTTCAGGTTTATTCTAGCAACCTTGCCCCTAGCATCTTGGTTTTGCCCACGAAACTGACCCTGGTGGTTGTTTGGGCCAAGCTTCGGGCACTGCCTCTTGAAATGTCTTGGTTCCTTGCAATAGAAGTACCTTGGAGCCTCATTGCTCTTTGTTGTGGGTATAAGGTTTCCCACTGCAATTGACTTGGCTCTCTTTGCCCTATTTGGTTGATATTTCCCTTGGGCTCTTTTTGCATATCCTTGGAAGTTGCCCTTATTCTGACGGTTTCTTTTCCAAATTGTTACATTTCTTGGATTTTTTTCCATCTCTTGAACTATTGGAGCTACTCGAATCAATGCATCCTATAAATCTGATGTTCTCATTGACTCAAGGCGTGTATTCATGGGCGGATTTAGACCGTTGCAAAATTTGGATACTTGCTGTGAAACATCCATTGTAGGTGCATATTTAAGAAGTGTTACAAATTTGGAGTAGTAAGCTTCTAGGCTTAGGGTTAAGTGCTTTAAGTTGAAGAATTCATTCATCTTCTGGGCTTGGTATGTGGGTGGAAGGTATCTCCCACACACAGTGTCCTTAATCTTGTCCCAAGTGATAGCACTTTTAAATGTTCTTTGGTACTTACACCATTGTTTCCACCAAAGATGGGAATCTCCTGTGAGTTTTAGTTTTGTGATCATTGCTTGATTTGACTGTGCAGTCCCTGTAGTAGTGAAATAGTCTTCCATAGATTCTATCCATGTTTCTGCTTCGGTCGGAATATCCCTCCCCTTACCGTCAAACTTTAGTGGCTTGTACTGCTTGAGAAGAAATATCTTCTCTTGAGCTTCTGTAATATTGAGATTCAAGGTGACGCTTTGGAAAATTATGCAATTTTCATGATCAATTTTATCTCCGATAATATTCAAAAAGATATTAACTTTCTTAATTGTTCACAATTTAGGTACAAATCCTCATCTAATCAACTCAAAACAAGTGTACGGATCAGGAGAGCTATTGGAGCTTAGATTTGGGGCATTAGTACTTACTTTGAATGCATTTGGGAAACCATTGAAGGCTATAAATAATGGATTACAATACTGTTTTGGTTGCTTTTGTCTCAAATCGGTTCATGTTGGATACTGGAAGCTCAAGCCTTCTTAAGCTCATGGCTTGCTTGAGCAAGGGGACTTGATTGTGCTCGGAAGCACACGGACAGCTTGCAAATTGAGCATAGGGCATGCTTGTTGAGAACTAGGGGGTTTATGTTAGATAGACAAAAAAGAGGAAGATAAGATTTTTCTTGATTATGGATTGTGGTTATAATGGAGCTTGAAGCTTTAGAAATCAACGCACCAGAGGCAAGTATGTTCGTGATTCATTCAATGTCTAAAGCCATGTAAAATGCTCAAATGGATAAATACCCCTCGCCTCTTTTCACACTAGCATTGCCTTGAACTAGTTCAAACTTATCCTATTCACATTAGAAGAAGAATTAATCTAGTTATTTGTAGAACTACTTTCACACTAGGCCTTATTGAATTAGGTATTTTGTGAAATTCTTCCACAGTTTTGTGTTCACACTACAGTGGGAGAACTAGTTCTTTCAAGGATTAAAAGGTCGATTTATATGCAACTTTCAAGTGCCAATTTGAAGGGTAAAAATTATCCAAAAGATTACTATGGTTTGAGCTTGTCTTAGATTTTATTTTTTGTACAAAAATTATAGAAAAATAGCAAGAAATTTATCAAATTTTGGCTCGTATTTTGATGCTTTTTGGGCTGTACGGGTATCATTTGAGCCCTGTTTTTAGTGTATCTTATTCGATAACTTATAGATGATATGCAGGCATGATGTATGGATGTGTTTGACATAAATTGGACATATGTATGATAGCCATATCATCTTTTGGTCTTGGATTTAAGTAGTTGATATTGGGGACTTGTTCATGTGCTTGAATGGTGGTTTTGCACATTGTATGTTGTAGGTTGTTTTGAAAAAGCAATAGTCATGGTGTCCAAAATAGCACAAATTACTCAAATTGTTGGTGACTAGTTGATAAAAGATAACTACATTGTGTGGTTCTATCACATGGAGAATTTTTTGATGGGGAGAGGTCTATGGGACCTCATATTAGGTGGGGATGCATGCCCTAAACTTCTTGAATAGCCCAAGAGGAATATAAGAAGACCTACAAATATTATCCAAGTAAAAACATGAAGGTTGTACATTGGATTTCTATATGTATTTCGGAGACATTGATCTCGTGCATTAAGAAGACTTGCACGTATAAAGATGCTTGAGAGATTATTGAAAAAATGTATGGCACTTGCAAAGAGTCAAGGAAGATATATCTAAAGCAAAGGTTGCATGGAGAATGTCATGGAAATTAAAGCACTAGTGAGTATGTTGTTGCAAAGATAAAGTAGATTATGGAGAACCTTGTTTCGATTAATGCACTTGTGGGTGATGATGACTTGGTTTATGCTACTTTGAATGGACTTGGACCTAAATACAAGTCCTCTAAAAGGCAATTACTTGCTTGACTTTGAGGAGTTGGTTTCCTTTTTACTTATTGAAAAAATATAGTTGGGCCTTAATGCATCTAGTATTGGGAAAAATGCTTGTCAAGATAATGTATTTTATCATGGGAGAGGTCACGGTAGCTCATCAAGAGCTAGAGGATATTCATGTGGTTGTGAAGATATCTTTGCTTGCAATTGTAACTCTTTTGGTTCTAGAGATGTTATGCCTAGAGGCAAGGGGAGATCCTATTCCAGAAGTAGAGAATGGTCTAGTCCTCATAGAGATGGTGCAGTCATCATTGCTACAGACAATTTGGTCATTTTGAGAAGGAATGCTACCATAAGAAGAATGCTACATCTAGAGGTCATGGAAGGACACAATATGGTCATTATGCAGATGGTTATGGAGGCATATGCTATGTTTCTAGAGGTGCTTCATTACCAAGAGGTCATCTTTTTGCTATGAAGCATGTACTTGGTATCATGACATATCCCCCCTAGAGAGGATGATTGGGCTTTGGATTCAAGAGCTACAAACCATATGGCACAAAATGTAGAATGTTTTGATAGGAAGGAAAAAAATGTAATGTGAGGAGTATGTAGCTACATGATATGATATCTTACATAAGGTTACTCACATCAGTAGTGTCCCATTAGTGACTAGAAATGAGAGAGAGAGAATATGCTTGGGCATGTTTTCTATGTGTCTACCATCACTAAGAATTTGGCTTCAATTGGTTGATCAAGGGTTGCAAGTAAGATTCAATAAATATGGTTGATAAAGGGTTGCAAGTAACATTCAATAAATATGGTTGCTTCATTGAAAAGTTTAGAAATGGAAAACTTGGTAGTTTGATTGCTCATGGCCAAAAGGACATGTGCTTTGCATTGGATACTAGTACTCATGTCATACAAAGTTCTTTGTATGTGGAGATTGGTCATGGATAAGACAAGGAAGTTGAGTTATCGCATAGAAGAATTGGGTATGTTAACTTTCAAAGTTTGAAACAAATGTAGTCTAGATAGGTTTTCCGTGGTCTCCAATAGTTTGGCTATGTCTACTATGATTATGTATGTGAAGCATGTCAATTTTGGCAAGCCGTCTAGACTCCCATTTCTAAAGAGGGGGAGAATTATCACATATCCATTTGGAAATGGTACATTCGAATATATGGTGTCCTTGTTAGAATATTTCCTTGAGTGGGAGATGTAGGTTTTACATTACATTCATTAATGATTATAGTAGGATGACATGAGTTTACTTCTTGCAACATAAAAGTGAGGCTTTTGAAAAGTTTTTGGAATTCAAAGCTATGACAGAGTAGTTTGAAACTTACATAAAGTGCTTGAGATTGGATAATGGAGGTAGTACACCTGTCAAATGAGTTTTCTATAACTACCTAAGAGATCGTAGGATTAAGAGATGTTTGGTTGAGTATACTATGTTCATGTTTTTGATTATTTGAGGAGGAAAATGGAATCAAAGGTTGTCCAATGAGATGATGTATGGAAGAATATCTACAGTTGCATATTTCAGGGTGTTTGGTTGAGTATGCTATGCTCATGTTCTTGGTGATTTGAGGAGTCAAATGAAATACAATGTTGTCAAATGTATTTTCCTTGGTTACCAAATGAGAAGAAGGGTTATAAATGCTATGATATTGTCATTAGAGAGGTCTACATAAGCAGGGATGTAAGACTTGGTGAATCTGAGTCATGATGTATGCCTCATGCTATAAGGAAAATTACTGCAAACAATAGTCAAATAAATTATCATATTGAGGACATGTCTACTCCTCAAGTCCATGAAGAAAGTAGTGGGAGTTCTAGATTATGGAGTGGCAAGTTTATGAGTGCACAAAATAAGACAAAAATAGCACAAGGAAAGAAGCCTATGGGTGAGAATTAAGAGAATGAGTCTATGGACGATGAGTTTGGGATACCTCATGTTAGAACTCAAAGCATGAAGAGTGTAGGGAAGTATGAACCACCACATGCAAGAATAGTTGAGACATCGTCTAGTGCACCTCAATTAAGAAGATAAAAAAGAGTAAGGTAGATATCCAATTGACAACTTGACATATAATGACTTTATGAAGATGCATTATGCTTACATGGTATCTTATGTGCAACATGTAGAGCCTACTTGCTTTGAAGAAATATTGAAAGCAAAGATTAGAAGGAAGCCATGGATAAGAAAATGGATGCTTTGACCAAGAACAAGACTTCGGATCTAGTAAAGTTTTCTTATGGCAAGAAAGCAATTGGCTGCAACTTGTTTTATATGGTTAAGTGCAAGTTGGATGGTACATTGGAGAGATACAAATAAAGATTGGTTGCAAACATTTATGCACATATATATGGATTAGATTATGAGGAGACATTCAATCCAATCGCAAAGATGAGTATAGTGAGATCAATGATTAGCTTGGCTTCGATTTATGGTTGGAATTTAGATCAAATGGAACTCAAGAATGCTTTTTTGAATGGAACATTGGAAGAGGAACTATATATGGAATAACCTAAAGGTTATGTGCACCCTAAGTATCCGTATTATGTATGTAAGCTAAGGAAGGCAGTGTATGGGTTAAAACATGCACCTAGAGCTTGGGGTGAGAGGATCAATAAATTTCTATGTAGCATGGGGTTTCAACAAAACATGGCTGATTACTCACTTCATGTTAGACACATGGAGGATGGAATGGTGGTTGTTATTAATTTATGTTCATGCTCTTACCATAAAAAGTACTCTTGAAAGAGATATTGCTAACGTAAAGCATGGGTTGCATAAGGAGTTTGACATCAAAGATCTTGGACTATTGAGGTTCTTTCTGGGCATTGAAGTGATTGATACTCCACATGGAATTTGGTTAGTGCAAATTCAATTTTCATTGGAGATGTTAGGGAAGTATGGGATGACAATATGTAAGCCAGTTGATGCACCACTAGATCAAAACATAAAGATAATTGATGATGGATAGTATGTTAAGAATGTTACTATGTTCAGTTGTGGTAGCATGATCTACTTAACTATAATGAGACTGGACTTGAGCTATTCATTTGGGGTGTTCAACCAATTTATGCAAAAGCCATTCAAGTCACACTTGGATGTAATGATGTGTTAAGGTACATTAAGAAGATAGTTAGCTATGGCTTGTTATATGAGAAAGGGATCGAGTCTGCATCATTTAGATACACAAATGAAAATTGGGTGCGAAATATTATGGATAGGAGATCCACTAGTGGTCATCATTTTTTATTTGGTTCAGCTATGGTAAGTTGGAGCAACATGAAGCAACCTACACTTTCTTTGTCAAGTACAAAAGCAAAGTATAGAGGAATAGCATTGGTAGCATATGAGTAGAAAGGCTGAGACTACATCTATGTGAGATGGGGATCAAGATAGATGGTAGAGTTATCATCTATTGTGATAACATCAGCAATGTTATGCTTGCAAAGGACCCAGTCTACCATGCAAAAACAAAACATATTGAAGTACACTATCATTTCATCAAAGAGAAAGTCATGATGGAGAGATAGGCTTGGTACACATCAAAACCAATGACCAATTTGCGAATATTTTTACCAAAATTTTGATTAAAGATAAGTTTTACTTTTGAAAGTGCACTTGGGGTGTTATATTTGCAAGCTCATTCTAAGCTTGAGGGGAAGTGTTGAGAAATAGAACATAGGTCAGGTCATATCCCATGGTTGAATTAAAGTGGAAAAGAGGATGTGTGTAAAGTGTCTTAAAGTCAAAAGTATACAAGAAGAACCATATCGTTTGCCATCTCCCCTTCATTGCATATCTAAATTGAATCCTTTCAGTATGCATGGGAGATCTTGAAAGCATTTGTCATGACCGAGTACAAGGAGATAGCTGGAAGTTATCCATTGAGGATACATTAGGACTATTAGAAATTGGGAGGTACATGAGGTTGGCTAGAAGTCTCATCTATTTGTGCAACACTAGGCTAGATATTAGTTTTGTTGTTGGTGTTTTGAGCAGGTTCTCAAACTAACCATGAGAAAGTCATTGGAAAGTTAGGATATTCGTGCTCGGATGATACTTGAAGGAAACTCTTGACTATGGTATCATATACAATTTGGGAAGTTCTCTTGTGGGGAATTGTGACTCAGACTATGGTATCACATCAATTCTGGAAGTTCTCTTAAAGGAAACTCTTGACTATGGTATCACATACAATTTTGGAAGTTCTCTTATGGAGAATTGTGACTCAAACTAGGAATGTGACAATGATTCTAGGAAAAGTTTTTGGATATTACTTCTCTTTAGGTTCAAGAATCTTCTCTTGGATTAGCAAGAAGCAAGCAATAGTGGCATTGTCTTCTACCAAAGCATAGTATAATATTTTTATTTTTATTTTTTGCATGTGAAGTAGTATGGTTAAGGAGGATCCTATGGCATATGGAAGTGCATGATGAAGAGCCAACAGTGCTAAGATGTGACAATCAGAGTTGCATTGCCATAGCCAAAAATCTAGTGTTTCATGCATGCACCAAATATATTGAAATCCAATATCAGTATGTGCATGGTTTGATAGAGGATGGGATAATAGAGCTTGTCTATTCTCCAACAGAGGAGAATGGAGAATATGTCTTCACCAAAGCTCTTACGAAGGATTTTCTTGGAATTCATCATCAAAGACTCGACATTGGGCTCTGGATGTAATTCACTTTTATGAGTGAACATTGAGGAGGGATACTAGATATGCTCGATGCTACACCCTCATAGGATATTACCAATGATCCATGGTGCTCTAGGTTGTAAGGCCCCCATTATCAGAAGAAGTGATGTGTGAGCCCCAACATTGGTTGGGTCTTGGCTTGTATATCAAATGAGATCTATATGATTGGAAGGAAAAAAGATGACCTTTATAGAACTAGCCTTTGAGTTAGATAGAGTCATTAAGTTGGTAGCAACTCAAGGCACATTGCATTGAGTTGTGGAGTGTGGGAGTTATCATGGACTCCTATTTGGGGTCAAGGTAAAGGGAATATTCCTTGGCCGACTAGGGAAGGTTTATAATATGGTTGGACAGTTTGACTAGACTACCTTTCTAGGCATAAAAGGAAGACCCCTCCCAAGCCATCATCAATCTATCTTTTGCCTAGTTAGAGTTCTTCCAGTTGGCTTTAAGCTCTTTGCCTACTATCATTTGTTTGGATTGCCATCTAAGCTTTATAGTGAAAGTCCATAGGTGGATAGAGCCATCTTTGTATTAATTTGATTGTAACTAAAAAAATGTTATTCTCATATTTGTTGTGTATTCTCTACTCCTTGCTTAGATTCTGTCTATTGTGCCATGTAATTTTTACATTGCTAATGCATGGTACCCATCATGGCTTCTCCTCATTTGGGGCCTTTAAAAATTTGGCACTTGGATCATTGGCAAGTGGCTTGATAGGTGGGCATTTGAGTGACTTGCAACCCCTCTTACACATTTCACGTATGTTCTCTTAAATTTATGTTTAATCCCACATCTATATTAGTCTATCATCCTTTTGCAATTAATGTGAGAAATGAGGTTTAGCAGGAGTTTGTCATGTGGTCTAGGTTTTACCCTCACGTACCATTCAAATCAATAAACATTTATTGCATAAAAGGCTATAATCAAGTGTTTTCTTTAGATGGAGTGATTGATGTTTGATCCCTTTGTTGTTACAAAAGTCTTCAAACTCTTTTGAGTCAAACTCGCCACCATCATGTGTTCTATATTTCTTCATGTAGGGGTAAAGGCGCCTTTACCTAGCCGCCCGTGTATTACTACACTAACACTACCCCCACCACTGCACACTGTAGGTGGCGGGTGCCCGTCACTGTCACTTTACTCTTTATTCTTTGAGGAACAGTTTGAATAAAGGAAGGCCCGGTCACACATTGTGACTGTTGGAGTTCCCATTTGTGTCTCTCTCTCTTCTTGCTCTTGCTCTCAGCCATAGCTCACTTCCAAGCAAGCTTCGATCCTTCTCACCTTTCAATTGCTATCAGAACTTTGGATCAGAGCTTGATCATGGAGCTGGGCGTGGCATTACTTCATCCCAGATTGAAGACCTAGAGCTTGGAGCTTCAATGCCAACCATGGCTTCTTCCCCCCAATGTAAGATTTCATCTCCCGCCTCTACCCGGCTCTCATAGGCTCTTTGCAAGTGTTCCTTGGCTTCATTGGGCACATTATATGTGCCCATTTGCCCCCTTATCCTTAGCATAACCAGCAGGCCCCACAATAGCAGCTCACGTTTTTTTGCGCTTGTTTCAAAATCTGGCTCAAAAATCCTATTTTTTCTCATATCTCGGGCATTCGAAACCCGATTTAGGCAAGGTAAGAGTCTAAATTGGGGTTTTGACACGCTCCGGACGTGATGGCGATACCAAATCTGCCAAATTCTGATCATAGAATTTTCTACAACAGATTTGAGTTCATTTACAACAAGAAAATGTCATGGTCTTAGCTTATATGGTGCTCCTGAGGCTTGGTATTTCATGCCCAAATGCTTTGAGCATGTTCACCCAATGTTTTGAGATGCTTTGGGACTTGGTTTGAGATTCAATAGCTTGATTTATGTAGGGATTTATTGTCGTACATTGTTTGGGAAGGAAGGTTTTATCAGGGACGGCTTATGCATAATGCTCTTTGTTGACATTCGGGTGTCCTATTGGATGTATTGATGCTTGATCATCATGGTTTATGCCTAGATATGCTATTTGAGAGCTATTGAGCCTTGATTTGGATGCGAAC
Organism: Lygodium microphyllum; assembly: GCF_053477565.2. NCBI lineage: Eukaryota > Viridiplantae > Streptophyta > Polypodiopsida > Schizaeales > Lygodiaceae > Lygodium > Lygodium microphyllum. The sequence continues at coordinate 130,088,078 of NC_141147.1, read as the reverse complement.
ACTTTGTTGTTGGTTGATATTTATGCTACCTTGGTTGACTGGTTTTTTTACCTCTAGTTTGGTTATGCCTATTGGTTTTGGGCTATGTCTTTGGGATATGCAATGAAGTATTGACCTTCGGGATACGACATCGAGCTTATCTTTGGTCCGGATCTTCATTTGAGCTTGAGCTCAGCTTTGGAATGCATTTGATGCTCCGTCTTGGATGTATATATGGCATGTATGTTACCTATGTCTCACCGGTCTTGACATGCTTGGCCTATGCCACTACTACATGCTAGTTACATTATTTGGAGCCGATTGCTACTAGTGCCTTTTCTTGGCTTGCATCTGGCTTCCCGGAACTAACTTGGGATATTTCTTGGCTTGCCGGAGTTGTATTTGGGATACAGTTGATGTCTATGGATGCTCTAATTGGAGGCTACAAAGCCTATGCTCATGATGTCTTATTGATGTCTGGTCTTGGACCTTTTGTAATTGGTGCTCTCATATGTCTTTCTTGAGCTTCTTAGCTTGATCCATATGGCTTTTGTGCTAGTGGGAGCATCATTGGATGTTTGACAAACATTGAGCAGGTGGTTTATGCTATTGAGCTTTGACTCTTCTGAGAATGGGATCTTCTTCACTTGGATGTTGCATGGTTGATATGCCGTGGCCCGCATACATGTACTTGGGCTAATTTGGGCTTTGCACTCTATGAGCATACACCTCTTTGTGTCAGGTCTTGCCAGTATTGTGTACACTTTACCCTATTACACAAAGGGTGTGCTGGCTTACTAATGGATTTGTTTGACATGCTTGGTGTTTTCTCGATGTCCGTATGACTGTCATATGCTGATTTATGCCCGCTTGATGCTGGTTATGCTTTGAAAGTCAGTGGTTGACTTGGTGCATTAATTTTGCCTACCGTTTGCTCTCATTGTACCTAGCTGTAATTTATTACAATAAGTAGTTATGCATGGAATAATGTGGAATTTTCATGCTGAATCATCTTGATTTTATGTACTTTTGATGGTACTTGGTGGGCAACATCATTAGCTATCAGTTCATGGTCATTTTGCCTTGGTTTTAGTGGTATTTTAGTTGTTTACAGTAGAAAACAACAAGCAGTTTTGAACTATCTGCACTGTTTTGGACTGCGTTATGGGTTCTTCTTCCATTGACAGTGCTATCTTCGACATCACTAAGCTTGATGGTACGAATTATGTTTATTGGAAGAGCCAAGTTTAGTAGGCATTGGTGCAGAAATCGTAGATAGAGCCACTAAGGATGCATGGCGAGCAGCCTAAAACTATGACTGATGACGAATGGGATGAGCTTGATGAGTTATGCAAGTCCACCCTCATCTTGTCTCTCACTGAACATGTACATTACAATGTGGTCGAGGAAGCATAGAGTGCTTGGTAGCTTTGGGATAAAATTAAGAGCCTCTATGACAAGAAAAGTCTAGCAAGTCAGATGTATTAGTTGAAGCAGCTTATGGACCTGTGCATGAAGGAGAATATGACAGTGTCTGCTCATTTGAGCCAGTTCCATGCTATTCTCAAGAACTTGACTTCATAGAGTATTATCTTTAATGATGAGGTTACTCCATTGTTTTTGCTTGGGACTCTAAGTGAGTCATGGGATGTATTCCCCACTGCCTTATGTGCTCCTGCTACTATTTTGAACTTGCCTGATGTAGAGAGTGCTCTTCGATCAACTGTAAGAACTTGGATGCCTCTCGTGTGTCGTCGCATGCTTTGACTATTAGAGGTAGAGATGGTAATGGCAAGAATGACTGTGGGAATGGCTGTGGCAGAGACTCGCAAAAGTCTAGGTCTAAGTTGCATGGTAAGTTGCGTAGCAAGTCTTGTGGGAGAAATGCTAATGTGACATATCATCATTGCGGCAAGAAGTGTCATATACACCCACAGTGTCATGAGTTGTGCAATGAGAAGCGCAAAGAGAAGGGAAAAGACAAAGTACAAGAGGAAAAGTCCTCTGATTGTAGCATTATACATACGAAATACAGTGTGAAAATTGAGGAGATAAATGTCATGCAGACTAATGACTCCGATGGGGAGTACATATTTGCAGCTAGTTCTTGTGATGTTATGCCATTGACCGATATTCACTCTATGCATGCATAGTGATGGCTTTTGGATTCTGGTGCTTCATTTCATGTTACACCATGCCGTGAGCGGTTCCACTCCTACCACACTGTCTCTGGTTTAGTTCGCTTGGGTGATGACAGGTCACTTGCTATTGTTGGTATTGGGGGTGTACGACTACAGTTCTCTACTGGTAGTACTTTTCTGTTACAAGATGTATGTCATGTACCTGCGGGCTCTCTCTCTCTCTTTCAAAAAAAACTATATCAAAAAAAGTTTAATTGAAAAAAGACTATTCTGATTTCTCTTTCCCCTCCCCTCTCCATCTCTTTCTTCTTCTTTTTCTTCTTCTTCTCAAAGTGTGTGAAAAACTATGTCTAAAAAACTTTAAATTAAAAAAGCTTTTAAAAATATTTAATTTAAAGAAAAGTTTGAAAGAGAGAGGAGGGAGGGGGGAGGAATTTAATTAGAAAGGGGAGGGGGAAAAGAAAGAGAGAGATTATAAGTGAGGGAGAGGGGAGGGGGTTTTAACTTAAAAGAGAGAGAGAGAGAGAGAAAGAGAGGATTGCTCTCTGCCATAGCTCACTTCCAAGCAAGCTTTAATCCTTCTCACCTTTCACTTCACACTTTTTCCTATTTCATTCTCAATAAGTTTTCACTATTCTTTAAACTTACAAAAAGCTTGAGCCTTATCACAAAGAAATAACACCCATATCTTTCTACTGTAATTGTTTATGATCAACATGAAATAAGAAGATCGGCCTAAGACTTGTGTAGATATCTTACCACACAAGTGAGCATACCCTCACTCTAGAGGAGCCTTTGTTCTATTCTTGCTTTCTTATGGAAATGGTGTGCCCATCGTACAAGATTCACATGGTTTCTTCATTTTAGTTATTATAGGTAGGTGACTGACCATACCTTATACATCTCCTTCATGCCAAAGTTTGCTTATGCCCACTCCAATAGTGGCTATAAGAGCACTTAGCTCATGTAGGTTGTTCCTTCTTTCTCATTTGCCAATGACTTTGCTAGTACCATTGAGAATTTGTTGCATTTTTCTTAGTGAATATCACTTCATGGCCAAGATCAACTATGAAAGAAATTGATAACAAAATTCTCTTAATCTTTGAAACATACAACATATTTAAAGCTTTTCGATTTCATCATTTGCAGAACAAAAGAAAGAGTACATATACCCTTAGCAAGGCATTTTTCCTTATTCCTAGCCTTCATAGTGATATGTTCTTTTAGAGGTTGGATAGAACTATATATAACTTTCTTCTTGGTCATGTAATAGAAAGCACCACTATTCCATAATCATGAGTTAGTTATAGATGCTTCTTGCATTGAGGAACATACTTCCTTAATGGTTGCCATGAATAGCTTTAACTCGGCTTTAATTGTATTGGTTCGTCTCCTTTGCTTTAATTTTCAGGGCATCATTCTTTTTATTTACATTCTTTACATGACGATTTGGAATTGCATGTCCTTTCTTCTTATAGTGAAAGTACTCTCCTTGAAACTTTTTCTTACTATCCTTATTCTTTTCGTCACTATTACTTTTGGTGGAGAAACCACCTTTGCCTTTTGCATTAGTGGAGATTGCATCATCTCCACTACTACTTCTCATGCTTTAAGTTGCAAGTTCTCCACCATTAGTGGTGCACAAAATTTCTAAAATATCAAAGCTTGAGATCTTACCTAAGTGTTCAAGGAAGTTACTAGTCCATTAAAATTTGGCAGACAAATTCAAAGATATCTTTACCAAGCTAGCTCATCACTAGTTTTTTGTATCCTAACACCCATCATTTGGTCATGAAATTCTTGATCTGATCGAGGAATGTTTTTGTTGTTTCTTCTTCAACAAACTTCTCTATTGCTAGCGTTGATTCTCGATGTTTTGAATGTTATTGCATGTAACTAAGGCACATATTGCACATATATTCCTATATTTCCAAGCTCATAGAAGATAAGCATTTGGAGGATTCATTACACTCAAATTTGATGGGTTAGCAGTAGGATGTGGTTCTAGGTACTAAGCACCATCTTTAATAGTCATGAGAATCAAGAATAGCTATGATTTTAAACTCATTTTAAACTTCCACAAGTGTAGCATGTATCATCTAATTTGTCTTCCTTGAAGATTAATGGATGAATCATCATTGTTTAAATTATCGGTACAACAATACTACTACTTGATACTCTAGTACTTTTGAGTGATGACATTGCTTCTTTTTGTTGTTTAAGCCCTTGCCTCTTGAGTACCTCTTCAATCCCTAGAGTCACTTGGGATTTGATACTATGTAAAGATTACATTGCACAATGTACAAAATTTGAGCAAGGAATAGAGAGCACGTAAGAAATAAGAGAAAAATACAAATTTCTTTAATTTCCAATATACTAATATGAGATGGCTTTATCCAATTGTGCACTTCCACCATGAAGCTTAGATGGTGATCTACACATATGATAAGTAAAGAGGTTAAGGCTAGCCAGAAGAATTTTGACTAGGTGAAAGATAGATGATGATGGCTTTGAAGGAGTCTTTCCTTAAATAGTCCTCAAAGGTAATCAAATCAAGATGTCCAACCTACCATATTATAAACATTTTCTAGTTAGCTAAGGAGTATTCCACATAATATTCATGCTACCATTAGGCCAAGGGTGCTACCCCTGAACCCCAAAATATGAGTCCTTAATAACTTGCACAACTTAAAACTCAATGCAATGTGCCTTGAGTTGCTACTAGGTTAACTACCTTATCTAATCTAGATGTTAGATCCACAAAGGTCGCCTTTTTCCATCCAATCACATAGACTTCATTTGAAAGGACCCAACGGTCTCACACATAAATTGTCTTCATAATGGGTCCCTTACAACTTTGAGCACCATGGATCATTGGTGGCACCTTCTGAGAGTGTGGCATTGAGCATATCTCACAATCATAACTAACACTATTTTGCTACATTCATTAGTTAATACAATTAATAATGACATGCATGGATAGGAATTCATTAGCTAATGGCCTACATGGATGAAAAATGTCAATTGGTCAATGACCTTATGCTATCAATACAACAAGATTCTCTATACATTGATCATTGTGAGCTCAATGCTTAGATAATTATTCCATATGTGCTCCATTTAAAGGAAGACACATGTAAGGTCTCTTCTAAAAAGTAGCTTTAGTATTTTTGGACATAGAATGTTGGTTAAAAAGTGGAGGGTATGTACGTGTGTGCATGGCATAGATTGTGTGTATAAAGTGCAATAAAGAAGAAAATTGTTTTAGAAAGCGAAGCTCAAGCTAAGAGACAAAAATAGCAAGAGATATAACAACCACAACTCTCAGTGAAGAAAAAACACATTATTGCTGGTGTAAAAGCCTCCCACTACCAAGCCACTCAAAATCTAGGCAAAATAAGCCATTTCACCACCAAAACAAAAATTATCTTGAACCTTGCACCCCATTAACTCTCCCTCATCAATCCACAACCACTTTTCACATCCCTTTCTTCACATCCAAGAGAAAAAAGAGATGGATGAGATTGAAGCACAATCGACAAGAAACTCTATGTCTAGATGCAATTCAATAGGGAATCAAAAGAAGAAGAAGAAGAAGAGAGATGTTGACATTGCTATCCTATATTGTACCGACAAGTGGGAATCCAAGCTTGTCAACATGCCAAGAAGAATGATGATATTAGATACCTCAAGGAACATTTGGAGGAAGATAACTCTAGATATAGTAATCAACTCACTCTTTATATTGTACAATCACAGAAGCTCCAAGATTTACAAGCCCAGCACAAACCACCCAAGAATGGCACTAGGCATTTTTGGTTAACCAAGGATGCAAATATTCCCAACTCAAAATGGCCATGAAGGAAGCAGCTCACGTGGCAAGGGAAGAAGTGATGAAGCAACACAAGCTCTAGCACAATACCTCAACCAATTGAGATGCCAATTACATGTTCCCCAACTTGTTGACCATAGCCAACTGAGATAGATGTGCCCTAGCTTGAACATAAGCTAACAAAGACTGCCTAGCAGGCTACAAAAGATCTACTAAATGGCCCTTTTCTCTTGGTCATGTCAACCTATTGTGGAAGAGCCCCTGAAGATATCAAAGATCATTTGACTAAGGCAAAAAGGATTGACAAACACTTGTTTAGCAAATGGACATAACGAAATCTCACTCCCAAGATGTCTTTATGATGATCCCATGCTATTCAACTCATGTTCAATTTTGTCATGGTTATTTCCCACATCCAACCATTGTGAGAGCTCTTCTCTATAAGGCCTTACTAGGACTTGCAATGTTGCCATACCATTGGTTCATTTCAACTTGACCATAGTTAGCAACTATCCTGACCTTCACCATACATTCCCTTATCAAGCTTCTCCATCATTTCCACCTATCCATACCTCTTTTGAGAGGCAAACTGCACTAAAATTGCTTCTCAATTGTATGCTTTGCAAAAGAAGGGTGCTTCTTTTAGATGGGCAATAGTGGAAACCTTAACATTTGAGAAGTTAAAGGAAAAGATGACTTTGGATCTAATGGTTGTATTGCTAGATCTAAGGAAGTCATTTGTGGTACAATGTGATGCATGTAGTAATAACATTGGGGTTGTTTTGATGCAAGATGAGTTTGCAGTCACCTATGATAGTCATGTTCTCCACGATAGAAAGAAGAATTCGCAAGGTTATGAGAAAAAGTTGCTTGTTGTAGTTTATACAATGTCTATATGAAAACACTCTCCTTGGGATAGATTTCATAGTTTAGACTAATCATCAAACATTGTGTTATTTTTTGATCCAAACAAAGTTATATGAGAAGCATATGAGATGGGAAAATTTCCTCTCCATGTTTCATTTCTAGATTATGTACAACATTGATGGTAAGAAAAAAGTGATGGCTAACACATTGTTTAGAAAGCCTTCGATTCAATAGTCACTATGATTTTTGAGTTTACACATTAATGGTAGGAAAATGCGATGACTAATGCATTGTCTAGAAAACCATAGATTTAGCCGTCATTATGATATATCACATTGAGTTGAATGCCATGAAAGAGCAATATGTTGCCAATGTAGACTTTGGGAACGTGTATGATCAACTTTGCTATTGCCAAAGGCATAAGCATTACGTGCTTAACGATGGCTTTATTATGATGCATGGATAGCTATGTGTCACAAAGTAGTTGAGGCCTACAGTCATGATTGAAAGTCATTCCTTCGTATGCAATATAGAGGCATTGATACCATAGTTAGGGCAATAAAGCATTTCTTTTATTGGCTACTTTGAGACATAATGTTGAGCAACTTGTGCACACATGCATTGTATGTCTAAAGGTCAAGTATGATAGTAGAAGGTTCTAGGGTTGTTGCATCCCCCTACCTATTCCAGTATAGCAGACAGACCTTAGGAGAACATTGTTATGGATTTTGTCTTTGATATTCCAACGACACCTATAGGAAATGATGGGATATGGATATCATATGTCGATTCACTCTATAAGCATGTCCATTTATTTCTTATATAGAAGATCAATGATGATTGTATGGCACACATTTTCATATAGCACATCTTTAAGCATTATGGCATGCTAGAGTTGATTGTTAGTGATTGAGAACCTTAGACCACCAATTTGTATTGGAAGGGGCTATTTGAAAACATGGGTACCACACTGAATTCCTCATCCTCCTCCTATCCACAAACTGATGGATAATTAGAAGAGGTAAATTCTACAGTTTTTTATTTCTTGAGGTGCTATGTCTCACAGAATAAGATGTAGTGGGAACAATTTCTATTGTTGGTCGAGTTTGCATATAGCAATACAATACACAGTTTCATTGGTAAGACTACTTTGAGATTTCCAAAAGTGGAAAGAAAGTTCCACCAATCTTAAGATATTTGAGGTTGATAGATATATTGAGAATATGAATGTAGCCTATTAGGATTTTTAAGTAAGCACTTCAAAGGTCTCAAGGGAATCAAAAGAGCATAGTTGATGACCATAAATGCACATTAGAGTTTGTAAAGGACGATTAGATATTGTTGTGTTTGAAAAGGTAAGGCTAAAAAAGACAAAATGCAAGGAGCATTTGTATACTAAGCTAAATGTGTGTTATAATGGACCCTTCCACGTGTTCGAAAAGTAAAGTGATGCCACATGTAGGCTGAAATTACCATGGATAGCCATTCTGATACTTGTGGGTTGTAAAGAGAGAATATCCAAGTTATAAGTGCTTATTGTAGAAGTGATTTGCAGCCATTAGGGAGCAACCAACAGTAGGTGATAGCCCCAGTATGTCTAAGGGCAATAAGCATCATGCTAAGAGGTTAAAAATTGCAAGCAACAGCCAGTGTTCTCAAGTCTTTGGGTAGCATCAATTGCTACTGTGGACAAATCTTGTCGAATAGGACCATTTCTCAACTTATCTAATATTTTTCCAACTATTCTTAAGCTTTCACAACCATTGAAGATGGATATCATAAACGTTTGTTATAAAAAATATATTGCATAACAAAAATTAGGGTTTCTCAACCATCTTGAATACTGTGCCACTGATTGAAGACTTGATAGACACAATACTAACTATGATTGAAGAAATTATAACTGATATAAAGAGTTTACTCATCCCCAATTGATTGTACACACATACAAGAGCTTGAAAACCAAATTGTATCCAACTTGTGACCTTATCAAGGGGAAAATTGATCCTCAATGCCATTGGTCATTTGTGACAACCCTTAGTATTGGAGTTTGTAGATCGATTGGCAATCTCTCTTTATTCCGCAATTTCAAACAATATGAATTAAGAAAACACCATAGAAGCAGTACTTATGGGGCCAATTAGATATCAACTATCTAAGGTTAATCAAGCGAAGTACAAAATTCAAAATTATGAATTTATTGCTTATTGTAATTGGAGTAACATCAAGTCAATTACCCCCTTGTCCAAATAGTAAGGCTGATTGCACAACCGCTTGTATCCATGGTCATGCGGGCCTTGTTCAAGGATTGTTATTACAACAAGTTCCATGTTTTCTATTCGTGTAATCCTCGCAAAGGTGGCTACTTCATGACCTTTTCTACTCCATGGATATACATCACCCACACCACCCCAATAGGGCTCCCTTCATGATTAAGGCTCCTATCCTTGCATGGATGTGTTGTTTGTAGCCTTGTGGCTGCCAATGTTGTTTTCCCTACCTTGGAGTTCGCTTCGCTGGTGGCCAAAAGGCCCTTTGTAAGTATTTCTATTTACAATTCAGATCATTCATGAAAAAACGCAATCATTCATGGAAAAACGTGCGAGAGAGAGAGAGAGAGAGAGAGAGAGAGAGAGAGAGCGCTATGGTCAGCTCAAAGGAGATGAACATCTAAGCACATAAAAATTGAAAGGAACCATTGCATAAAAACAACGAGTGTTGCACATTTGCTCTCTCAAAAGAGAAGATTATAAGCAAACGACCTTTCAAAGGATGGACAGCTGTAAAAGGTTTCACATAATATGTCATCCACTTGAGTAAAAGACAAGACTTCAATTAAGTGCAAGAGAGCAAAGTTGAAAGAGGTGCCATTAAACAAGACAAGAAACAGAAAATGTGCACTATAAATATGCACAACCCCTTCTATCACGAAAAGTATTGAACATACTGAAGAATGTTATGATTGAACTATACATGGTTCTGAACACCATCAGTGCTGATTCAATTGCTAGATATCCCAGAACCCTCTCTTTTTAAGCGTCAATATTCAATTGAAACAAGCAACAAGTATAAACGGTGCCTTCACCGCAGATACAAGGAAAGATGCCTCACGAAGTATGCCTTACTTTATTCTCAAGATTCAGACACATCTCTCTAATGACAATGTGAACAGGAATCCATGGTGCTGTTTGAGGAGCCTTCACCTGAACTGCCGTGGATTCCTTCACCGTGAGGATAATCCTCCTCTTTCCCTTTTCCTTTGCTGTCATCTTCATCATCACTGTTATCTTCATCAAATGGCTTCTCCTTGTGAAAGATGCAGCATTTTTTGGAGCTCTTCTTGTTCAGGAATTCATTGTCCACAGTGCCAGCTTGCCAGGTTACTTTCTTCTTCTTGCGTGGACCTAGCCGCACGTTGATTACCTCAATAGCAGGCGCAGGATTTGGTGCGGCCACTGCCGAAGAACTTGGTTCCTGCACAGTAATGGTGAGAGATCCTGTGCCAGGCCTTTCTGCACCTTGAGCCATGCGCTAAGCCCTGGATGGATGATCGATCTCACGGCTTTCGGCGGACTAGGGCAGGACAATCCCTTGAAAACCTTCTGGCCTGCACGTTAAGAGGACGTGGCTTTATGCAGCCTTCTATGACGATCGTGCCAAGTTTTCACTGCTGCAAAACCCTAACCTCCTACAGGTAATCTCGAACACGAGATATGAATCCCATCCGGAGGAGCTGGTTTAATGAGCAGCTTCTGCGGGCATTTTGGTTTGTTCCCTTCAAACACTGCGATAAGAAACTTGATTCGATCAAGAAAGGAGATGGAAAGCGAAGAGGAAAACGAAAGGAGAAGAAGAAGAGGAGAAGCGTCTGAAGTTGGAAGCAGTTTTCACACGACACAACGAAAGAAGAGGTTTTAGACGAATGCCCCCTATAATTCCCACACGTGAACCATAACATCGTCAGCTTCTATAAGGGAGGGCTTAGGGATGCCGGCCCTCACACCTAGCTAGATGTGCAATACCTCTATACAATGGCTCATGATGTTGAACACTTTTTAAAGAAAAACAAGGGAAAATAGCTCATTTTCTCACTTCGAAAAATGTAAAAAATATCTATGTTAGTTTAGATTTGTATCTTTACTTACTAGATATGGGATCTCTTTACACGTGCAACTTAATAATATTTCTTATTTATGCTTTTTCATGTTGTTTTACTTTTTAAATTTATCATCTTAGAAAAAAACAAAAGCTATTGTCTACAAATTTAAAAGAGATTGAAAATAACATAAACTATTGCCAATTGAAAATAACATAACCGCTTGCATTCCCTAAACAAGCTTTATGCACATTGTTGGGGATAAAGGCGCATTCGCCTAGCTGCCCATGTATTACTACACTGACAGTACCTACCACTATACATTGCAAGTGGCAGGTGCTCATCACCGTCACTTTATTCTTTATTCTTTTAGTGATAGTTTGAATAAAGGAAGGCCCGATCACACATTGTGACTGTTGGAGTTCCCATTTGGTCTCTCTCTTTTTCTTGCTCTTGCTCTCCTCCATAGCTCTTCCAAGCAAGCTTCAATCCTTCTCACCTTTCAATTGGTATCAGAGTATGGTTGCTTGAGCATTCCGACTTGGTTTGTGACTCCTTCAACTTCCTATTGATTACCTACACTCATTGGGTCTCCTTCCCAACAGCCATAACTGACTCTCTCAAGCTCCCGTCACTCCCCAGCTTCCTGAGCACCTACTTGGCCCCTTTGGGCACCCTCACGGCATTGCATCAGAAATTTTTTCTTCATTTGCTTCAAGGTTTCATTGAAGTTCACAGGTACAACAGGGTTTGCAAGAGCAGGGGTAGCCATAACTTCTACCATTGGAGCTTGTTCACACCATATCTTGCCTAAAGCCTTTGTAGGCTATCTTGGGCTTGCACTAGGCCTTCATTGGCTCATGATGGAGCCCCCTTTCACCTTGGATAGCCTTAGCACAAGTAGTAGAAGACACCAATAGCTGAGCATGATTTGCACAAGTTCCTAGTAGCCCCTGGATAGCTCATCTTCCACTTGCTAATGATCATGCTTGGATACTTGGGCATTGTGGCACTACTTGGATTGATCCTTGGCATGCTTTGAACCTTGTAGAGGCTTTGGGGCACTGATATTTAGCTCCAGTTTGATTGTATGAACAGTAGACTTGCTGTCTATGTCTGCAATTGATATTTACATCTACATTAGAGCTCTCTACATGCACTACTTTATGCCTATATGCTATGCCATTGATACATATGCTTGGTAGATGTTGTGCATATGCTTTGCCATGATTTTGGCCTAATCTTTGGCTCCAGTGGTTTGGATTTCCAAGTTACAGAGGAGATATGGACTGGGAAACCTCAGTCTTATGTACATCTACGTGTCTTTGGATGTGAGGCATTCTGCCATGTGCCCAAGGATGCGTAGTAAGCTGGATCCTAAGAGTGCCAAATGCATTTTCCTTGGCTATGGAGATGCAAACGAGATGGGTTACTGCCTTTGCGATCCGCAAGCGCAAAAAGTCATTCACAACCATGATATAGTTTTCCATGAAGGCAAGATGCATCGGCAGCCTGAGAATGTGATAGAGATATACAGGGTTATATTCCAAGAGGAGCCACGTGCTCCTGCATAGCCAATTGGTCAGCTTGTAATAGCAGTTATACATATGACCAGGGTATTGGACAGGCAATAGAGCCTATCATGAGACGCGGTCTACTAGAGATAGACGTCCACCTGATTGATTTGAGCCCTCGATGCATTATGTCTTGGTTACAAATGCAAGAGAGCCTCTCACCTATGATGAGGCTATGTGCAGGGATGACAGTCACTCCTGGGAGAGGGCTATGCAGTATGAGATGGACTCCCTGCATATGAATATGACTTAGGATTTGGTTGCATTGCCTAAAGGCAAGAAGGCTTTGTCATGCAAATGGGTGTACAAGCTAAAAAGTACCTCTGGGCATCCCAAGTCGGCTATAAGGCAAGACTTGTTGCTAAGGGTTTTAAACATGAGCATGGAGTTGACTCTGATGAAGTTTTTTCTCCTGTGGTCAAGATGACCACCCTATGCTTGGTTTTGTCCTTAGTTATGCAGCTTGACTTGGACATGTATATGGAGCAGCCTAAGGGCTTTGTAAAACCTGGCAAGGAGCACCTAGTGTGAAAGTTGAAGAAAAGTATTTATGGCTTAAAGCATGCACCTAGGGAGTGGTATCATAAATTTGATGCCTTTATGCAGTCACAAGGCTACAAAGGAGTGCTATGGATCCGTGTCTTTACACAAAGAACGCTTGTGATGGCTCATTGCTTATTTTGGTACTTTATGTGGATGATATGTTGATAGCAAGGAAAGCTCATGATGAGCTAGATGCTCTTAAATCTTAGCTAAAGAAGAGCTTTGAGATAAAGGATTTGGAACAGGCCTCTCACATTCTTGGTATGCGCAGTAAGCGCGACAGGCATCAGGGACTACTCTACCTCTCCTAGAGAGAGTACATTCATAAAGTCCTTGAGTGTTTCCTCATAGAGAACGTAAAGCCTATTGGCTGTCCATTACCTTCTTATGTGAAGGTTTCACAGGCCGATTGTCCACAGATGGATGAGCAAAGGGCCGAGATGGTCAAGATCCCTTATGTATCAGCCGTGGGCAGTTTGATGTATGCCATGATAGCCACTAGTCCAGATATTGCCTTTGCAATTGGTATTGTGACACGCTATATGGCTACACCTGGCAATAAGCATTGGGATGCAGTAAAGGGTATCATGAGATACCTGAAGGGCATAACAAATATGTGTATTTGCTATGGCAGCCATGATATAGAAGTTGTGGGCTACACAGACTCCGATTATGCAGGAGATGCAGATAGTAGGAAGTCCACATTCGGCTATGTCGTCACCTATGCTGGAGGTGCTGTTTCTTGGATGTCCAGGATTCACAAGTGTACGACTCTCTCTAACACTGAGGCTGAGTATGTTGAAGCCACTGAGGCTTGCAAGGAGGCCATATGGTTAGGCCGTTTGGTTCATGACATTAGGATTGATGCTATATTTATGTTGCATTCAGATTCTATGAGTGCTATGCAGCTAGCCATGAATTCGGTCTTCCATGCGAAGACGAAACACATTGAGGTGAGGTATCACTTTATGTGTGGGGTCATGGAAGACAGGTCTGTTGACGTTGTCAAGATCTCCACTGACAAAAATCCTGTAGATCTACTTATGAAAAGCCTCACTACTAAGGGCTTTGCCTTCCTTAGGAGATTGATGGTGGGTGTTGGATGAGATTATGTTTTTCCTCATCTCGTTGTACATGTGTACATTGTGAGAGCGGAGTTTAGGTGACGGGAAGTGTTTAAAAATAGCACAAAATTATGAATATCAAGGGAAAAATATTCAATGTCAAAGGCGGCGGCTCGATCTAGGACGATTTTAAGCGCCAAAGTGCTTTAAAGGCGCCCGAGCGACACTTGTTGATTTTTCATAATTTTTCAGACAGTCGTGCGGGTTGACATGAGCTAGTGGCCAATGCGGGATGCCAAGCCGGACGCCCAGGATTTTTGAGAGCTCGATTCCGAGTCCGGACGGGGAAATGGCCAAGAAACCGGTCAAGATACGAAGGGGTGGACAAAGTTTGGCCAAAGTGGGCATGACCCTTGGGAGCCCAAATTAAAATGTAGCATGAAACTTTTGAAGGGTGAGATAAGGAAAAATCGTGGAGAGAGAGAGGAGAACATCACGACTGTAGGCGCCGAAAATTGCGCCCCATTGTTGATCAATGGGAATAGCAGCCTGCAAACAACCCCTGCAACTGATCATGGGGCTTCATTCCCTCTTGTCTGTGGATCCTATCGCCGCCCTTCGCTCGCGCAATGATGCCCTCTTTGAATATCTCTGATTTCAGTCTTTCTCTCTCCTCCCTCTCTCTCTTCTAAAGGCAAGTTCATGTGGGAAGAAGAAGAAAGAAGAAAGAATGATGGAGGCTTGTCCGGCATGGATCGGATTGCTCCACGGGCTGGAAATGGTGATTGGTGATTGTGCTGGACATGAAGTGCTGCTGATTTCCAAATTTACAGCCATGGACATGAAACCCGAAACACGCAAATAAGCGGTAATTTAAAATTTTCAAAGGAAATTTGAGCTTTTATGGCTTTTGATTGATGAAATGCTGTTCATGTGGGCTAAAAATTGTTCATGTTGCTGTTTCCTATGAGTTCTTGCTGGTCATAATCAGAAAATCAGAAAAATATACATCTTGTGGTTCAAAATAATATGCTAAAACACGTAAAACATGAAAAATCAAGGGAAAATGAGGGTTTTTTGGCATAAAAATGGGAAAGTAAATAGGAACACCAACTAAACTTTCATTTTGCTGCAAGAAGGAACTAAGGGCCACAGTCCATAACCTGTTTTGAATTTTCAGTAATTAAATAATGCAGGAAAATAAGGGAAAATACAAGAAAAGGGTGAAAAAACCCTAAAAAATAGGGAAAAAATACATTTTGGGTTTCGGAAAATAAGGATAAATAAGAGTAATGTTTGTGAATGTTTGTGGGGACTGAAGCATGAGGATTTGCCTCAGTTCAACCCCACCTTCTTGTTCTAGTGTGTCTTTTTCCGATTTTTTTACATAAAATGATGATAAAATACCCTATAAACCTATCCAACGATGCACTATTCAAACGGGGAAGGGTAGAGGAGTTGGAATATGTCTAAATGCCGTGTGAAATGATGGGAAAGTTGTTGATTTCTATGCATAGCATTTAGGACGGATGATAATTAAAATTAAGAGCTTAGTAGCACGAGGATCACCTCGATGCTAGGCCCATGCAACGAAGCACGAACGGTAGTTGAAAACCATTAAAAGAATGTTTTTGCACTTGTGCACAATACTGTTTTGCTAAATGGTTGAGCACTAGGCATCCACCAAATGCATAGAGCATGAAAAGAGTTTAGAAAGTATCAGTGATCAGCTCCTGGACATGCATTGCAATTGGTTTGTTAGGACATGACCTACGATGAGAGGCAGTGAGGTACCCATGCTGTAGGCTAGTCGTGGGGGTCAAGGGGAAAGAGAAGTAAGGACAATGGTACATTCTCGGACACGCTTATTTGGTACCTTGAGCAATGTTTGTGCGAAATGTCTATATGTTGAGCGACGCACTAAGGGGCCAATCCCCAAAGTGTAGGAGAGTCGCAGAGGGTTGACGGCATTCAGCCGTAGGAGGAACCCTATGTGTATGTGATTCGAGCCTTTTGGCTATGTGGAAGGGACTCCCTCTGAGGAGTAATATTGGGTTAGGATCAGTTGGATTACAACGTATTACAAACGCAATGTTTAGGAAGGTAGAGATTTTGATAGACGCTCCTGGCCGTGAGGCCGAGGGGTTGTCTTGTGTGTAGTGACGAGGCCCGGCTAGTGCATGAGCCAGTGCCGGCCCGTTTTTAGGTCCATCAGTGGTGCGTCTGCTGGGAGCTGCTTAAAAGTGGCGGTTCTCGAATCTTGGTTGTTTAAGGACCAACTAGCAGTTTATGCCAAAGGATACTGAGATTGATCCGTTATTTATTGATAAGCATCGTCTAGCTGAAATCCAAAAGCAAGAAAGAGACGAAAGAGCTAGGCGACGTGCTGAAATTTTCAGGAGATATTCCCCTAAGCGTAGCGGCGTTGAACCCTTACGAGGGAGTGAATCTAGTGGTCTTAGTACCACAAGCAGTACGTTAGGAGAAGGCGGAAGCTCTAGTGCTCCCCTTCCTTCTATAAGCCAGTTCACGTCAAGTACGGGAGGTGTAACCCCACCGTCCCCTATTCCTAGTGCAAATCCAATTTTCGTTATGGCGCAGCCTATTGCAATTCCAGCAGGAACGACGGATTTGCCGGCTCTAGGTTACCCGCTACCCATTTTTAATGGGCTAGTTGAGGAAGATGCGGAACTCCACATTAGGGAGTTTCAAAAACTGAAGTTTAACTGTCGCATCCAAGAAGAAGGACATTTAATGATGTTCTTCAATATGACTCTCAAAGGAAGAGCCGCTATATGGTATCATGGTTTAGAAGCTGGAACCATATTGAACATTGATGCATTTTATGGAGCTTTTTGAAGGGAGTTTGCCCCTGAAAGGGGTGGGCAATATTGGTTGCATGTACTTAACGTGACCCCCCAAGAACCACACGAGGATATTCGTGCTTATGCGAAGAAGATAAAAGAGGTAACCCGTAAGTTGGACACCTCTATTCCTATCCCCGCAGCTGCCCAGTTGCAATATTTCCTACATGGTTTGGACTTTAATATCCAATTGCAGTTGAGTAGTGTTCCCTTGGGGGATATAGATACTGCCATTACACGAGCACAAGAGGTGGAATCCCGACTACAAGCAGCCTATGCTTCTCGAGGCAATTCGAATATGGATTTAGTATTGGGAAACAATATGGCAATAGCCAATGGCAGTAATGGTCAAGGGATGGCGATGGCTAACCCTAATGGGAGAGGGAACATGATGCAGAATGTGCCTTTATTACCAGCTCCCCCTAGCATGTCGATGCCCACGGGCAGTCAAATAATTCCAAATGGTGGAGGCCAGGCGGTCAATTCTAATACCATGCATGTGGCTCAACAACCAGTGCCTAATCGAATTGTTAGGCCGATGAAACGACAGGGTAATGACCAAGGCTATGAGTCGAGTTCTTACAATGTTCTTGGCAAGGTTAAGGACATGATGAAGCATTATACCGACATGATTACGGAGCAGTATCGGCAAATAGTCGTTGATGTCAACTTCCTTAAAAAACAGCAAAATTTGATAGGAAGTAGATACCCAGAGGAGGGTGCGCCGTCGAGGTTTAGTTGCAAATGGTGTGGTGGGCAGCACTATCCAAGAAATTGCCCAAATGTTAAGTGCGACATTTGCGGAAAATCTGGCCATTTAGCAGCTATTTGCTGGAGTAAGATCAGTTCCCTCCAGCGAGGAAGTCGGCAACTAGGGCCTGTTAATCATCGTGCCCAAGGAAATGATTCCCAGCGAGAAGATGGGCCTAAACAAATACTTCAACGACCAAAGACTACAATGGAGGAGCTACCAAGTGGTAGTGGGGTCAGTTTGATTAAGGCTGTACGGGTTAACGATGCTGAAACCTCTAATTTGTGAGCTGTACTTACAAGAGGTCAAAAGGGTAGAGAAGCCGACAAGGATAAGCCTGTCGATGGAAACCCTAAACAAGGCGACAAAGGAACGCAAGTTTTGGACCCTTCCATGGAAGGGGGACCTTTGAAGCCCGTAGAAAGTAAAGCCGATAAGGAACCACCAAAGAACAAGGTGAAAGTTAAGAAAGAGGCAATAAAGCCGGTTCAGCGACCTAAAGAGCGAATGGTTTAGCGTGAAAAGCGAGCTCTATCGAACTATCATGAATTCGATTTGGCAAGCTCTCTTTGCGAAGTCAAGCTGGATGTGAATCTTTTACAGCTTATTAAGCTTTCCCCAGGAGTACGCAAGGAATTTAGAAAGATCCTACGTACCGGGTATATTGTAGAACCTTTGGGTATTGCGCGAGTTGGTGATGACTGGTTCGAGCATGCTGAGAAGCATTGCCCAAGGGTTGCAGCCTATGTCGATGGGATATTAGTAGATTATGTCATTGTCGACACGGGATCATCTGTTAACATTATGAGTTCTGAACTGATGGAAAGGTTGGGTCTTGCGATCTAGAAAGATACCTCCATAATTCTCAGAATGGCAGATGATAGTTTGAGACAGCCGGAAGGCTGCATTACTAAGGTGCATGTCACTGTTGCAAATGTAGAATGCCTGTTGGACTTTAGGGTGATTCGTTTTGCACGCCGTCCAAGTTACCAAGTATTACTCGGACGACCTTGGATCTTGCAAGCGGACTGCCAAGTAGATATACCCGCCGGTCGACTGATATTCGGCAGAGGTGCCCAGCGTGTGGTGGTTGATGCTTATCCTGAGTCCCCGCAGAGTGAGAGAGCTCCTCTATCTTCTGTAGAATTGGAGACATTAGAAGATTTACCTGCCAGTGAGACATCATCGAGTGATGAGTCCAAAGAGGGATCCACCACAGAGGACATCTATCAGATCACTTTGAATGAGCCGATAGAGGGCCAAGATCGTATAAGAGATGCAGATGTTATCGAGCTAGACCTTGGTACGCCTGATGATTCGCGGCCGATCAAATTAGGTTCTATGCTCAGCTCAGCAGAAAGGGAGGACTATGTGGCCTTGATCCAGGAATTCCGTGATATCTTTGCCTGGAGTTATGATGAGTTGAGAGGCATTCCTCCTAGTCTTGCTGTTCATACAATTCCGTTGAAAGAGGGCAGTCGTCCTGTACGACAGAAAGTAAGGCGTATGCCTTTTGAACTGAGGGACGGCCTGTTTGAAGAGTTACAGAAGCTTCGAAAAGCGGGTTTGATTTTTCCTGTGCAACACACGGAATGGTGTTCGCCAGTTGTGATTAGAAAGAAGAAGAATAATCAAATCCGTTTATGTGTAGACTTTAGGGAGCTGAATAAGCAGACAGTTAAGGACTACTACCCGTTGCCATTTATTGACCAGATTTTGGATCAATTAGCGGGTAGGGAGATATATTCGTTTATGGATTGCTTTGCAGGATACAACCAAATGGCAATTGCAGAAGAGGATAAGTTGAAAACAACTTTTATCACTGTATTTGGTACTTTTGCGTACCATGTGATGGCCTTTGGTTTATGTAATGCACCGGGTTCGTGGCAACGAATAGCAGATAAGACATTCGGTGACATATCCCCTGAAGAGTTGAAGGTGTTTATTGATGACTTAGGGGTTGCCACCGTGAGAGAAAGATAGTTGATCATTCTAAGAAAATGCTTTGAGCGCTGTAGACAATTCTGCATCACCTTAAACCCACGGAAGTGTGTTTTTGGAGTACCTTATGGGCTGTTGCTGGGTCATGTAGTCAGTTCGGTGGGAATTGCGACAGACCCCGAGAAGGTCAAAGTTATAGTTGCCATGGGTCCACCACGCTCTCCGAAAGAGGTTCATAGCTTTCTGTCTTCGGTTGGTTACTACCGTAGATTCATCAACGCCTTAGCAGAAAGAACGTTGCCGCTTACAAATTTATTGTCCTTTAGCTGTTCGTTTGTATGGGGTGACCCTTGCAAGGTAGCATTCGAGGATGTGAAACAAGAGCTAGCAAGAGCGCATGTTTTAAAAGCACCTAAAAGAGGTGAGGTGTTTTATATATTTTCAGCAGCTACCATGTATAGTATCAGCTGCTGTTTGGCCCAAATTTGGGAAGAGAAGTGGTACCACCCGATTGCTTTTGCTAGTCGGAAGCTAGGGGTATCCGAAATCAATTATACTTACATGGAGAAATTGTGTCTAGCGATGGTCTTTGGGACCAAGAAATTCAGGCATTACATTCTCTATGAGAAAGTCGTGCTTTATACGAAGGCGGAGTTACTTCGACTATTGATGAATAAGTTACAGCCGCCTGATCGTCTAGCAAAGTGGTTGATCACTTTGCAGGAATTTGATTATGAAATCAAGAGCAAGCCACCAAGGTTGCAAGGCATCGTGGAATGCCTTGTGGACTTTGGGGAGCCGAAAGAATCTGTGGCTGAAGGTAGTGACATGGAGTTGTTATTCAAAATAGATACAGCATCTATTCCCTCCTGGTATGCTGCAATAACACATTATTTATCAACAGGAGAGGCGGGATCCGAATTATCTAAGGCTGAGAAAAGGAAAATTAAGTAGCAAGCGTTAAAGTTTGCTTTCATCGCAGGTACATTATATCGGCAAGGGGTTGATGACATCTATCGCCGATGTGTGATGTCTGATGAGGTGCCATTCATTTTGGAAGAGTGCCATGATTCTGCTTGCGGTGGCCATTTTGCTGGACGGCTTACAGCACAAAAGGCTTTAAGAGCAGGTTATTGGTGGCCTGCCATCTTCCAGGATGCGTTTGCGTATGTTAAGCGATGCGATATTTGCCAACGACATGATAGTCGAGAGAATAGGAAACGACCACTCAACCCTATTATGGCGATACTTCCATTTGAGAAGTGGGGAATAGACTTTGTGGGTCCTATTACTCCGTCGTCGACTACGCAAAAGAGGTACATCATTGTAGCAACCGACTACTTCACAAAGTGGTCAAAAGCACGTGCAACAAGGAAAGATGATGCTAAAGAAACTGCTAGTTTCCTTTTAGAGCAGATAATATGCCGGTTTGGTCCGCCGAAAGAATTAGTGTCGGACCGCGGAACCCATTTCCTGAATAAGGTGATCAAAGGTTTGACAGAGATGTGGCAAATCAAGCATAACAAGACAACCCCATATAATCCGCAAGCTAATGGGCAAGTTGAGAGCACCAACAAGCAGCTTGTGGGCATCCTGTCCAAAATTGTGTCAGAAAAGAAACGGGATTGGGATAAAAAGTTATACGTGGCAGTGTGGGCTTACAATACGACTTTCAAACGAGCCACTGGCCATACCCCGTTCAAGTTAGTATATGGGGAGGAGTGTGGCTTGCCTTTAGAGATTGAGCTGCCGACTATTCGGTTTGTCATCAATCATTCT
This sequence comes from Lygodium microphyllum, assembly GCF_053477565.2. Lineage (NCBI taxonomy): Eukaryota > Viridiplantae > Streptophyta > Polypodiopsida > Schizaeales > Lygodiaceae > Lygodium > Lygodium microphyllum. Next base: position 130,066,647 of record NC_141147.1, on the reverse strand, counting down.
TTGAGCGATGAAGACGCACTTTTTGAACGCTTGATGACACTGGCACATTTAGATGAGCTTAAGTTGCAGAGCTTATTGCACCAAGAAGTGGCGAAGCGCCGAATGAAGCAGCTACACGACCTCAAAGCCAAGAAATACACCTTCAAGAAAGGACAGCTCGTTCTGTATTATGACGCACGACGTGAATTATTTCCAGGCAAGCTAGAGCCCAAATGGGATGGGCCCTATATGATCGTTAGAATAGGAAAGAATAAATCCACAGTTTTGTTAGCTGACCTTGAGGGGATAGAATTTAAAAATAAGGTTAATCTTAATAAGATTAAACCTTATTATTTCTGATTGCACTAATGCTATGACTGCCTTGCAGGTCTAGGAGAGATCGATCAAACATCTGCAAGGAAATCGTGATAGAGGTTGATGGGTCGTCTGATCCCTTATTTAGAACACCCATATTTAGAACAGAGGTATCATAAGGGAAAGCTCATTTGATGGAGCAAAGGATACAAGGTGATTGAGCAAGAAGGCGGGACATTTATTTGGGAGATCAAGGTCTTCTGCCATCACTCCCTACAAATTTTGACGAGCATCCCTGTTGAATTCAATGACGATGGAGGGATGGAGCCTACAGTTCACCCATTGAATATGCTGAATTTCGATTACCATAATTACGAGTAGAGTTCAGGATGGTGGGGTATGTAAACCCTTTATGGACGTACACCTTGTATTTTGATGGGGCGTCCAGGGGTCCATGCAAAAAAGGAAGTGTAGGAGTCATCATCCGAGACCCCCGACGACGCATTGTCATTAAGTTAGCTGCTTATCTCGGGGCGAATTTTACCAATAATATGGCCGAATACAAAGCCCTGATTATGGGTTTGAATATTGCAAAGAAGGGTGGTATCCGCCAGTTGTTGGTGAAAGGGGACTCTCAGTTGGTTTTAAATCAACTCAATGGGACGTACATGGTACGAAACCCCATCCTTTGTATGTACCATCATACTGCCATAGCCCTGCTAGACGAATTCGATAGAGTGTCTTTTCAGCTGATTCCACGGACTTGGAATCAGTTTACCGATTCATTGGCTAATTTTGCGTATGAAGAAGACCTCTTCTTTAATTGTGCCCCTTGTCCCGATATCTATTGATGCTGAGACAAGACCTGGTCGTTTGTGGGGTATGCTTTCTGAACATGCCCTCTTTGGCAGACGATGGTTGATCTGGGTGATGCAGAGGGTAAGCGAGACTCATCTGCCTTTATTATCTGGGACCCACAGACTGGTTAGACGACATGTGATGCGAACACCTCTTGCAATATACGTAGGAGGGATAGGTCATAATTTAATGCACCTAGTTTAGGGCTACGAGCCCTGTTCCCCCTGGGAATGGTATGCTTTGATGTCTATCATGGTTGTTTCCAGGAGGATGTTATGCATAGTATTGTTTGATTTCATTAGGCCAAGAGGGCCGATTCAGTTTTGTAGCAAAGTCATGTCTGATTTCATTAGGCCAAGAGGGCCATTTCCCTGTCTAGTGCAGGTACGTTTAATTGGGTTTTTGTTTTAGTGTTGTGCTGGATAGATTTCGTGTTTTGTGGAATATGATGGAGCCTGGAGGAGCCTTTGCTACGATGGAAGCTTCTTGTGGCCAATCCAGGTGATATTTCTCCTTTACGAGTACCTTTCTTTCCTGTTATATTTGTATTTGTACTTGTCAAGGGGATACATTTTTGTTGGGGACCGGCAACCAAGGCATGAAGTCCCAGGTTTAGGTTGAGTATGTTTGAGGGAGGTCGGAGTAGTCATTGCCTCCTGCAACGACATTGTTAGACATTGAAAGACCTGTTTTAGAAGGAAGTCCTAGTGGCCCTGTCCTGCTAGCCTGCTAGGCAGCCGTTCTAGGAGTTCTTGTTAGTAGTGAAGCAGTTAGAGAAGCCTACCAGAAGATAATAATGATGATGCCCAGAAACTCTGAACATCCTGTAAGATGAATATAAATACGAAGGTGTGTAAAAAGGGGTTCTAACCCCTATCAAAGAAAAGAAAAGAAATGAAAATATATAAGCATTTGATCATTGCCTTGCGCAGGCCTGGTAGGCTCCTGGGGACGAGTGAGACCCGGGGCCGATATCTTGTCTTCCTAGGGGTGGCTTCTTGCTGGAAAAATAATACCAAAACAAGGAAGGTTGGAGCTAAAATAAAAGTGAGCGTTAGAAAAGGATTAAGTGTCGCCTTGCGAGGGCTTGGTAGGTTCTTGGGTGCCGCGACAGGTCCTGAGGCCGATGCCCTGTTCTCCTTGGGTCACTCCGCTCAGCTCCCTCCTTTTTACATGCCCAAGTATGTTCATAAAATAAAAACCCTAAAAGAAGACATGTACTGAAAGAAAATACTCCTTGATCAGGCTATAGGAGTCCTCGCCTGGTAGGAGCTCCTAGTTGTGTTGTCTTTAGTTGGTAAGTAGTGCAGACTACCACTTCGGGCAACCTCTTCGATAGGTTTTTTTTAGTTTGGCTGTGTTGGCGCAGCTGGTTAGTGACTCACTTCGGATCTTCTATTAGATGATACTAGGCCTATTCCTTGTGGATGTCATGCCTTGGTTCTGTCCCGGGGTAGGGGGAGCATTGTGCTGAGTTTTATTATATATTTGTTTTGTAGCAGTTTGATGCTTCTTTGGTTGTTTATGTGCAGATATGTTCGTGGATTCGACGGGCTGAGTCGCCCTATCCCATGGTCGCCAATGAGAGCGGAGTTTAGGTGACGGGAAGTGTTTAAAAATAGCACAAAATTATGAATATCAAGGGAAAAATATTCAATGTCAAAGGCGGCGGCTCGATCTAGGACGATTTTAAGCGCCAAAGTGCTTTAAAGGCGCCCGAGCGACACTTGTTGATTTTTCATAATTTTTCAGACAGTCGTACGGGTTGACACGAGCTAGTGGCCAATGCGGGATGCCAAGCCGGACGCCCAGGATTTTTGAGAGCTCGATTCCGAGTCCGGACGGGGAAATGGCCAAGAAACCGGTCAAGATACGAAGGGGTGGACAAAGTTTGGCCAAAGTGGGCATGACCCTTGGGAGCCCAAATTAAAATGTAGCATGAAACTTTTGAAGGGTGAGATGAGGAAAAATCGTGGAGAGAGAGAGGAGGACATCACGACTGTAGGCGCCGAAAATTGCGCCCCATTGTTGATCAATGGGGATGGCAGCCTGCAAACAACCCTTGCAACTGATCATGGGGCTTCATTGCCTCCTGTCTGTGGATCCTATCGCCGCCCTTTGCTCGCGCAATGATGCCCTCTTTGAATATCTCTGATTTCAGTCTTTCTCTCTCCTCCCTCTCTCTCTTCTAAAGGCAAGTTCATGTGGGAAGAAGAAGAAAGAAGAAAGAATGATGGAGGCTTGTCCGGCATGGATCGGATTGCTCCACGGGCTGGAAATGGTGATTGGTGATTGTGCTGGACATGAAGTGCTGCTGATTTCCAAATTTACAGCCATGGACATGAAACCTGAAACACGCAAATAAGCGGTAATTTAAAATTTTCAAAGGAAATTTGAGCTTTTATGGCTTTTGATTGATGAAATGCTGTTCATGTGGGCTAAAAATTGTTCATGTTGCTGTTTCCTGTGAGTTCTTGCTGGTCATAATCAGAAAATCAGAAAAATATACATCTTGTGGTTCAAAATAATATGCTAAAACACGTAAAACATGAAAAATCAAGGGAAAATGAGGGTTTTTTGGCATAAAAATGGGAAAGTAAATAGGAACACCAACTAAACTTTCATTTTGCTGCAAGAAGGAACTAAGGGCCACAGCCCATAACCTGTTTTGAATTTTCAGTAATTAAATAATGCAGGAAAATAAGGGAAATTACAAGAAAAGGGTGGAAAAACCCTAAAAAATAGGGGAAAAATACATTTTGGGTTTCGGAAAATAAGAATAAATAAGAGTAATGTTTGTGAATGTTTGTGGGGACTGAAGCATGAGGATTTGCCTCAGTTCAACCCCACCTTCTTGTTCTAGTGTGTCTTTTTCCGGTTTTTTCACATAAAATGATGATAAAATACCCTATAAACCTATCCAACGATGCACTATTCAAACGGGGAAGGGTAGAGGAGTTGGAATATGTCTAAATGCCGTGTGAAATGATGGGAAAGTTGTTGATTTCTATGCATAGCATTTAGGACGGATGATAATTAAAATTAAGAGCTTAGTAGCAGAGGATCACCTCGGTGCTAGGCCCATGCAACGAAGCACGAACAGTAGTTGGAAACCATTAAAAGAATGTTTTTGCACTTGTGCACAATACTGTTTTGCTAAATGGTTGAGCACTAGGCATCCACCAAATGCATAGAGCATGAAAAGAGTTTAGAAAGTATCAGTGATCAGCTCCTGGACATGCATTGCAATTGGTTTGTTAGGACATGACCTACGATGAGAGGCAGTGAGGTACCCATGCTGTAGGCTAGTCGTGGGGGTCAAGGGGAAAGAGAAGTAAGGACAATGGTACATTCCTGGACACGCTTATTTGGTACCTTGAGCGATGTTTGTGCGAAATGTCTATATGTTGAGCGACGCACTGAGGGGCCAATCCCCAAGGTGTAGGAGAGTCGCAGAGGGTTGACGGCATTCAGCCGTAGGAGGAACCCCATGTGTATGTGATTCGAGCCTTTTGGCTATGTGGAAGGGACTCCCTCTGAGGAGTAATATTGGGTTAGGATCAGTTGGACTACAACGTATTACAAACTCAATGTTTAGGAAGGCAGAGATTTTGATAGACGCTCCTGGCCGCGAGGCCGAGGGGTTGTCTTGTGCGTAGTGACGAGGCCCGGCTAGTGCATGAGCCAGTGCCGACTTGTTTTTAGGTCCATCACATTGTACTTTCTTTTTTCTTTTCACTCCTCACTGGGGCAGATTCGCCTTTAAGTGGGAGGTTGTTGGGGGTAAAGGCGCCTCTGCCTAGCCACCCGTGTATTACTACACTGACAGTACCCGCCACTGCACATTGCAAGTGGTGGGCGCCTGTCATCGTCACTTTATTCTTTATTCTTTTAGTGATAGTGTGAATAAAGGAAGACCTGGTCACACATTGTGACTATTGGAGTTCCCGTTTGGTCTCTTTTTTTTTCTTGCTATTGCTCTCCCGCCATAGCTCTTCCAAGCAAGCTTTGATCCTTCTCACCTTTCACACGCTAGCTGCTTTTTACCTTGATGACAATAGGAAGAAAAGCCACTGTAAATTGTAAGTAGAGATGGATTTCAAAGAACAAGTTCAATATCAAATTTTGAGTAAGACACGGTTAATTCAATCCTACTCAAGGTAATGGGGCCAACCATTATCCTCCAAGCCGATAGTATGTCAACTACCTAGTGCCATCATCTGACGACTAGCTATTAATGTCACATGGTGGCTAGAGTGGAGTGATCGAGTTGGAGTGGAATGAAGACAACATGAGAAGGGACAAGAAGGAAGGAAGAGAGGTTGAGAAGGCAAATGAGAGGCCAAGATGATGTGGAGAAGTTAAGATGGCATTAGAGTTAGAGGGAGAAAACTGGTGGGTAGGTGTGTGGCATCCGACACAAGAAGGTAGCCACCACCTTAGGGACAAAGCCATGCCAGTGAGTACAACCTACCTTTTCTCATTTTATCACATTGTTTCAAGCTTCCAACAACCATTGATCTTGAATTACTTTTAATGTGTTTGAGGTCTAAGCACACTCAAAAATCTCCCCCTCTCATCATTTGCTTTCATCAAAGTTTGTAATTGTCATTTGCTTTCATCAAAGTTTTATAATCTTGGGTTTGCATAGATGGGTTAAGATCGATCATGAGTAGTATAAGAGATCAACTTATCACGAGCTAGATAATTAATTTAGTTAATAGTTGTTAATCAATTATAATAGGTAAGCATCTAATAGCTAATATAAGTTGAGTCAATAGTCCACATTGTCTAAATAGTTAATCATCTAAGTCTTTAATACTTAATAGAAGTAAATACTATTGTACTTAATTTGTCTTATAGTAGAATCTATAGGTAATTAGTCTAATCAATTAAATATACAATAGTAATACTTGTAATTAAATATTAATTAATACTAATTAATTTTTGAGATTAATATATTGGTTTCTCATGATTGCAAGCTTGATTATAGCAATGAGAACTAGGATCTTCAAAAGTATGATCTTTGCCGAGGTTGCAATCTTCTTACCAAACAATGTTTTTTACTACAAACTAGGTTTTTGATACTGAGCAATAAAGGAAAGTAAAAAAAAGCAAAGAAAATTTGAGAGCATACACGGGAATCACACCTTTCCCCACAATTATAAAACAATAAAGAGACATATATCAGCTCTTCGACATGTTGCTTGTATAGCATATTCATGTGGTTTTTATGTTATTGCTATGCTTTTATGAAGTTATATGGTAAATTTTAACCAAAATTATAGTAAAATATCAAGGCCACTACATCTTAGACTTTAACCAAGCAACTTTTTGGCTTTTGGTTTGTGAGTTCGTGGATGCGTTATTACAGCATGGGACCCACTTGATACAATGGCCTTTGATTGAATCAGAGTTACAAGGGAACAAGGATGATTTTTAAGCACATAGGAGGCTTCCCAATTGCAGTGTGCAATTGATTGCACCCATATTAACATAACATTGCCTCCAAATGAGAGCTCCACAACTTGGTTTGATGGATACTCCAACTACAACATGATCATTCATGGGATCATGCATATCAAAATGAAATTCTTGATGTCAATGTTGACTGGCATGGTTTTGCCAACAATAGGAGAATCTTCAAAAAATCAAGGTTCTATTGACTAGTGCAAGGCTGGCAAAGACTGATAGGAGCTCATTTTGAGTATTTGGGTATCACCATCCCAACATATATTATTAAGGATAATAGCTTTTTACTTATTCCTTGTCTCAAAGACTAGCATGAACTCCTTTTGAGTATTTGGGTATCACCATCCCAACATATATTATTAAGGATAATAGCTTTTTACTTATTCCTTGGCTCATGATATTGTTTCATCGTGCCATGTTGTTAGACCTGTGTATTGCGTATTACAACTTTCTTGAGTCATTCACTCACATTGTTGCTAAACAAGATTTGGGTATACTTAAGGGTAGCTAGAAAATATTGGAAGGAATAATTTATTCTCTCAATGTTAATTCGCTTCCTTGCTTGATCATTGCATGTTGCATGCTACACAATCTTCTCATAGACTTGGTTGATGAGCCATTAGAGCAAGATGATGTTGGTATCTACATTAATGACCCCTCTATTGGACAACCCTTTTCATAACGTAGGATTTGATGACTCCTTGGATGCCTTGATAGGTAGCCACATTCATGATGACTCCTTGGATTGTTGAGAATCAGCAATCACACTCACTAAACAGCCTCTTTGTATGGAGCTTCAGGATCAAGGATATGCAGGCTAACCTATCCCATATGCACAATGGTGCCTACTGCAGTTTCCTACTTTCCTATAAAGCATTGTACTTGCTTCCTTTTCTTAATGCAATGATAGTACTCTTTTCTTTTCAGTGAAGTGTCAATGTCATTGTCCACATACACAAGATTGTGTTTATGATTCCAAGTCTCAATCTTGGAACCTAATTCACTTGTGTAAGAAACAGTGTCTTTTCCATCATGAGTCCACACTTCTCCTTCCATCCTCCATAGCTTCCGCCCTTGCCATGCTCTAGATCCCGCATTTCTCACATGGTATCAGAGCCCAGTCGGGCATGGTTCAGCTCTCCTCTGCTCTCTCTCAGCTCATGTTAATCTCTGGTCAGCTTAGTTCTAGCTCATGACTTCATCTCCCAACTCTACTCTCACTGAAGCTTCCATGGCAGCCATAGCCAGCAGCACCCTGTCAAATTGAGCTGCTTATATCTCACTCCACAGGTCAAATCTCTTGGAGCTTCCTTCTAGAAAAGTATTCTCCAACTCACAAAGCTTCCCTGTATCACATCAATCCAGGATATTTGACCATCTGAAGCTCAGCATTGTGAAAATTCTCAATCTCTGCTCTATGTCTGCCATAGCCAGACAGGACCTATCTTACTTGGAGCTTCAATAACTTCTCAACCAGGCCATTTCAGCTCTTGATTTCTTCTAGGAAGTTGTTCTTCTACTCAAGGCGCTTCATCCTGGCACAAAAATCGATCACATTGCTACGCCCTGACCCCGGCATTGCACAAATTCATCATCGCTGTCCTGAACTGCGCCGAATCTGTTCGAGCTGCCTACGTGCTTCATACAGTCCACGATCTTGACGATTATCATGGGGCTTTGATAGCTCATGAAGTCAGCTTCCTAGGCATGTAAAAATTTTTGAAAATGATCAAGTATAGCTCCTACAATCTGAGAAAAACCAGGCCCCTGTCTCAGAAACCCTAATTCCACCATAGCCAAAATTTCTCAAGTTTTTTTTTTCCTCAGTTTTTCTTTCTCCTGACACTCAACCCAAGCCTCTGTCACTCTAATCCATTGACCCAGCATCAAATCACGGAGGGGAAGGACCTGAGAAGATTGAAGAACGACCGAATGATCCCGAACAAGAAGAATCAAGCTCAACATCAACACTGACATAGTGTGTTTTCACACTGTCACTAACTGTGTCCCTTGACACACTGCATTCTGCTCTTCTACTGATAAAATCTCAAAATTCTGGTGTTGATTTGCTGCTGATCTTGCAACCTCAACATGGGAAAAGACTCTCCAAATACTCGATTCAAAGGAGTCGGGTTTCACACCTGGCAAACCCGCATCAAGCTCATCTTGATGAAAAAGGGTCTCTGGGCCATCACAAATGGCAAAGAGAAGAAACCTCGGGACGAGGACCTTGCAACTACTTGGCAAAAGAATGATGACAGAGCCCAGGCCATTATCAAACTGGAGCTAGACGACAGTTATATCCACCATGTGGATAACTGTGAGACCTCACAAGATACATGGAAAAGACTTGACACCCTGTTCGGTGCACAATATAAATCATCAAAGTATGGTCTCCTGATTGAGTTCTTCAGGCTTGAAATGAAGTCCAGCACATCACTTGCCACACATCTCAATTACATGGAAGGACTCCTAACCCAACTTGCAGGAATCAACATTAAAATGGATGAAGATGTTTGCATCGGTGTTCTACTTAAGAGTTTGCCTCCTGAATATAATAATGTATCAACAACTTTAATCAACATGCCAAATCCTGAACTTGTTGATATCCAGGCATCTTTGTTAGAAGAAGAAAAGAAACTTAAAAGCAAAGAAGAGCCCAGCACTTCAAAGGATGAACAAATGTTATATGTAAACAACAAATACAAAGGTAAAAAGGAACCGCTCTTCTGTGACTTCTGCAAAAGGACCGGACATATTGAAAAGTTCTGTCATGCTAGGAAGAGGTCCCAAAAGGCCTATCTTGCAGCTGTAAAAGAAGAAGAAGACCATGGACCAAAAGATGAAGATGAAGATGAAGATGACGACCACCAAGATTGGAAGGACAAGACTCATCAGTCCTTCTACTCTCATAACTCTGATAGACTGTTTTAAAAGCCTTGTAATTCCTTGTCCTAATGCTTCCTACCATAAGCTTTGTAAACTCCTCATGTAACTTGGCATTACAGTCCCTGTACACTTTGTGAGGCCCCTGTTACAGCCTCTAGATTTCCATCATGTTTTGGTGCCCACACTTAGCCTTTTCTGCAACAGCCTCTGGTGTCTACCATATTTGTGGTGTGCCCACACTTTGCAGGTGGTTCTCATTATAGCCTCTACACACTTTGTGCCTTTTCTAGTTGTGATTGAGGAGGGGTGTTGAGAATCAGCAATCACACTCACTAAACAGCCTCTTTGTATGGAGCTTCAGGGTCGAGGATATGCAGGCTAACCTATCCCATATGCACAATGGTGCCTACTGCAGTTTCCTACTTTCCTATAAAGCATTGTACTTGCTTCCTTTTCTTAATGCAATGATAGTGCTCTTTTCTTTTCAGTGAAGTGTCAATGTCATTGTCCACATCCACAAGATTGTGTTTATGAGTCCAAGTCTCAATCTTGGAACCTAATTCACTTGTGTAACAAAGAGTGTCTTTTCCATCATGAGTCCACACTTCTCCTTCCATCCTCCATAGCTTCCACCCTTGCCATGCTCTAGATCCCGCATTTCTCACATGGATGCCTTGATAGGTAGCCACATTCATGATGATATTGTGGAGTACATGCATATGAGAGGATTCTAAGGATCAAGTTCAACACTTTCTGCACCTCATTCCATGTTCATGATGATATTGTGGAGCACATGGATATGAGAGGATTCTAAGGATCAAGTTCAACACTTTCTACACCCCATTCCATGTTCATGCACTACTTGTTGTTGAGTTTATTTCTTGCCTTCAATATCAATGCATTGAATGTACTTGGGTGTATTCATTGTAACTATTTTTTATGTTCTTGATTTTACTTGTTTATCATTAGCTAAATCACAAAATTAGCTTTACATTTAGTCTACAACCATCAAAATACATTTAGTCTAACCATGTATTTGGTTTACTTACTCCCTATTATGCAACAACTTTAGTTGTTTTATTGAAACATTAATACTTGATATGATCATTAGCTTAATCGATGCAAATGAACACAAAAAAAGTACTTTTAAAATGTATATCAAAATGGATAATAAATACAAAAAACATTGTACTTGATACAAGGCAATAAGTGGAAGAAAAAGCTCATTAATATGAAAACATCTCTCTACAACTTCTCAACCATCATTCTTAAAGGAGCTATCATACCCTAAACCCCATTTGCATACTTCATTGATATCTCTAACTTCTTCAATTCAATATCAATCATCTCTTTGTGTTGTTGGGACTAAGCATCTAGCACCTAATCATGTCTCTCCTTCTTGTTAGGATAAAAGTCTGGATAAGATAAGGATAGGCAAACATGTGGAAAAAAGGATCCCATAGTTATCCTCTTTGTAAGTATCTCAGATATTTAGAGTAGGAGTGCACTTACCTCATTACTATAACATGTATATATATATAGGTACTAGCAATGAAACCAATAATTGCAGTTCACTCTACTTTCCACATTGATTCCAGCTCTTTCTCTCATTGTGCACAATGTCCTCTCCTCTACTAATCCTCTAATCCCTGCTTTTCACTACATGGTATTAGAGCCCCAAGTCCTAATTCTCTAGCTTATCATATCTTCCTCAAAATCACAAATCATTAATCCTCCTTTACTCTCATTCTTCCAATAGCTCTCATCAATGCCACTACCTCTTACAACTGACACATCAAGATCGGCAAACTCAATGGTAGTAACTATCAAGTCTAGAAGCTAAGGATGGAACTCTACCTATCTCAAGCCAATCTCTGGAATGTCATCAATGGCAAGGAAAATTGCCCGAAACAAGAAGAAGCAGACATGGAAGATTGGATGCAAAGAGATACAATTGCAAGAATGGAGATACTTGTTCATTGTGGAGATCAACAAGTACAACTAGTAAGAACAATACCCATTACAAAAGGTATTTGGGATTTCTTCAACAATACATATGAACACACACATACTGTATATCAAATGACCATGTTTAGAAAACTATCGATGACTGCCACTATGCATGAAGATTAGTCTGCCACTAAGTTCTTAGAATAGTGGCAGTCCCTGCTAGATGAACCATAATATTTGGTTTAGTCATCTTCGAAGAAGTACAAGCTATGTTTCTTCTCTCCTCTTTGCCTCTATCCTAGAAAGCTTTTGTTACCACTCAAACCTCCACTAATAAACTCAAGCTTTCGCTTTTGATCAATAGAATAAAGTAAGAGCAAGTCATGAGAGATACTTTTTCCACTTCTTCTACTCAAGATTCCAAAGTCCTAGCTGTAACTACCTACAACCCAAAACATCTTCACAAAAGAGCTCACTCCCTTCACCAAAAGCCCAAGTTTTCTCCTCAGTGTAACTTCAAAGGAATCCTTGATAATCCTCATTTTTACAAGCCCAACTCTCATCAGTCATTCCAATCCTTATCCATCTCAAGAAATCCTCACTTTCATCTCATATGCAATGTTTGCAAACGACAAAGTCATATAGAAAAGGATTGTTAGAAAAAAATAGATTCAACAAACATCACTCCAAGGGGCAAGCTCATTTTGTTAGCATTGGAAATTATGATACAGAAGATCAACTAGAAACTATCATCAACTTAATTACAAGTGTCTGGGCATGTCATTCAAACTTTAAAGAAGAACATACTTGGTTTCTAGACTTTGGAGCTACTCATCATATGACTTTTCATAAAGAATGGTTGGTCAAGATCACAAAGACATGCACTCCACTAAATGTTGCCATGGGGGACAACAACATCCAACAAGCTCAAGGCTATGATGCCATTCAAATGGAGCTTCCTTCCAATCGTGTAATCAAGGTACATAAAGTCTACTATGTCCCAAATCTCAAGAAAAATCTTTTAAGCATCAATGAACTCACTTCTCAATCTTCTCTCAGTGCTCACTTGTACAAAGACCAATGTGTCTTGCAGCTACTTTCACCTTCTCTCATACTCACTTGTCCAAAATTAGGTTGGCTTTACACACTTGGCTATTCACTTTTCTGAGTCTCTACAAATGCTTTTGCTAATTCCACATCACTCACCAGTACACCACAAGATTCTCTTCTCTGGCACTTTTGACTTAGTCATGCCTCTCAACATGTTCCCTAACAATTTATCCATAAGAAACTTGTCCTCGACATTCCATCTTCTCTTTTTCAACTTCCATTTTGTCTTCCTTACTCCAAATTCTACTTTGTCACAACTCAACCCCTTTAATTAGTACACTCTGATATTTGTAGTCCCATCAATCCTGTTTCTCTCAATGGAGCAAAATACTCCATGGTACTCATTGATGATTACTCTAGATATAATGTTGTATATTTTCTCACAAGGAAGTTGCAAGTCTTTTCCAAGTTCCAAGAATACAAAGAAGCAGAGTTGCAAATCAAAGCTCTTTAGATAGATAATGAAGGAGAGTATACATCAAATGAGTTCAAAGACTATTGCAAAGCATTTGAAATTTAACATGAGCTTACCATACCATATCATCCACAACAAAATAGAGTTGTTGAACATTCAAACCATACTCTACTAAATGCTACAAGAGCCATGCTACCACTAGCAAATCTTGGAAAAGAATATTGGGAGGAAGCAATTGCTATAGAAACATACCTTCAAAACAAGTTGTACTCTACCTCTCTACACAATCACACTCCCTACGAATGGCCACCCCTGACCTATCACATACTTGAAGATATTTGGATGCACTACTTCTCTTGTCAACACAGATCACAATTCCAAATTCTCTCCCCCAGCCACACATATTATCTTTATGGGATATGGTGAGCCCTATGGTCACAAAGCTTATCGGTTTTATGCCCCATAGAACAAAGTCTTTCTTTATGGTAGGAGTGCCATATTTAGTGAGCTCAATCTCTTCCCAAAATGTTCCACCTTCACAAACACACAATCCCTAACCCTTTATCCAGTTGCCCCATTTGCCACTAGATCTTTGCATTTATCATTTGAAAAATCTAATGACGAGCCCACTATATCCACCTTACCCTCAGCCACACAATCATATTTTCATGTTACTCACATTGGCGGTTCCCAATCATGCCACACTCGCTCATCCCCTCACAAAGCTTCTTCACCACTTGCCACATGTGGACAAGCCCTACAACACAACAAAATTAACTATGCCACTTTAGTTCCTACTTTAAACCCTCAATCGACCTAACGTCTGCCTACATATGATGGCTCCCTAAATTCATTTTCAATGCCATTAGCATCCCTCATGCCTACTCTAGTCACTAATTCGCCTATAGCCACAATAGCACCAGCTTCAACACTGCCTTCCAAGGATTCATCAAATCCCAGTGTTTATTGTATGGGCGCCATATCTACCTCTTGTAAGCTATCCACACAAGCAACTAATGCCATTACTCCTTCTATAGCTCCTATTCTAGCAACTAATGTAGCTCCTAATCCATTTGAACCACACAACCCAAGCTCTCTAACTACCCCCTCACAACTATATCCATCTCAGATGCCCCATGCTACCACCACTACACCTCTAAAAGCCTAAAGTACTATACTAATTTGAGAATCCCTCAATACACTCAGAGTTGCATCATCTCCTTAGCAATCTTCTCTCTTATCTCTTGATCATCTCAACATAGCAAATCCAAGAAGAAAAGTACACTCAAACTCCATTCCCACTCTTTGAAGGTCTACTTGAATAGTTGCACTGTCTTCCACTTCAAGCAACTCCCCTCCTACTACTCTTATTGTAACTACCCTTAAACCTCCATCTCCAATTTCCCATCACTCTCTTTAGCTCTTCTGACTATGACAATGATGAAGTCATGTCACTACCAAATCCATGTTATAAGAGCTTGAATGACCTCCATATCCAAGCCAACATTGCCATTGGACAAGCTCGACATACACCTCCTAACAATATTCTTGAGCCACCCAATTGTTGTCACTAAATTGATTGCTTATTACTCATTCTCTATTTAATAAATTCATGTCAATAAATTAGTGACTCACTTTTCTTTAAGTGTTGATGATGATCTAGCATGGCCATGAGACCATTAGAGACCAGTATTCCTAGTGCATCACTTAATGGGGTGATCAGAGCACTGTGACAGGGATATCTGGCACAAGTATTACAAGTTATGAAGGGGGAAAGGAGTGTCTGCCAAGTGTAAGAGTGTACACAAGAACCAAGGAGTTACACATAAATGAAGATGGATTGAGTTCTAAGAAGAGGAAGTTCATTAGCATTGTGTATATGTATTTATGTGTGCATCCAGGGATGCCTGGGAATGTTTACTTGTGTGTAATGGGCATTGCATTCATTTGGGGTCATCTTCTCCCCTACATGTCAAGGTTTAAGGTCTTTTCTTTCATTAAGAAAGATGAGAGAGGGAATTCTCTCACTAAGAAAAATGAGAGACATGATCCTCTGGACGTGAGGAGAGAAGTGATTTTCTCTTTCTAAAGTCTAAAACGACACATGTTTTTGTGTGGAATTCAATCTTAAGGTTAAGGCCCAAGGCAATCTAATGAACTCTCCTTATCTATGACTCAAGGTGGTTGCATGGACCAGAAGTTAAGAGTATAGTTTAAAAAGCTATTTTTTGGAAAATATATTTTTAAAATATCTCGCAATAAAAAAATGATCTCTAAAAATGGGCTGCTAGGGTTATCAGAAACAGCGAGATCTACGATTTTTGTGTTGGATGTTTTTTCATCCAAACAACGCACAAAGAGATATCTCGAAATTAGTGCTGCAGAGTGGAACAACCACATCTTGCATGAAGATCAACTCAACTCCCTCTCCAAGAAGAGAAGCTCTTGAAAGCCTATAAAAGAGGAGGCTCTCCTTGGGTGTAAGGGAGAGGTGAAGGAAGCATCACTTTGCATGTATCCAAGAGGAGAAGAGAAGGTGCAAGTGGTGTGGAAGCCCTGCTAAAATCAAGTGCTACGGAAGCTCTGTTGAAATCAAGTTCCAAGAGGAGAAGAGAAGGTGCAAGTGCTGCGAAAGCTCTGCTGAAATCAAGTTCCAAGAGGAGAAGAGAGGGTGCAAGTGCTGCGGAAGCTTTGCTGAAATCAAGTGCTAAGAGGAGAGCCCTACACATATTGTGTAGGAGAGAAGATGATGCCAGGAGGCATATTCCACCGTGGATTCCGTGAGGTTTTGCAGCAGATTCCATAAAATTATATTTGTTGCCGGGGCTCATACACAAGGTGGATTCCTTGTGCGAAAAGTCGATGGGGACACCTATCCTTTTCGGGCGTCTTGTTAATTTAATGTGCAAGTGGGTGATTCCATAGCAGGTGATTCAGCAAAATACATATTTAAATTAATGGACGTTTACGAGTTTAGAGTGCGCACTCGTAATAAATTAAGGTTAGGATTGAGTTCTAACCAATTTATTTATTTTGTAGCTGAAGAACACTAGGTATTCACTTTTGTCGGTTTAATTTTATTATTTTCTAACAATTATGAATGCTTCAGTTGATGTGTAGAGCAAGCAACGGTGGCGTTAGGAAGCACTAGGCGATACCATGTATTCAAGTTATTTAGAAGAAATTATCATTTTTGATAGGCGTGGTGCCAATATTCATTTTGATACACCTATTTATTGAAGCGCCTGATATTTATTTATTATTTTGTATGCGCATGGGTGCACGATTTAAATATTTGTTATTGGACATTGTATTTGGGCACAACCCAACTCTTTGAGCGCCCAATAGCTTTAATTCTTTAGTGGGACAAAAGCAAACACAAAAGTTAAAGCGTGCTAATTGTAAATTGGGGTATTTTTTGAGCTTGGAGATGAATAATATATCAAATATATGCTTTGTGGAGTGCTCACACAAGGCATGGGGGGAGATTGTACCCAATTAGTCTTTTGCTTCATGTCGTGCAAGTCTTCTCCCTTGTTTTTTGTGCAAAAGTAGAGTTCTTTTGTTCTTGGGGACCTTCAGGCGCTCACTACATGCGCATACAGCATCTGATCTGTGCACCAGAAGGAGACTCAAGAAGGATCAAAAGGTGCCAACTTCCAAGTTGTGCAAGTGTTAGCCGGTTGTATACTGTGCAAGGAACCATGATCTTGTTTCCAAGATCTACAAGTAAGAACTAGCTTATGTGTAACGGAGGAGCTTGCTCCTTGTCAATAATATAACTCCAAAAGGGGGGGGGGGGACTGACCCATCTTCGAGTCGCTAGTGTGTTGCCAATTTCTCTACCTCTCTCTCTACATCTTTCTTTTCTCTCATCTATTCTCCCTTTGTGCCAACATAATATTTGCCATATATATTTTAATTATATAAGAAAGTCGAGTGTGTATCTCGGATTCTATAACAATTGCCCTTTTGTCAATCAAGCACTCAGAAGTCATGAAGCTTCTTAGTCGCATAATGCTGCAATGCTCAAGCAATACAAGGATCTTCTTTAAAACCATACCTGGACATTAGTCCCGCTTCCTCTTGGAGAATCACCAACCAATTTTGGAAATGGGTGCTTTGTGAAAAGCTCAAACCGGATGGCACCATTGATAAGTATAAAGATTTACTTGTAGCTTGTGGTTTTGAAGAAATTGAAGGCCTTCACTACAAAAGTACATTATCTCCCATACTTTCCATGAACTCCTCACAGGTATTAGTTTCCATGGCTGCTCATTTCAAATTGATTCTACACATTAGGAAAAAAATGAACTCACAAATGGGCCTTTTAGCTCCCCCTCTCTCCTCCTTAAAACAAGGAAAAGAGAAGAGAAGAATAGTAAAATAATCCTCTTCTCTCTCCACTTTTGCAATCTCATTTTGCCTTTTTTATATTATCTAGGACTAAAGACATAGTTGGGATTGGCAACTAGCATCTTAGCCAATTTGACAAAGAAAGGATCTCACACTAATGATGTGAGAACCAACTAGAACAACTCATACATCTGGCCTTTTAGGCTGATATAAATAGCCCTCCTTCTAAATAATTTGTCACTACTAGAGACATGTCATCTTCGACATCATACATGGGATGTTTCCTACTATAGGTCACTGGGCAGGGATCTTTGATCCACCCTTTAAGCTAGGGCTCAACAGTACCCATTATATATGATAGACTGCTACTATAGGACTCAACCTCTGGCATGTAGAAACGGACATCTTAACAATTTTCATATTCATTATTTAGAGACTTGTAGCAATAGTCCTCTAAGAGTATGGTGTTGTTGGTGTTGAACCAAGGGTGTTTTTCCCACACTTTCTGCAAGCTCTTCAATAACACAGGATTCTTCAAATATTACTCATCGACATAAGGGATCTGGCAAAAGCTCTTTCACCACACTTCACAATCTTCCTGAGAGAATAAATCTGCTCATGCAAACTTCATCAATAGGAAGACTACAGAATGACACAGAAATACTGACAGCCTCGAAGTAGCTTTACCTATAAGAATTTTATCATTTGCCAATGTGTACGGAAAGCATGCATACAAAATCCGCATCAGCTTTGGCTTGTTGTAATAGCTCCAAACCATGATACTTGCTTTGGCCCCCAATGATGGTAGGAGCTATTTGATTCTAGGCCTCACCAAATCGTAACAAATCTCCTTTGTATGGGTTTGGACCCCTCCAATAGCTAGCCCTATTCAAAAGATTCTTTTGATTCCTTTAAGTGAGCCACATTGAAATCAATGATTATCAATCTACCCTTGGTTACAAGAACATCACTTAGAAGCTTACTTTCCACGACAAAATTCTCTTTGAGCCACCAAGCTCTTAGGGATACAAAATAAGTTAACAAATTAGGTATGTGCATGAGAATAAATAAATAGCTAAACTCAAAAGTGATTGAGTTATATATTATCTTTACCTAGTCTCTGCTCATTTTTAAGAATCATAGTGGGCTCCCCTTCTCCCTCAAGCTCCCCCTTTTGCCCTCCAAAGATAAAAACCATAACAGGCTCCTTCTCTTCTTCCAACTCCCTCTTTAGCTCTCTAGAGATAGGAGCCATAGCAAGCTCCTCCTCTCCTTCCATCTTCCCCTTTTTCCCTTAATATATAGTAGGTTCAATGGGTATTTTTGCATTCATTTTTGTGTCACCTCAATCATTGCTTGATTTAGGGTCTCCAAGCACTTCTTTGTTGAGATGGCAAGTGATCATTATGATCCTCACATGGCCACTAACTTATCACTTACTATATTTATTTTGTTGCACCTACCTACAGCTGGTATGGTTATAGTGCCAATCGATTAGTATAGTCAGCTATGCACTGTTTGACTTAGTAAGCCACTTTCATTTATGTTGTATCTTATCTCTACTTTTAAGAAAAAGAAAAAACTAGCAAGAAAATATTTTGGCCTCTACCTCTCTTCTAGTATTCTTGAGTGAGCTTTCTCTTATCTGTATGGTGTGTGTTTGGCATAACAGCTCAAGCAAACCTCCCCCCCCAACATGATTCTTGACATGATATTAGAGTGGTGCCATTCAAAGTGGCTCATTTTGAAGGCTAAAGTGAAGGAGAAGAAGCAAGCAATGGTTAAGAAGCTCTCCCATTCTTCCACTCTTTCTCTTGGAGGGTGCTTGTGGAGGCACCAGAAGGAAGGAAAAGCCAAAAATCTCAGATTGTGTGAGATTTGGTGTGCAATCAGAGCCTTGTATATTTTAGAGATGAGCCCTTTAGGGCTTGCTTGTTGCTTTTTTGGGTACCTGAGACCATTTTGGGCCCTGTTTTAGACACGTAAGATTGCGAACAACAAATTTCAAGGCATACTGCAAGGTTGGCTGTGTCGACTGAAAGTGGATGCACAAGTTATAGATTTCAAATCTGTAAGTTTTGAGGTGTTTGCTAGGAAATTTTTGATGAGTTGGTCTCTCTCATGATTATTGAAGAGATCAATATGTAGGGTGAACTACTTGAAATAAATGGTGAACAAGTCTAAGCATTTTACTCAACTTCAAGAAGAGGACATGGCAGATTCTCTTGAGAGGCTATAGTGTGGGACATGCTAGTGATAACCAACAAAATAGGGTAAATCAACAATTTGATGAAATGCAAGTTTTAAGAGGCCATGGAAACTTTAGAGACAAGGGGAGATCTAGAGAAAGAGGTGGATGGTAGAACAGATGTTCTGACATATCTGGTATTATTTATCATTATTGTAGAAAAACTAATCATATTGTAGTCCATTGCTATGCTAAGAAGGATGATATCCATAGTGGTAAATTGCAGCAATGAATAAAAAATGAGTGTTCATTTGTTATATAACATATAATTAATGTTGTTACAAGAAAGATAACACATGATGATGTATGGTATATGTTGATTCAAATGCATTGAATCATATGACCAATCATGTTGAATGGTTTGAAGATATGCTAGATTTACAAAATCTAAGTTATATGCAAGGGGTGATGATTCATGGCATCCAATCTCACATATTGAAAAGGTTCCCTTGTCCTTGCATGATGGCCAGACAAAGAGTCTATCAGATGTATAACATGTGTCATCAATCACAAAGAATTTAGTGTCTATTGGCCAAATGGTAGAGCAAGGGTTGTAGGTTCAATTTAATGCAAAAGGTTATTTTGTAGAAGACTTTAATGATAAGTACAAGCTGGTCACAAAAGGAAGTAGAATCGGCTACATGTTCACTTTAGATGCTGGAATTCTTGCAGTGAATGCTACCATGTATGCTAAAGGCAAAGGAGTAGTTGCAAATATTGAAATATGGCACAAACGTATTAGACATGAAAATGTGCAAAGACTGAAATTAATGCAGTCCAAAGGATTAGTTACAGAGTTGCATGCTTTTAGAGTTGCATAATTTCACAAAGTTGTAAAGCATGTCAATTTGCATGACAAAGATGTGAGCAAAAATATACTTGATATTGTGCATATATATGTTTGGGGGCCTACACAGAATGTATCTCTTAGTGCTTGCTCAAGGAAGTCATGGATATATTTTTGAAGGAAAAGAGTGATGTATTTGAGCACTTTAAAATTTTCAAGGCTATTGTTGAAACAAAAATAGGCTTGAAAGTTAAGTGCTTGGTATCAGATGAAGGGGGATAGTACCTCTGTAATGAGTTTAGTGGCTTCTTGAGGTCTCATGGGATAAAGAGAGAGTTTACTTGGAGGATACCACACATCAAAATGGGATTGCAGAAGAAAAAATAAGCATATTGCAGAAGTTGCACGTGCATTCATGGTTGAAAAAAATTTGCCAAAACATTTTTGGTTTGAAACTGTTCATATTACTGTTTATATTATGAATAGAACTCCCATAGAGCTGCATTTCATGAGATAACCCCCGAAGAATGCTTTACAGGCAAGAAGCTCAATGTATCACACACTGGAAAGTATTTGGCTATATCACATATATTCATGTGCCATATGAGCTGTGAAAGAAAATTGATCCAAAGGATGAAAAATGTATTTTTATTAGATACCCTTAGAGTAGAAAGGGTATAGTTGTTATAACCTTGTCACAAGTGATTCAAAGTGAGCAAGGATGTTATTTTTTATGAGATGAGTAATTGGTATGCATCTAGTAGTGATGCATTGGATGATGATGATAGTTATGTGTAGAAAGAAAAGCAAGAATCATGGAGCCTTAGTAGACTAGAAATATCATCTGATACTACATCTATAGTTAGCCCTTGGTCTCCTAGGAGGCTAAGGAGTAGCCCCATATCTTCAGGTGGATCTATAAGTATTGCAGATAACATGCAATCAAAGTATGACATTATCATAAAAATCAAACTTGGGAATTGGTTGATTGGCTAGACCATAGGGAAGAAATTGGTACAAAGTGGTTATGGAAGACCAAGTACAAATCAAATGGGTCTTTTGAAAAGTACAAAGCTTGACTAGTAGCACAACATAGGATGGCATTTATGTAATCATTGTTTTGTATATAGATGCTTGCACATCATAAGAAACTATGAGCATATGCTTTAGAAGACTAGGGAGATGTTAACTAATCATTGTTTTGCATATAGTTGACTTCATCGTCACAAGAGACCAAGAGCATATGCTTCATAAGACTAGGGAGATGGTAAGTTTTGAATTTAAAATGATAGAATTGGGGCTTATATGTCTTTTCTTGGACATTGACATGTCTTAGAAACTTGGCAAAATCTTCATTTCTCAATGAAGGTATGTTGAGGAGATTTCGAAGGCATCCAGGATGACCTAGTGTAAGGCAATGGTTTCACCAATGAAAGTTAATGCAAAATTCTCATCCAATGGTTCATCACTACTTGTGGACATTAGCCAATATTAGAAGTTTGTGAAAAGTCTTATCTTTCTATGTAATACTACATTATAACTTAGTTATGTAACTAGATTACTAAGTAGGTTCTCAAATGAACCCTTAGGGAACCAATGGAGAGTAGGGATGCAAGTGTTTATGGACATGTGCAATAAATTTGGGAACTGAAAAAGCTAAGTAAGGAAAATGGAGATTAGTAAGAAGATCCATAGATTATCGTGCTTGTGGAGCAAAAACATTTGCGTGCTCCTTTTGGTTCAAAAAACTTAGAGGGTACAATAGACTATGGTATCACCTACCAATTGGGCAAGACCTTAGTTGGACACTTTGAGTGAGATTGGGTAGGAGATTTTGATTCTAGGAAATAAATGAACTAGATATTTCTTCTCACTTGGATTAGGAGTTTTCTCTTGGATCAACCTATGGTTGCATTATCTTCAACAAAGGCTGAATACAAGGTAGCATGCTTTACTACTTGTGAAGCAATTTCGCTAAGGAGAATTTTGGGAGACATGTGAGTTCCAATCAAAGAGGCAATAATCATGAAGCATGACAATCGGAGTTGCATAATGACATGGGAGTTCTAGTCAAAGAGGAAACAATCATGGATTATGACAATTAGAGTTCAAGACAAAGAGGCAACAATCATAAAGTGTGACAATTAGAGTTTGAGCCAAAGTGATAGTTTCCGTAAAGTGTGACAATTGGAGTTCTAGTCAAAGAGGCAACAATCATGAAAGTGTGGCAATGGAAGTTGCATAGCAATCGCAAGAACCCTATGTGTCATGGCTACACAAAAGCATATAGAGATTTAGAATTATTATGTATGGAAGCTCATTAAGGATGGAGAAGTGGATATGGAATATTGTTCTATAGAGGAAAATTGCACCAATACATTTATCAATGCTCTTGGGAGTGTTAGCTAGCCATGCAACTTCATTGACTTGGTGTTGAACCAAATGAGTAGTTCACTCTCAAGTGGAGATTGAAGGGAGAGGGGTGTGTGTGTGTGTGTGTGGTGGAGGGGGGGGGGGGGGGGGGGGGGGGGGGGAGTTCATCAGCACCTCTCAAGTTACTTGCCTATGATCCAAGTGCAAAATGTTGTAAGCCCCCCAAATGAGGATAAGCCATGATAAGCATGGAATAGAGCTATGCATAGCTAAAAAGAGCCTTCATTCTCCTCTTTCTTAGGGATAAAAACATTCCCAAGCTAGTAATCCTTCATACACAATCAATAAAGAAATATTAATAAGTTTCATCTTTTCTCAACATTTTCAATATGGATGTTTCCACCATGTCAACCAATATTTAACAATGCCTTCTTTAATGCTGCAATTCCATTGACCCACATAGACCTAGGTCATATTGTCCAAGTAGAACATATATATAAGAAAAGTAGTTTCTCAATAATTTTTCATAGATCATGCATTTATCTATTGTGATTCCTACCCATTTCCCAAATACGCATTGCCCAAGGACCTTATCTAGCTTTAGTGTATCAAAGTGGATGCCAATAATCAATGCACTAATACCTAAGCGTGTATAGTAGTGTCCTTGCCCCTGATGATCTTCTTAATGCCCAGTGTCATGTGCACTAGGAATTATACTAGTGGCCTTCTTGAGATGCTTTGGAAGGGGATGTTGACCCAAATAGATCCTTTGCCCTCTTTGTGTGTGATGTGGAAGTGTATCCATAATGAAGTTGCAGACCATGTAAACAATGGTAAAGCACAATCATGCAAGGACAATGTGAGGACAATGCTTGGAAGTCTAGATGTAATCTTCAAGTTCTGCAACACGTGAGTATGGAATGTGCATGACTATTAGGCCTTTGAAACAATATAACATGAGTTCAAAAAATAAATGATTAATGCATAAATAGATTAGTATATCAATGGTTAATGCATAGATAGATCAATATATCACCCACTACATGGTGCTTTGTTTTCATAAAGTTCAATAATTGAATTGTAAGTGCTTTACTAATCCACCCTTTTTTATGCTTTGATAGCATATTATATACAATCACACCCCTTGATTTACCAAGGAATATGGTAGTCTATTAGTGTCCTCAACTCAAGGAATAGAGAAAACTTGATATCAAGCTTGTATTGGTTATTCCAATCATATAATACATGGTGAAAGAGAAAAACACACATACATACAATAGCTAATAGAAGTCAAATAAAATCTATCAAGACCACAAAATTAATAGAAAAACACATAGAAGCTAACAACAGTCAAACACAAGCTACGAAAACCATATAGTTAATAGAAAACCCACATCAACCAATTAAAAACCACTAAAAAGACCTCGATTAACATTCAAACTTATAAAATCATAGCCTCAAAGCCTCAACAAGTAGAAGAGAAATAGGGCATTATGGAACCATACAAAGGGTAACGGAACAAAAAACTCAAACATAAGCCTTGACCATAGCTTTATCCAAAGTTGTAGGATCCTTTACTTGCATTATCTCAACCAAAAAGGTCATATTGATAATATGTTTAAATAAGTTTTTTTGAACTTCTTCTTGCCTCTAGCTTTGGTATATTTGCTTCAAATTTAGCAACTCCACTATTGTTTCATAATGGCTATTTAGTTATATATTCTCTCTCCAAGAAGATGATGATAAACTTCTCAAAAGAGTAGTAATTCTTACTTGTGTATTCAAGGTTGTGACCAAGCCATCATATTTGGGGGACAAGACTTGCATGCATCTATTAGCAAGCTCCTCAGTCATATTTGCTATCCCAACCATTGCCATTTCATCACATAGATTATTAATCCATATAGTGAAGACCTCTATTGTTTCTCCATCAAAAAGCTTTTCTACTACAGGATGATTCTCCACGTTTTGAATTCTGTTTTTGTTTCTTATCTCATACTAACATCTCCCAAGCATGGCTAGCTTTGGATATGTATTGAATGAGAGTAAGAATAGTATCGAATGCATTGGTAATGATGGTGCAATGTGCATATGCATTGCTTCATTTCTAGGTATTCGTTTCCATGTACAAAGAAGAGCATTAGAGCCACAATGTGTCAAAAATGACACTTTTGTTAATCACTAGATTAAGGAAAGGGCCAACCAAAGTTTCCCAAGTGCAAGGATATGGCTTCTTGTCTCCTTTGCTTTGGAGATAATAGAGTCCATTTCATGGATTTCTTCTCCTTTTTAACTAAAAACTCTGAAATTTGATATCTTTTGGTAGTTCCAAAGCTCATAAAGCTAATAAAAGCTAACTAAATATGTAATAAAGATGAGATAAAATTAATACTATCGATTTTTTAACTTTCGAGAGGCATTTGAATATTCTTTTTGGCACCCATTTTATTCTCATTACCCTTGTTGGTATTCGTCTTAAGTTCTCAACTTTTCCATTCTAAGTTTTTTCCTTTGCACGTTACATGCACTCCCTTTTTTATATGGCTTCCACAAGGCGTGCTTCTCATTCGATAAATTGCAGCATAGTCTTTAACACAAGTGTAGATGGAAAATCAAAGCCAAAATGTTCATTATAATGATTGGGCTACTGTGTGCCATCTTGCAAGGGTTCTCACACAAGGTGAAGAAAATGATATGAGAGGATATCCAACATCACTAGAACGAATGTATCATTGGTTTCAAAATCACGATTCAAGGGTGGTTTGCTTGAGTGTAATATGTTTGCATGGCAAAGGAGATGTGCTTACTTCCAAATGAATATTTTTCTCAACAAAGCCACTATAAGTTTGGTTGTGAGTTAAATACTTCATATGAATGTATATTTTTAATTAAAGCACTAAGTAAATAGTGGATTATTGATGTTAGATATATTTCCATTAATAAGTATTGAATGTTAGCCCATGGAGAGCCTTGGTGGCATATTCTATGCAATTCATAAAGAATTTGTATACATTATCTATGGTGATCAAACCCTAGGTTTTTTTAGTGAAGGTAAGATTTTTGTATGTTATGCACAATATGTGATTCTGTCAAGAGAAGGTGTGTATGGACATATTGAGGATATACCATTACCAAGCTTTGCATTCTTGAATTGGAAGACTCATGATGAAGTAACAGTAAAGAGCTTCAAACTTAGAATAGTTGAATATATTCAAAAGGCCATGACTCCTAGAAGGATCTTGAGAAGAATATGCTTATCAGTGTTTATAACCTTACACTCTTTGTAGTTTGTTTTAAAACAAAGAATTTATAGAGGATGAAGGTTTCATGGCTAAGTAGAAAGGTTTTAGAGGAGGATTTATTGTGACATTACCCTTGCTTGTAGCTTTTTCCTATCTCTTGGATTTGTACTTGGAAGATTTAGGAGAAAGAGGGGAGTTAGAGTCCACTGGTACTCTTAACCCTATCCAAAATAATCTCAATATACCTCTTGTTTATCCATCACATGTATGACTTAAGGCAACCTTGGCACTAAAACAAAGCACACAACAACTGAGTTGAAATCACAAGAGACTTTAAACTTAAAAGTAAATGATGAAACACTTACATTTACCCCATCCATGTTCAATAACTTTGTATCTATAGTCCCACAAAAATTTTAAATGACTCTCCATCCACAACTATGTGTATCACTTTATAGTGAGACCTTTTGAAGGAGAATCTTGAAAGGTCTCTAAGAGTTAGCAATGTCTTCAAAACTCACACCACAGTGGGTAGTAATAAGTCCAGTAGCAATGCAAATGAAAAGTTGTTGGGCAACAGTGAAGAGAATACTTGCAACAAATTTAGAAAATAAGAGAAAACCAAAAAATAAGAGATAACCATTGATGATATTGTTTTTCATGCCATGAAATCCTAAAAGAGAATTCATAAAGATGACCTCTTGAGCAAGGACATCGAAGTAGATTAGACTCCAATGTCCTCTATGTAGAAATAATTAGTAAGCAAACAAATATGAAAATAAATCACCAAAGCTGAGTATGTATGAGGGATTCACCTTTCAACATATGAAAAATATATATGCAGTGTGTTGCACTATATTTTTTTTTAAATCTTGTAATAATTGAAATTTAATTTTGAAAAAAAAATTACAAAGAGAAGTGCATCAATAATAAATATGTTTTTAGTGATATCATTGCTAAGAGAAGCAATGCATGTCCTATATAGAAACAAAGCCCAAAATAAAAGAAAATGAAGGTGCAAGGACTTTGAAGAAGTCAATAAAACCAAAGAGATGTCTCATTTCAAAGAACAACAAACCACAAAATCTGATAGTTGAATATATTTCTTCTCTAACATACTCTCATCTTCTGGAGATATATTAAGATAATCCTCTTTATTTACATCCCGAGAAACATTGACAATGAATTGGCCAAATAATTTGCTCATCCTTTCATAGTTAATTGGGCCAAGATAATAAATCTTTCTCTTGCAATTCACATTCTCACCTTCAACTACCTCTTTGATTTTCTCCTCCATGGAAGTCTCTCTCTAAGCTGTAGTTCTTGTAGGATGTAAGTGAGTAACATATTCAATAATATGGTATTTCTTCTTTCTAGACGATTTTGGGACAACATTAAGGATCTCAAAGGCTAATTAGTATAGAGAATAAGGGATTCAATACTTTGTCAAGCATATATCTTAGCATGCTCACCATACTAAAGTTCCTATTCATCAATGTGGCCATGGGTGCATGGGTACTAGAAATGTAAGCATCATTCATGAAATCAATGATGAAGTCCTATGCAGCCTCATGTAAACAAAGTATAGTTGGAAGTTACCACTTTTTATGAAGTCCATCAATAGTAGAAACCTTGGATAATCTACTTGAAACCTTGGCCATTTTGATAAATGTTGCCTTTGGGATGAGATGGTTGGTTGCATTTTGAGCTTTCTTGATCTCTCCAAAGCGCCTCTCCATGTAAAACCACCTTGACTTCCTCTTTCTCTTCATTGGGTTGCTTTGGTAGGCTCCTCAACAAGCAACCTAAAGGTTCACCATGTTTAGGAGCATCTGCAAGAGGTGAATATTCCCCATGGTCAAGAATAGTAAGAGGACTTCAAGGCTAAGGAACAAGAGAAGCAAGAGTTTCTCATTTGATGATGTGGCCTTAGCTAGAGGGTGAAGAGGAATCCCTTGAGGCACTAAAGAACCCTCTCAGATAGATTGGCCATCATTTTCCTCTGTGTGGGAATATCAAAATCCTTTTGGGGTGATTGCACATAGACCTTCCTTGCAATCTGCCTTGGTCTTGGCCATTGAATATGTCTTCTCTCAAAAGGAAGAGGAGCCAACAACAAAATAGAAACCTTCCAATACGGTGTTGGAGCATTTGGGGTCAAAAATCTATCACGAGGGTAAGAGACAATAAGGTGAAGGGAGATTCAGGGGAAGGAGTAGACAAAAGAGAAGGGGATTAAAGAAATAGGAGATGTAGAAGAGAATTGATAGAGGTGAATCCAATCAAATTATTTCAACATCATGTCATACATGGAAGCATCAACTCATAATCATAGCATGTAACCAAATACATCCAAAACAAGGGAGGATTGAAGCCCAAGACACACTGAGACAATAGCCCATCTCATACACAAATACATAGCATAATCCATGAACATAATCCATGATCCATGATGCTATCGTCCATTGACTGTTATAGGTATTCATCTCAAAAGTACATGTAGCTTCAATCTAATAGATGTAGAAGCCTTTGCAATTAGGACATATATCAAAAAATTTTGACAAATCTCTGTCAAAGCTAATGAAATACTTCAGCCCCATCATAACAAAGTATTCTAGCCCTCAATCAAGGCTTCAAAATGCATATAAGTTCAATCATAAGCATACAAATGATTGCCCAAAGTTGCCATGTTGTTTGGGGACCGTATCCAATACATGCATGCATTAAGATCACTTGCAAGCTCTTCCAAATTGAGTGGACTATGGACTGCCTATTTATGACAATTTTGAACAGTCCAAAACAGCCCATAGACCAAGAAAAATCCCTCATTTGGCTGCCCCAAATGATTCACTAGAGTGCGGGGTAAGATTCAAGATTTTGGGTATCAAGAAAGCCGTGTGAATGGAGATGAAAACATGAAGAAACCTGGCTGGTCATGGATACCATGTTCTTTCCTGTTCAGGATAGCACCATAGCTTCTCTCTCTTCTCCCTAAAAGCATTCCATAGACACATCTTACCTTCTCCTCTTGTTAGAGCCCGTTTTTTTGAGTGGAACTCCAATCGCATGTCCTTGGTAGCT
This sequence comes from Lygodium microphyllum, assembly GCF_053477565.2. NCBI lineage: Eukaryota > Viridiplantae > Streptophyta > Polypodiopsida > Schizaeales > Lygodiaceae > Lygodium > Lygodium microphyllum. The sequence goes on along the minus strand of NC_141147.1, from coordinate 130,037,572 downwards.
CGACCTATGCTCTAGATCTGCCCCTACAGTTCATGCCCCTGATTTACGATGCAAATCACACTGATCTCCATGCTCACTCCCACACAACTCTCAGGTTTCACACAGTCACTCTTTAGTTACCTAAGTCACTAATAGGTCTTATTCCATGTCCTGTGCTCAAACCTAGTTGACTTGTTGAACTTAGTGACTTCCAAACAAAAATGAACTTAAAGAGTCCCTACATTCCATCCTGTGACCTATCCTGTGGTGGCTGGTGCAGACCAAGTATGTAGACTTACATGATCCATAGCATCTCCATTTTTCACATTGTAAGCATAAAATCCCATGACAATGGGGCGAGGAGAGAAAAAATAACCTCAAATCTAAGAGTCTATCGCGACGTATCTACCGAGCACATCCGAGACTAGGCGAGAGCTTGTGGACCTCATTTCCCAATACAATGCCAAAATGGCATTTTGGAACTAGCATAAAAGTTTCTAGTCGTGCCAATGGGAAGATACAGAATTGCAAGGCAAGACAAATAGCTGTAAGGTGCGAGGGTAACCAAAGGAGGTAGCAAGGAATGCACTTATTATGCCATTTGGGAAGATACTCCAATTGCAAGGCAAGACAAATGGCTAAAATGGCACAAGGGTGATCGAAGGAGGCAGTAAGAAATGCACCTATCATACCGTGTGGGAAGACTAAGAGCTTAGTGCTTATATGGCACAACCAAGGTGATTGGAAAGAATGCTAAGGGGCTCAATCACTCTATATCAGGGTGTGGGAGATAAGGTGACAAAATGAGACTTCTTGCAAAAAGATCCACCTTATATAGTCACACATATAGAGTGCCACATGCCAAGCCATTATTGGTCAGAGGAGCTAGGATCTCCAATGACTACTTCCATTGGTACATGTCTGATATTCAAATCCAATAGTTGCTCTTTTGCCAGAGTGTTAGGAATGCTTATAAAGAGGCCTGCTTGAGCTTTTGGTAAGCCTTTTTTTCACTCCTTGCACCTCAATCTTCACTTAGCATCTCGCTTGCTTTCCTTCTAATATGGTGTGACTACTTGACCTCCTGCATCCACAACCATCTTCTCTAGTGCCATATCGGCACATGGTCATGCAGTCTCATTTTTTCGAGTCTTACTTCTAATAAAGAGTAATGACTGCACTAACTCGACTCCTACCACCCCTCTCTGTGCCATATTAGCATATAGCTCTTGAGCTCTAGTTCTCCATCCAATGCAAGGTTTTCTTCACCTTCCTCAATTTGGCAATTGAGTAATGTCTGAGGAGTTAGGATACCTCTCCATTTCGTTTACCAAGGGAGTGAGTCTCAAAAGAAGAGAGATGACCTCCATAGCATCCAAGTATTCAATTAAAAAGAAAGGAAGGCCTTGTTCCTAATGTACTTTTAATCATCTCTCCAAGTTCCATAAGAAGTGCACGGATGTCAAGGAGGACACCATCTAGCAAAGGAAACCCTCCTTTGAGGACCCAAGCCTCACTCAAATTATATATATAATAGCCTTTGAGAGGTTTTTGGATTTTCTTATTCAGAGTAATAATGAATTGTCATTTTTCCCAATTTCATAGGAAATACAAAGTATTGATAAGGAGTTTGATGAATTTCAGAAAAGACTTGGAATTTCTAATTTTGGAAGAGAAGAGTTAGAGCATGTAAAGGAACTCAAAGACATTAAAGGAAAAATAATCAATTAACTTATGGAATCCAAGTAAAATGAAGAATGATGAAAATCAAATGGTAATATTTTATTTCTTTTTCATGAGTATCCATATATATATATTACATTTTCTTTTCACTATATTCTTTTTCACATCTTTTGATCTTATGTTATTTTTCTCTAGTTGGAGATTGCATATGAGGATAATTTATTGGAAAGAGGCAAAGGATCAAGAAGTGGTGGTGGCTCCATCAAGGATGTTGCACTTAGACATTACCTTGCCAAAATTGAACTTCATATTCTTTTGATTTTACATAGCACTTTCTTAGAGGAGGCCTCATGGCCCTCTCTATATAAAAGCACTTATAAGGCTTCTTGGCTACTTAGGATTATAATATAATGCCTTTAAAGTAATATTTCTAGAAAAGACAACATGCATTCAAATTTTTTGTTATACTCTTGGCTACTCTACCTTTAGAGTTGGATACTTTCTAGCATTCTCCTCTTACACTTTGGTAGCACAACAAACAAAGATCAAATCCATAGCTAGCTATAAGAGGAGAAAAGTTTTGTATTACAAAGGAAAGATGCCTGAGGAGGAAGAGGGTATAAAGGGTATTGGAAGTTAGCTAGATCTATGTACCTTAGCTATTCACATTTTGTGAATATTTGTTGTATTCTTCATTCTTTGAAGCTGAATTTAAAAAAACCAGTTGAATAACTCCTCAAGAGCATTGCTTTTGTTACTCCTCCATCATGTCTTGTGCTATGAAAGTAATATGTATGTTCTTGACAGTGGTATTTTTCCATTCCTTGACTACTATAAATTGCTAAAGACTCGTGCTCTTCCACAAAATAAGGCCCATGCATTAGAAGAATGCATTGCGTCATATAAGAAGCAAGAGATAGTTTGTATTATTTGATCTTTTTTTTAAAAAGTGTAGGGATTGAATTCTTTCTCTATCTTACCAAATAGAAAGTAATATCCTTTTTTCCACATGCTAAAAAGATTTGTAATGGAATATCTATACTCTTTTGGATATTTGAATAATGTTTGTTGTTTCTTAAGCACTTTTAGAAAGATATTAAGATGTCTTCAAACATCCATTTACAAATATGGTGCAACTCAGGGTGTGTGATCACATTTTTCATGATCTCATATAGCTTTTCTCAACACTCACATACCATGTTTACTTATTTTTCATTGCGATTTTCGAAAAATCTTCTTGCCTTTACACCTCCCATGGAGACATATGCTAAGATATCTCTTGTTTTTCTTGAAAACTATTGGGTTTTTTCCCCAATGAACTTGTCCCCCCATGAAGTACCATTCTCAAGAGTAATGCTTGCATTTATTAATGCATTGATCTAACAAGGATACTAGATTAATTGAATATGCATAATCAAGATGCAATATGAGAAGTTGATCAATTTTTCTCATCTGTACATGCAAAGTACAAATATGAACATTTCTAAGAGAGAGTGAAGAATAAGATCCCATACACCCTCCTTATTTTTGAATTTTCTTAAATTTACAGATCCTCTAGTTGGGGCTAGTCATAAATTACTCCAATATTTAGACCCCATGCTTTCCATGCAATAAATACAATGGTATTTTTCATTGGTTCCATTGCATATTCTAAGCATACATTTGATAGTCTTTAAATTGGTACTAATATGCCATTCTAAATTGAAACTACCAACCTCATTAACTATTAATGTTTCTCCTTCACCTTGAGATTTAATAATATCAGGAATACCTATACGAGAGAACAACCATTTCAAGGTTTGATAACTTCCAACTAGTCCTTGAGCTCTACCAATCCTAGACCGGATCTTAGGATGTTATTTGTGTTCCCTATCTTTATTATATTTTAGTGGTTCATGATACAAATATTGACTCTTTCCATCTTTTGTTCTTTTTGAATCTATGCTTCATCTAGCTTTAGCACAAACTTTAATATACCAGCACATTCTTATACAGTTGTAATTTAAACTCTTTTAAGATCAACCCATATATTATTAAATGTATTGTATAAAACTTTTGTTTCCTATTTTTTGTAGGGCATAGACCCTTTAATATAAATATACTCCCTAAAAACATTTGCAATCCTACTACTCATGGTTGTCCTAGCCAACTGAAACTACAAGAGGTCTACATTGTCCACACATGAGTTATTGTAAACATTACATTTTGGGTTGCATTGTGAAGCTCAACATCTTAATGAGAATATACTTGTTGAGCCTTACCTAGTTGATAGAACCTCAACAAAGAACACCATGTATGTGCATACTTTGTCTTCTATAAGGCAACTAGTTGAAATAGAAAGTGGTTAGGATATACAAATTCCAAATCTTCCTCTTAAATGCATGTGTTATCCACCATTAATAGCGAGTTGCTATGAGAATGAGCTAAATTGTGGCCTTGAGATGATGATGAATCTATATGTGATGTGAATTTGACATCAAAAGAGTCGGTAGAAAACACGTGAAGGTCATTTTTTAATTTTTTTTCAACTAGGGGAATCGCAAAATTTTTAATGATGTAGTGGTGATGAAGTAGGTAATAGATTAAGAATGAAAGAAAATGTTATCATCACAAAATGAATAGTGTCCAAAAATCCATTTTTAGTAAGGTAAACATAAAGATTAAAAAAATGAAAGGAGTGGGTTATATCTAGTTAGCAAGTCTATATAGCACTTGTAACTTCTCAACATGGAAGCATAACACTAAATATTTGCGTTAGAAGGCATATCTTGGCCATGCCTTCTCGAGTAAGCCTACTTATATTATATACTCATTGACATGCTGCTTTCCTTGGGTATAGAGTCCGTCCACCTCCATATAAAAAACCACTTGCAATGCTACTTCTATGGCTCAAGAATCTAATATTCCTTAGCTCATTTGCCCAATAATCTCAAAGACACCCTATGTTGTACAACAAATGATGCTGAAAATAACAAGGTCGAGTTGGCTCTATGTATATTAGACATGGAACTTGAACAATGTATTTGATTTGAGATGGTGAAGGAGATAGCAAGTCGGTAGTACCCCTTGCATTTGCAACAAAGTTTTACTTACTAATCATCTTCCTAGCCATATTGCAGGCACTAACTCTCTATATCATTTTGAATTCCATGTTTTTGTACTTGTTGTTGTGATATAATCATAGATTCTCTCTTATATGCATATTGTGACTTTCAAATTTATTAACTAGTTTATATCACACACACACTCTCTCTCTCTCTCTCTCTCTCTCTCTCTCTCTCTCTCTCTCTCTCTCTCTCTCTCTCTCTCTCTCTCTCTCTCTCTCTCTCTCTCTCTCTCTCTCTCTCTCTCTCTCTCTCTCTCTCTCTCTCTCTCTCTCTCTCTCTCTCTCTCTCTCTCTCTCTCTCTCTCTCTCTCACCCCAACCAATAGCACATTGAAGCAAACTATAACTAAATACTTGAAATATTTCATTTGGTCCTTTATGCCTTTGAACCATCTTCGAGGATATTAATATTATTTAGGTTAATGAAAAGAGGAAGAAAATTTGCACATACTTTGTCATAACACTGGTATTTTTTTGGGAACAAAGTGAACTTTTTACATGAATATGAGTAATTGTGAGAGATAATAAATAGAGAAAAATGATAACATTGTAGTAGTATCAATTACATATTATTTATCACTACTATCTCAATTTTTGTAGTGCATGAACGTCGAGGGGCTCGCTATATGTATATCCTCTATATCATGTGCATTAAAGGCCTATTTATAAATACCCTTATCTATTAATTTTCCTTGAATAAAACACAACCCTTTCTTATTCAATCTATGAATAATCCTTTTATATGACACCTTTTTGTATGTAAAAAATGATATTTAGAAACTCCCTTATTTTGAATCCATGCGATATACACATATAATCATGAGTGAGCGCCCCCCCCCCCCCCCATCCCCCCTTGAGACATGAACTCAGTTTTCTATCGAGCTTTCCCACAAGCAACCTAGACTAATCCTGGCTCCAATTTCAAAATTATTGTGGGTGGTGGTGGCCTTTTTTTTTTTTGGGGAGGGGGGGGGGGGGGGGGGGGACCATGAGGCTTTTTCAAGGAAGATTTTTGAGCCCTCTAAGAAATGGCAAAAAAATCAATTCCTTTGAAAAACATCGAGCAAGGTGAGCCCAATCAATCTTGCATTAAAACCCTATTATATAATATATCATTGGATATATCTTAAGGTATAAGTCTGAATTGTGAAGGTCCCACAAATATCTTGTTGATTGGGTCTCTCAAAAGAACACTCTAAGGAAATGGGGGGGAAAGTTGCAAGAAAATATATCTTATATCATCAATAAGCATCTTCTTATTCTCTTGATTGCATGACACGCAAGAAACGAACCAAGGAAACAAAAATTACTCAATATCATGAAACAATTCTCTCGTGGCTAACAAAGCATCCATATTCTTCATTATGACCAACAAGAAAGAAAAACACATATTCAAAATGCCAATCTTGAACGAAAATAATCTCATAATCTTTCAAACAATCTCTTCAATGAAGTCTCAATAGTTGCTTCCTCTCACAATATCTCACACATATACGATGCATGATAGTATTGTCTTGCTCTCTCAATCACTCTCTTTGATGCTCTATTGAAAACATACAATGGAATAATCATCAATAATGCTCTCTTGGTCATATGTGTCTTTTATATGTGTGTTAAATTAGAGCAAAAGATTCATATAGAATCAATCATTGGAGAGTAATGACAATAGAACATAATTTTGTGATACAAAAGATTAGTGGAATGATACCAAAAATAATAATTAAAATAATTATTTTAAGGCATGCCAATTAGTCCAAAATGTAGGACCCAAGTAATACAAACAACTAAAAGCATCCAAAACATGCGATGATATGAGAGGTTGCTCCTGGTACTTGCAAAACTAGCCAGGAAGCTAATTAGTAAGAACTAATACACACCATCCTTTGTTGTAGATGTCTAAGGAGCAACCTCGTTACCATCTTCTTCACCAAGCTAAATAGATACCAGATATATGTGTTTGGAGACACAATGAAAACCATGGAGGACTCAACCTTTAATCTAGGTTTGCAAACATAGTTATGGCTCAGTGTCTTCTCAATGTGTCATCAAGGGAGCATATGAAGGAGAGTTAGGCCCTACAGCTAGGTAGTACTCAAGCCTACTAAAAATAGTCAAAACGATGTGGAAGTAGACTCCCAAGTTCCCATGTAAAAGTAAGAATAATAACTTGCCCTATAAGGAGACGATAAGAAGGGCCAACTAGAAAGAGGTTACACCAATTTTTAAACAAAAATAATGCATATTACAAGATTTGTGGTATACAATGTCTCAAATGAAGAATCAATCATGGGATTACTTTGTTAGTAGTCACCATGAGGTTTCCAATGAAGCAGTTGACAGAATATAATGTCGAAACTTCTCCAAGGTGAATACCATAGCAAGGCATTCTAGTTCCATCACTGTGTAATTACTTTCTCTATTAATGACCTTATGGATTGCATAATAGATTGATTGATCTAGCTTTAAAGACCATTTCTAGTATAAGACTTCTCTTAGCCCTTCCATTGATACATTAGTATACACATCAAACTCCTTTGTTCAATCATGAGGCTACAAGATGGGTGCATAAGTCAAGCGCACTACTTTACGATTTTGAAAAGCCTCTTCACATTAAATATTCAAAATAAACTTGGTATCATTCCTCAGGATCCTATGCAAATGTATTACTTTGTTGCAAAATGAGCAATGAAACTTATGTAGTAGCTTGCATGACCTAGGAATCCTATCAATTGCTTGAGGTTGGTGGGTGTGGTCAAGGCTGGTCTATCTTTGTTGGATCCATTGCTATTCCATGGGCCGAGACAATGTGACCAAGAAGAACTCCTAAAGAGACTCTAAAAATGCACTTGTTAGGATTGAGGGTGATCCATACTCCCTACATCAATCAATGCATTGTTGCAAGTGTCCCCAATGCTTGTAGAAAATGGTGAAGACAATGTTCATCTAAATAAACTTCAATGAGATCGTGAAAATGATTCTGAAAAGCAACCAACATCACATGTTGGAAAGTATTTAGAATACTACATACCCCAAATGGCATCACCCCTATATGAATAGTTTTGGGGTAAAAGTTGTCTTAGATTGATCTTCTTTAATTATGTACACTTGATTGTATCCATTGAATCTATCTAGTAAGGAGTACAACTTGTGGCATGCCCAACACAATTGATTGGTGAAAAGAATTGGAAAGTGATCTTTCTTGGTCTTAGAATTGAATTTTTGAAAGTCCACACAAATGTGAAGCTTTCAATTCTTCCATTGACTCTTTCTTGATACTTGCTACTTAGTTAGATGAACAATCCTTTAGACTTTCACCTCTTGTTGTACTTATAGTGGAGTTTTGGGTTGTCTATGTAGTGATCACAAGCTAGGTTGAGATTGGCTGGCCTTCTCAGAGTCCCATGAACTCTGGGACCTGTGGTCACAATCCTCTAAGGGATCCTCCCTTTTGAATGCAATCTAGGTTGTGGTTGGACTATCTCTTCAATATGGATTCCATTCGAGAGACATAGAATTCGACACATTCTCTAGTCAATTGACTTAAGCTCACAAATTCCTCTTTCATCTACTCTTCAAATCCTTCATATCTTAACTTGGTGAGAAAAGCACACTTTAGTTTGTCCCATTGTTGAAAGTTCCTACTAGTTGTCTTTCATAGCATTGAAACATCATGCCTTTCAAAGTGGAAAGGAATATTACTATCCAATGCTCTAGGGTTCTTGCATTCTTAGCCACACATGCTATCGTGAACTCTACTACATGAAGATTGAGGTCTTCATTATACTCCCTTGAGAATCCGTAATGAGACTATGTTGGCAAGGTGATCATCCACATTTCCAAGACGTAGTTGGTTGGGTAGATGGCCTTGCTTTTTTTGAGCCATTGAGACTTGTAGAGTGATGCAAAGGAATCAAAGAATTCATCTCCTCTTAATTTGTTTTTGACTATGGTGTTCACTTTTTGTCTTCTCAAGTGGAAAGGAATATTACTATCCAATGCTCTAGGGTTCTTGCATTCTTAGCCACACATGCTACCGTGAACTCTACTACATGAAGATTGAGGTCTTCATTATACTCTCCCTTGAGAATCTATAATGAGACAATGTTGGCAAGGCGATCATCCACATTTCCAAGACATAGTTGGTTGGGTAGATGGCCTTGCTTTTTTTGAGCTAGACTTGTATAAAGACTGATGCAAAGGAATCAAAGAATTCATCTCCTCTTAATTTGTTTTTTACTGTGATGTTCACTTTTTATCTTCTCAAGTGGAAATGAATATTACTATCAAATGCTCTAGGGTTCTTGCATTCTTAGCCACACATGCTACCGTGAACTCTACTACATGAAGATTGAGGTCTTTATTATGCTCTCCCTTGAGAATCCGTAATGAGAATATGTTGGCAAGGTGATCATCCACATTTCCAAGACGTAGTTGGTTGGGTAGATGGCCTTGCTTTTTTTGAGCCAGACTTGTATAAAGAGTGATGCAAAGGCATCAAAGAATTCATCTCCTCTTAATTTGTTTTTGACTGTGGTGTTCACTTTTTGTCTTCTCAAGTGGAAAGGAATATTACTATCCAATGCTCTAGGGTTCTTGCATTCTTAGCCACACATGCTACTGTGAACTCTACTACATGAAGATTGAGGTCTTCATTATACTCTCCCTTGAGAATTCATAATGAGACAATGTTGGCAAGGCAATCATCCACATTTCCAAGACGTAGTTGGTTGGGTAGATGGCCTTGCTTTTTTTGAGTCATTGAGACTTGTATAAAGAGTGATGCACAGGCATCAAAGAATTCATCTCCTCTTAATTTGTTTTCGACTGTGGTGTTCACTTTTTGTCTTCTCATGTATCTTTGGAGACATACTAATGCTCATCTCTTTATTGCCTCATTCATCAAAGAGTTGGTTTCACCCAAATTGTGAGAGCTCAACAAAAGGGAACAAAGGGTTTTTTTTCTTTGTTAGTCTCTGGAAGATTGTCTCACCAAAATTTCAACTTCTTCTTTCTCACACTCTCTAAATTTAGCATTCATATGCCATTGTTGATAGGGGAAAATTGGTTCTAAAGTTTTCAAAAATCCTCTTTCTTAATATAGCCATTGTGGCATCATTATAATAGTACCAACTTTTGAGAGTCTCAATAGTGTAGGTTTTGAAGAAAATGTAATCTAGTAAATTCCACTGGGTTGCTAATTGAATGAAAATAAGGCTTTCACTACACCATACATTCCAAGTATCATGTTACTAAGCATCCATGAGAAGATACCGACTCTTTTCTTTCTTATTCTTTTGAAAGTCTATTAACCACAACTCTTAAAGCTTCTTCACAATCTCCCACTTAACATTGTCTAGTAGATCTTCAACGAAGGCCAAATCCACCATCTCTAAACATATCCTTTCTTTTGATTTTTTAATTTTCCTTCCAAATAGTTTGCTACAGTGGTGTAAGCTTCTACAGTTTTAGTAGACAATGGAAAATGTTCATATAGAGACTACATCAAAACATCATTCTATTTTCTCCATTGGGGGATGGAACTCTTGTAAAAGTTCACTCTGGCTTTGAATTTCTTCAAATATTCATTGGTTTTGAAACTTATTTCATTGCTTTCTTTCCTTTTCAACAAAGCCATTTCCTTCATTTTTAGCCTATTAAAGTGCTCGTTGCCGATAGTTTTTCTCAAATGCACACAAAAAACATGGGGCTCTTGAGAGAACACTAAGGAAATGGGACAAAAAATGTAAGAAAATCTATCTTGTATCATCAATAAGCATATGCTTGTTCTCTTGATTAAACAATCATACAAAGAAAATAGAATCAAGGAAAACGAATTCACATAGCATTAGGAAACAATTCTCCCATGGGTTAATCTTCAACAAAGCATTCATAGTCTTCATCATCACCAACAATAAAGCAATAAATATTCAAAATGGTGATCTTGAGTGAAAATTATCTCATAATATTTCAAACAATATCTTCAATGAAGTCTTCATAGTTGCTTCCTCTCACAATCTCTCTCACATATACAATGTATTAATTTAAAAGTGTTCTCTTTCTCTCTCAATCACACTCTCTCATGCTTTCTTGTAAGAATAGAAGGGGATAATAATCAATGATCCTTTCTTGTTCGTGAAGACATTCCCCAATAGGTATGCGTAATATGAAGGGTTGCCAGAGTTGCTACAATGTCTCTTTACAATAAACTACTGTCATATCACTTCAAGTCTTCACTTGAGTCCTCTGGCTACAACTTTCTTTGTTTGAACTAGCAAAAAGGTCCTTCATTCTCCTCTTTGTAAAGGATAAAAACTTCCCAAGCTACCAATCCATCACATAGAACCGCTAAAGAACCAAAATAAGTTTGATATTTTCTCATCCATTTTAATATGCATGTTTTTGCCATGTCAACCAATACTTAATAATTCCTTCTTTAATGTTGCAATTTCATTGACCTACATAGGCCTACATATATTGTCCAAGTAGAACATATATACAAGAAAAGTAATTTCTCAATAATTTTGCGTAGACCATGCATTTATCTATTGTGACTTCTAGGCATTGCCTAAAGACACCTTGCTCAAGCACCTTACCTAACTTCAGTGCATCAAAGGGGATACCAATAATCAATGCACATTAGTAACACCTAAGCATGTATAACAGTGTCCTTGCCCCCACTGATCTTCTTAATGCCCATTGTCATGTGCACTAAGAATTACACTAATGGCCTTATTGAGATGCTTTGGAAGGGAATGTTGGGATTGATAGAGGCCATTAGTTGAGATGCTTTGGAAGGGGATGTTGGGATCGATAGATCCTTTATCCCCCTTGTGTGTGATGTGGAAGTGTATCGATAATAAAGCTGTAGACCATGCAAATAGTAGTAAAGCACAATCATGCAAGGACAATGTGAGAACAATGTGTGGAAGTCTAGATATAATCTTCAAGTTCTATGACATGTAAGTATGGAATATGCATGACTATTGGGTCTTTGAAACAATATAACATGAGTTCAAAAACTCAATGGTTAATGCATAGGTAGATCAATATATCATCCATTATTATAGGGTACTTTTTTTAAATAAAGGTTAATGAAGTTCAACCATTGAATTGCACGTGCCTTACTAATCCACCATTTTTAATGCTTTGACAACGTAGTTTATACGATCAAACCCCTTGATTTGCAAAGAATATGGTAGTCTATTAGTGTAAGGTGCCCGCCAAGCTCATTCCAAGGCACACCTTTAGTAGTCCATCAGTAGGCTTTCCAAATGACGCGCCCGATGCTCCCTTGGAGTATCACAGGGTTTGTCACTTAGACCCTAATGAGTCCACATTTCAACGGAAGAGTTTTGGCCAAACCAACTAGGATCGACCTGAATTTTGGGTTCCTAAAATCAGTTGGGTCTCCTAACAGCCAGCTATAGCGTTAGTAATTCGAGTTCCCACTTCTTATAGGATCACTTGAACTAAAACAGACTCGCCATTGCACTTGGTTCAAAGAGAATGGGAGATGAAGGGGAGTGTGGTACGTCAACCCTCCTGCCCATAAGGAAAATACCCATTCTAGCCCCCTAAAACAATGCAAGTCGGTTCTACCTAGCAACTAGTTGATCAATTTATCGTTTTCCTATTTCAATCACACCGATTTAGAAAAGCTCATAGCTAACCGCGACCACCCTACCATTGGACAGACCTGTCGGGGGTCATGCCCACCCGCTTTCCTTCGATGACGGTATCATATTTAGTTTTTTAATTACTTGCAATACATTTATTGAAACATATACAACTAGCTTCCTTAATTAGTCCGTTAAATCACAGGTTCCTTCACGTAATTTATGTCATGGACACACATACAATTCAAACAAACCTTGAGTTTAAAAAATTTCATTTATTATATTGGAAGTTTATTACAATTTCCATAGTTTCAACCTTGTGGAAGATATACAGAATTCCACAAGGATATTCTGTCCACCAAGATTCCACCCTTGTAACTAGTATTAGGGTTCTAGGATCCCATCCTGGGTCACAAAGGGGCTCGTCAGATTCTAGGAGTAATGCGGAATTTAAAGCCAGAGCCCCCCTGGCATCCATATTTCCTACTACTTGAGACTATCCCTACGCACAAACCTTTCCGCTATGGGGCCAGTCTAAGCCTCTCGAAGTGATAACCATGACCCCCTTGGAGTAGGGTCTCGTAGTAATCTTAGGGGTAGACTAGCACGATCTTTGCTTTTATCTTGTTTGTCAAAGTTTTTAATCAAAGATCTAGATTCTAGCAAACACAAACAATCCTTTCAAACATATATCAATCATGCAATGAAAATTACACCATCGTACAACTCACAGCTTCACATAGCCAAGCTAGACATTAACCTAAGGTAACCTTACAATCTAATGAGAATTCTCCTCCCCATAAAGAAGTGTTGAGTACATCTCTTTCAAATTTTTTATGCATGGCATGAATTTCCCACTTAGGGCTAACTTACCCAACATAAGGGATACCATTGCATAAATTATTTTTGAAGAATATGCAATATTCCTCCATTTCAATTTTGGGGTTTGTAGGTAATACATTAGATTGGGAGGGTCCAAGTTGTTCTTCAAATTTTTGGATCCCATCCAATATTTCCTTAATGTTGAACTATCTAGAAAGTAACGATTTTTATTTAGTTGGTACCTAGAAAAATATGGTGATGATAACCTAATGAGACAATTTACAAGACTTTAAGTAGACTTACTTTAGTATAACAAGCGTGATTCAATACTTAACCTTGTCACGTTCGACAATAGGTATATCGAGCTATTTTACTTTAACTAATCTCTAGTGCGCATATAGTCCTTTACTCATTTTATGCAATGCAACTAGAAATTCTTTTTGTGTGTTAACTAGTGCACAGCTTGCAGTTAGTTCTATTCTATCGCATAGATCATTTCGTAATACTAAGTTCTTTGTTTATGCAACCATCTACACGACTACCTAATACTTTAGTATCTAGTGTAGTTTTTCTACTTCATAACCTATGTAATATTATCCACCTACAAATATTTCTATCATGATTATGTGGATTATAATATTGACTAATCTAACTACAAATCTTGGGTAATAGTTATTAATTTATGCATGTACTAATACACATTCTAGACAAAAGCTATCATTTTGTATAAGTATAAATATGGAAGATAATATTTATATAATTAATTTTTATATGGATGTTATCCATGCAATCTAACAAGTAGTTCATGTACCCTTTAATGCAAAAGTTAACATTTTATATAAAATTTTGACAAAAACCTTATTATTTTATGTGGCGATATGAAAACAATAGCCTACTTCTGAGATGCGAGTAACCTGGTTTGGCACGATGACATTGGGAACTTCATCTTTACTTGTAATTGCATTCGCCACACCTGATGTTCTATTGGTGGTGGTAACTCTAGCAACCTCAGGCACTCCCATATCTCTAGAAATACTTGTTCCTTGGCCGGTTGTGGTTCTCATGGTCTTTGAACCTCATTGCTTTGGAGCCATCGTCAAGAGTGGGTTTGAGAGATAAAGAAGGAGGGATGAACTTGGGATGGGAGAGTGTGAGAGAAAATTCCGTAGTTGATGATTGAGAGGGGGGTTGACTTAACTCTCTCTATCACTAACTCTCTATTCTCACTAAGTCTTTGTCTCTCTCTCTCTCTCTAACTCTATCTCGTAGTCTCTCGGAGTATCTTTCTCTTTCGTTTTTGAGTAGAGGGCATGTCTTTATATAGGCAGAAGGAAGTGCATGCTTCCTCTCCCTTCCTTTCTCTTTCTCCTCTCTTTTTGCCACAATAGCTCCTTCTCTCTCAGCTTTAGAGTGGGAGTTTTTTTTTAACTTTAACGTGTCGTAGATGATGACATTGATGATGATGTTGATGATGATGACATTGTTGTTGATGATGATGATGATATCATTGATTGATTGGGCCTGATCGTTCGGGAGGTGGCGCCATTTACGGTGGCGATGACCAATCAATTCGATGCTTTTCTTCTTTTTAACGTTACGTTATAATGTTAATAAGTAACTTATATATTATACAAGCTATATAACGTTAATACTAACCTTACTAACTTATTAAACTTACTAACTAACATGTAAACTAACTAACTTGTAACCTTATAAACTAAGTATCTTACTAACTAGCTTACTGACTTATAAACTAACTTACTAACTTAGTACCACCTAACATTTTTGTCTTAACTAATGAAAAATTATTCATGTGGAGGTGTGGGAATGTTAATCCTTCTCCCCTTAGAGGAATCGAGATGTCCTCATCTCGAGAGAAACCGTGGGCATTGTTGATAAAGAACATTCTCATCTATCCATGTAGCATCTTCTTCAGGGTGGTCTTTCCACTAGACAAGGTATTCTCTAAGGGTTCTACTTCTCAATTTTCTCTCTCTTACATCAATTACTCTGTCAGGTTGTAACTCAAGGACTCCTTGGCTAGGTATTACAACTTATTGATAATCAAGGATATGGTTAGGGTTAGCTACGTATGCTTTCAATAAGCTAGCATGAAATACATTGTGGATTTCAAATTCTCAGGGAGTTGTATCTAGTAAGTGCTTGGTCCTAAGCACTTGACAACCTTGTAGGGTCTAGAATATCTTGGACTTAGCTTCTTAAATTATCCCAAAGACAAGGAACTCTTATTTGGATGGACACAACAAAGACCATGTCTTCTTCTTTGAAGATTTGTTCTTGCCTTTCCATATCAACATATGTCTTTTGTTGGTCCTTGGCAGCTTGAATATCCTGTCTGATAATCTTGATTTGATAATCCATTTCTTCTAACGTTTTTCTTGAAGCTTCTACTCTTAGGGTAGGATCAAAAAAATTAAGTGGTATACGGAAATCTTGACCATGTAGTGCCTGAAATGGAGTCATTTGAGTACTTCGATGATAGGAGGCATTATAAGAAAATTCCACTAAGGGTAGATACTGAATCCACCTTTTTGGTTCCTTGCTACAATATGCTCGCAGAATATCCTTAATCACCTGGTTAACTTGTTCTGTCTGCCCATCAGTTTGTGGATGATAATCAATACTGAAACAAAGTTGGGTTCTAGTTGCTTCAAATGAACTTTTCTAGAAATGTGATGTGAAAATAGAATTACGATCACTGATGATCCTTTTAGGTAACCAATGTAACGTGAAAATCTCTTTTATAAAAAATATTCCAATATCTGAAGCTTTGTAATTGGTTTTTGTTGGAATAAGATGAGCAACTTTTGTCAGCATGTCTACTATCACCATCATTGAGTTATATCCTCCTTGCACAGATGGTAACCCAACTACAAAGTCCATGCTAATAAACTCCCATTTCATCTAAGGAATGTCAAGTGGCTGGATTTTTCTTGGTAACTTGACACGTTCAGATTTTACTCTTTGGTAGCTCAAACATTTGGTAACATACTTAAGTACATCACCCTTGAGTCTTTGCCAGTAATAGCTTTCCCTGACAGCATTAAGAGTTTTTATATAACCTGGGTATCCTAAAAAAGGAGAGTCATGTGCTTCCCAAGGTATCCTTCTCCTGAGAGTCTGACTTGAAGGAATGCATAGGCTCATTCTGAAATAAACAAGTCCTTCGTCCTCATCTGTTGAGAATTCTTGATACTTAATCTTGAACTTGGGATCTTGTTCCTTATTCTAAAATTACCAAAACAATAGTTGATAGTTTGGGTTCTTATTTGCTTCATCCTTAGTCAACTCAATGATAGGATTAGTCGGCATTGATACCATTGTAGCCAGAGTTTTTGCCCTAGATGGTTCTTTAGTGAGATAAGAGAATTAAGGAAGGCTTTACGACTAAGGGCATTTGCTACTACATTTTCTCTACCATGTCTAAACTTAATTTCAAAGTCATACTCTTGCAAAATTTTGATCCATCGTTGTTGCCTCATATTAAGATCAGGCTGAGTGAAAATCCACTTAAGACTTTTATGATCTGTGACTAAGGAAAACTTATTTCCAAGCAAGTAATGTCTCCATAATTTGAGAGCGTGAATCACAGCTAGCAACTCCAGGTTATGAGTAGTGCAACTCTTTTCATGGACTTTCAATTTTTTTGAAGAGTAAGCTACGAGATGACTTTCCTGCATCAGTACACATCCTAATGCAAGAGAGTTGGCATCTATGACAACCTCAAATTCCTTGCTTAAGTTAGGTAGCCTTAAGATAGGAGTAGTTATCAAACTATGCTTTAGTTGCTCACCAAAGCTAGATTGTTCAATTGGCGTCTAGATCATAGCAACTTGCTTTTTGACCAGGTTTGTAAGAGGTGCTGCAATTTGGGCATAGTTTCTGATGAATATCCTATACCATCCTATTAGACCTAGAAAAATTCTAACTTCTCAGTTTCTTAATAGTGATTGGGGGTGGCCAATCTTGAACATCCTTGACCTTGGAAAGATCTATTGATATACCTTCGATGGATGCTATGAATCCCAAGTATTCAATCTTCCTTTTGAAGAAGGCACACTTATTCTTCTTGGCATATAACTTATGTGTTCTCATTGTTTCTAGTACAATGCAAAGATGTGGCTCATGATCTGCATCCTCCTTAGAATAAGTTAGGACGTCATCAAAGAATACAAGAACAAAATCATTGAGATGAGGTGTGAAAATGTCTTGCATTAACCTGTTGAAGGTGGCTGGAGCATTTGTCAATCCAAATGACATCACAATGAATTCAAAGTGACCGTATCTTATGTTGAAGGCGGTTTTTGTAATATCTTCATCCTTGATTCTAATCTGATAATATCCTGACCAAAGATCAATCCTGGAAAAGATCCTTTCTTCTTGTAGACGATCAAGAAGCTCATCTATCTTCAGGATCGGGTACTTATTCTTCACTATTACCTATTTTAGCCCTCGGTAGTCGATACGAAGAGTTCCATCTTTCTTCTTTTCCAATAATACTGGGGCTCCCCATGGTGAACTACTTGGCCGATCTAGCAGTTGTTTGAGTTGCTCTTTCAATTTGATAGCTTCAGTAATAGACATTTTGTAAGGTCTTTTTGCAACTAGAGTGGCTCCAGGAACAAGTTTGATCTCATGTTCAACTTCTCTTTCCGAAGTAACTTAGTTAGCTCTTTAGGAAACACGATAGTGTATTCTTTTAACCAGGACAATTCTTCTTCTGTCTGACCATCTTAACTTACCTTGTTAAGCTTGATCAAGTAAATAGGTAATCCTTTTTTTAGGTCTTTCACAATTCAAGAAGCTTTTGCTAATTGAACCTTAGGTTTCCCTGTTTCACCTTGCGTAGTCACTATTTCACTGTTCAAAATGTGACTTAACCTTTTCCAGAATGGATATGAGCATCGTTGGGAATCAGCCAATCCATTCCCAGTAAATACTCATAAGCTCCTAAGTTAATTACCCTAAACCTCATACTTGAAATGTTTCCTCCTATACTAAACTCTACCTTGGCAATTTGTTGTGTAGAAAGTACTTCCTTTCCATTTGCTAATTCCACAAGTAGTTTTGATGCATTTACTATGTCTATCCCTAACTTCTTAGCACACTTGGGTGAAATAAATGAGTGGGTACTTCCATAGTTAATAAAAAATTTAAATGATTTACCTCGATGACTAGCTGGTGTGTGCATTATCGAATATTGACGATTTGGACCCTTCTTGTGGAATGCAACATGAACATTCGCTTTTTCAATATCTTCTTCCATAGTAGGGTCTTCCTCCTTATTCATCTCTTTAAGGATAATATTTAACATTCTTCTTCTTGCCATAACTACTTGACCTCGACCTTGGGCAGCTCTACCTTGACCTTGAAATTGGCCTTGGCAATGGTTCCCACCAAGATTTGGAAAATCTCTCCTAAAATGTTCTTGCTCGTTACAATGAAGGCACCTAAGACCATCCTTGCTTCCTTGGGTAGGAACAAAATTTCCAATAGCATTGGATTTTTCATTTTTCTTCTGACCTCGGTGAAATTGACCTTGGGTTTTTTTTTTCTCAACCTTTGAATCCTTCTTTGTTTTGGTTATTGTGGCTCTAGAACTTATTATTTTTAGGCTTTGATTGTACTTCCTGTACAATAGGATCAACTCAAATCAAAGCATCTTGGAGGTATATTGGGCACATTGATTTCAGACAAGTGTTTACATGAGAATTCAGCCCATTGCAGAACTTGGACACTTGTTGAGTAGTATCCATAGAGGGTGCATATTTAAGAGCCGAAACAAACTTGGAGTAATATGCCTCTAGGGTTAGTCCCATTTGCTTCAAATTAAAGAACTCATTCATTTTCTGGGTGCGATAAGATGGAGGTAAATATCTTCCTCTTACAACTTCTTTCAGCAAATCCCAACTAATGATATTTTCAGGGGCACCTTGATCACATCACCACTGCTTCCACCAGAGTTGAGCCTCGCCAATTAATTTTAGCTTAGCTATCATGGCTTGGTTGGTTGGGATAGTTCCAGCAATAGTAGTAAAATAATCTTCCATGGATTCAATCCAAATTTCTGCGTCGGCTTCCACATTCTTGCCTCTTCCATCAAATTTCGGAGGTTTGACTTGCTTTCAAAAGATTCATATTTTATTGGGCTTCTTTGGAAATTATTGTGGGTGCAAGATTCTAGAAAATTTTCAACAATTCCCAAGTTAAACTTTATGAAATTCAAATAGCATTAATATTAGAGTTTGATATTCAAATTATTTCTTGCTTAATCAGTTGAAACAATTTCAAATAAAGCTCTTTTTCCATAGCTAAAGTCAAACTACAATTTTAGAGGTTCAAGGGAAAAGTAGGGTTTCATAATTTCTTTGATTGATAAAGTATCAATCAAATCAATTTTTATTACAACGGATGTACAAGTAATCAATGGGAAGAAATATAGTATTGAGATAGCTCATATGCTCATCTTATTTTTCAGAAAAGGATTCCCTACTACAATCTAAGCATGACACTTTGATACATCCTTTATGAAGTAACTTGGATTCTGAGAGTAAATATCTAGAAATCTATATTTTTGAGGGAGATCAGGAAATCCGTCCTTCTTGTAGTTGTGATGGCTAGAGTGTCCTACGACTTTTACTTTGTCGGCTGAAAGGATCTTTGTAACTTCCTCACAAATATACTAGTTCAGTGTGATCTCCTTGTCTCTAGTATACAAGGTTGAATTTATAATGGCCTCATAAAATAGATAGATTTTGATAACTTTAGGATCTTCCATCCATTTCACCCTTTTTAAATTATTCTAAAGATAAGCTAGATAGCTTGCATCAATACAGCAGTATCCTCTGCTAATCATCCACCGTCTCTCGTGATACAGAGGTGAGGGGTTGTACAACTGGTCTAATATCTACATCATCTAATTTCTCCAAGCAAGATTGGATGAATGCATAGCTGATATAAACATTACTTGGAAGATCAAGAATTGTTTCCAAGGTTTGTTACTTTGCCAGAATTAAAAAACATACATTAACAAAGAGAAGAATTATCCCTTAAGGAAAAGCATATCCTAAGCTGTATTTACAATCCAAGAAAAATTTTAAAGCTTACGTCGTATTCGTGCGCTCTGATACCAACTGTAAGGTGCCCATCAAGCTCATTCCAAGGCACACCTTTAGTAGTCTATCAGTAGGTTTTCCAAATCCCGATGCTCCCTTGGAGTATCACAAGGTTTGTAACTTAGACCCTATTGAGTCCACATCGCAACAAAAGAAATCCGATCGAACCCACTAGGATTGAGCTGAATTCCGGATTCCTAAAATCAGTCGAGTCTCTGAATAGCCAACTAGCCTCAGTAATTTGGGTTTCCACTTCTTAGAGGATCACTCAAGCTGAAGTGGACTTGCCATTGCACTTGGTTCAAAGAGAATGGGAGACAAAGGGGAGTGCAGTGTATAAACCCTCCTACCATAAGGCAAAATCCCATTCCACCCCCTAAAACAATGCAAGTCAATTCTACCTAGCAACTAGTTGGTCAATTTATCGTTTCGCTATTTCTCTCCCCGATTTAGAAAAGGTCTCAGCTAACTGGGACCACCCTATTGTTGGACGGTGGACCCTGGGGGGTCACACCCACCTACTTTCCTTCGGGTGACGGTATCATATTTAGTTTTTTAATTACCTACAATACATTTATTGAAACATATACAAATAGCTTCCTTAATTAGTCCATTAAATCATAGGTTCCTTCACATATTTTATCTCATGGACACGCATAAAATTCAAACAAACCTTGAGTAAAAAAATTTCCTTTATTATATTGGAATTTTATTACAATTTCCATCTTTCTAACCCGTGTGGAAGATATACAGAATTCCACGAGGGTATTTTTCCCACCAAGATTCCACCCTTATAACTACTATTAGGGTTCCAGGATTCCATCCTTGGTCACGAAGGGGCTCATCAGATTCTAGGAGTAATGTAGAATTTACAACCAAAGCCCTCCCTGGCATCCATATTTCCTATTGTCCGAGTCTATCCCTACTACGAACAGGGCCCGTCTAAGCTTCTCGAAGTGATAACCGTGACCCGCTTGGAGTAGGGTGTTACAGAGCTAGCTTGGGGATATTCTAGCACAATCTTTCCTTTTATCCTGTTTGTCAATGTTTTTTATGAGATCTAGATTCTAGTAAACACAAACAATGCTTTCAAACATATATCAATGATGCAATGACAATCACACCATCATGCAGCTCACAGCTTCACATAGACAAAGTAGACCTTAACCTAAGGTAACCTTGCAATCTAATGAGGATTATCCTCCCCATAAAGAAGTGTTGATTACATCTCTTTCAACTTTGTTATGCAAGGCATGAATTTCCCGCTTAGGGGTAACTTACCCAAGATAAGCGATACCATTGCATAAATTATTTTTAAAGAATATACAATATTCCTCCATTTCAATTTTGGGGTTTGTAGGTAATATGTCAGACTGGGAGGGTCTAAGTTGTTCTTCAGATTTTTGGATCCCATCCAGCATTTCCTTAATGTTGAACTATCTAGGAAATAGTGATTTTCCTTTAGTTGGTGCCTAGAAAAATATGATGATGATAACCTGACGAGACAATTTACAAGACTTTTAAATAGATTTTTCCTTTAGCATAACAAGAGTGATTCAATACTTAACCTTATTGCGTTCGACAATAGGTATATCGAGCTATTTTACTTTAACTAATCTCTAGTGCACATATAGTCCTTTACTCATTTTATACAATGCAACTAGAAATTCTTATTGTGTGCTAACTAATGCACAACTTGCAGTTCTATTCTATCGGATAGATCATTCCATAATACTAAGTTCTTTGTTTATGTAACCATCTACACAACTACATAATAGTTTAGTATCTAGTGTAGTTTTTCTACTTCATAACCTATGCAATATCCACCTACAACTATTTCTATCATGATTTTACGGATTATAATCTTGACTAATCTAACTACAAATCCTAGGTAGAAGTTATCAATTTATGCATGTACTAATACACATTCTAGACGAAAGCTGTCATTTCATATAAGTATAAATATGGAAGATAATATTTTATGTAATTAATCTTTATATGGAAGCTGTCAATTTAATCTAACAAGTAGTTCATGCACCATGTAATGCAAAAGCTAATATTTTATATAAAATTTTGGCAAAAACCTTATTATTTTATGTGGTGATATGAAAATAATAGCCTATTTCTGAGATGCGAGTAACCTAGTTGGCACGACGACATTGGGAATTTTGCCTTTACTTGTAATTGCATTCGCCACACCCAATGTTCCGTTGGTAGTGAGCAACCTTGGACACTCCTGTATCTCTTGCAATACTCATTCCTTGGCCAGTTTGCAGTGGTTCTCATGGTCTTTGCACCTCATTGTTTTGGAGCCATTGTTGATAGAGGGTTTGAGAGATAAAGAAGGGGGGATGAACTCGAGACGGGAGAGGGTGAGAGAAGATTGCCTAGTTGATGATCGAGAGGGGGGGATTGAGTTAACTCTCTCTATCACTCTCTCTCTCTCTCTCTCTCTCTCTCTCTCTCTCTCTCTCTCTCTCTCTCTCTCTCTCTCTCTCTCTCTCTCTCTCTCTCTCTCTCTCTCTCTCTCTCTCTCTCTCTCTCTCTCTCTCTCTCTCTCTCTCTCTCTCGCAGCCTCTCGAAGTATCTTTCTACTTCGTTTTTGAGTAGAGAGCATGCATTTATATAGGCAAAAGGGAGTGCATGCTACCTCTCCCTTCCCTTCTCTTTCTCCTCTATTTTTGCCACAATAGCTCCTTCACTCTTAGTTTTAGAGTGGGTTATTTAACGTGTCGTATATGATTACGTTGTTGTTGTTGTTGATGATGATGATGATGATGATCGTCGAAGGGTTTTCGAAAACAAAGTCGTGTCCACCACAGAGGACCTTGATGAATTTCAAGATAGAAGATCAATCAAGCAAATAAGCAACACGAGAAAATGATGCCAAGACTCTATTTTATTTCTGCCAATAACAAATACAAGGTAGAAGAAGAAGAATCCCAAGTGGCCTTTGGGCTTAGGCCACCCATAAACTCCTTCTCCAACTCAATCACTTCTTAACAATGGTTGTACAACTTCATCCTGAGAGAGAAGCAAGGGATTGAGATCGACAACAGGCACTGCTGTAGGAGATGAAGAAGCCTTCTCCTTGTAATCCGTTAAGGCTTTTCCTACAGGAGCAATCATGGAGCTAAAGCCAAGGTGTGCAAAGCATACACTCCTTCGCTCTCTGTGTGATGACTAGGTTTAGCAGTAGCTTTATGAGCAGGGTTGATCATAGAATCTTCACCTCGATTGACATAACTTATGTGACAGGCTAAGTGATAAGCTCCCCTTCAATCTCGTGTCCAAATCTGTTTTTTTGTCAGCAGGTCTCTCGTCTACCCTCTTTGATCTGATTGAACAGCTGTACCGACATCTTCTCCGTTGTAGTGGCCAACTCGATCTCTTCTTTAGTTGTCGTTGTAGTTCTTATGACTGCAGTATTGCGCTCATAACACCATCCTTTTGATAGCATTCAAATGTATGTGCTCCCTACTCAACATTCCCTTTAGTCGATGGCCTTAAAGCTGCAGTCAACGTTGCTCTGTCCAGGCGTACTGTCACCTTGCTTCGATGTTGTTAAGGCATCCTATTGCAAAGTCTATATCCTTGATATGCTGCTTATCTTTCTCTGGCGCCATGTTGACATAGACGTCAAAGCTTCTGATGACCCAGATTTTGGACTCTATACATCGGTCGATCAACTCTGAGGGGAGAAGATGCCAGGGGCCCCCTTCTGAACTTCCTCTATTTCGCATTGCGAGATGGTGTTGGATTGTTGGATGCTGGCTTCGATCTCCGACTCAAGACAAATATTGCAGAAAAGGATCAATACAAAGTTTTGTTTTATTCATTCTCCTCTGCATACTTCACCAGTGATTCCCTTATTGCCCTTTGACGGCCTGATTTCCTACTTTTTCCCCAAAAAGCTTTGTATAGCTAAGATTTTTCCTTAGCTTTCACTAAGCATCCATGGCGCAAGCTTTCGCCTCCCTGAACTACCCACTAAGATAACATCTATTAAGCATTCAAAACAATCCTTTGAACCTCCGTGTGACATGTTGCTTTATAGCTGCCTCAACTGCCTGCAAAGAAAGTGCTGAAAGTCCTACTTCAGGTAGAACTTCATCTATTTGGGCAATGTTTGTGGAAAGAATTGTTTTGCAATAAAACCGGTCATTTAGCAAGACAAAAAGATCTTGAATGCCACCTTGTACCAAGTCCACATATAGTGCTCGCCACTTCAACATCAACTCTATTTTGTCATTAAGGAGTTCCTTTAGATCCGCAAGGACATCCAGGCTACCCTGTAAAATTATATCATGAGAACCCTTTAGTACTACTTCCAATGGCTTTCCTTGGATTGAAACCTCTAATCCAGGGACCAGTTTCAAAGCATCCACACTTTTGATCTTTCTTTGAGGCATGGGGCCATTTCGATTGCAGCAACCCATAGTCGTCCACTTGTAGGGCATTCTTGTATTTCTTCTTATCTTAGATCCGAGATTTCTTGTACCGCTTTGACAGCTTCAGTAATCTTCATTGGCTTCGGTTTTTAAAAAAACAAAATATTTTTGACACGCACACACGCACAAGCATTCATTCCCACACATGCAGAGATAAATGCACACAGATAATATTATTTACAATAGAACGAAGTCCCAGCACACACATGGGTTTGAGACGATAACTGGAAACACACTTACGGGAAAGCTAGGGTTCATACACACAAACACGCAAGCCACACGCAGAACAAAATGCAAACACAACGACTAGGTATACACGAAACACAAATGTCACACACACAAACTTTTTGGTGGATTCCACACCTTGGATGCGCAGCAGCACAACAGCGGCCTAATCGTTCGGGAGGTAATGCCTTTTACGGTGGTGACGGCAAGTCAGCTCGACACTTTTCTTC
This sequence comes from Lygodium microphyllum, assembly GCF_053477565.2. Classification (NCBI taxonomy): domain Eukaryota; kingdom Viridiplantae; phylum Streptophyta; class Polypodiopsida; order Schizaeales; family Lygodiaceae; genus Lygodium; species Lygodium microphyllum. The sequence goes on along the minus strand of NC_141147.1, from coordinate 130,012,325 downwards.
TTTTTAATGTTAATTTATTATAACGTTAATAAGTAACTTATATATTATATAAGCTATATAATGTTAATACTAATCTTACTAACTAACTTGTAAACTTATAAACTAACTAGCTTACTAACTCATAAACTAACTTACTAACTTAGTACCAACTAACATTTTTGTCTTAACTAACCAAAAATTATTCGTGTGGAGGCACAAGAATGCTACAATTAGTGTGGTCAACTCAAGGAATGGATAGAACCCATTATCAAGCTCATATTGGTCATTCCAACCATATAAAACATGGTAAAAGAGCAAAGTGCACACACATATAGAAGCCAATAGAAGTCAAACAAAATCTATTAAAACCACATAGCTCATAGAAAACCACACAAAAGCTAACAAAAGTCAAACAATAAGCTATCAAAACCACACAATTAATAGAAAAACATCATATAGGAAGGCTTGGAACCCACCTCTAGGGCCAAACCCTTCAATAACTATGTACTCACTACAAAGAATGAAATAAAAATCCTTACAACTCTAGACCTCCAATTTATGGATGAAGAGTTAAAGGAAGAGATCATCACATACAAACCATATCACTAAGAACTAAAGGTTTCACACATAGCCTTGGTGTAGACAATTAAGAGGAAATTGGTGGGATGATTTATTGTTTATGATAAGTAAAATGAAGGGAACAAATGATAGCATGCACTACCAAATTCTTGTGAACAAAGGAATTAAGACAAGACCTAGGACTCGTTTGATAGAGATTAAATAAGAACAAGTTAGTTTTCCTTCAAGCTCTGATAAAAGACCCCATATGGAAATAGACTAGCACAAATGGAAAAAACTTTAGATATAATTATGCCAATGTAATGAGCTAAGATGAGAAGATACTAGGCTTCTATGCTGTGTAAATGAGCCTAACTTATGAGATTACAATCTATGACGCAAATGCTAAAATCATTAAGCATATCCTAAAATAGGCTAATTAGTATGGTAAAGCCAACATCTTCCATGTAGATTTTGATCTTGGTTAGAGCCTTTGGGAATACTTGATCAAGCTCATTTAAGAATGGAATCCCAAACCATTTGCTAGTATTAGCATTGGCCTCCATGAGAGTTAAATGATGAGTCATTGAGCTAAGACTCTTATTCTTTTAGCAGCTTGACACCTTCGCAAATCAACTACCTCTCATCCAATTGGCTCTAAAAGGTGGAGAAGAGTCATGGAGGTTCAAGCAAGAGAGAGCAAGACAATATGTGGAAACTCTAATAGTCACAATGTATGACCTACCTTCCCTTATTTTATTGTCACATAAAGAACAAAGAATAAAGTGACAATGATGTGCGGCCACCACACCTATAGTGTACATGTATGTAGACAAAAAGTACAACTAAATGTAGGTAGCAAGCCATAAGTGGCCTTTAATCCCCCAATAACCTCCCACTTGAAGGTGAATATGCATGAGTGTGGAGAAAATAAGAAAATTTTGACAAAGTATAATGTGTACATATGAGTAAAATTAGATGTGGAATAAATGTCATCTCATCCTATGCCCGTCATCTTCTTAAGTAAGGCATACCATTCCACTAGAAGAATTTTAGTGAACTTTGCAAGATTCTTGTTAGTAAAGATCTTCATAAGGTCAGTCTGCTCATCATAATCACCTCTCTAATGAAGTGATAATAGAGCTCAATCTGCTTGGCCTTTGTATGAAAGACCTGATTAAATGCCAACAAAATGTCACTCATATAGTCCAAATGCAATGTAAGAGTCATAATCATACCAAGGTCAACAACTAGACCATGAGTCCTCCTTGCAAGGCTTAGTGGTGGGTAGCAATGCACTTAGCAGTAGTAGACAAGGCTGTGCATTTCTATTCCACCCTAGACATCCAAGAAACATCTCCTCAAGTAAAAATGAAGACATAGCTAGAGGTAGGCATCCAATTATCTGCATGCCTTGCATAATCAGGGTCTATATAGCATAGGACCCTAATATTTTGGCCCCCATCATAACAAATGCATATATCTACATCACCCTTCAGGTATCTCATGATACTCTTCACATCATCCCAATGTCACATGCCAAGTTTGCTATATAATGAGCTATAACTCCCACTACAAATGCTATGTTGGGTCTAGTGGCTATCATGACATACGTTAAGCTACCCATCATGGATGCACACAAGATCTTTGCCATGTTGGCCCTCTCATCATCTGATTGGGAAAAATCTACTTGATTGACCTTCACATGAGAAGATAATGGGCAACCAATAGACTGACCACTGTGCATATAGAACCACTCAAGTACTTTATGAATGCACTCCTTTTGTGACGAGTAGAGGAGTATCTTCGAGTAATTGCATGTAGTGCCCAAATCAAGAATAAGAGAGCCATGTCCCATGTTCTTCATCTCAAAGCTATTCTTTAGCAGAGTCTTCAAAGCATCTAACTCATCATAAGCACCCCCAACAATCAACACATCACTAAAATATAGCATCAAAATGATAAGGCTACCATCACGGGCCTTCTTTGTATAAAGACACAGATCTATATCACTACAGGGATAACCATGTGAATCCATAAAGGCATCAAACTTATGATACCATTTCCTAGGTGCCTACTTAAGTCCATAAAGACTCTTGTTGAGGTAGTTGCAATGGAGATTCTGTGTAGAGATGTAGGTTGAGAGAGAGAGAGAGAGAGAGAGAGAAGAGATAGAGACACATGATTTGTGGTACTAAAGAGTATATCTCAATAATGATTTTAGATAGGTATATGTAAAAAGTACAGCTTGGCCCTTACAGGCAAAAGGGCACTGCCCTTTATCCCAACAACCTCCCCCCTAGAGGCAATGTGCCCAAAGGTAGAGGAAAAGAATAAGCTAAGTCTAAGTATGTACAAAGCTAAAGAGACGATACATATCCAATACCCATCATCTACCGGAAATGGGCAAACCTCTATGCTCTAGAAGACTCTTCATGAGAAGGTTTGCAGGGTTATCATCAGTGTGCACCTTTACCAGCTCAATGCTCATGTTGTCAAGTACCTCTTTGATGAAATGATACTTCACCTATATGTGTATTGTCTTTGCATGAAATACATGGTTTCGTGCTAATATGATAGCACTTTGACTATCACAGTGGATGACAGGAACCTTAGTAATCCCAAGCTCAACAACCAAACATGACGGCCATAAGGCCTCTTTGCATGCCTTAGTGGCAGCCACATACTTTGCCTTTGTCGTAGATAGTGCAACAAACTTTTGCAGCCTGGATATCCAAGAGGCAGATCCCCTTGTGAAGTTAAACACATACCCTGTAGTGGACTTCTTGCAATCTGCATGTCAAGCATAGTCTGCATCCGTAAAGCCAATGACAGATGCCTTCTACTTACCAAAGCAGATGCACAAATCCTTTGTGCCCTTGAGGTATCTCATAATACCTTTCATTGCTTCCCAATGCTTCTTGCCAGGGTTTACGATGTACCTACTAACCACTCCCATTGCAAAGGCAATGTCAGGACGTGTAGCAACCATAGCATACATCAAACTGCTAATGGCTGAAGCATACAAAATCTTGGCCATTTCAGCCTTCTCATCATCAGATGTAGGGCTATTCTCTGCATTGAATTTCACATATGGAGGCAATGGAAATTCGATTTCTTTCCCCCCTCCATATTGAAACACTGCAAAATCTTGGATACATACTCGAGCTGAGATAGATAGAGTAACCCCTTTGATCTATCTCTGAGTATCTACATCCCAAGAATGTGATTGGCATCACCAAGATCCTTCATGTCAAAGCTACCATGAAGACTTTGCTTCAATGAATCCAAGGCATGAGTATCTGCCAGCAATCAACATGTCATCAACATATAGAACCAAGATAATCAGGCTGTCATCTATTGCCTTCTTGGTGTACAAGCAGTGATCAACTTGACTTCTGTGAGACAGCCCTAAGACTGCATGAAAGTATCAAACTTGTGATACCATTCCCTCGGTGCCTGTTTCAGCCCATACAAACTCTATTTCAATTTACAGATAATCTTCTCTTTGCCTTTAGCAACAAAACCCTCAGGCTATTACATATATATGTCCTCATGTAGATCACCATGTAACACTGTAGTCTTTACATTCATCTGTATGAGCTTCATATCCTTAGCTGCAACCAAGCCCAAAATGGTTCTCAAGGCACTCATCTTGACTACAGGAGAGAACATCTCATCAAAGTCAATTCCATGTTCCTACTTGTACCCCTTTGCAATCAACTGTGCTTTGTGCTTTGGTGAAGAACCAGAGGTGACCTTCATCTTGTAAACCACTTGCATGGAAGAGTTTTCTACCCTATAGGCAGTTGCACCAAGTCCTAAGTACCATTCTTATCAAGTGATTCCATTTTCAACAGCATGGCCTTGAACCACTTATTGCTATCTGGTCTAGTCATTGCTTCCTTGAAGCATGATGACTCACCACAATCTATCAACATGACATAATCTGTAGCATATTGCACACCAGGAACAAACCTATGAGGTGGTCTCGATGGTTGAGTCAACCTACGGAGCAAAGGCTCAACATTTTCTCACTGCTGGGCCTGCAAATCTGCATTTACATGTTGCTATCCTAAAATAGGGGCCTGTAATTCTACATGTACAGATTGATGTTCTGAAATTTGACAGTTCAGGCTGTCCTAACTACATGTTTTGGTCATTTCCAACACCATTTCTTGCGTTTTTAGGAGTATTTACAACAAGTATACATTGCTGTCCATTGGGCACAAATGACTGTCTAAAAGATACATCCTCCCTGAAAACAACCCTTCTGACTTCGTCAATCTTCTCGGGCTGGTTATGCATGTGATCTTCATGAAAGATGACATCATTGATACGTACTATCTTTCTTTTCTTGGGATCCCAAAGTCTATATCCCACCTCACCCTCGTCAACGTATCCTAGGAATATGCATTTATAGGACTTTGGTTCTAGTTTGCTGCATTCTTCTTTTTCTATGTGCACAAAAGCCTCATAGCAGCCAAACACTTGCAAATGAGTATAAGAAGGTGGCTTGCCCGGCCACTCTTCGTGAGGGACTCTCCCCCCTAAAGACCTCTTTGGTGATCTATTAATCAGATGAATGGCTATTATAACAGCCTCTGCCCAAAAGCCATGGGGTAATGTAGCATGAGACAACATCGTACGGACCTTGTCCTGTATGGTCTGATTCATGTGGTCTGCAACTCGAGGCAGTGAGCTCCATGTTTATCCCCTTGCTGTCACAAAATGCCTAAAAGGCTTTGGACACATACTCCCCACTGTTGTCAGAGCGAAGATACTTAAGTGTCTAATCAATCTGGTTCTCAACCAATGCCAAGAATTTTTGAAACTTGTCAAGCACTTCGTCCTGGCTACGAATAGGGTAAACCCGTACCTTCCGAGTAGTATCATCAACAAATGTGACAAAGTATGTATTTCCTCCTAGAGATAACCTTGGCATCTGATATACATCAAAATTTACTAACTCTAGAGGCAAAGATTTCAGTGAAAGAGACTTTTTATGAGATGTCTGCGCATGCTTACCATAAACACAATGATCACAGTGCTCAAAATCAACATAACGAAGACAAGGCAAATAACCCAAACAAGAAAGTACTTTCATTTATGTTTGACTCATGTGTCCCAACTGGCCACCATGCCACAAGGAAACACTTGGCTACTCGGTCATGGCAACAACATGGTCACACACACTAGATACATGAAGTGGATACAAAGTATCACTCTTGCAACCTCTAGCAATAACCCTAGATCCCTTACAAATCTTCCATTTCCCATCACCAAAGGTGGTTTGAAATCCATCATCAACTAGCTGTCCAGTACTAACCAAGCTCTTCTTGAGCTGCGATATATGACTTACATTCAGAGTGAAGACGGATCCATGCTAAAACTATAGTTGCACACTGCCAATGCCTGCAATGTCACATGCATAATTGTCCCCAAGATGGACAACACCATGTCGACCTCGTGTATAGTCTGTAAACCACTCAAGATGAGGGGTGACATGAAAAGAGACACCCGAATCCAAAATCCAAGTGTGCATGTCATCATTCGTACTATCAAAGCATGTGCATTGAAACATGAAGAGACAAAGAGTACATCATTCCCACTGTCACTCTCATGACTAGACTACATTTACCTCTTTGATCTTTACACTGCTCTTCTTAGCAGGTTGACTCTCTTTCTTCTCTTCCTTGCTATCATCCGTCTTCTTGCCCTTCCCTTTCTCTTTCTTCCATTTATAGCAGTCACGTTTGAAGTGACCCTTCTTGCCATAGTAATGGCATTCAACATCCTTACCAAGTGATTTACTGCATCCCTTGCTATCAGATTTTCCTTTTTGTTGTGATCTGCCTCTAGTATGAAAAGCAATGGAAGACTTACTAGATGCATTGTTTTGCCGATTCATTTCTTCCATGAGTAGAGCACTCTCTATATCAGCATACAAAAGCATAGCATTAGAATTGCTCATAGCAGTCTTGAAGGTATCCTAGCTCTCTGGCAGAGTGCAAAGCAATAACGTAGCTTTGAACTCATCAACAATATTCAACTTCAAAGTGGAAAGCTGACTGAAAATGGAGTTAAACTAACTAAGGTGAGTAGACATTGTAGTACCCTCTTTCATATGCAAATCCATGAGTTTCTTTAGCCAGTAGACTTTGCTTGCAGCACTCTTCTGGGCATACAATTCTTCTAGTCACTTCCGAATTTCATAAGCAGAATCCAACCCTTCAATGTTAAACAACAAGGCATAAGAAATTGACAGCTCAATGGTTGAGCATGCAAGCTCATTCAGCTCATCCCAGTCATCCTACTCTACATCACTTGGTTTTGTTCCCTTTACTTTAATCGACTTTGCTTGCTTCTTCTGCAACAAGATATTATAGCACTGCTTTTGCCAAACTGCAAAGTTTGTGCTCCTTCAAGCTTCTTGATATGCATAAGATGATTGTCAATGCTACTAGCCATGATTCATAGCCAAATAGTTGTATGACAATAAGTGATAGCTAATGCCAAGCAATGAAAGCTCCAAAATCCACTTGGTAGTATGTTAGGAATATCCCCAAGTATATACAGCAAGAACATACATCAGTTCATTGCCCAAAATGCCTCAAAATAATTCAATGACAGTAAACATACCAATTTTCTGACAAAAACAAAGTGCAATCCTAAAATTCCTGACAATACATGTGGTTGTCCTACAATTCAGGAGTGCAGTCCTAAAATTCATGACAATACAGGTGGTTGTCTTGCAATTTAGGAGTGCACACCAGAAATTCTTGATAATACAAGTGGTTGTTCTGCAATTCAGGAGTGCAAACTAAAAATTCATGATAATACAGATCTATCCTACAATTTAGGAAATTGTCATGAACGTACAATAGTAGACCTGTAAGTAAAGATGTTCCAAAAAATGAGCTCTAATCACTGCTCCAATGCATTCCGGAATCAAATCCAAGCATGTAACATCAACCATAAGCATGAATACATGGTATGGAATGCCCAAGACCAAGTCCAGAAGAAGCAAGACATAATGCATACACATTCAAAATGTCATTCAACCCTATTATTCTAGCAGCCAAATCTCTATAAAAAATGAGTGAAAACTTAGTCAAAATCAGCCCAAATGCACTCCAATACATAGACATATCATTCCTCAATGTCTTGACATCACTTGAGCATGTATACACATCAATATGCATGTCCAAGGACCAATGTCATTAAAGGATAGAGAAATGCCTATAAATTGTAGGTCGTCGACTATGTATTCTAGCCACAAGCATGTCTGCAAACTGAGCCAAATCCTTGCCAATATTAGCTCAAAATGGCCTCAAGACAATGCCACATGATTCCCAAAGCATCCATCATCAAGATATCCAATAGCCATCAAATGAGCATCAATCTCAAGACAGTAAGTGCTACCCTATTTATTATAGATCTAAATATTGTATATTTCAGACCTAAAGTTGAATATATATCAGTCCCAAGTGTAGTACTACACTTCAATGCTCAATGATAAGCATTAGATGCAAAGTTTGGAGCACGACCATGATGCCAAATGAAGAGGAGCAACTGTTGTAGGTCCTAAGCATGCTGAAAACCAGATCTGCATACCCATGTTCATGGCATCTTCAACCGTGAATAGATTAGAATGCTGGTCCAAGTGTTGGAGATGATGGGAAGGGTCCCCAAATGGCCAATGATGGCTATCAACAAGCTCGAATGAAGAGGGAAGCTTCAAGCTTCAAGAAGAAGCTTCAAACCTTGCTATCGTGCATGCAAACTCTTCACAATGAACTCTTCTTCAACTTCAAGCTCCTACACCTAAAGAAATGCCAAGCTCCTAATTGCCTAAACCTGGCTTTGATACCAATTTGTTGAGGTAGCTGCAATGGAGCTACTTTATATAGATGCAGGTTGAGAGAGAGAGAGAAGAGATAGACACACACGATTTGTGGTACTGAAGAGTGTACCTCAATAATGATTTTAGATAGGTGTATGTACTATGTATAGCTTGGCTCTTACGGGCGGACATGGGCACTACCCTTTATCCCAACAACTCTTTCTCAAATTGCACACTAGGGTGTTCCTTGTCCTTTTTCTCAAAGCCATTAGACTACTACATAAAGATATTCTCATGTAAATCCCTATGAAGAAAAGTTGTTTTCAAATTCATTTGGTATAAGTCCAAATCCATCTACACAACTAAGGTCAATACCAAGCATAGTCATCTTGACCACATGAGAGAATATCTCATTAAAATTAACTCCCATCTCCTACTTACCACCCTTTGCAATCGATCTTGCCTTATATGTTGACTTAAGGAGACCAAGGTACTCTTCAACTTATATACCCACTTCCATAGCAATGCATATTTTCCATTGGGCAAAGAAACCAAATCCCATATATAATTTTTCTTTAGTGAATCATACTCAGACTAGATAGTCCTCTCCAAAGAGTGACTACCTGTGATATTCCAACTTTATTTTCAATCTTCTTAACTTCTCGTATAATTAGATTTAGAGAGTGGAAGTATTAAATAAAATAATCCAAAATTTGTAACTCGACACCTTCCAGTGCTGATAGGATCTGTAGACATCCTTCAAGAAAACCACCATATGAACGGAAGTCATGACCTGTAAGTCAGAACTAACTAAGCGCATTTAAAACTTAGGAAGTAAGAGAAAGCTTAAAGCTTTAACAAAGAAAGATTATGAAGAAGAAGACACCGAATAGATCCCCCCTTTTGTAAATGGAAAAAACGACGTTAAATTTTCTCTCTCTCCCCTCCTAAAATTGGAGATGCTAAAAGTCTGGATTGTCCTCCTCAATCTCACCAAAAGACTCCTGCAAACTCCCCCTTTTCTCAGCTCGACAAGAGGCCTAAATTGGAGCAAGATCGTTTGAGAGCCAAGCGAATCAACCGTGGCATCTCTGGCAACCTCTCTAGACTTCAACGATCAGCTTCTAGATTGCTGGATTGCTAAGATACCCTCCACAAAGAGCTCCTCTTCTTGGCCACAACCCATAAACCCTTTTTTCTTCAATTTAACTATAAATATGGGGGATGAGGAGCCATTGGAGAGGTAGTGTGATCGAATAGAAGAGGCTCTTCTCAAACCAAAAGTATAGAGCAAGAGGGAGTGGGGCAAGAGGAGTACAAGGACTGAAATTATTGTCACGAAGACAAGGAGGATACTCTGCGGGCTCTTGGAATCGAATCCCCCATCCCTTCTACCCTCACTTCCCTGTGGAATCAAGACTCTACTTGATTTTTCTCAATTCCTAGTGATTTCCATTCCTCATCAATCCGATTGCGACAACCCCCAAGTTCTATTGCCAAAATCCCCTCTACAATCTTGTGATTAAAGACCATGGCCCCAAAGAAGAAAGTATGAAGGTCGTAGGGGCAGGAGCTGCCAATAATGCTGTGGATACAACCACTGCAAACAGAATGGCAATATTGGAATTACAAACGAAGCCGTGAATACCATCAACCAAGCACTCGTCGTAGATCCCCATGTACCATATTTTGACATTAAAGGCATCTACTAGCATGCCATCATCCTATGAGTTGGCAATAAAAAGTTGCATACGTAAGATAGGTTTTTTTTTAAATCTATCGCATAAGATCTTTTAAAGAAAATTCTAAACAAAAATTCCAAGGGATAATCTGGGTTTGTACAAGATGTTCCAACAAGGAGAAGTACAAGGAAGGTACTGTGTTCCTAAAAAGGCTTAAAAGTTTTGATCTGTATTGAACTAATAGAACATTTGATGGATAAACACGGACACTAATTCTCCATATGAAAAAATGAAAAAAAAAAGGGGACTTGAAGTGTAATTGTTAAAAGAGTACCTTCATAATAAAACTAACCTAGATTTCTTTTATTGTGAGCAAAGACCCACACAGGAATCGTTCTCAAAAATAGAATTCTCGTTTAGCTTCAATCTAGAATAGATCCTGAGGAGAGGGTTATCTGAGAAGATTATTGAAAGATATTGCCACTTACACCACTAAGTTATGCCCTAATATTGTTATTGTTTTTGGTCATAATCCACCTCATAGTCATCATGGTCAAATGGATGTAAAGGATCTTCATTATCCAACATGTACATATCCCAATCACCTATGGGTTGATATGCATCATCAATAGAATCACCATAGAAACCAAAACCATGTCCCTCTTGAAGGATAGAGGTCTAATGAAAGTCCTCCTTATGTTGCATGCTGCCCTTAGTGAGGTTCTCATGAAGGTCCTCCTCATTGTCCTCATATTCCTAAACATTGTTCTCCATTTGCTCTTCTTCATTATTGTCATTACCATCTATGATGTCCACATCTGCATGTACTTGCTCTTCTTCATAGAAATCTTCAACTTGTGATGCTTTAGGTGGCTCATGTGGTACATAACCCATATGGTTGGACTGATAGTAAGTGTTCCCATAATTTTGTCCATAAAAATGATCATAACTACTACATTTATCCATGTCATGCTGATCATGATGGCTGATATTCTCATAGACATTACCATAGGCATCTTTATAGGCATGCTTTCCAAAGTCATGTGGATGAAATCTTGCAAGAGAAACATGGTAATCATGATGAGAAGGATGATCAAGTACATCATGATGTTGTCCAAATGTATATGCATGATTTTCATAAGCAAAAGAATCTTCACAAGCATTATATCCTTGCTCAAGGAAACCATGATAGTCATTGCTTTGCTAAGGAATACATGCATGATATTCTTGATCAAATCTGTCATAAGAAACATCATCTTGTTGCTGACCAAAATGATTTGAATGATACCCATTTTTCTCATCATGACATGAAGTATAGCATCCATTTTGTTCAAGACATCTACCAAAATGTTGCTCATATGAGGGAGAAGTGCCATATGGTTCATATGTTGAGTTGCCATGAAATACATACTCATTCATTGTAGTATCATCGCATTGATTATCATAGTTCTCACAAATGGAAGGACTTGAGACGTTAGAAACTGCTATAGGTGGTATCCATACATCAAAGAGAGTAATGAGTTTGTCAATGCCCATCTTCATTTCCCTAATATCACTTGCCACACTTGCCAGACTGTTCTTTGCATGCATGCTATCCCAAATATCCATAGACACAGTTTTGGCCATAACTTGATTAATACAAGTCCAAATGGAACAAATGATAGCTCTATTTGAAGCCTATGATATCTAGCATCAAATGAGAGTGCTGGTTTTAATTTAGGAGCAGAGATACCCCTCTCTGTAAAAGGATTTCCAGATCTGTCCACAATGGACTGCACCCTGTTTTGGCCATATTTTACCTCATGAACAATGTCTTCCACCCATAAGAAGTTGGAAGATGCTTGAGATCAATAATTACATTGATAATCCAAGTATATTCTCTGCAAATAAGCCCATAATGCACCCAATTTTTTCTCTACAGTAGTCTAACTATCATACATTGTATACCCTCAATGACTTGGTCAACTGTGATCCATAGTATATGCAAAGGAAAGAGGAACCCACTTGCTTGTTCAATCTTGTTGAAAGGTGCCAAAAATAGCATTCAATCTTGAAAAGCACCTACTGATATTGATATTGGAAATACCCTGCATGTCAAGGTCCATACATGCTATTCATACATGAAACAAACATGTCTTGAAGAGCATTCAGCTACCCATACAGTTGTCTCATTATACTAACAATGTCCAACATGGTAACATTCCATTTCACCACTATACTTGTAAGCCAAGTCTTGATGAAATCTTATGATTCCTTGATAAGAGTTTGAGGACTTTGCATATTGTAAGAATTCTTGAAATGAACTAGTATTTTCCCCTCCCTTGTAAGCCTCATGGACTGAGGATGAAGGACCTGAATTACTACCCAACATACATAAAGATCAACCCTCAAAGAGCTTAGAGCCTTAGGAGGCCTGAATGTATGCAAGAAGGGCTCTTGAAACCTAAGCACCAAAGTAAGCCAACTTGGTTGCTTCGTCATATGTCAATAAAGGTACAGGAGGAGTGCATAGTGCATATTTGGATCATATGCTAAAACCCCACCCACATCTAGTTTTGACTCCCTAATTATCCTTGGAGAGGGTTATGTCTAGCACTAGTATAGAGAAGAAACTCCAAAATATCTTGTGCACACTCCAACCAAATCCATCGGCTTTTTCAGCAAGGCTTGCATCGGCACAAGCATTGATGATAGCATTGAAAGCTGTTATGCCAGGTTGCATGGTTTGGTCTTGTTGATGACCTTCGTGGCTTTTTTTATGAGCCTCCTACACGTGCCCACAAATCCATTCAAAGATGTTGAAGGCAAGAGGAACATCCTCTTTGTGCTTTCCGAATCTCTACCAATCATGGCACTCCATGGCTGACATGGGGAAAGGAGAAGAAGGAAGTAAGATAAAGCATGTCGCTCTGCCGTTGCGAGGAGGAGGACGATGATGAAGATTGCAATCCAGCACCTCCTTTCCTCAAATTTTCTCTTCTTTAAGAGAATTTTGAAGATAAATTGTCACACCATTTTGGTTATCACTACCCTCCATGAGATGAATATAAGGAAGATGAAGAGGCTAATAAAGCCATACAATGTTTGAGTCTACATTTTCAACACAGACTTGAAAATTTATGAAAGAAGGCCTACAGTATAAACATGTTGAACAATAATTGTAGAGGCGAGCTCAAGTTCAACCGCCAAGACTCACGGACTGCTTATTGTTCAAGCGTTCCAAGCCGAGCACTAATAGCTACCTCTCACATAGCCGATGTGTTATCCATCTCTACGAGTGTAGTGAACTTACCTCCATACCCGATCGAGTTGCCTCCTCTCCCGAGCACTTCGGTAGCTCCATGATCCAAGTGCAAGGTCCATCCTCAAGCTCCATGCTCCAAGCTCCATTGTCGCGAGCAAGAGAAGAGAAGAGAAGAAGAGAGGAGAAGATAGAGAGCTTCTTCACCATGGTCCCTCACCCTCACACACTCACTTCCTCACACTCTCACACTCCCTATCTTTAGCATAAGCTCAAGCAAGCAAAAACAAGAAGAAGAAGAAGAAGAAGAAGAGAGCTACTTTTGGCCACACATAGGAGAAGATAGAGAGCTTATTCACCACGGTCCCTCACCCTCACACACACTTCCTCACACTCTCACACTCCCTGTCTTTAGCACAAGCTCAAGCAAGCAAGAACAAGAACAAGAATAATCATAATAATAAGAGAGGTACTTTTGGCCACACACAAGAATGAGCTTCTCATTCACTTTTCAACTTTATATACAAAGCCCTAAATCCCTTTTGGGCAATCCTCCCCTTATCCCCTTTTTTACATGGTTGGGTTGTGGCCTAGGCCCTTTTTCCCATTGTCCTCCTATCTTCCTAACTTCCTTCCTACCGCGCGTCTACCTTTACAATTTGCACCCAGCATTCTTAAAATAAATCATGGTGCGTCTTGCGCTCTTTTACAAAATTATTAACTTGCGTCTTTCTTGTATGCCTTTCTCCTTGATTTAGGACTTTTCTGCACTTCATGTGATTTGCAAGGGTTCAATGGGGTGGAAAATTTTGTCGATATTGAGGAGAAGCAATCTCGAAGGCTTCTTGAGACATCATTTGTGATTTTGACAACACGATGTAGCATAATTGAGCTCATTGATGCCTTAGCTTTTGGTAGTTTGTGGCTACTTGTAGTGGTTAAAGAGTACATTGTACTTTCCATGGTCTTCCATGCCTTGCTTACCACTGTTGATTGCAATGGCACTGCGATGAAGTGTGAAAAATAATTGTGTAAATGGTTCAAGGTGACAGGTCTAACCATAGGCGAGAAAAGCTCCCTAGGTATGTCATGCCCTTGATGTGCCGCCCTGAACAATTGTGGGGGATGTATAAAAGGGCTAGGATATTAGGGACAGAGCCAGTCGACCACGATCACTGGACTCATTGGACGTACCTAATTTGAGGACCCCTAGGTGTTGTGCTGTGATAGTGGGTGCTTTTTTTTTTCTTTCTTTCTTTCTTCTTTTCTTTTCTTTCCTTTTTTTTTCTTTTTCTTTTTTTGGATAAAATGAATATAACCATTGCAATACGTTAATGCTATCAACCTTTCATTTGAATTGAGAAATGTCGAGATCCAAAAGCTATGAAAGATGGATATTACAAAGATGATTGTGTTACTAGCCTTGATGCTAGAGGAACCTTAATGCTAGAGGAACAGTTGTTGAGATGGAGAGATACACTTGAGATTTTGCAAACTTCTTTGTAACATATGAGACATCGGTACAATTAAGGTACTGACTGTAGTGAGCTATGTATGGACAAGGGATAGAGCATCTGGTGAATTGCATCCTGATAGGATGAAGAAACACTTGTCATTGTTGAAAGCATGGCTTCTACCCGGATGTTGATTTTGGCCAAGAAAGAAAGAGTAGCCAATGACTATGCTTTGGGCCATGCTCAGATGCACAGTGTACTTTCTACAGGGTTGATTTTCTCTTCCAGCGAGGCTTCCATCATGGCTCTTTGCTCCTGGTATTTTTGTCGCTTTCTCTGTAATGGTTCTTTGTGGGGTTGGTGGTTTTGTGGTGACTTGGACCTTGAACGCTTTCGTACCGAGACTTGTGTCATCTTGCATTCACTTTCCAACTTGTGAGAGTACATGCAAGTCATATGTTTCAATCATAATGAACATGTGCAGCTCAAAGAGACATCACTTATCTGAATCCCATAGCATTGACTTCGATGCATATCACCTGTGCTTGATTATCACTGCTTGTGTGTGTGTTGGCTTTGCTTTTTTGGTATTATCTATACACAGTCACAAAACATATTGTTTATTTATATACACGTTTATAAATCCATGTCACTTCATGAGGATAAAAACCAATTGTAGAACTCAAGATTGTACTAGAGTAGTGTGGCACATGCATCTAGTACTCATGGAAGCCTACTCAATAACAACAGATATTTTGCAACATCGAGTAGCATGGTACCTTGTCCGAGTCTACCGTCAACATGTAGCTCCTCCTCAGTGAGAATTTTATCAATCAGAGAGTTCTCTTGGCTAGTACTGGCCAATTCTATACCCCAAACAGCAGTTAGCACTCGAAAGGAAGTTGGGCCACATAGGTCGCGAGTCTCTTTGAGACTGCCATTTGGCAGCCAATCGCTCCTTTGAGACTATCATAATGTGGGCTCCAAGTTCGGCCATTGTAGCATGGTTTTCAAACCAACATTTTTCAAATTGACTTCGATCCTCTGACTGTTGCTTTAGTTGCTCTATCTCTAAGAGGTTGATGGGCAAAGCGCTTCGTTGAATGTCACAGTTAAGTGTAGTTTGTCGACTTCCTCATCAGAGATTAGTTGCATGCATTCATGTAGGAGTTTTTCATAGTGCTTGGTTAAGATATTCTTACTCTTCCCAGGATAGCGGATAATGCCAAATATTCCTCAAGTTACTCCCTACAGAATGTGCCCACGTTCGCAAGGACATAAGCACGTACGAATAATTTGAGTTTAGCCTCCAACGCGGTCAAGCACTCTGTGAGACTTCTATGTTCTATGAAGGCTTGCTTGGTTGCTATCTCATGCAAGGTTCTAGGAGTTTCCCTAGGCTTTAGCATAGCTAGGGGCTCACGCCTAGATGAGCAAGATTGGTCAATGCTAGGGTTTCTTATGTCCTCGAGGTTTTCATGTTTCTCCTGAGGCTTTGTTGTTATTGTGCCATGGTTCTCCTCGGATATGAATAGTATAGTTTTGTCAACCTGTGGTGACAGTGTTGTATCCACTCTTGATTGTTCAATGCAAGTTCTGTTGTCGGTGGATTGAGTGTTGCAAGCAACCATTGATGGTAATGGTTGCTTTGACTTATCAGAACACATGGATGTGTCTGAGGTTTCACTGATGTTCAGAGAGATGGCAATGGGTTCATTCATCGGTGGACTCAATGCTTTATTCCTGAGCTCTTCAGCACTCTTGATCTCAATCTTCTTAGCATCTACAACCGCTTGTAATTGCCATTGTTTTCGTTGTTTTCTCCTCTTCTTCTTGGGCTATTGAGGTGTATGCTTTAAAGATTTAGGGCCCTGAACTAGTTCAGTCATTGATGTGCTTGGTCGGGTCTCAACATTCTCTATTCCTGGTGTGTCCTCATGGGACATAACTGCAGCCTGTTGGACAGCCTCGCTAGGTTGTGAGGATACAACTGTCTCTCTTTTTGGAGAGTCTAGCTCTTCAGCTAATTCCCCTGCATTTAGCTCCTCATCCGATTGCATTGGCAATTGCTCCGGGTCATGGGGCGTTTGCTCTAGGCTCTTGTCCTTACCCATTGGAACATGCATCCATTGCTTATTATCAGTGTGGGTGTTGTGTTTAGACCTGTTTTTCTCTTGCTCAAGAGGTTTGGGTGACTCTAGTGTAGAACAAGGAGATAGTTTAGGATTCCTATCATGTAAGCTTAGATGAAACCAACTGAAGAAGTCAGGGTTGTATTGATGGAAAGCATAAAGATCTAGGATTTCAGGAACTTTAGTGAGGCAAAAGGCATATGCACTAACATCAAGTACCATATTCCCTACTCCTAGCCTACTAGCCGCATGTAGATCTTCTTCTAACAGCAATTTATCGTACAAGGGATGTTTTTGGACAGTGGTAGAAAGCTGGACCTCATGGACCATTGCCAACACTCTTAATGAGGTCAGAGCAACATAAGTGGGATCATGTATTGATGTCCAAAGGGCTTCCTTTGCTTGGTGAGTGTCATTAGTCGGTGGCCAATTTTGGCTGCCAAACTTTGGTTGGAGTACCATTTCTGCACAAAGTCACCTTGTCCTTTTCCTTTTCTTTTGATTGCTTTGAGCTTTTCCTTGTTTGTCTCACATTGATCAGTATTGAGTGAGGGTATCAAGTGCAATTCTCTAGCTATGGCTTTTGGAATGTCCTTCATGGCTTCCTTAGCGACATCTACATAGCGAGAGCAAACATGTTGTTGCTCATCCCAAGATAGCGGTTCGGCTATGAGCTTTGTGTGCTCCGATGTTGGCCTTCCAATGTCCACATGGATGTACACACATGTGATGGCTGTCAACTTGTGATCAAGCTTCATCAGGCACTTCATCTCTGGTTCATTGGTCAAATGCGCCATCTCCTTGGCCAAATCTTCGAGAGATTTCTCCTCAACCCTAGGCTTTAGGTGCTTCGACAGTGCTAGAGGTGCCAAGGATGTTGGTTGCGACACCTCTTCCATGGATGAATTGCTAAGGACACATTCTACAAGAGGCATTGTCATGGCCAAAGGCTGTGACTCCTATGATTCCTAATTGGAAGTAGTAGCAGCTAGTACATTGGACTGGCTACTATTAGTATATTGCGGTGTCAAGTCCTTAAGCAGATCAGAAGTGGTCATGTCTTTTGTTGCCCTTTGTGCATTTACTTGTGCAGATCGAGCATCAGTTGAGCTAGTCACAATGGATTGCATAGGCATATCCTTAGACTGAGAGCTACGGGTGGTGTCATGTCCCACCGCTTGGACTTTTAACTCGAGACTTGCTCTTTCATTTAGATTTCCTCCTATGTTTCTTCTCTCTTGATATGTCATGGCCTTCAGCTGATAGAAGTGGTTTAGCATGGGCCTTCGGTATCCAAATCCATCGGTTACTTGCATAATACCCTTGAGCACTTAGCAACACTTTGGATATCCATCGCGGCGTTGTGCTAGCTCTCTATCGATACCTTCGTCTATAAGGCTTGGGCTTCTTTTGTGGTCTTCTACGATATTTGTAAGTCCAAAGCCTATCCTTGGCATTGTCTCCTATCTTTCTTGTTTCAAGCATGGCCTCGCTCACTGGTTCTCTCTGTTCCATATGCACTTCTATCAACTCATTCAACAAGTCCTTGCTCTCGTTTACTGGGCTTGCCTAGCATGTCAAAATGTTCCTTGTCTTTCCCCCAAGGTTTGATGAGGTCACCCTTACTAAAGGCTGTGATTATCCTCACACTTAGTAGTGTCAAGTGTATCCTTTGTGCTACATAATCGGCCTCACACTTTGTTGCCCATTTGAAGGGTCTTCCTAGGAGGGCTTCCTTTCCACAATTAGCACTATTTGGGGGAACATGGAATAGGGTAGCCAAGCTTTCTGTTTCAATAGTTACAAGGATTTTGCACTTTCTTATAAGTGCTTGTGGGTGTCCCCCGTAAGGACTAAGAGTTGCATTAGTCGGTGTGAGCTCTGGTTGGCATAGTAGGGTCCATGCTTCATAGGTCAAGATACTAAAATCAGCTCCTTCATCGATGAGAGCATCGACTCTATGCTCTCTTTTTGCAGTGAATTTTGACCCTAAGATAAGCAAGTGGTACTATGTCTTCATCTTCCGAGTCTTGGCTTATAGATTCAAGCCTTCTGATACATGCCCTTGAGTCCCCAACTACACAGCTAGACTTGGGTTCTCTATTAATATCTTGGGTCATTTGTGCAGTGTTGTTCAAGGTGCATCTATCGTCAAGACTATCATATCTAGCCATCCTCATAGTAGCTTGATGTTGTTGCATTCTGTTTGATTAGATGAAATCCAAATGCAACCTATACATGTTTTTGTGGTATGGCCTTTTTGCTTTTATTGGCTAGATTGCCCCATTGAGGTTTTAGGGTCCCTATTTGTCTTTGTTCGGGTATGGGCTTTTGGTTGCTATTTTACAAGTGAGAATCTATGCTTGTGCAAAGCCCTTACTACACTAGGATCTAATTTGAAGGACCTATCACGGCACGCGTTTTCTCTCCAACCTACTTGGGGGAGGTGCGGAGAAGCCCCCTCTACGGAGGTCCAGGGGGGCAGTCCCCCCTGGCTTGCACAGTCGTTATGCTAAATACCATGCGTGATTTGAAGGATTGTTCGTAACCAAGTTTTGAACTACTTGCTCTAGATTTCAGTCCACTGATAAGTCTATGATGTGCTTTCAGTTCTATATAGTCTCTAGGTCGGTTTTAGGGCTTAGATATATCAAATCTGTATTCTATTCACTTGACCAATTTTCATAGTTTTCTGTCCGATTCTCAGAGTTCCGATTCTGAAGAGTCCGATTATCAGAATCAAACGTTCGATTTTGGGTTGGTGCGATCAATCGATCAAACGATCCGAGTTTGAGTGGTCCGATATTGGTTGATTTGATTCAAGTGGTCCGATTCTGGGAATCGGACGTTTGATTATGGGGTGTTTGATTTGAAGTGTTCAATTTGAAGTGTTTGATTTTGAAGTATTTGGAATGTCTTATTTTTTAAATCAGACAGGGTATGTCCGATTGGACATGATGGGTTGGTCCGATTCCACAAATCGGACCGTCCGTATCCGATTTTGGGAATCGGATTGTCTGCATCCGATTCTGAAAATCAGACTTTGGTAATAATGTCCAATTCCTATAGACGAGTTTCTAGGGATGATGAAAATCACTCGATTCTAACGATTTTGGTTATGAGGGGTCGCACAAACTTCCAGAATATAAGAGTAAACCCCAATGAAGGATTGTATATACCTGGAATAGCAAATAAACTCCAAAATACAAATTGGTAAGCATATCAAACACTCTTGCCATGTTATGACATTAGAAACCCCAATGCCTGTTTTTCTTATTTTTTCTTTGTTTTTTCCTACCCTAATGCATCCAAATCACAAAGCAAACACCTACACTACTCCAACTTACATTTCCAAATCCAAAAAACTAAAAACTTACTTGCTAAGGAGATTGAATACCTCTTCAAACTCCCTCGCTTCCTACCTATCTATCTCCAGCACTGGTTCGGGGAAAACCCTACTTTTATGCTCGATTCGAAGCATGCAAGCACTCAAGGCTTGAATCCTTGGTCCCGGCAATGGAACCAAAATGTAGAGGTGAGCTCAACCTCAACTGCCAAGATCCATAGACCGCTTATTGTTCAAGCGTTCCAAGCCGAGCACTAATGACTACCTCTCACATAGTCGATGCACTATCCATCTCTACGAGTGTAGTACGGTTTCCACCATGCCTGATCGAGCTGCCTCCTCTCCCAACCACTATGGTAGCTCCACGATCCAATTGCAAGCTTCAAGCAAGCTCCATGCTCCAAGCTCCATTGTTGCGAGCAAGAGAAGAGAAGAGAAGAAGAGAAGAGAAAATGGAGAGCTTCTCCACCATGGTCCCTCACACTCTCACACTCCCTCTCTCAAGCACAAGCTCAAGCAAGCAAGAAAAAGAAGAAGAATGTAATGTGTCCACATGTTCTCTTCAGGACACACGTCTTAGCAGTCCATCGGAAAGGATGTCTAGAAAGCTCCGCCCGGCACTCCCATGGAATGTCATGGGATTTGTGATCTAGGACTTTCTGTGTCTGCCACGTAGCGGAAGTATTCTGGCCGTTCCCACATAGGCCGTTCCCACTTAGGACCGACCTGAATCAGGGTTTTCCCTAATGGTCATTTCCTAAACAGCAACTAGCGTCGAACCTCGAGCAAACTACTTTACGCAGAAACGCCAGGGCTGAAGCGGATTCACGTTGCACTTGGTTCAAGGAGAATGAGAAACAAGAGGGATGCAAAGCTCAACTTCTCTGCCATAAGGCATAGACCCATTCCGTTCCCCTAAAATAGCATAAATCAGGATTATTATATCTTATAGGTCAGTGCCCTTGCTGTTCATGTCCTTTGAAATGATCTTTTTGATGTCCATCGTGATTGAGAAAAGTTCCCAGCCAACAGGGACCACCCATCCGTAGGACGGACCCATGGCCATATCCAGCGCACTTTCCTCAAGTTGTTTTAGTTATCTAATTACCTATCACATTTAGTTGGACATGCATCAAACAGCTTTCTTAATTAGTCCGTTAGGCACCGGTTCCTTCACGTAATCATAGCACTTGAAATAGAAAAACAGTGTCAAACAAGTTCCTTTGTAACAGATTATCATATTTATCTTTGGAATACATTTATAAGTCCAGACTGTAGGCTTATCCAAAATCCGCCCGAGAGGTTATCCAGTAATCCACAGGGATCACTAATCCAAGATTCCGCCCGTAGACTAGTATGCGGGCCTCGAGATCCAATCCCGAGTCATGTTGGCCTCTTGTGCAGGGTCCGGAAGGTGAGGGATTTACGGCCAAAGTCCCCCCTGGCACCCAAGCATCCTCCTGCTCCAATTAGCGCTCAATGAAGAGACCTCTCACGGTGGGTTTGGTCCACCTTCCCGGTGCGGTTAACAACCCCCTTGATTAGGGTCAGGCAGACAGGCGGGGGTAACTGAGGCTGCCTCTCCCTTCAGGCCTTCAACCTGAAGCATTAGATATCTTTTCATCCTTTAATTCCTTGAGCAAACAAAGCAAAACAGTGCTCTTTAAACTGTTACAAGCACAATCATTTCCATTGGTCGCTATTTTTTGCCAACTCCTAAGGAGGAATCCTTCTTTCTGAATGCGTCCAGCACTGGATCCGGGATCAATTGCGACTTGGCAAGATCCCCAAGGGTTTGTTTGTTAATCCTTATGTCCTTGGGTTAGGGCCGTACCCTATTAACCCCACTTGACCAATACCTTAAGTTCGATTAACAGAAAATATGTTGTCCCAATTTATTGATTGGTCCTTTGCTTCCAAGCAAATATCTCATCCCCTTATCTTGGTCACCTTTTCCTGGATCAAATTACAAGATCATGCAACTCTGCAACATGTTGCACAAGTGTCGCATCAAAACCCATGGGACTATTTTACCCATCGAATGGCGTCTTCTAATCACGAAATCATGATTAGATAGGGAACAGAGTTAGGGTGTCTTCATAACAATCCGTTCCTAATTGCACTAGGCCGACATTATCGGTCCTACGGTTCCAAATTCAAACCGGGTTTCATCTTTTTAGCGAGCTAGATCGTTTCTCGCAAGTATGTCCTATTGTCCCTGCATTCCATGAATGTGGACACGTTTTTAGGGTATGAGAGTTTCAACTTGGTAATAAGTGCGACTAGGTCACGTCCTCAACGTGCTACCCTAGTTAGGACTTTGGGATGTATTGCATCAATTTAACCATTCCTAAGCGAGTCCCTCGAGTTTTAGGTGTTTAGGTTAAACCAATTTACTTGTCTATTCTTGAAGATATTTACGATACCATTTTCGTAATCACATGATTCATTACCTACGTATGAGTAGATTTACAAATCCTAAGGTTAAGATCAAAGCGTATGTTAAGTTATGGCATAATTCCTATTGATCCTTTTATAACATGCAATCAAGATTCATGCTACTAAGCTTTAGGGTTTTATGTGAACCATGCAGCCTTTTTCTAACTTCTTTTCTAAATGAGATATTCGTATGCTGAATGAGCATTACACAACCTTTCGTAACTATTTACATAGTTGATTGAGATTTAAGCCAATTGACTAGAGTTTAATCTACTTCATGCAGCTCAAGAACCATTTCCATGTCTTGCAAATTCCTACGAATTATTAGCAACCTTCTTTTAATGAATCATTTCGAAGGAAAGATGCCTAATAATGCGACATGCGATTTATTCTTTCCATGCATAATCGAAGTGTACAATAATAATTTCGACTTTATAAAGATGATCTTTAGTTGATCTAAATTCGTTACTTTGTAATGCATAAAACCCACTTGCTAGGAATGCATAGAGATCTTATTCGTTTATTTGAAAAATACAAATGATCGATTCTTTGATCGTAAGCTATTTCCTTTAATTTAGCCAAAGTATTTCAATTGAAAAAGCGCATCCTAATTCCATAAATGATCCATGCACAATTGTAATATTACGACGTAAATCAAAATTTAGGAAGAAAACCTGGACTTGTGGTGAAATATCCACATGGATGTTAGGAGATGATCCTCCTACGGTTGCGCCTTGTGCCTTTTTAGGAGCCGTCGCATATTCAACCTTCTTGCCTTGGCCGTAGACTTATGTTGTTGGCCCGTCTCCTTCGCACGCAAAACTCCCTTTGTGATTCGGCTTCCTTGATCGATTGCACCGTCTTTCGGAATCGGGATTTAGAAGGTTGTATAGGCTTCCTCCTCGAAGTAGGGATTTTACGACTAGGACTTTACAACCATCAAAAATGAATTTGGGAAATGTAAGGGAAAGGGGATTTGAAAATTTCGGATATAATAGGGCTTTAGGAAAAAGGATATAATGGTATTAAAAGGCTTGTGTGGGAAGGGTTTTTAAAAAGAAACCCGAGGTTAAAACCTTGTGGAAATGCTAAAAAAAAAGCTTTAAAAAACCCGGGGGATAAAACTCGCTCGATAAGACCTATGAAAGCCCAGGGAAGGGAGCTTAAATGGGCTTTGTGGAATGAAAAAAAGGGGGGGAAAGGGGCTTAATTCTCGAGGGGGGAGGGGGGGGGGGGAGGGGGGGAGGTTTTGGGGGAACCCACAGGAAGGGGGGGCTTGGAAGAGCCCTTACAAGCTTCAAGAAGCTTCTTGAAGCTTCTGAAAAACATGGTGGAACCATGTGGATGAGAGGAGGGTGACTGAATGGGCAGCGGCAACGTCTTCCTTCTGCTGGCAGCTTCACGACCTAGTCCCTCGTGCTCAGGCGGCGCCTTGCTCCTTCTCACGACTTAGTGCTTGTCTCTCACTCTCTCACGGCCTGGCGACGTTATGGCTCCTCCTCGACTCCCCTCAGACTGGCAGCGTCATGGCTCTTAGCTCCCTCACACGGCAGCATCACGATATTCACACCTTCCCTCCTCTTTACCCCAGAGAGGGGGGGGTATTTATAGGAGGGGGAGTAAGGCCTCCCTCCCCAGGTGGTGGTCGAATGTAGTCTCTCCCCTCCACCTCCCTCATTCCATTACAGTCGATCACCTTCCCCCAGCCATGCGTGGCTGGGGGAAGGTAAAAAATTTTTGCCATAAATATATTAATTTCATATTGATCTCCTCCTAAGAGGAGGTTCTTATGAAGCTAAGCGGATTCTTAGACCTTAGACTTGATTTGCCAGTGGAAAGTGTACCAATTAAGGACTGCACCATCCGTGACCACAATACCGACATTGCCATTTGCCCGACTTCACACGGCCTCGTAATATTTTCAGCAGAAATATTACAAAGAAGAAGAGAGCTACTTTTGGCCACACACATGAATGAGCTTCTCGTTCACTTTTTAGCTTTATATACAAATCCCTAAATCCCTTTTGCCCAGTCATTCCCTTTTTTACATGGCTGGCCATGGCCTAGGCCCTTTTTCCCATTGTCCTCCTTCCTATCGCCCATCTACCTTTACAATTTGCACCCAGTGTTCTTAAAATAAATCATGATGTGCCTTGCGCTCTTTTACAAAAGTATTGACTTGCGCTTTTTCTTATGCTCCTTTCTCCTTGATTTAGGACTTTTTTTCACTTCTTGTGTTTCCGTATTTTTCTTGGCGCACCTTCGTCCTCCTTTTTATTTTTGCCTTGGCCTTGTCTTCTGATTTAGATTTTTCAGATTTTCTACCTTGTTTGTGTCTGAGGGTTAACACTAACAATTCCTATCTTGCATGAAGTAGTTGAGGCAAAACCACCATAAATGGTGCTTGTTAGCAAGCTTAGTTGATAAAAAAGCTTGTTATTGAGTGCCATTGCAAGATAGAAGCCATAGAATCAAGATAAGAGTAGAATTTTCCATAGAATCCATGAAAGAAAGCTTGAAGAGAGAGAAAAGAAACCCTATCTTCTAAAAAGTAACTCAAGTTTGGTCTCCATTAAAGATTGTAGCCTTCATTTTGTCCATCTTACCCTAGATTTTGGTTAAAATTTTGGTCACGACCTACCAAAATAGCAAGGGCCCGCCATTATCCACTGGTTCATGCCAAGAACCTCCATCTTAGTCACAGTTTGTGATAGATCTCCATGTCTGCTAACCACAGTTATGGAAGAACTAACTCCTATGACTAATTTTTAACTGCGGTTTTCACTCCCTAGTCATTGCAACTAAATCTAATGCATGAAAATGACTTTTGACAAGATCTAAACTAATGCTCTGATACCAATGTAAAGAAGGTCTATTCTACCATGAAGATTAACA
This sequence comes from Lygodium microphyllum, assembly GCF_053477565.2. Lineage (NCBI taxonomy): Eukaryota > Viridiplantae > Streptophyta > Polypodiopsida > Schizaeales > Lygodiaceae > Lygodium > Lygodium microphyllum. Next base: position 129,986,753 of record NC_141147.1, on the reverse strand, counting down.
AAAAATTAATGAATTGAACTAAGGAAATAACATGAAAATGCTTCAATCATGGCCATGCCATTGACATCTTTCATTATACCATAGCACAACGTAGCCATGGAAGCTGAAATTAAGATACAAGAAACAAAACTTGGTACCCACCCCAAGATGGTGATGAACAAGAAATCTCTAAGAAAATTAGTGTAAGTGTCAAATAAGGCCCCTAACTTTGGCTAGGGCTACCTATTTATAGCAAACCCTAAGCCCTAGTCCTCTAATCTTATTATAAAGGCTTTTAGCCTATCATTGGCCTTATTTACTTCATTACACCATTTCTGTAAACATACAAGTTAGCAACTAAGGCACATCTATTGAAGTTTAGCCTAAAAAGATTTTATCTGTCTACGTGTACCATGCTATTGAGGTTTGTTTTAGCCCATACAATGCTTCCTTTAGCTTGCAAACTTTGTTCTCAAAATGGGGAACCTCAAACCCTAGTGGTTAATCCATGTGCATCTCCTCCATGAGGTCACCATTCAAGAACATTGATTTAACATCCATTTAGTAAACTAGCCACTTATTGTGAGTGGCCACGGCAAGTACTGTGCGAACAATGGTCATTCTAGTCGTTGGAGCAAATGATTCTTAAAAATGAACTCCTTCAACCTCTGAAAATCCTTGTGCAACTAATCTGGCTTTGTTCTTTTCTAAGGTGCTATAAGCCTTGTCCTTTACCTTCCAAACCCACTTGGTGCCAATAATCTTCCACTTTTCTCTTTACTGATCCACTAGCTTTTGAGTGTCATTCTTCATTATGCTATCATACGCGGCTTGCATAGCTACTCTCCATGCTAGCTTAGCAAGTGCTGCTTCCAAACCTATTAACTCATTTACTTCTATCATAATCTCAACCAATCAAGGCCGTATTGACTATGTGAGTAAAACCCTTTCTTTCCTCCTCTACTCTTTGATACCTCCTTAGTTTATCTGCCTTTTCCTCAACAATTGTAGGGATAGGATTACTACAATAATCATAGAGTTGCTTCACCTATTGCGGAAATGGATTTTTATTTTTTTTTGTGATTACAAGTTGGTGAACTTTCTCCTCATCATTTGAAGATAACACTTTCTCCTCCTTAAGGGTAGTGATAACTCTTGGGATAGCTTCATAGTGGACTACTTCTTTGTTGGATGATAAAGTAGAAGATTTTGCATTCTCCTCCTCCACTATATGTGGCTGCTCCTTGAACAACACATCATTGCTAACTATGATCTTCTTTGCCTCTTGGTCATACAATTTTATAAGCCTTTTGCTCATCACTATAACCCAAAAAAAATGTATTTGGTGTCTTTTGGTTTTAACTTATTCCTCTTATCCTTTTGAACATGTGCATATCATTCACATTGAAATTTTTAAAGTGTGAGACAAATGGTTTCTTACTAGAATAGTCCTCATGAGGAGTTTTGCCCCCTTAAGAGCCTTTGTGTAACTCTAATTGAGAATATAAATTGTTGTATTAACAGCTTCTACCTAGTTAGGCAATCCCTTGCACTTAAGCATGGACCTTGCCATTTCCACAAATAGTACGATTTCAGCATTCAACAATGCCATTTTGCAAAGGTGTATGAGGCATTGCTAGTTGGTACTTAATACATTTGCTCTTGCAAAAGTCTTTAAATAATTTTGAGTTGAACTCACAATCGCTATATGTTCTAAACTTCCTTTACACTTTGCCTTATTTCATTCTCAATAAGTTTATCCATTCTTTAAACTTACTAAAGATTGAACCTTATCACAAAGAAAGTACACCCACATCTTTTACTCTAGTTATCGATAATTAACATAAAATAATAAGTTTTTCCTAAGGCTTGTGTAAGTATTTTACCACACAAGTTAGCATATACCAACTCTAGAGGAGGTTTCACTCTATTCTTGCTACTCTCTTGTGGAAATGCCTTCCTCTGTTGCTTGCCCACCAAACAAGCTTCACATGGATCCTTCATTTCAATTACTATTACTAGGTGAGCAATCATACCTTACTTAAGCATCTTCTTTAACATAGTAAATCCAATGTGACCAAATCTTTCATACCAAAGTTTACTTGTGCCCACACCAACACTGGCTATAAGAGCACTTAGCTCATAAAGCTTGTTCCTTCTTTCTCCTTTGTCGATAACTTTGACAACACTGTCAAGAATTTCAGCACTTGTTGGTGACTCTCACAGCAAAACTAGTAGCATATTTCTCTTAATCTCTAGAACATACAACACATTTGAAAACTTTTTGAGCCCACCATTTGTAGCAACAAAGGAAATAGTACCTATGCCCTCAGCAATCCATCAAGCTTTGGTGGATCCCAACATCAGTAATCTGGTTGTGTAGAGTCTTGATCTGAGTGATGAATGCTTCACTTGTCTCTTCTTCAACAAATTTCTCCACTACTAATTAATTCTTTAGGTTCTAAATCCTTATTTAATTTCATGTTTCATAATGACTCCTCAATACATTCCAAGCCTTTGATGCCTTGATTATATGCATCAAGGTCCACCACAAATATTACCATGAATTCTTTCATAAAATTTGCAAACTATAATAATATGCAATAGTTCTTCATTTTTACTTAAAGTTATATTAAAGTGAAAGCTTTTTCTTGGAGATATTTGAATTTATTTTTAAAAATGCATTAGAGTTGTCATTCTTTGACTAATCATGTGATAAAAATAGAAGGATTTATGGGATATTGGGCCAACATATAAAGAGATAGGCTCAAAGATAGAAAACGTGATTGATTTTCAAGGGGTTTGAATATGATCTACAAGTTGATATGATCATCAGAGGGCCAATTGGGAGGTGTCATGTAAGGTACAATGATGATGAGCTTGGATGACGTGGCCATACTCTTCTTTGCATCGTTTGAGATGGCATTACTAATTGGCATCATGCCTATTGAAGCCCTTGTTCCTAGGAGTTTTACAACTAAAAAGAAGCTTTTATTGCTCAACACACCCTTCATCTATGTAGAGATTGTCTTGAATGAGATTTGAACTTTCTTTTGTGATAATTTTTTTTCCTTATGAACTTCATGCAATTTCAAAATATCTTTGGTTGTGGATGCTATAGATTACTTTGATTAGCACAAGTACTAGTTGTCTACTTATGTATAATGGAGCCTATTGTAGTAGCCATGTATTAATATAAATTTAGAATCAATGAGGTGTGTGCATGCTAACTAATGGTCTTACATGCATATTTTTTGTTGTATTTTTCTAAAGCATAAATATAATGCAACAAAAAATCTACGGGCAATCCCAAAACATTCTACAAAATTAACATTTATATTAAAATTTCTTTATTTTCTTTTCTTTTTAAACATAAATACGATGCAACATATAATGTGAGGCTAATTGCAAATCATTCTAAAAACGTAATTTTGTATTAAATTTATTATTGGGATAAGAAGAAGTGGAAAACCCCACAAAGTTTCTTCGTAATCCATGTCTTAAGTCCTACCTTGATGGTGAGGGAAACTTTGCATAGTGTGGCCATTGATTATGTTTTTCAACACATGAAAATAAGTTACTAATCTAAAAAGTAGGCTACCAAAAATTAACTTGATAAGTCATCAATGAGGATAGATTGAAATTTAATTAAAGCACACCAATGGAAATATAAAAGCAAAATTTCAAAAGAAAAATCAAGAATCTTTTGGTAATCCATGTGGATTGGCTCATTTTGTTTGTTGTGTGTGTAAAGGGGAGTAATTGTCTGATGGAATGTATGCCTCCCTTTGCTCATAAAAGACACGAAATGAGCACGAAAATGTTGTGAGCTTCAGGCCAAGTGCAACTAACGGGCTTGATTGATGACATTGGCAAAGCCATGTACTTTTATCAATATTTGTATATCCATTACTTTAGCATGTCTCTTGGCCTCTTCCTTAAGAATGACATTCAACACTTACATTAGCATGCACGTAAGGACCTACTATAGTAATGTTTAAGGGAATCTAGTCTTGGGCAAAAACTTACCCTAGCTTTGTAATTTTTCCACTTTTTTTATTTTCTTTTATAGGGTTCGATACTTTCCCTTATCTAATCACATTAGAAAAAAAGAAACATAAGGTAATGCTCCAACCCATGATGTACTTATCTCACTACCACAAAGGCAATGATACTAGAAGCACAGCATGGCATTCACGATAGTGAACTCCATTCTATTGAATTGCTTCAAGATCTCCTTCCTAACTATCTTGATTTGGCTATCTCCAAAAATGACAATGCTTCCCATAATCTACCCATCATCGAGTGCCCTGCCTCATCACAATTGTCAAACAAAAACCATCAAGTTGTCTTTTAACTATATAATAGCCTATGTAAGCACGTGCACTCACATAGAAATTGCACCATGACCTATCCACACATTGCATCCTCAAGTGTGGGACAACACTATAAGCTTGATTGGAGCTTGACCCATCCCATGCATGCAAAACTAACCAGCACTTTCACACAATAGGTTTTTTGTTTTGTAAGTATAAGCAAATCAAGTGGCTTGCAACTTCAAGCCCAATCTAACATCTTCCATAATGACCAATTTCACTCATTCCATTCAAATTTGATCAATCTACAAATATAATATCCTAATCTCAAGAGCCCCATCTCATCCCAATCAACACTTCTTGCGATATTATCTGATATCCAAAGCAACTCCAACATCCACATCAAGCTTCAATGACAACCACTCCTCTCCTCACAATGGCCACACCACTGTCTCCTATATTCCTCATATATGGTACAAGCTATAGCATGCTACGATGATAAACAATGCCATGGGACTAGCACTCAGCTTGGAGGGGGTAATGTTAACTATAAAATGGAAAGATGGGAGGAACTGGTAAAGTGAAAAAAGGTAACATAAAGTAAGGAGAAGTGCAAATCAAGCAAAATTCCCAAGGCATACAAATTTTTTTGTTAACATCTATCATATATAATTTTATATAATTGTTATATTGAGATATGGCATAGCACCTATGCAAGTTGTAATATTTTTTGCCAAAAAGAAAGACCTGCAACTCAACAAGAATGCAAGCACTAGCTTCTGTTCACTTTCATAGTAGTCAATATGCAAGCCAAATATGTATATGACAAGTAGGAAAGGCCAATCTAGAACTAAATAGAAAAGATGAGTGCCCAACTATGGTGGAAGCCCAACTCAAAGCCCATGTATAAAAGCTGAAAAGTGAATCAATAAACTTATTCTTGTGGTGTGCAAACTTGAGAGCATCCTTCTCCTTCTCGCTTCTACTCTATCTTCTTGTGCTTCATCTTGAGAGTAAGGGAGAGAGTGAGAAACTTGGGAAGCGAAGTTTCTCTCTTGCTTAATGATTTTCTCATCTTCCCCTTCCTCCTTAGTGAGAGGCAAATTGGAGGAGAGGTTGTGTTGCTTATATTCTTATTCTTGTTTTCTCTTATGGATCAAGCACTTATGGATTGGATCAATAGCTACGAAGTAGTGGATGGGGGCTGATCAAGAACAACCACTTGGATCGTGGAACCACTATCAAGCTTTCGCATTATTGCAATGTCAAGGAGAAGGTAAGACAATGACCTTACTATATCCTTATCAATTTGTTTGTCTTGCTTTCATGATGGGGTTTGAGAGGACATATAGATTAGTGAGAGCAAGAGATGTATGAGCTATGTGAAAGGTAGCCATTTCCAAAATGGGAGAAGCACTTGAAACAATAGGTGTTCCATCAAGTCCAACATCAAGTTTGTGAAAGCTCAGAAAGGTATCGTGTCCATCATGCTATGGTTTGCTTATTTGTGTTCTAGAACCTTTGAGAACTTTACCTAAATTTAAATCAACCACTTTTTCTTGGAATGAAAACTCGAATGTCTCATTTAACTTAGGATCATATCTAATGTTTGCTCTACAATTCTTCCCTTTACTATTGTAGCCTATTTTATAAGATGTGTTCAAGCTAATTGCATGAATCATTGGCCGTTTTGTCTTAAGACTAGTCAAAAGAGTGTATTTCCATTAAAAACTTTGCTCAGGGGTTTGTGTCCATTCCCATATTGTTGCTTCTTGGAGGTCCTCTAGTGAATAAAGGTTTGTGAGTAGAGTGTCTCACAATCTGTTTGCAAAGAAACCTCATACATATTTCTACACACTTAGTACAACATTTGTTCAAGTTGGTGCATAAGGCTCATCACTATAGCAAGAGCATACTTTCTACTTCACTTTCTATGTCTACCTCCTCTTCCATAATGACTTGGCGCACTTAAATATTTTCACTTAGGTTAGCTATTTGCTTTTTACTTTCTACGAGTGGTAGGTGTAATATAGCTAAGATGTGCATCTCATCGTGTGCATCTCTATGGGTGGGGATATACTTTTTCATAAGTTTAATTATGAGATATGGCATTTTTGTCCTATACGAATTCTTTATATGGTGTTCGAGAGGCTTTCCAAGTCTTCATTTCTACTCACTACTTTCTTTACTATTCCTAAAAAACATTAGTGCATTACCCCAATTTTCTAATAATTTAGCATTATACATCCAAGGTCTTCCCAATAGCAAATTTTAGTCAATGCCCTTCATAACCATAAATTTAATTGAGAATTTTGCACTCAAAATCTTTATATTGGCCAATCTCTTAGCGCTCTTGTAGCTTAATTAATTCATCAACAATTGTCAGATTGAAGTGCATACTCTCAACACATTGGCTATTCCGCTTTTAAAGCACTTGGATATTGACAATACCCACTCCTATCCTTATGTCAATGATTCCTACTAGTGTCTCCTCCTAAGACTAAAGCTAGAATTACCCCTTGTGTTAGAATGTGTTGATTCCTAAGACTACCAAGGTTCTACTAGGTGTTAAGCTTTGTGTTGACAATATTAGTTATCCTCATCTTGCTAAATGTCTACTAACTTCTTGTTCACCATCTAGTAGATGGCTACATTTACTTTAAACAACACATCTATTAGTATGTTTAGAGTTGTTAAATCTATTTGACTCATCCTAATGCCTACTCATCAAACTTGTTGTGTCTAGTCAATTTAGGTGTTCAATGATGCCTCCTAATTGGCTCTATTAGCTCTTTAGCATTGTTGAGGGATGGGTTTTTGATCTCCTAGAGGCTCACCTCTTGTGAAGTTCATGAATTCATGCTTATGAGGCAACAAGTATCACTAAGCAGCTCCTTGGCCTCATATCTCAATTCATTCTATCCATCTCTAATGCAACCTTTGACTATCTCTACAATCTCAAGTCAATGCTTTGGGTCAGGGTAACCTTTACAAATTAATTGATAGCTATGGAAGGAGCCATAATTGCACTCCATGCAATAGCCACATATAATTTTGTAAATGGGTTAATGTCCCATTTTCTCTTAAGGGTATCTAGTAAATAGCTTGCTTTTGATACCTTTTTTTGTGTTGTTGTTGCCTATCACCAAACCATCCATCATTGAGGGCCCATCAAGGCTCGAACATCCTTTACTTGCATTTGCTTCCAATGATAATGTTTAATGGTATTGAGCTTGGTTCTTCTTTGATCATCTCAAATTCCAATAGACTCAAGGACAATAAGAGTATAATAGCATTATTCCTTAAAGCTTTTTGTTTAGGTGATTTGGACACATATATGTAGCCACACCTAGAGCACCTTTGATTGGATTGATTGTCCTTTTTAGCTTTGTATTTTTAAACGTACCTACATGCTAGGTGGCCACATTAGCTACAATTCTAGCATGCCATCTCCTCTTGAGGTTGTCTCATACCCTACTACACCCTCTTCTAAGCAACATTATTGGGATGGGCTTATAGTCATGAGTACAATGTTTTCTTCTTCATCATAGGTGGCATCTAGGTTCCCATAAATGTCTTTCTCATCAAGTTCGACTAGTGGGTTTGAGCATCATTTCATATGATGTGTTACATAGGGTCCTGGTGAACTTGCTATGCTTGAAGGATTGATTTTTGTCCTTGAAACACTCAATCTAGGCTTTGCTAACACTAGGATCCCAAGGAAGGGTTGTTTTCCATATAGATTTATTCTAATAAAATAAAGCTTGTTTGGGTAAGGTAAGCATCTAGAGCCCTATGACTTGCAACTTCATGTCCTTACTTGCCATAGTCAACAATGCTTATTTCATTGCTAATGTCAACAAGACTTACATCATTGCTTATGTCATGCTAGTATCTATGTCACTATTTGTAGATAGAGGCCTTGGGCTACAAGCCCTTCAATCTTGCCAATGCCATCTATGATTCCTATGAGGTAAGTCCCTAGTATTGTCTTGTATCTCTTTCTCGTATATCATTCTTTTTCTTATAATAATTTCAACTCCCATCAAAGTACCATGCTATATTTGTGAGATATCTATGCAATGAATATTTATTATTCTTGTCAAGCTCTTGTGATGCTCATACCAAATTTGCAAGAAAAACAAATAGTAAAAAGTTAGTCTACTTGGAAATTTTGATAGGATGATATCATAGTTGCAACAAGTTTGATTATTCATTTTCCTTTGATAGAAAAGCATCACTACTCTAGGATTTTGAGGGCTTTGTATGAGAGTCCTCTTCTACCTTTGAGAGGCAAAATAGAGAACGAGTAGTTGAAATGAAGAACATATGGCATAGGTCATGCCCAACATTAATTTATGCCTTCAAGTTCTTACAACTTACTTTGTGACATGGCCTAGCATGAGACTATTTCATCAATAGATTTGGAAACAACTTCTTTTAGCTTTGAGGCCCAAAATAGTCAAGGATTTGACAACAAATCCATCCAAATTGATATATCTCACTTCAAGCCACTTTCAGCACAAGAAAACCAAGCAACAAGTTCATGACTTGTGTATGTGTTGTGAGGATCAAGGACATATTGACCAAATTTGTAATAAAAGAGGAAGATCAAGGTGTAAATCTATATAACCCCATTGACTTTAGAAAACATGGACGTACAGCCTCAATAGAGACGATGTAATGTGGCTAGATTTCCAAATCACTAAATTTTTATTCTTATAAGTTTATCCAACATCTAGTTTCAACATATTGGTAACAATTTATTCACTAGATGGTTTAGTGGAAGTTGAAGCATTATCAATAGTGGAGCTACAACTTGCATCAAGGACAATGAATTTGTAGAATAATAGAATATCATGCCTGTGAAAAAGTCATGTCTAGTAGTTTTAAAGGTTATTGCTGGGTGTTTGACTACTTTCTTTTGGAGATACAAAGTATGATACCTATCTATGGGAATAAACTTGAGTAAACATGCATCTTGGATAGTTTTTAAAATTATCAACTCCAACAAATCTAGTTGCTATTGGTCTACCTTGCTTGAGTTACACAACCTAGACATTGATTGGAGATCTATTGCAAAGACAAGGACACAATGATAAGAAGATGCATTTGGGACCACTTTATGTTGCTACCAAAGTCTTTATGTGCCATAAAAAGGAATCCTTCATTTTTAATCTATGCAATCACCAAAACATTACAATAGGGAACCCAACCATGTTTTGCCCCAATATACAATTTGTCACATATACGAGCTTGTAGAGTTTCAAAAGTATATTGATGAAAGTCTAGCCAAGGGTTTTACTTGACATTCGAGGTCGCCATTGGGAGCATCCATATTTTTTGTGAAGAAAAAGAGATTGATCTCTTTGAAATGTGTAGAGATTGGAGAGTCCTCAACAAGATTACAACTAAGAATTGCTACCTCATACTATTGATTCCATAGATTCTTGAGTGACTTGGTAAAACCAAGTTATTTAGCAAGACCAAAATTCATGATAGGTACAACCTTGTCCAAATAAGGCAAGGAGATGAATGAAGACAATTTTCCACACAAGATATAGCCATTTTGTGTATATTCTCATGCCATCGGACTTACAATTGTTCCAATAGTATTTCAGGCTTCATAAGTATCTAGATAACTTTTTGGATAATACATCTAGATGATAGTTTGATCTTCTTAAATAATTAAGAGGAACATGAGTAGCAAATATGCATAGTTCTTAATAAGTTGCAAAAGATTGCATTGTATGCAAAATTAGAAAATGGTTCTTTCATCAAACAAAAGTGTAATTTTTGGGCTATACTATCTGTGAAAGAGGAATTTTTATGAACCCAAAGAAGATGAACACTATTCTTGAATAGGAGGCATCCACTCTAATTTGGGTTGTATAATACTTCTTGGATTTTGCAAACTTATATTGCATTTTCATCAAATACTATTCCCATATCACTTACCATTTGACAAGGTTAATCGAGACGTAAAAATTGGTATGGGACTTTGAGGCAACAAGGACTTTTCAAACTCTCAAAGGAGGTCTTCACAAAAAAACATCAATCTTAATAAACCCATTCAAACCCTTCTTTTTGGACACTAATGTAATATGTTTTGCACTTGATGCTATCTTATCCCAAATAGATGTGATGATGGTTAAGAAAAGCCCTATTGCCTTCCGCTTCTAGGATTCTTATCAATAGTAACTAACTATGAGATCATGATACAAAGCTTTTGGCTATTATTGACTCCTTTGCAACTCAACAACACCTTCTTGAAGGAGCATCCTATAAGGTTACAATGTATATATGAATAATCAAAATCTAGAGCACTTCATGATTTCACATGTCCTCAACCACCACCAAGCTAGATGGAGTAACTTGTTATCTAGGTTTGACTTCATTATGTCTTACCAATCTAGTACTCACAATAAGGAAAATTGGATGGTCCTTTAGAATGATCCTACCTTGCAACTAAGAAAGAAAGGCAACATATTATCTGCAAGAAGCAATGCTCTTGAAGCTAGATCAATTCAAGCTACATGCAATAACTACCAAGACCCTTGATGACTCTACCTTGCTTGTCCTAGTAAAAGAAAGAACTTGAACATGACCCTTTTGCTCTAGATATCAAATGTTGACCACAATAAGAAACAATTTCAAAGATCTTGAAGAAGCTGGTGAGCTACAAGGGTCTTCTCTACATACCATCAAAAGAAGCAACTAGATTTAAAATATTCCAAGAGATGCACAATCTTCCAGCAATAGGACATTTTGGAGTAAACCAAACAATTGAACTTATTACACAATATTTCTTATCGTATAAAATATGGAAATTAGTCAAAGAATTTGTGCATACTAGTGACACTTGTAATAGAGTAAAAACTCCCTAACGTTGCTCAAATGGATTACTTCTATCCCTAGTAAGCTATGGTCATCCATATTAATGGACTTTATAACATATCTACCTTCATCTAGGGTTTCAACTCCATTCTTGTCATGTTTGATAGCTTCTCAAAAATGGCACATTTCATTTCATCAACCAAAACCATAAATGGGAAAGGAATAACAAGGCTCTTCCTTGAAAACATCTATCACTACCATGGATTTCTTAGTAGTGACATTGTCTTGAATTGTGAACTTCATATTTGATTTTGGAGAGGACTCTTCTCTTGGGTTTACAACTCAACCTCTCTTTGACCTATCACCCACAAAGTGATGTACAAATAGAGAGGGTAAATCATCTTAAAGTAAAACCTTCATTACACAATTGATTACAATTACAAAAATTGGGTGGATCTGCTACCCTTGTCTAAGTTTGTCTGCAACATTAAAACACATGCTTCTGTCCAATATACCCTTTTCTTTGTTGTTTGAGTAACATCCTAGGATGGATATTCATAAATATTGTCAAATAAAGAATCCAACCAAAAGTTATTAAGTATCCATAAATAATTAGCCATACATATCAAAAAATCCCAAAACAAATGTATGTGTAATGCATATCAACATCATATTCAACATCCATTGTACAAGATTGGAGATTAAGTTTGACCCCACCATGATTCATGCCTAACATGCCATCCTAGATATTGGATTATCATTGACTTGGAAGTTTCAAGATTATTGGCCAAGTCAATTCAATTTCTTATCCACTCGATCTACCACATTTTTGTAAAGATTCTCTAGTTTTTCATGTTTCAATCTTAGAAGCATGTCATAACTCCATGATCCTAGGAAGAACCCTCTAACCACCACCACCCATAATGATATATAGCCATCTAGAGTATGGAGCTGATAAAATCTTTGATTCAAGGATCTCACATGGATTATCTAGTGCATTGTGTATTGAAAAGGTTATGATCCAAGTGAATGAACATGGGAACCTTCTTCCAATCTCAAATGAACACGTGCTAAATTTTAGAAGTTCCATCGGCAACATCTATCAAAACCTACAACCATAATAAGAAAAAACACCACTCCGTGTGGAATTTAGTTGTAAGAGGACATGGCAATGCACAAATATATAGATTCGAGAAGGTTTTAGGCAAATACTATTGTTTATGCAAGTGGAGATGATGTGTTTGTGGAGGTTCTTAATGGTTTGGAAAAGGGCAATAAATAATTCCAGTTGGCTTAGAAAATGGAATGGCAAAGATGGTGTTGAATCATGGACAACCTTGTGAAACAGTGGAAATTTTGCAAAGGTAAAGAAGAAGAGGATGAAGGGAATATGAGGGAGGCAACATGTACTACAATGTAGCTTGAAGGACACGTGGGTTTAACTCTCTATCTTGAAGGCCTAATCAAAAGTGTTGTGTATATCCACCATTAAGATTCTAAAAGCTTCCTTGGAAGTAGTCCCTAGAAGGTTGCTATATAAACACTTATGCCAATAATGCTTTGTCATTGCTAATGTCATCAATGATTGCGTTATTGCTTATGTTGTCGCTTACTAGAAGCTTTCCACCAATTATTATAAAGTAGTATTGCCAACACTAGCTATGAGGGTCTTGGGAGATAAGTCCTCTTCCAATTTAGATCATATGCTCCACTCTTTTCATGAATACCAATTTTAGATTGTATCAATTTCTTGTATATTCCATGTTATGGAAATTGTGGGAATTTACAATGAAAATAAGTTTATAAAAACTTACTATGGAAATAAATTTATTTTTATTTTGTTTAGCACATGATGGATGGTGGTCGCATTACGCTTGGTGGATAGATGGAAGGATATGAATGTGTTTTGTATTTTGGTTAGTAGATGATTAAAGTTAGCATAGATGGAAGGATACTAATATATCTTGTGTTTTGGTTAGTAAATAATTATAGTTAGATAAAGTTATGAGAAATAAATATTCTAAGGAAGTACATTTTGATGCGTAGGAATTATTTATGGTCGTACGCTTAAGTATATAAGAAAGTCGAGCATGTATGTCGAATCTTATAACATCTTGCCTTTGTTTTGTTGTTGTAACATTTGGATTTGTTGTTGCTGAGTCTGATGCAGTATGCGCACCAACTGTTGTAGAGTATCTCTTGAAGAATCCCCCATCTTGGAGTTCTCTTACACCGACCTTCACGTTGGGTTCACCAATGTCGCAGCGCGTAGGGTTGAAGGTTACCATAGGGATTTAACAAGAAAATTGGACAAGATAGATGGAGATGTGCCTTCAAGAGATAAGTAGATTACAATGAATGCTTAAAGGTTCAAGAGGTACATCACGGTTGATCACAGGGGTTTGAGAGAGAAGAGTGTATGGGGGTTCAAGAGCTTAGACTTCGGAGATGGTAGAGATAAGAGAAGGGTTGAAGGTTTAAAGCCAAGTTCTTGAAGATGTTGATAGAGCTTCCAACTGCATGTTCTTAGCAAAGATCACAAGAGTATTATCTCAAATCAAGCTTGTTTTCTTGATTGTAAGAGCAATCACCAATTATAAAATCAAGTACAATATGCTGTCATGTATCATAAAAAACTCTGCATCCCATAATTTTCTAAGGCTTGGAAGGCTTAATTGTTATTTTGTAGACCTTAGAATAGGTTTATTAGAATAGGAGAAATAAATTATTAGGAAAAAAAAGCAAGGCGTTCATGCTAGAAAGTAAGAGCCCAAAAAGGGATACTTTTTAATTATATTTTTGAGTACAAAAGCTTAATACAAATTAATAAATACACTAGCATAGGCCGCTTCGTTGCCCCAAAGCGGCAATGCTATCACATATGACAACTTTGCTCAACAATCCATTTCTCATGTTTCTCTCTCCTCTTTTCCCTCTCTATTTCTACTTTTTTAATTTTCTCTCTCTCTTTGCATTCTATTTTAGTTCCTTCTCTCTCTCTCTCTCTCTCTCTCTCTCTCTCTCTTTCTTCCCCCCCTCTCATTCTCTGTTAAAGTATATAAATTTTATATTTTCCCTATATATAATTCTCTCTTTTCTTCTCCTCTCTCTCACTCTCTTCTTTATTCTCTCTCTCTCCACCCCATTTTCTTCTACTCCCCTTTCTCTTAATTTTTCTTTTCTTATTCTCTCCCTCTCTCTCTTTTAAATTTTATCTTTTCTTTCTCTCTCTCTCTCTCTCTCTTCCCCCTCTCTCTTGTCTCCCCTTCTCATTTTAAATTAAAAAAGACTTTTCTCTTTTCTCTTTTCCTCCATCTCTCTTCCTCTTTTTCTCTTTCTTCTTCTTCTTCTTCTTGTGCTTCTTCTCTCTCTCTCTCTCGCCTTTCTTCTCTCTCCCCCCCTCCTCTCTTTTCCTTTCTTTCATTCTTCTTTTTAAATTTTTTTAAATTTCTCTTTTTTTAATTTTATATTTTCTCTGTCTGCGTTCAAATTCTCTCTCTTCTTCTTCTTCTTATTTTCTCCCTCTCCTTTTTTTTCTCTCAATCTATCTCTCCCCTTTTCTTCTCCCTCCTCTCTCCTCTATTTTCCTTTTTTCTTCTCCTTCTCTCTCTCTCTCTCTCTCTCTTAAATTTTATATTTTCTCTCTATATAATTCTCTTTCTCTCTGTTCCCCCTCTCTCTCCTTCCCTATCCTCTTCTTTTTTTTTGTTCTTTGTATATTTCTCTCGGTTTCTCTCTCTCTCTCTCTCTCTCTCTCTCTCTCTCTTTCACATTTTTTCCCCCAGTCTCTATCTTTTAAATTTTATATTCTCTCTCTCTCTCTCTCTCTCTCTCTCTCCTCTCTCCCTTCCTCTCTCTCACAAAAAATATTTAAAATTGAAAAATATTTTCTATTTTCTCTTTTTGCCTATCTCTCCTCTTTTCCTCTTTCTTTTTCTTCTTCTCTCTTTATTTTTCTCTCTCTCCTTTCTTTTCCTTCTCTCTCCTTTTTTTCTTCTTTTCTCTTTAATTTTTTTAATTTTCTCTTTCTTTTAAACTTTATCTTTCCTCTCTCTATGTTCAAATTCTCTCTCTTATTCTTTTTTTCTCTCTCCTTTTCTTTTGTGTGTCTCTCTCCCCCCTTTTCTTCTTCCCCTCTCTCTTCTCTCTTTTCCTTTTTTCTTTTTCTTTTTCTTTCTCTTAAATTTTATATTTTCTCTCTCTATTCCTCCTCTCCTCTTTTTTTTTTGCTCTTTGTGTGTGTGTGTGTGTATATATATATATATATATCATCTTTTCCCTCTCTATTTCTAATTTTTTATTTACTCTCTCTCTCTCTCTCTCTCTCTCTCTCTCTCTTCTTCTTCTTCTTCTTTCACTTTCTTTCCCCCTAGTCTCTCTTAAAGTATGTGAATTTTATCTTTTTATCATATATAATTCTCTCTCTTTATGTTTACATTCTCTCTCTTCTCCTCACTCACTCACACACACTCTCTCTTCGCCCCCTTTTCTTCTACTCCCCTTTCTCTTAATTTTTCTTTTCTTCTTCTCTCCCTCTCTCTCTCTAAAAATAAATAAATTGATTTTTTTATCTTTGCTTGTTTTTCCCATCTCTCTTCCTCTTTTCCTATTTCTTCTTCTTCTTCTTATTCTCTCTCTCCCCCCTCATATCTTTTCTTTCTCTCTTTCCTTTTTTCCTTTCTTTTCTTCTTCTCTCTTTAAATTTGTTTATTTTCTCTTTCTGTTAAATTTTATATTTCCTCTCTCTATAAATCTCTCTCCGTGTTTAAATTCTCTATTCTTCTTCTTCTTTTTTCTTTTCCTCTCTCTCTCTCTCTCTAATTTTATGTTTTCTCTCTATAATTCTCTTTCTCTCTGTTTCCTCTCTCTCTCCCTCCTCTCCTCTTCTTTCTTTTTTGCTATATATATATATATATATATATATATATATATATATATATATATATATATATATCTCTCTCTCTCTCTCTCTCTCTCTCTCTCTCCTTATTTTTATTTTTCTCTCTCTTTCTCTTTCAAGTTTTTTTCTCTCGCTCTCTTTTCTCTCTATATATTTTTTCGCTCTCGTTCACTTTTTCTCACCATTCTCTTCTTTTCGCTCTCACTTTCTTATCATTTTGAGATTCATTTGTGATTGATTTGCTAATCTAATTTTTTAATTTACTCTCTCTCTCTCCTCTCTCTCTCTTCATTCTCTTTTTTATAAAAAATTATTATTATTTTCTCTCTCCTCTCTTTTCCTTTTTTCTTTCTCCTTTATTTTTTATTATATCTCTCTCTTTTTAAATTTTATATTTTCTCTCTCTATAATTCTCTCAACATGTTCTCTCTCTCTCTCTCTCTCTCTTCTTCTTCTTTCACTCTCTTTCTCCCGCCTTCCCCCCTCCCCCTCGTCTCTCTTAAAGTTTGTAAATTTTATCTTTTTCTTATATATAATTCTCTCTCTTTATGTTTATATTCTCTCTTTTCTTCTATTCTCTCTCACTCTCTTCTTTTATTCTCTCTTTCTCTCTCTTCGCCCCCTTTTCTTCTACTCCCCTTTCTCCTAATTTTTATTTTTTTCTTTTCTCCCTCTCTCTCTTTTAAATTTTATATTTTCTCTCTATCTCTCTCTCTTTTCCCTCTCTCATTCTTTCTCACTTTCTCTCTCTCAACAAATATTTAAAATTAAAAAAGACTTTTCTCTTTTCTCTTTTTTCCTCACTCTCCTCTTTTTCTCTTTCTTCTTCTTCTTCTTCTCTCTCTTTCTTTCTCTCGCTCTCTCTCTCTCCTCGCTTTTCTTCTCTTCCCATTTCCTCTCTTTTTCTTCTCTTTCCTCTTTTTTCCTTTTTTCTTCTTCTCTTTAAATTTTTATCTTTTCTCTTTCTTTTAAATTTATCTTTCCTCTCTTTATAATTCTCGCTCTATGTTCAAATTCTCTCTCTTCTTCTTCTTCTTATTTTCTCTCTCTCTTTTTCTTCTCTCTATCTCTCTCTCTCCCCTTTTCTTCTCCCCCCTCTCTCCTCTCTTTTCCTCTCTCTGTCTCTCTCTTAAATTTTATATTTTCTCTCTATAATTCTCTTTCTCTCTATTCCTCCTCTCTCTCTCTCCCTCTCCTCTTCTTAGTTTTTTGCTTTTTGTATATTTCTCTTTCTCTCTCTCTCTCTCTCTCTCTCTCTCTCCTTATTTTTATTTTCCTATCTTTCTCTTTCAAGTTTTTTTATTTCGCTCTCTTTTCTCTCTATATATTTTTTCCATGGCTCTCTTTCTCTCTTCTCTTTTCCCTCTTTGTTTCTCATTTTTTAATTTACTCTCTCTCTCTCTCCCCTTTTATTCTCCCCCCCCCTCTCCTCTCTCTCTCTCTCCTTTTATTCTCCCCCTTCCTCCTCTCTTTTCCTTGTCTCTCCCTCTCTTTTTTCTTTTTTTTCTTCTTTTTGTCTCTCTCTCTCTTCATTCTCTTTTTTATTTTTTATTCTCTCTCTCTCTTCTCTATTTTCCTTCTCTCTTTCTCTTTATTTTTTTCTTCCCTCTCTCTCCTCTATTTTCCTTCTCTCTTTCTCCTTTATTTTTTATTCTTTTTCTCTCTCTGTTTAAATTTTATATTTTCTCTCTCTATAATTCTCTCTACATGTTCCCTCTCTCTCTCATTCTTTTTCTTTCACTTCCTTTCCCCCTCCTCCAATCTCTCTTAAAGTATGTAAATTTTATCTTTTCCCTATATATAATTCTCTCTCTTCTTCTCCTCTCTCTCTCTCTATGTCTCCTTTTATTCTCTCTCTCTCTCTCTCTCCGTCCCCTTTTCTTCTACTCCCCTTTCTCCTAAATTTTCTTTTTTTATTCTTGTCCTCTCTCTTTTAAATTTTATATTTTCTCTCTCTTTCTCTTTTCCTTCCTCTCTCTCTCTCTCTAAAAGCATTTAAATTTTAAAAATACATTCTCTTTTTTCCCCATTCTCTTCCTCTTCTCTCTCATCGCTTTTCTTCTCTCTCCCCCCTCTCCTCTCTTTTTCTTCTCTCTCCACTTTTCTTCTTTTTTTCTTCTTCTCTCTTTAATTTTTTTTATTTTAAATTTTATATTTCCTCTCTCTATATTCAAATTCTCTCTCTTCTTATTATTATTATTTTTTCTCTCTCTCATTTTCTTCTCTTTGTCTCTCTCCCCCCCTCTCTCCTCTCTTTTCCTCTCTCTCTCTCTTAAATTTTATATTTTTTCTCTATAATTCTCTTTCTCTCTATTCCCCCTCCCTCTTCTCTTCTTTCTTTTTTGCTCTATGTAAATTTTTCTCAGTTTCTCTCTCTCTCTCTCTCTCTCTCTCTCTCTCTCTTTCCTTATATTTCTTTTCCTCTCTCTTTCTTTTTCAAGCTTTTTTCTCTTGCTCTTTTTTCTCTCTCTATATATTTTCTTTTCTCTCTATTTTTCTCTTTTCTTTGTTTTCCTTTCGCATCCTCTATTTTCTATCTCTTTCAAATTATATATTTCCTTTCTATCTCTCTCACACACTCTCTAAGTCAAATCCTTCTCATTCTTTTTCTTCTTCTTCTATCTCCCTCTCAAAGTGTGTGAAAAACTATGTTTAATAATTTTTTAAAAATATTTTATTAAAAAATTTAAACTAAAAGGTTTAATCTAACACACAGAGAGAGAGAGAGAGAGAGAGAGAGAGAGAGAGAGAGAGAGAGAGAGAGAGAACCTAGGCCCTACACATGAGAGAGAGGGGGAAGGGGGAGAAGAAAAATGTTTAATTTAAAAAAGACTATTCTCTTTCCTCTTTCCCCTCCTCCTCTCTCTATCTTCTTCTTCTTCTTTTTCTCCTCTCTCTCTTCTTCTATCTCCCTTACAAAGTGAGTGAAAAACTATGTTAGAAAAATTTTAAATTAAGATTTTTAAAATAAATTTTAATTAAAAGAAAAGTTTAAATTAAAAAGTTTAGAGAGAGAGAGAGAGAGAGAGAGAGAGAGAGAGAGAGAGAGAGAGAGAACGTAAGCCCTACACATGAGAGAGAGAGAGGGGAGGGCGGAGAATTTAATTAAAAAGGGGAGGGGGAAAAGAAAGAGAAAGATTATAAGTGAGAGAGAGGGGAGGGGGTTTTAATTGAAAAAGAAGGGGGGGGGGGGGGATAATCATTGGTATTAGAGTAAGGTGATTGGGGGATGTATCAATATCGTAGGTAGTATACGTATATCATTGGAAGATACATAATCTTCTACATCAAGGCTTCAAATCTCTATTTGTTGGATAAAGGTTTTGCACAATGGTTATAACAAGAAGATCGGAAGTTGCTATCTTTCTAGACCAACTTTTTTTGCGCCTAATTGATATTAAATGTGAGTAAAATATTTAGTATGAGCTACCATGTACACAAGGCTATGCTCATTTCACAATATAGAAGGAGAAATCAATATGATAGTATAAATAGAACAAGAAAAATTAATAGAAAGCCTTGAATGCAAAAGTGAAAAAGAAGACAACTAAGACCCCTACATATAAAAGCAGTCAATGGTAAACCCTTTACATGTAAGAGTAATGATTTGCTCACGAGCCTATTTGTTCAATGTTCTACTTTGACTAATATAATCAGCTACTTTATTAAATTGCAAGACAAATCTAAAGTAGTGATTGCAACAATTTTGGTGCTACTTTATTAAATTGCAAGACAAAGCTAAAGTCGTGATTGCAACAATTTTAGTAGACACTTATTAAAATGAAAAAGTCAAGGAAAATCCATAAAGGGGGACACGAGGATCTTACAAAGGTTAATTATACTTCACAACCAATCTTGCATTATAAAGAAGACAAGCCTGTTGGCCTTGATGAATTGGCTATAAAAAGGGTGTGTAAAGATGGTGGACCAAGAGCTTAATACAATCCAATATTCACAAATGTGCATTCTGAAGATGTTATCACAAACATGGTTAAAGACCAATCTCTTATTAACTTAATCATCAACCTTCATGAGGGACCAAATATAGTTTCAAGGTGGTACATGATGTCACATTGACCACATTTTCTAACCTTAATCATCTATACTATTAGTTAAGGAGAGGTGGGGGGCGGGTGCCATGTGGTAGCCCCCACCTCCCCCACAAAAGAAAAAGAGAACGTGGAAGCGAGTGCCACGCGTCCAGCACCCGCCCCCCACGAAAATCGCGCCCGCGGGCGAGTCTAGGCGCGAGCGTCTAGTCAACCTTTATAGGGACTGAAAACATTATACAGTTTCAAGGTGGTAAAATGATGCCACATGGGCCACATTTTCTAAAGCGTGTGTAGAATGGTGGTGGTCGTAACAGGGACGTTCACCACTATCAAAGCTAAGCCATACTGGACGTTGCGCTGCCATAGCCTTGTTCTCCATCGAGCTCGATCAGCGGGGAAGCCTCCCTTTTCCGCTCGCAACGGCCTTTTACAAGCCTTTCCCGTCGCAAAGCTTCATTCGGGCCCCCGCCATAGCCTCTCACCTGCCATCAACACCATGGACTGTTCTGTGAAGCAGAAAGAAGAGGCGAGGTTCGGATCATGGAAGTCTCCCCTTACAGCAGACCTCGTCGCCTCCTCTGGCAAGAAGCTCGGAGGTATCGCTGTGGATGGCAAAGGTTCCCTCATTTTACTTGAAGGACGTCCTACAGAGGCCGGGTATTTTGTTCTTACTTGTTGTGCGTCTCTCGATCTTCTCTCGAATGAAAATTTACATACCACAAGGGCGAGCGATTGTCATAAGTTACTCCGTTCGTTTCCATGTTTTTTTAAAAGAAATAAATACGTGAAGCTATCATGTTGCTCGCCGACATCCTTTCCAGTCTGGTGCTAGTCTTCAACTGCCATGCTTGGACTTCAGATTATGCTTGCAAGTGTTCAATGCTCGGATGTCAGATTATGCTTGCAAGTGTTCCAAATTTCAGCAGGAGCAACGAGGCGGTTTTTAGACTATAATGACCCATTTGTGAGTCCAGGTCAATTTCTTTCGTTCGTTTACTCCTCCGTGCTTGATTACAAAACGATTTATTTTATTCCTAGTAACATTGGATTTGCTGTTACTAAGCAAATCACATTACAAGCATAGCATCTAAAAACTTAAAGACATAGATAATTATAAACATAAAAGAAATGTCCATAATGAAGGATTGCAAACCATAGCTTTTATAGCTTTCATCACAAGGGAGATTGGGTTCTATTGTGTGTTTTTTCTCTATTCCTTGGGTGTTTTATAAATGTGAATGCATATGCATATCTCATGCGTTTGTACAAAGAAGATATAAAATATTGATTGAATAACGAGGTTATAGTTTGCGAGGTCTCCTAAAGGTTATGGCAGTAGCTATAGAGTTTCCTACAAGGAATGATGGGATTTGGACTATTATTTGTAGCTTCATTAAGCAATGCCATTTATGATTTCATTCCTATAAGGAAGAAGATTAAGGCTAAAGTTTTCTTCATTCTTCCATCCACAAATAGGTGGTTAATCCAAAGAGCCAAACTCTGCAATTTTGGATCTTTTGAGATTCTATGTTTCACACCATAAAGCACAATGGGAACAACTTCTATCCTTGGTTGAGTTTGCATTTAACAATACGGTATATAGTTCCACTGGCAAGGTTCCTTTTGAGGTTGTTGAGGTGGAAAGAAAGTTCCACCGATCTTGTATACGCAAGATAAGATTTTCGAGGCTGATCGATATGTGGAAAGCATGGATGTTACTTATCAAAATGTCAAATAAGCACTTCAAAGGTCACAAGAGAAGTAGAAAAGAGTAGTTGATCACCCTATATAGACATACATTAGAATTTGCAAAGGATAATTGAGTATGGTTGCAATTTGAAAAGGTTGGGCTGAAGAAGATAAAAGGCAAAGAGCATTTGTATCGAAAGTTGAATATATGTTATTATAGGCCCTTCCAAGTATTGAAAAAGATTAGTGATGTGGTGTGTAGGCTGAAATCACCTCCACATTGGTAGATACATGATACTTTTTATGTGAGTTTACTGTGGCCTTTCCATGGTGATGTGAGTAACGATATGTCTGTTAAAATTCAACTAGAGGTTGAGGAGTTAGATGAGATTTTGGTACCCGAGTATTTTGGCAAATAAGAAAATGTAGATTAGAGGTGAAATTTCTAGGAGGTACATGATGAAGTTTCAAAATTACTCACCGATGGATATTGAATGGATGGAAGAGGGTGACTTGGCAAACCACTCTTAGTTGTTTTAGCTTTTTTGAGAGGTATTTTAGCTAGAGCTGACTTTAGATTGGGCTCTTTTAGGCTCAATAGAGTGTGAGATTCAAAGCACTGCTCAATGCTCAAGAAGTAGGTAGCACTTCCACTCTTCTAGTGATAGATAGCTCATGTATATGTGATTCTCGGATGTATTTAACATGTGTCCACCAAGATATTGTTTGCTAAGAGTACATTTGCCATGAGGTCAGTGTTCAGTTTACTAGTCATTGTAGTTAATATGTAGATGGATATGGTTTTCACTACAACTTTGAGACTATACATTTGCATCAATTATCAGTGGCTTTTAGCTGAGTTTTATTCGATAGTAGTGTTATGTAATGCCATTGATAGTTCAACCATGGTTTATATTCAGTTTATGCTTTACTACGTTGCTTGGCTAGATCACTTTTGGTTTAGAATTAATGGATGCATCCCATGTGGTTTTGACAACAGTTATGATTCATTATCGATCAGTTTTGGGTTAATTATGTTGGTTGGAAATTTCAGCATGTAGCAAGCATAGTTGAATGATAGTAGCTGAAGTTCTTTGACTATGATGTCTATGCTTTTTTCAAATTAGAGCTTTAATTGTGTCACATTGTAGCGCAATCAAGGTTGATTGCAAGGATTTAAAGGGGGAGGTTTGTCATGCGAACGCGTATTTTTAATGCTTAGGTTTGGTATACCGGTGTCAGGGATTGGAAAGAGGTCTAGGCGTAAATCCGTTGGGGATCAAAGAAAAGAGAAGACAAATGGAAGAAAGAAATACTAGAACAAGAACTCTTGGATATAGTGTAGAACACAAGAGACAGATAGACCTAACAAGCAATTGTATTACTCTTCTACACAATTGCAATAAGTTCCTTCAAGCTGAATACTTTGTGTCTAAGATGATAGCTTAGGCAAACACTATCTGAGATGATAGCTTTGCATCACTCTTTCAGCTTCGAAGAAATTACCATAGCAAACACAAAGGAAACACTGTAGAATACTCTATCAAGATAGCTCGGATATGCATAAAATAATCCAGAATCACTTCAGCACTCTTTCTTTGGTAAACTGTGTGAGATCTCTTCAATTACAGCCATGCAAGCACTTTCAATTCTCACCTACAGCAATAGGTAAAGATATCTTCAGATTTGTCTCCAAAATAACCTCTTACAAGTAGACCTTTTTGGCCTAAAGGCACTCATGAAGAGGTAGAATCACTTGTCTTTTACTTCATCCCTGTTAATTACAGTAGTAGATCACTTGTTTATTCACTCATACTTGTAACAATGGCTCAGATCTCTATTTATAACCATTTATAGCAGCTCAGGCCGGCTTTTCATTGTTGCTTTTTATGCTTTTTGCCTTCCAAACCCTCGTTGTTTGCTTTTCTTGTATTACTTTTTTCTCTATCTAGCTACAATTTGTTTTGACCATAACTTTTGTATACGAACTCAGAATATAGTCATTATGGTACTCAAGTTGAAGCTAACACACTTGGTCGAGAAGCCAACATGAGCACTGTTGTGAAAATCCCTTTAGAATAGCCGAAAATGCCATGTGTCACTTTTTGATATTTTTTGGCTTGAAAGGTTATGCCACTAAAAATAAGGCTTGGTACATTGGTAATGGTCTCTAGTAATTTCATTTTGGTCACTTATATATCCGGTATATGAACTGGTACTTTACACCATATCATACACAGACTTACTCTTGATAGGTTACATAAATCACTGAATAACTCATCCCATAGGTACACATTGAAATCTTGTAACATTAAAGAACCTATTTGTTTTCACATTTAAGACTTGTAGTATCTTGATGTCCATCCCCTCTAAACCTGCACATCCTTTGCATGTGCCACTTTACTCTTCTGTAGGTTCGAGGTCTTCATCATGTTTCATAAATTCTCAATTTGAATATCTTAATTCTTTTAACCTTCACCATTTTATCCTTTGTTTGTACTTTGTCTCAACTCTGGCTTCAGCCCTATTTTTCCCATATGACTCTTCATGCATCATAAATTCAAAACATATCCAAATAATGGACCTGTATAATGGTAGACCCAATACTTTACTTTGTTTTTAGCGTAGCTGAAATCTTTGCAACTGTATCTATAAAAGATACCCCATCATATAATCTTGTAATCCTCTCATTATCATGAAGTAAATCCTGTTCTTTCATACTCTTTTTTACCTTGTAAACATACCGTCTAGAAGCTTTGTTTAACTCTTTAATCCTTTGGAATCTCACTGAACTTGCTATTGAGAATCCTATGAAGCCTAAATTAAAACCATCTTCACCTACAATAATAGGCAAGAGCTTTATCCTCTTAGTAGCGTTGTAGTTTCGCATCACAACAATACAATAATAGGCGAGAGCTTTATCCTCTCAGTACCGCTATAGTTTTGCATTACAACAATACTTGTTGAAAACCGGGCTCTCAAAACTCTTTGACATTGGAAGGCAGTTGGTAATCTCTCAATGTATCCCTATTTCTTACATGATTGACATAGGCTATTATAAATTGCACTGCTCTTTTGTTGTCTTTGCACTTGATTCTTGCATAGGTAGAACCATCATCCAAGACTTTAGTTTCCATTCGTGCTATAGTAATAAATAGCTGCCCTAAGATCAATAGGTATGATGAAGAATCTTGTGCATAGGCTGTACATCTCTTGTATTTTTATTGTATATCAGTCTTCTTTGCAACACTGTTCACGTTAGTGCTGTCTATAATATAAGCTCTTTTGCTTTTTCATAAGTAGCCTCTGCATTTACATCATCTTTAAAAAGCAACTATATGCCTTATAATAGTGTTTTTTATTCACTTTTTATCATAGCGTGAGTTGATTTGCCCACAAACTTTCTTTTTTAAAAATAATGTCTATGATTTTTTCATGGAACACTCTCTTTTTGCTATTCCAAGGATTTCACCCAATAGCGTGAGTTGATTTGCCCACAAACTTTCTTTTTTAAAAATAATGTTTTTTCATGGAACACTCTCTTTTTGCTATTCCAAGGATTTCACCCAATCTTAACTTGACTTTGCTGTTTAGAATCCTCTCTTCCAAAACTTTAAGATCTGTGGCCGTCTCTATGTCAGAGAGCAGGTTGTGTGGTTGCTTTCCCTTTGGCTTTTATTATTTCTTTTCTTTTTGCTCTTTGTTTTTGTGTATATTTTCTATGTTCTGCTCTGGACTAGATCTAGAAGGAAGTGTAGACTACTCAAGCTTTGTCCTGCTATCCCCTCTAGTAACCCTCTTTGAGGTCCCTAGGTTTCCATCATCTCTTTTTCTTTTATTTTCCACTATTACATCTGTATTTTGTTGCTTTACCAAATAAGCATAAATAGAATAGGAATCCATAGCTAAAGCCCACCTAGTCTTCTCTCTAATACTCTAACTTGCATCATTTAGCTTTGTCTTTGGCCCTTTACCCTTACCTATAGACTGCATGGCATGGGTCCATAACTTTATTTTCTTACTTGCACTAGAAACTGGAGATCTCTCTATTTGCAGCCTATAGGTAGTAGTATTTGGGGCTGTAACACGTTCCGTACTACAAGATCTTCATGAATCTTTTGTAGACCTCCCTTCCTAAAGTTTGTAGAAAGGGGCATACTAGTTTCATTGGCATGAATCTTCCCATCCTTTCAAAGAATCAAATTCTTTGTTAAAGCATCTCAGTATGAATTGCAATCTTTGTGGCCATGCTCTGTATTGTCACACCATATGCAACGGTGGACAAAATCTTCCCTAGGCAGGATCTTCGTTAGAAGCTTTCCCTAACTCTTGAAGCTTGGCAAGCTTGATTTGTAAATCCCATATATTTTTGATAAGTTACATCCATGGTGCTATCTTTTGAAGAATCTACAGAAGGCATGGGAGGTGGTTGTCTAATCATTGGCTTTGATACTTGTGTGGACTAAACGGGTATAGGCCTAGGCATGGCCAACAACTCTCTTCTTTTCTATCGCTTTACCGGTTTTGATACACCATTGTGCATGTCTTTGCATTCAATCTTTATGCCCTGTGCTATAGTATCATCCTAACATCTTCTCTAGCTCTAGCTGTAGTGGAGGGTCCGCAACCTGTAAAAACAAAATAACTTTCTCTGTAAGCAAAGATAATTGCTCTTACATTGTCCAATTGATCAAACTTCATTTCAAACTTTCTTTGTAGCTCTGGAGCAGAGAGGCCTTTTGCGAGTTTATGAATCCACTGCAGAAAAGTCCGCTTGGTTACTTGGTCTCTGCATCCTCTATGAAATACTCCTCTTTTAGGGCTGTCTTGAAACCAACCCATATATTTCCATAATCTGCGTAGATAGACTCTATGCGGCTCTTGATTTGATAAAAAAACAGCCCTGGTAAAATATCTTGGTATATCATTTATTGGTACACTGGCCAAGCTCTATCTTCTTTGCATAGAAGTGAAGGAACTTGGAAATATTTCTCTCGTCCGACTTCTTCATCTTTGCAATCACTTCTTGTAGAGCCTTGCTAACAGGCTCTTCATGTTTAATCAATTCATAAGTCCTCATGAAATCTTTGATATCTGTTATCCTGACAATAACTTCAACTTCAACTGGTTCCCCCATCTTATAGACTCTGATGTAAGCTTTTCATGTTGGGTTCACCAAATGTTGGGGGTTATAAAGGTCTAGGCCTAATTCCACTGAGGATCAAAGAAAAGAGAAGATAGATGGAAGAAAGAAGTACTCGAATAAGAACTCTTTGATATACTATAGAACACAAGAAACAAATAGACCCAACAAGCAATTGTATTACTTTGTTGCACATCCCTTCAAGCTGAGTACTCTATGCCTAAGATGATAGCTTAGGTAAACTCTATTTGAGATGATAACTCAGCACTACTCTTTCTGCCCAGAAGAAATTACCATAGCAAACACAAAGAGAGCACTTGGAAATACTGTAGAATACTATACCAAAAGAGCTTGGATATACATAAAACAACCTCGAACCACTTCATCCGTCTTTCTTTGGTAAAACCGTGTGAGTACTCTTCAATTACAGCCACACAAACACATTCAGCTCTCACCTATAGTAGTAGGTAAAGATATCTTCAAATCTGTCCCAAAAATAACCTCTTACAAGCACGTCTTTTTGGGCTAAAGGCACCCATAGGTAAAATCACTTGTCTTTTACTTCAGCCCCACTAATTACAGCAATAGGTCACTTGTTTATTTTCTCGGGCTTGTAACAATGGCTCAAATCTCTATTTATAACCATTTATAGCAGTTCAAGCCTGCTTTACATTGTTGCTTTTTATGCTTTCTCAATGGAGGGCAGCATATCTATTCATAGAAAGTTTGGGCCCTCCCAAGTGGGTTTGTGCTTATGGGATACAGACACACTCTAGGAATGCATTTCTTTTAAATAAACAAGGTTTCTTCCTTAATGAGGCATGTTTTGGGGCTGTTTAAGTGAAGCTAATGTATTTTTAACTCAACAACCCCTCTTAGGCCCAACAATGGTACCACGAGAAATAGGCCAGCCAAGCCCTTTTTTTTCCTCTTTATCTTTTATCTCTAGGCGTCCCATCCCAAAGCAGCTAGAGCATCAGACAAAGGGTGCACGTTGGGTGCTTAGTGGCCTACTAAGACTATAGAGGTGATGGCTATCTTACCAAGGAAGCCTAAGTGATCACCCTAGAGAGGCTAGGGTATTGGACAAAGGGCACACGATGGCTGCCCAATGGCCTACCAAGTCCTGCAAAGGCGCATGGAATCAGCCATGGACTTTTTGTTTTTGTTTTTTTTTTTGTTTTTTTGAGGGCTTTGTAGTTTTAATAGATTTAACATTAAGTGAGGGTCTCAAATTAGTTTTCGTTCTATTGAGTATCAATGCTCCAAATGGGAGAGTGAGAAGGGATGGTCAGACCCAAGACCTTCACAAAACAAGCATACTATCCCTACCATTATTGGGTATCGGTGAAGAAGGAGAATGGCTAAGGTGTGGGTGACACTGTGAAGAAAACTGCTAGGGTTTATATTGAGAAAACACAGTGTACGACCACACGAAGAGAGTATGAAAGCAACGACACACATCCCTACGTCTCTAGCCCAGGAAGGACCAAAGCAAATGTGACATTAATGTGATATTTAATGTGACATTAAGGTCACAAACATTGAATGTGACATTAAAGTGACATTTAATGTGACATTAAGGTAAATCAAGGGGAACATGTACGAGGATGACCGTCCGGGCTCTTGGGCGCCCTAACGGGGTTTAGGGGAGCCTAGAACCAAAGAGAGTCTAGGAATAGTAGGACTCACCAAGGTTTGACGGCTGGCAATCGGATTAGGATGGGTCTGGCCAGCAATAAACTAGGCAAGGCTGGGAGGTGAAGGGATCGCTCGTGCTCATTTCCTCTGACTGTTTTCCTTTGGCTTCATGGTCTTCTTGAGAGCCGTCTTGCAATCCGTCTTACATTGGTATCAGAGCCGACGGATCTAGTCTTGTGGATCTGTGAAGTTTTTCGACGAGAAGGCAAAGTCGACGGGTCCCGTTAAGCTATTCGTTTCAGTCGACGGGTCCCGTTAAGCTATTAGTTTCTGGCACCTGGTGACACGTCATATAAAATTTGACGTGACGATTAACTGCACTAGGTCACTTATCTTATGGCGGGGGAGCTATTTTCTATATGGAATGTCGTATGCTGGATCGCGCGCCGAATCCTGGCTCGCGCCCGTCTTTAAACGCATCAACGGACCACACGCCTTGTTCCCCTTTCCGCAGGCTGGCCCTTCAGTTACGTGAAACTGAAGCTATTTTTCTGGTCCCTTTGTGACCAGCCGACACAGCACACCATCTTTATCTGTCCGGTATTCTCCCAGCTGAGCAGAGAACAAGTTCAGGAAAGGTGCATTGATGGCCTACGTGATCATTAAGAAGGAGGCTGAATACTAGTCGTTTCTGCAAAGAAGCTCCATTTCCTGCGTGACCGACTTTGTTCGGAAGATAAAATTTGTTCCTTACTCTTCGGGTTTATTTATAAACCAGCAACAGCTGCCTGCCATTAAAACCAGGGAAGTACCTTACTTTGTATGCAAATTTCTTATTTTTGCTTTCCAATTCCAGTATATTAATGGCAGAAAAAGGAAAAGAGAGAGTAATGGAAGGTTCTAGTTCTGGGGACTACCCTATGGTAGATCCCCATGAACCAGAGATGCAAGAAGAACAGTGGGAAGAATTTTTTGCTACACGAGAACAATTTGATGATCTTACTGCTCGTGTATAGGCTCAAGGGGTTCAAATGGAATTTTTAACTCAAACACTCACTGCAATAAAATCTCAATTAACTTTATTATTAGAAAGAGATAAAAATAAGATAGAAACCTCGGATGTCCCATCTTCATCGAAAGATTTAGATGTGACTATGCGAGATCCTAAGGAACCCCACCATAAGTTGAGGGATAATCCAGTTCTAAAGGATATGAAACCCCCTTAGTTTTACGGGGAGGAAAAAGATAGAAATAAAGATACAATCTTTAATTTCCTCCAAAAATGGAAAGATTTACATAGACTTAAAAATACCCCACCACATCTCCAAGCACTGGAGGCTAGTTTAACTTTGGGACCTAAAGCATATAAGTGGTGGCGAACTTTAAAGGAGGCAAATAAAATACCTGAAACTTGGGCTCAATTTGAATCCGTCTTTTTGAAAGAATTCCTTCTTGAAAATGAAACGGAAAGAAATTGGGAAGATTGGGATTATGTCAGACAAAAGGGAAGACCCCTGTTGACATATTTGGAGGAATATCGTGAGATAATCCTCAAATTGGAAGGAATAGATGAATTTCAAAAGACAAGAGGATTCATTAGGGGACTAGATAAAGCCTGTAAAAAGGAAGTAAAAAGGAGTTCACCTAAGACGCTGGAAGAGGCAATTAAATTTGCATTAATTAATGAAAATAGTATGCGTCCAGGTACACTCACTAGTCTCATTGATACGGAGCCCAAGTCTAAGGAATTGGAAACCTCAAAATTTGTGGGCAAATTTAAAAGGAAAATGCAAATTTTAAAAGGTAAAAAACAACCTTTTGAAAAGAAACAATATGTGAGGCCAAAGTTAAGTCGTGGAGGTACTAGGACACGTAAGCCTTGTCCAAATGTCAGTTTGGACACAACATAATGACGAGAGGGTCCATTAGGTAATGCCATGGAGGCAAACCATGGTAGCAACGATTGATCCACACTTGGGAGAGCCTAGGGGGAATACCCAGGCTGCAATGATCCCGAAAGTGTGTGAGAAAAAGGTGGAAGACCACCTGACTGAGGAAGAGATGAGGCTCTAACGACCGTGCCTAAGTTTCAGGAACCCCTTGGTGTGGTGAATGAAAACACACGTGATCCTACATGAGATGCAACATGCGGTGCACTTAATGGAGGTTGAAAGGATGTGGCAACGGAATAAGAGGATGGGATAGGAGGTAGATTAAATGGATTTGTGATAGGTGTAGATGTGGGAAATAATGTGGGTTCCTTTTGTCCATTAAATGCATTAAATTGAAACGATGATGATGAAGATGCACCTACTTTATTTTGACATTTGAAAACAAAATTGTTTGAAGGAAAAGAAGGGGAAGAAGTACTCAAAGTTTCTTTTTTCAACTACTTATGTAGTCTTGAGTTCATAAAGAAATATTTGTCTTTCTCATTACTCATAAACTAAAAATTGTTTTGTATACGTCCTTCATCATGAAAATCATCCATACCAATAGGAGAAGGGGAATTATCATTAACAGAATGTGAAATGGTAGAGATACATGGCACCAGAGAGAATAAGTATGAAGGCAATGAAGTGTACTCCATGTCAGTTTCCACTTGTAGAGGGCTAGTCCTAAGTGGAGATTCTGCCCTTCTTGCATGGTCAATAGATCGGTGCATTGAATCTAAAGGGTGAAATTCAGACTTACCTTCTATTTGCTGTTGGGCTCTATATCAAAATGAGATCGTACTTAGTTGCAGTGATCTCATTAGATCGTGGAACTGCATGGTAGTCCAATGTCTGGCCATGTCGGGAGCTTGTTAAGCAAGCTATGAGGTCCACTTTGACTCGTTTTTCGATCGATTTAACTCGGATGTGAGAAGTGGTGCGGAAGTAGTGTTTGAAGTCATCTGCCCCTCTATTGTTCTTGCTTCTTGTGTGGAGCTTTCAAATCAAGGCCTAGGTTTCTCTCAAAGAACTCGGCTTTGATACCGTGTTAAGAGATACCCTAATACAGAAACATAAATAACACCGTACAACAAAGCACAAACTGATAGAAGAACACAGTTAGGGTTAGGGTAACTCAGAGACAATGAACATAGAGAATGAATGAAGTGATATGACTAGTGAATATACAGTGCTCATGCAGCAACACACTATGCAATGAATGAATATTGAACCATGAACTCCTATATCTCAAGGATAAGGGCAGGGGTAATGAGTTGGAGAGTGTGTTGTACTCCAAACAGATCCCGCATCGTAGCAAGGCAGTCTTTGAGTGTCAAACAATAGTAAACATAGCCTATGTGTGGCTAAACTTAATTCCTCCGCGAACGGGGTGTGGGCAGTAAGTTGAAAACAACTGAAACGTGCAAAAACGAGATTAAGACTGAATGGAGGGCAGCATACCTATTTATAGAAAGTTTGGGCCCTCCCAAGTGGGTTTGTGCTTATCGAATACAGACACTCTCTAGGAATGCATTTCTTTTAAATAAACAAGTTTTCTAAGTTCTTCTGTAATGAAGCATGTTTTGGGGCTATTTAAGTGAAGCTAATGCATTTTTAGCTCAACAATCAGCACATCCTCTACTCTCATAGAGACCTATGTGGCTCTCCTTGGAACCACGATGCCCCAACTTTGTATTGACTAGGTTCATAATCCATTGTTCACCAATACATATGCAAACACTAGTGTGTATCGTTGTGGCTCCCATAGTTGCGCCAGTAGGTGTGGCTCTATGCTAGCAGTCACTTCCCTTAGCATCGGGATATCCTCTTTGTAGAGAGGAGGTGCTCTTGCAACATGAGAAAGTCCATTGATAAGTCCTATCTCATGAGGCTTTGACCCTACTTGAAATGTTGGCCTCTGAAGCCTCATACATTCCATGTATCTAGGGCTATGAAATCTTTGGCTCCTAAGTGGCAGGAGGAGTATTTGTAGAGGCTGTAGAAGGCTGAGGTGGTGCCGCATTGGCTGCTGGTTTGAGGTCTCTAAGGTCTCTAACCAGTCTCCATTGTTCCTTTGCTGGTCTCTACGGCTTTGGGTCTCTCTGCTTCTACTAGTCCCATGTCTGCATGCTCTCACTAGTGCTGGCGTTGTCTCTTCTATCTCGCATTACATCATCTTTGATGTTTTGTCTTGCTTCTTCTTCACAGCTTAAGTTAGCCGCCTCCCTCGTCCTTGTAAGAGACTTGCTGCTATCGTGATAGGGAGCATTCCATTACTAAGTGTCCAGTCATCTTGTAGGCGAAAGATTGGCCAGGGAGTCTTGTATATGACACTGGCTGCATGAGAAAACCCTTGTGGACAGAAGGTATTGTGATGGTCTGGGGGAGGATGTGTAAAGACATTGTGGGCACAAAGACTCTGATAGATGGGTCATGGGAGCTCTGGCATTTTAGTTTGCATGTCCTGAGTTTTGTGAGCATTTTCAGCATTCCCTAGCTTGGACCACTCTGTCAGACATTGTCCCCCTGATTTTTTGCCACATCAGCTGTATTATTTTCTGCATTTTTTATGCAGCTGACTGCATTTAATGGCCAGCTGGCAGCTGGTTGGCCAGTATCAGGTCAGCCAGTTTTGGTCATTTTCTGCTATTTATAGCAGGCTGACTGGCTGGGGCAGATCACATCTTTTTCAGGCTGCTCCTCTGACTACAGGCACACTCCTCCATCTCTGGTGCTGCTGCTGCCGTCATCATTTCAGACCAGATTTGGTGCCCTCACGGACGCCTCAGGCTGCGTGCAGGGATGGATCAGTCCATCTGTTTTGTATTCAGCATTTATTTCAGTCAGTGCAGATTTCTTTCTTCCTTCATCTTCTTGTTGTCTTCTTTGTGTTCAAGTTCCTTCTTCCGTTGGGTACTCTCATGAGGTATCATCGCCGAATGAGAGATCACGGAGGAGTTTTTCATTGCAAAGACCACCTCGAATTGCCTGGCACAATTCCCCAGATTTGCGTTTGCTGCAAACGCAGCCTTCCAAAGTTATGCAAGTGCTCTCCCTTGCTTCCAGACCACTTTGATGCCCAAGCGATTGCCCTCCAAGCCAAGTGACATCGTTTGGCAACAAAGCGTAGATTTTTCTGCCTTTTGCCGTCTAGTGTCTGCTCTTGATTGTAGGCGACTGCTTTGATTGTAGGTGGCTGCTCTTGGACCCAAGCGACACCATCTGGGTTCAGGGGACAGCTGATTTCTCTTGTTTTCTTGCTATCTGCTCGTCAAACACAGTTTTCGGGGTATTTGTAGGTTCTTGAGGATGTCTCAACACCAATTTTTTGGCTTTACTAACTCAGAGGATGAGGCCTCTTATCATTCGTTTAAGTGATGGCGAGATTATCTATGTAGAGTCTTTGCTCAAAGCATCACTGTCCTCCTCCCTCCATGTTTCTCATAAGGCGTGGTCTACCGGCCTGAAGATGCCTTATATGACGCCCATTGTATAGGTGCTTGTGCTTCCTTCTTAGCCCAAAGAAGACAAATTGGATGGTTCCAACTATTCTTTGTGGTTGTGTAAGGTGGGGTGTATTCTTGATATCTTTGACCTTCGGGAGTTTATTTATCTCCATGTTTCCCAGCCCATGGAGGACTACCCTACCCTTGGATCATCGATGGATTGTGTAGCCCTTTGGGATCAGCTTAGATTTAAAGCCCGCTCCTTCTTGTCAAGATATGCTAGGTTTTGCACTGAGGAAACACACCATGTACGACCAAGAATCAAACACAAAGACTCAGACAGAGACAAGGAAAACTCAAATGCAAAACACGAAACACAAAAACTCAAAACTTAAAGAGAGAGATAAACATAGAGAGAAGGAACTCTGAAGTGAATCTATGTTGTGAATGAATGTAAGAGTATACAGAGTGCCCAAGGGCAAAGCAATGTAGTGTCGGAGAGTGACGTCCACCAGAGATGGATCCTAAGTGCAGTAACCACTAGTTAGAGATGAGAAAGTATTGAATAAAGAAGGGGAGAAGGCTAGTCACCAAAACACAACAATTGGAGCTTGAAATCTAGTAAACATAGTAGTATACCACTAGAGGAAGGCTGAAAATTGATTACCTGAGGTAGAGAACTGTCACGCGACAACAAGAGATGTGTTTGCTAATGTAGACAGTCCACTGGACAACAAAAATGTTGGTAGTGCAGCAGTCGCTCGGTGGGAGAGATGGCAGCAGCTTGTTGCTTGGCATTAGATGCTAAAAACGCAGGCTGAGCAGATGGAGACCTCCAAATAGCAAGATGATGGCTGAAAATAGGCTGCCTAGGGCTGGATAGTGATGGGCTGTAGTCGGTGATGGCTAGATAGGAGATGGTAGGTGGTTGATAGTTGAAATCTGCATGGTAGAGTGAGAAACGTGCACCAAAGGATTAGGGCAAGAATTGGCACTCAAACTCGTAGAAGGTTGGCAATCTAGGTAGTGAGATAATGTGTTGGATAAAATGGATATTTGTTAGGCAACTTATTCAAGAAGAACGTGATTTAATCATCGTTTGACTTCGAGGATCCAGTAGTGGTAAACTCGGTGAGTAATTGCCGATATTTGGCCAACTTGACTTTTAGATTATCCCCTTTCTTAATGAAAACCCTTGAAGCTCAAAATCGAGATTGATACGTCGAGTACGATCTCGAGCTGCATAGGGGTCAATGAGATGACTCCAAAGCTTAGATGTGAGGGGAAAAGCATTAACTCAACATTAGCTTTGGCATTGCGGGCTCTTCATTGATAGATGTGATCAGGGTGAGCTAATTGAGGGTCCCGACATAGGCTTGGTACCAACCACAAGGTCCCAAAGTCCCTGAGATTCAAGCACTTAGTGCATGAAGTTCAATGAAGAAGTGAAATTTGACCTGTTAAAATGAGTCTTATCCGTGAAGGCATTCTTGGCAATTGCAACAGGAGTGGTACTGCTAGAAGATGGAGAAGGTGTGTAATGGGGGTAGGGTGAATAGGGGTGATAGGGTGGGGGAGTGGAGTACACTTGGGAAGGAAAGGCATGGTAAGCGCTGTTAGAGATCAGTCGCCTGGTCGGACTGCATAGTCCACAGTCTAGTCGGACTGTACAGTCGGGGCAGTTTGACCTGCTTCCGTACAGTCAGCCGCATTAGCCGACATGCAGTTATCTGGCGCCTAGATTTTGGCTATTTATAGCCGCGATTTTGAGCAGTCTCCCACATTCTTCTGCTCGCAGATTACAGGCTGGTGGCTCGTGCAGATTCCGTCTCTGTTCGCAGATTTCAGACAGGAGATTGTGCAAACTGTAGTGGACTTCGAGGCGAACAGCAGGTTGTATCGTCGAGGTGGAGACACGCAGTCTAGCGCACTGCGCCCGTGTACTTATCTGCATATCTTTGTATACAGCACACTTTATACAACAGATCTTCATCTTCCACTGTCTGTTTCTCTCTTTTCTCTCTGCGTTCTCTCTCTCTCAGTCCTATGCTTCCGCACCGCTGCACTCTGACATGGTATCAGGGCAGTGTAGAAGGGTTGATTGAGTGCAGAACTAACCTGAAGAAGAGTTTCCATCGCGACACAAGGCTGCGTTTTCAGCGTTTGAGGGCAAGTAGGAGGGCTGCGCCTCGAAACAAGGCTGAAGCGAGCATGGGCGCGCGGGAAAGGAGTCTAGGTGGTGGATTTGCTGCTGTTTTCTGCTGTTTGACGAGGAGGAAGTTTGAGTTTTCAGCTTTCAAGTGCAGGTTTTGCTTTTTCATCGCCTCCGGCGGGTGAAGAAGTTTCGGGACGCAGAAGAGCCCTAGCAGGCTGCGTTTTCACAGTCAGAGGGGGCTGCTTTTGCGTTTGTAAAGGCATTACAGGTGAAGATGTCTACAGAGATTGACTTGGAGTTCCAAACGATCATGGACCGCTGTCTTACCGGCTCTTTCCGCAGATCAGAAGCTCGATGGCGACAATTACCGCATTTGGCGCGTGATGATGTTGGCCATCCTTGAGTCGTACGATTTGGCGGAGCTTGTACAGGAGGAGATCGACCGGCCCTCGGTGAGAAATGAGTCCAAACTCTCTTTTGATGCTCGTGCGGAGTTGGCCAAGGCACAGTCTCACTGGGACAAACTGAATGCTAGGATTCGTTCCTTTCTTTTTCTGTCTTGTACTACAGCCGTGGTAGCTCACATCGAGCACTTGATGGTGGCTCGGGAGATATGGTTGGAGCTTGATCAGATGTATAACCGGATGACCCTTATGAAGCGAGTTTCTTTGGAGGTGCAGATGCGGACCTTGTCCGTGAACAAGTCTTCTTCATTGCGGGAGCACATCAACAAGCTTAGACAGCTTCAGATGTAGGTTCAGAATGCGGGGAAGCCGATTTCCTCCGAAGACATGGCGATCACACTCTTGTCCCAGTTGCCGCCACGATTCGCTGCTTTCTACTCCGCCCTTATTGCTTTGGGGCGAGAGTCCACTCTTCGGTGGGAAGAGTTGGTTCCTATGGTCTTGGACCAAGAGGAACAAGTGAAGGGATAGAATGCTTCCAAATTGGAGGCACTGACAGGTTAAGCCTCTTAGAAGAAGGGGAAGGACCAAAAGAAGAAGAAGGGGGATAACAAGTCAAAGAAGGACAAGGACAAGGACAAAGAATCCACATGCCATATTTGTGGAAAGACCGGCCATTGGAAGAAGGATTGCCCTGACAAAGACAAGAAGGACACCAACAAGAAGGACACGAAGGATTCTGGAGCGGTGGCTGCACCCTCATCAGCTGCATTTCTTCATCTAGCTGTCATTGAAGACTCTACACCGAATGCTTCTGATGCTGCGATGACAACTCCCCAGGCTCGAGAGTGGATCGTTGACAATGGTGCCTCCCGGCACATGACTCCTTCATCAGATGGTGTTGCCCAGTTGCGACCTTCGCGTGGGCAGATTCTCATTGGAGATAGCTCTTCGGTGTCTATTGCAGGACGGGGTGAGATGCAGCTTATTCCGGATGGACGTGGTGGTACCCATACCTCAGAGGTCTTGCATGTACCAGGTTTAGGGTATCATCTACTGTCAGTTCATAAGATTTGTTCCCTTGGACTTTTGGTGGAGTTTGACAGTGATTCGGTGCGAGTCCTTGATCATGGGTCAAGGAAGGTTCTCTCATCCGGATATGAGGAGAACGGCTTCCACAAATTGAAGTCTTCCATTGCCCTCTCTACTCTTCTTCTTACCTCTCAGACACAGTTAGAGCTATGGCATGCTCGGTTTGGTCACCTCAACTATGATTATCTTCGGAGGGCGTCACGTGGACAGCTTGTTCGAGGGTTGCTGGACATAGTGGTGAGCCAGCAGCCATGTGTCTCCTGCATTCGTGGGAAACAGCATAGGGATGCGATTCCCAACAAAGCTTTGCGGCGGTCTACTTCACCGATGGAGCTTGTGCTACAGATCTTTGTGGCCCTATGAGGAACGAGTCCTTGCGAGGGAGCTCGTACTTCATGTTGATCGTAGATGACTATAGCAGGATGACATGGGCCTATTTCTTGGTGTTGAAGTCAGAAGCCTTCTCCCACTTCAAGGACTTCCGCACCGCTGCACTCTGACAAGCGCTTGTGGAGCCCAAGATGGAGGGATAGGGACACGGGGAGCAAAGGATGGAAATTCCTACGTAGGATGATCCTAGGGATGTGTGACGACAATCCATAAGCAGAGGATGGATATTCTTGCATTTGAAAGGCTGTGTGGGAGGTTTGTGAGTGTCTAGGGGTAGAGGGGGATGCCTATCACAACCGTCCCAAAGTGAAAGGATGTGGTAAAGTAGGAGTCGGTGGAAGATACAGTGTTGAAGGGTGGCATTCCCCCCAACGATGCACCAAGAGGTGGAGTGAATGGAGGGTAGGTAGATGGTGGGATGGAGAAAGAGAAAGTGTTAGGAGCAAGATGGAAGGTTCAATCCCTAGTGTGCTTTGAGCGGAAGTGGAGTATAATCTAAGATTTTGGAATGAAGATATGAGTAGATTAGAATGTAGAGAAGATAGTGGTGGAATGGGAGGGAGTTGAGAAGTATGGCTTACTTGCTCAAATGAAACAGATAGTAGATATATACGTAATGAAGGGTATCTACTTCGAGAGCCTTCTCTATTGAAGTTAATGCCCTAAAAATCATCTGGATCTTGTACAACAAAAGAAGAAACAAGAGAGGGTTTCGGCTCATTCAACTCAAAAGCGTTGTATGAACTTGATCTAAGGCTTGGCTGAGTTTAAGGTGATGGATCGCTAGATGTGCCAAATGTTGTGGTCCCTCCAAGATGAGAGAGATGGCCAATCTCACCAATCGGTCCAGATGGAGTAGTAGCACTCGTTGGAGGAGTATAAACCGAACTGTACGTGATGTGCAAGTACTCCTCAAACTCTTCATCCGTAAGATGACCAAAACAAGAAGAAGAAGACATTAAAGGTGGTGTGTCTACCTCCTTCTCGAGACCATAATGCCTTCTCAAAGCCTCCAATGATGGAGAACCCTAATAAGGCATTATAGGTTCCCTAGAAGAAGGTGCTTGAGACACATTGAGTCAAAATCGAGTCGTGTGTAAGTCTCGCCCAAAGACTATCCTTCACAATCACCACAGGATACTCTTTAGAAGAGCACCGGCTCTGATATCATGTGAAGATATACTAGGGTTTGCACTAAGGAAATACAACATGTATGACCAAGACTGAAACACAAAGACTCAAGCAGAGATGAGCAAAACTCAAACCCTAAACACAAAACACAAAACACAAAAACTCAAAACTCAAAACTCAAACACAGAGACAAGCATAGAGACAAACACACAGAGTAGAAACTTTGAAGTGAATGAATGTTGTAAATGAATGTAAGAGTGTACAGAATGCCCAAAGGCAAAGCAATGTAGCGTTGGAGACAAAAACTTGCACCAAAGGATTAGGTTGAACGGTGGGTAACCCATTTATTTATAGATGTTGAAGGGTGGCCAAAAAAATTAGGGTTTTGGGGGACCAGTGAAACTCTCTCGAACTGCTTACCAAATTTGCATTTTTCATTAATTAAGCGTGTTTTGGGACTGTTTGAAAATGCTAATCAATTGTTAAGTGTGTTTTAGCTCAATACTTTCTCTTTATGAGTTTATAGGATTCTATCTTGACTCATGCTCGTAGATTGAAGATCACGGTGGAGGTGTGGAAGAAGCTTGCGTCTCTTTACTATCAAAAGACACCCATAGGATTTCCTTGGAGAAGAAGCTTCAGATGCTCGGTGTTCATGACTCTCCTTCCATGAAGGATCACATCATCAAATTGTAGGATGTGCAGGATGAGCTTGCGTCCCTCGGGAGGAGGATATCTTTGGAGGATATGGCTATGATCCTACTGACTCACCTACTATCTCCTAAGTATGGTGTCTTCTATACTAGCCTTCTAACTTTGAGGACCTGAGATACTCTTCTTTGGGAGGAGCTTTCACCACTTGTCTTGGAGTTGTTAGAGATTGTCATCTCTTGGACAGGCATTTCCTGTCAATTGTGTGTGTTGGCAGTTCCGTACAGTACGCAGGTGTGCCATGTGGCAGCGCTACTCAGAGCGCCACGTTAGCAGTGCAGTGAGTGTTTTTTCTGGTCGGACAATATAGTTAGTTGCATTAAATGGAGCCGACAACATAGTTGCATCATTTTTCCTTAGGCTATGAAATGCTTGTTTTTCAGCACACAATTGGACACATTTTGATCATAGGTTTCTAGATTGCTGATTGTGGAGATTTATACACATACTTTGAGGTCCTGAAGAGAAGATTTCAGTGTGATACAAGGCTGTGTATTTGCTTTCTTATACAACATTCTTCATTGCAGATTTTCTATGTTCCATTGTCTCTTTCTCTCTCTCTTCTCTCTTTATTCACTCTCAGTCTTGGTTATACCCTTCTGCACTACTTCACTTTGACATGATATCAGAGCATTGAAGGATTGATTAAGGGTGGACCTACCTGAAGAGAAGATTTCAGTGTGATACAAGGTTGTGTTTTCAATGTTGAAGGGCGAGCAAGAGGGCTGTGCATCAGAATAAGGCTGAGCAAGCGTGGCTGTGCGAGAAAGAAGCATAGTTGTTGAAGCTGCTGCTGATTTTTGCTGTTCGAGAAGGAAGAAGCTTGTGTTTTGGGCCTTCAAGTGTAGATTTTACCTTTTCATTGTCTTCAGCGGGTGAAGGAGGAGCGAGATGAGTGGTGAAGAGCCCTTGCAGGTTGCATTTTCATAGTCAAAGGGAGTTGCTTTTTGTGTTTTGTGCAGGCATTTTAGGTGAGATGTCTTTCGAGGCCGAGACAGAGTTTCAGGTGATCATGGACCGGAAGGTGCCCGTGCTACTGGCTCTTCCATCAGATCAAAAGCTCGATGGTGAGAACTACTACATTTGGCATGTTATGATGCTTGCCATTTTGGAGCCCCATGATTTTGTGGATCTTGTTACAAAGGCTATCCACCATCCTTCTTCGAGAGACGAGTCCTAACTCTCTACAAGTGATAAGTTGGAGTTGGCGAAGGCTTAGGCGCATTGGGACAAACTGAATTCTCGCATCCGCTTGTTTTTACTTCTCTAATGCACTACAGCTGTGATCTCCCATGTAGAGTATTTGACGGTGGCTTGGGAGATATGGCTGGAGCTTGATCAAATGTATAATCAAATGATCGTTCTTTGGAAGTGCAGATGAGGACTATGAGTATCAACAAGTCATCTTCTATGTGGGAGCATATCAACAAGTTGAGGCAACTTTAGATGCAAGTGTTGAATGCAGGGAAGGTGATCACTCCTAAAGACATGGTAATAACTCTTCTTTCAGATTGTCTCAAGGTGGTCGGAGACTCTTTGTTGGGAGGAGTTGGTTCCTATGGTCCTGGACCAAGAGGAGCAGTTGAAAGGGATTAATGTTTCTAAATTGGAGGCATTGATAGGTTAGTTCTCTCAGAAGAAGGGGAAGGACTAAAAGAAGAAGGAGGAGGATAAATCAAAGGATAATTTGTCACTTTGTGGCAAGACATGTCACTGGAAGAAGGACTGCCTTGACAAGGAGAAGAAGGAAAAGGAGAAGGAGAAATCTTCAAAGGATTCCAGAGTGGTGGCTGCTCCCTCATTAGCTACTTCTCCACTTGGAGGTGGTTGAGGCATTGACTCTCAGGTATTTGATGCTGCATTGATGGCTCCACCATAGAAACAAGAAATGGCCGTTTTGGGATGTAGGAACGGCCTAACGCGTTTCAAACCCTCCAAGGAGGTGAAACGGCTAGGGAATGTTTCCTGCCATTCCCAAGGCCGTTCCTTTCTGTTCCCCTTGTCCTTCCTTGTTTGGAATGGCCGTTTTAGGCTTGCTAACCAAAAATCATGCACTAATCTCTCTCTCTCTCTCTCTCTCTCTGGTTGAAGATTCAAAGTGTCCAGAAGCCAATCACGAGTCCATGCAAAGTTCAAATTTGATGCATTATCAACTCTTGCAAATTGCAATCAAATTTCAGCTCTATCCTCAATTCCAAGGTAATTATCCATTTATATTGTCTAATTTCAGGGGAAATTGGGATAATTAGGCATTTGGGGCAATTCAGGGCAATTTGGAGCTATGGGGGTAATCGGTCAATTTTGGGACATTTGGGTCAATTTTGAGCATTGAGGGGTATTGGGGCAATTAGAGGGACATTTGGGCATTTGGGAATCTGTGGCATTTTTGGGGCATTGAGAGCAATTTGGGGCATTTAAGGCAATTTGGGTGATTTGTAGCATTGGGGGGCTATTGTGGCAATTTGGGTCATGCAGGGCATATTTGGGGCACTTAAGATATGTGATGTTCCCCCCATTTCCGTTCCCTGCCCTTGGACGTTTCCCCCATTCTAGGGGTTCTGTTCTCGTTTCTATTCCCCGTTCTAGGTAACTATGGGCCCCACATACTTGGGATTGACAATGTTGCATCCCGGCATGACTCCTTCTATAGCAGGTATTGCTCATTTGTGGTCTTCACATGGGTAGATTCTCATTGGTGATAGTTCTTCTATCCCTATTCAGGGACCGGGTAACATGCATCTTATTCTAGATGGCGAGGGTGGTGCCCATACATTCGAGGTGCTTTATGTGCCGGCCTTGGGATACCATCTGCTTTCGGGACACAATATTTGTGCCCTTGGCCTCTTGTTTGAGTTTGATGTGGATTCCTTTCGGATTCTTGATCATGGATCGAGACTGGTCCTTGCTTCAGGTTATGAGGAGAAGGGAGTCTACAAGTTGCGGTCTTCTTCTACCTTGACTTCTCTTTTTCTTACCTATCAGACACAATCTGAGCTTTGGCATGCTTGGTTTGGCCACCTCAACTGTGATTACCTTCGGAAGGCATCTAAGGGACAGCTTGTTTGAGGTTTGTCGGATATTGTGGTGAGCTAGCAGTCATGTGTATCCTGTATCCGTGGAAAGCAAACTCATGATGCTATTTCTAGCAAGGCTTCGAGGCGGTCTTCAGCACCCTTGGAGCTTGTTTCTACCAATCTTAGTGGACCAATGAGAGCACGGAGTCCCTTAAAGGGAGCTTGTATTTCGTGCTAATTGTGGATGATTACAGCATGATGACATGGGCTTATTTTTTAAAGCTGAAGTTGGAGACTTTCTCCAACTTCATGGATCGGTTACTCTTTGAGGTGAGCCGATCGGGCTAGAAACTGGGCCAGAAACTGAAGACCTTATGATTGGATAAGGGTAGAGAATTGTTTGTAATGAGCTTGCTCGTTTTTGTGTAGATCGTGGTATCCATTAGGAGTTTGCCAACACAAACACCCTCAGGAGAATGGCATATTGGAGCGGGAGAATTGCAGTGTGGTCGAGATGGCCCGTATCATGATGGAGCATAGATAGACACCTCAGTGTTTATGGGTTAAGGTTGTGGCTATTGCAGTCCACATTCTTAATTGATCTCCTACTTCCGCTGTTGTTGGTATGACACCTTATGAAGCGTATTTTGGATTGGAGATTGTTGCGCATACTTCGAGGTTCACAACCCATGAGATCTTCAAGGTGGAGACATATGCAAATATACACCGTGCGCCCGTGTACATATCTGCTTCCTTGTATAGCATTCCTCATTGCAGATTTTCTATGTTCCACTGCCTCTTTCTCTCTCTGCTCACTCTCAGTCTTGGTCATATGCTTCCATACCGCTTTACTCTGATAGGAGTAGGATGAGCGTCTTAAAGAGGTGGGGACTAGTGGATCCGACTCCGTGAAGGCTTTTATTGCAAGTACTGGGGGTGGGAAGAAGAAGGCGAAGCCTCAGGCTAAGAAATAGGAGGATAAGAAGGATGATTCCAAGAATGAGAAGGAGAAGAAGTCCAAGTGCCCACACTATGGGAAGGGCACTCAGCTTGAGGAGAAGTGTTGGTAGAGATACCCCATTTGAAGCCTAAGGAGGTGTCCAAGGATTTGAAGGCTACACCTGCTCCCACTAAGCCCGTCTTCATACACTTGTTTGAGGTGGAGGATACGGCTCTTGTTGCTTCTTCTTTTGAAGAGAAGCCTTGGCTCGTGGATAGTGGGTCCTCTTTCCACATGACTTATCAATAGGATTGGCTTCAGGATATGCGATCCAGAGGGGGATCCATTACCATTAGTGACCATTCTTCAGTCCCTGTGCGTGGAGTGGGAGCCATTCCCTTGTTGCTCAATTGGCGTTCTTTCCTGGCCAAAGTCCTCTATGTATCAGATTTGGGCTTCAACCTTCTATCTATTTATGTTCTTACACAGCTAGGTTCCTTAGTCATTTTTACAAATGATGTTGTTACGGTGGAGGATACTTCTTTAGGTATTGCTCTTTGGACAAGTACATAGGAGGGTGGACTCTACATACTCATAGTTGTTGTGTGCGATTTTCATACGAGCTTGGATTGCTTTGTCATGCTCGTTATGGGCGTTTGAATCTTGATGCTATTTGGGGGTTTAAGGAAGAACTCATAGTCGTTGTGTGCGATTTTCATACGAGCTTGGACTGCTTTGTCATGCTCGTTATGGGCGTTTGAATCTTGATGCCAT
The DNA here is from genome assembly GCF_053477565.2 of Lygodium microphyllum. Taxonomy (NCBI): domain Eukaryota; kingdom Viridiplantae; phylum Streptophyta; class Polypodiopsida; order Schizaeales; family Lygodiaceae; genus Lygodium; species Lygodium microphyllum. The sequence continues at coordinate 129,942,205 of NC_141147.1, read as the reverse complement.
TTTGGGGGTTTAGGGAAGAAGATGGTTGAGGGACTTTCAGATTTTCCTCTTGTTTACACACTTTGCCCCAATTGCTTGAGGGCAAGCAGCAAAGGTAGCCTCATCCACTGGTTGCTACTCGGAGGGCTTCTACTCCACTTGAGTTGGTTCACACCTACCTTTGTAGACCGATGGGCATGGTCTTCCTTGGAAAGGCTAAGTACCTTATGCTGATTGTCAACGACTTTAGTTGTTATGTTTGGCCCTATTTCTTGGAGCACAAGAGCAAGGTGTACTCCCGTTTTTGCAAGTGGAAGGTGTTTGTGGAGAAGCAAACCTCCTTCAAAGTTCGTGGTGTTTAAGCTGATCACGGCGGTCAGTTTAGTTCTAACCTATTTTCTGAGTTTTGTAGGGATCAAGGAATTTGGGTGGAATATTTCCATCTAAACAAACCATTTGAAAATGGTATGGTGGAGCGTGCCAATCGGACCATGCTAGAGATGGCCTACTCAATCTTGGAGCATAGGGGTCTTCCCCATTCTTTATGCGGTGAGGTTGTGGCTACTGCGATTCACATCCGCAATAGGTCATCTACTTCAGCATTGAAGAATATGACTCCCTACTAGGCTTTCTTTGGGAAGAAGGCTTTTGTTTTCCTTTTTCACATCTTTGACTGTGAGGCATATGCCCATGTGGACAAGAAGAAAAGGCGGAGCAAGCTTGATTCCAAGTTGAAGAAGCTTATCTGTGTTGGTTACAACACGACCATGAAGGGCTATTGGCTCTATGACCTGTCAAAAGATGACGTACCAGCGAGACAGTAGGGTTTGCGGGGAGGAACAGGGAGTGAACTCGGCAAACGTGGAGAAGAGAAGAGAAGAGAAGAGAGAAGAAACTTTGATGAATGGAATGATGAAGTTTTGAATCATGGAGTGATTGTGATACAAGGGAATAAGGGTGCCGTAGCACAAGGAAGATGATGAAGACAGCCACAAACCATTAACTGCAATGCCCTCTTGAAGGGGTGTGAGGGTAGTGGAGAGGCTGGAGAGAAGAGGTGACGGTCGGACTGAATGAATCAACCGTGAGGAATGAATGAGAGAGTGGCCTATAAATAGGCACAATTAGTCTAGGATGGCGCCCCTTTCTGGGGCTGCAAACTCTAAACACAAACCCTAAACGCAAAATGCAGAAACACAAAAACGCAAACTGTGGGTGAAGGGTTTCTCAACAGCCCCTCTCAGGCCCAAAAAGGGGAACAAGAGAAGAGTGAGGTGGAGATGCAATGCTATATGCTAAAGAATGCTCATGTAGCAGGTGCCACTTGGATAGTGTCCCTCATGGGAAAATTGTTCACTTGCCCAAGTGCCCTAGTACAAAGATGATGAAAACATGCAATGCATAGGAGTGTCGGACTTTGTGTGGTGTTGAGAACCATAAGGATATGCCCGTACTTGATCTTGGGAGGTGGCTCCATGCTGACCAAGTGACCAAGGCAAGAAGAGAAGAGGAGGAAGAAGATGTAGAGGATCCCTAAGGTCCAAGATTTCCACCGGAAAGGGAACCTGCAGTAAAGAACAATAGACAGAGTGAATTGGAGAACCTGAAACTCAACCTCAGGAGAGAAGCCATTACCTCCGTGCATCCATGCTGGAAGGAATATGAAGGCCTCGTCACCAAGTCGCGGTTGAACCTGCAAGGTCTCGATCTAGGTAGTACCTGAAGATCCTGGGTATCAGTAGAAGAGATGACTGGTCGAAGATAGCCACCCCAATAAAGTAGCGGATGGGTGAAGAACTTCATGTGGAGTAGGTTCCCCCTCTGAGGTGGGAGGTGGAGGGCCCCCCGCTAAAGTCAAAGAAGAAGTAGATGCCCCCTCTAAGGGCAAAGAAATAACATCCCCCTTTGAATCCCCCTCTAAGGTAGATAGGGAATCCAAAAACTCACGGATCATGGACTCCGAAATGTCTGATGACGAAGGAAGTGCCGCCGATCGTGCTGAAGAAAGTATTTGGGGTGCTGAAGAGTTCCCAGAGGTAGCCTCTTGAACCTAAGTAATCGAGGGTGGGGAAGGGTGAGGCTCAGAATGAGCAAGAGGTGGGCAACAATCGCTCTCTCAATGGAGCGGACTGGGTAGCCGAAGAAGAGGAAGGAGTCGAGCAGCCACTGTCTCTCGAAGGAGTGGACTGACGAGGAGACGATATCAAACAATCACTGTCTCTCAATGGAGCGGACTGTAGATCCGTAGGTCGTGGAAGCCACTGTACCTGAAAATAAGTGGGAGAAGATTGCTGTTGGCATTGCGACGCTCTCTAGGAGGTCATAGCGCCAATCGATCCTCCATGTGCTCGAAAGGACTTAGTGTGCATCAGATGCATGTTATTGCCTTAAGCATAGTACTTTGATAGCCGATGCAAAACGATCTGTGGCCCAAAAAGTAGAGGTGGCACAAGGAGTGCCTGGTGGAAGACGTATATACTCCGGGGGGTTGGGGAGCAAAGGTCGAAGTTGGCAAGCATCGGTGGTGTGTTTGGTGATGCCAGAGTAGGAGCACCCAGTAGTCTGGTCAGCTATTGGTAAAGAAGCCATGGGTACCAGTGTGCCTTGCTGAAGAAGAAAGAGGTGGAAGAGGTCAGCCACGAACCACGAACCGCAATGTTTGCCTCAAGGGGTGTGAGGGCAGTGTGAAGCATGAACCGCAATGTCTGCCACAAGGGGTGGGAGGGTAGTGGAAGGGCTGGAAGTGAGCTGCCAGTGGAAGGAGATGCTACCAGCAGTAAGAGGTTGCAACTAGTAGAAAAACGCAAGTGAGGAGAGAGAAAGACTAAAGACGCAGGCTGCAGGAGAGAGAGAGAGTAAAAACGCAGGAAAAAATAGCTGCAACAGTCAATATGCTGAAATCAGATCCGAACAGTGTGTGATAGGCTGGAAACAGGTGCCGACTGTTGTAGACAGCAATGGCCGGATTGGACTGCGATGTACTCCACGTTTGGGGTGTGGGCAGCAAGCTGAAATACCTAAAATCTGCAAAAACGAGATTGTTTTCTGAATGGAGAGTGATCAACAACAGTCATTCTGCTGTAAACAGCTGCAAACTACGGGTGGAAGGTTGGAAACATGCACCAGACTCTAGATAACAACAAGGGATAGCTGAGACTGCGATGTCCTCCGCGAAAGGGGCAGCAAGCTGAAAACACCTGAAACCTGCAAAAACGAGATTTTGATACAGCAGAAAAAGAAGAGAAGTGGATGGTAGAACTCGCCACCGGTCTTTGCCTTCACTGGAGTGGAGGATCTTTGCTACTGTTTGAGCAGATCCAGCTCTGATACCATGTCAAAAGATGACGTACCAGCGAGATAGTAGGGTTTGTGGGGAGGAACACGGAGTGAACTCGGCAAAATGGAGAAGAGAGAAGAGAGAAGAAACTCTGATGAATGGAATGATAAAGTTCTGAATCATGGAGTGAATGTGATACAAGGGAACAAGGGTGCTGTAGCACAAGGAAGATGATGAAGACAGCCACGAACCACGAACCGCAATGTCCTCTTGAAGGGGTGTGAGGGTAGTGGAAAGGTTGGAAAGAAGAGGTGACAGATCGAATGAATCAAGTGTGAGGAATGAATGAGAGAGTGGCCTATAAATAGGCACAGTCAGTCTAGGATGGCGCCCTTTTTTGGGGCTGGAAACCCTAAACACAAACCCTAAACGCAAAACGCAGAAACACAAAAATGCAAACTACGGGTGAAGGGTTTCTTAACATGACCCGACGACTGGTAAGATCGAGGTGAGAAGGGATGTGATCTTCGATGAGGCTGAGGCCTCCGAGGATCCGATTGATGGTGATTCTTTTGCCGAGGTGGTTCTTCATCTTTGACTGACCCCCCTAAGAAAAGGTGGAGCAAGCTTGATTCCAAGTCGAAGAAGCTTATTTGTGTTGGTTATAGCAAGATCGTGAAGGGCTATTGGCTCTATGACCGGATGACTCATAAGATTGAGGTGAGCAAGGATGTGATCTTTGATGAGGTTGCGGCCTCTAAGGATCCAATTGATGGTGATTCTTTTGCAGAGATGGTTCTTCATCTTTGATTGATCTCTATATTCTTGTTTCTTGCTTATGGTTACACATAACTTTTTTTTTTGCTTGCATTTGCATAAGAGAAATTTGTGATCAAGCAAAATCCCTTCTTCGTTTGTGATTTCTCCCCTCCTTTTTTCCTCACCCTCTCCCCTTCCACCCTCAATGTCTCCTTTATCGACTACTTTGTCATTGAGTATTCCTACCCCTTCCTCATCTTCACATTTCCTTTGGGGGGATTCAGCCGTTAGAGGAGGAGATCTCTTCGTCGGGTGAGGAGAATCTACCTTCCTTTAGTTAGGGGTAGTCCCTTTTACAGATAGGTGTCTTACAGGTACCAAAGACTTCTTGGTCTCCTTCACAATGGGATGAACCTATCACTATTCCTTGGTGGTATCAGCAGCTCATGTAGGATTTAGGGATTACTTAGTTCCTTGAGATGTCTTTTGGCCCACACACCTTAGCCAGGTTACAGGGCCAGTAGGATAGTTCACTTAGTGTGAACTATGCTCTTATCTCTCAAATTCTTTAGGATCACGAGCCTAGTACAGTTGATGAGGCTCTTGTTGGGTTTCACTCACGCCTACGCTCATAGAGGAGTGTCGGTGATCAATAGGACATTGGGACACTTTTTACTCTCGATACGAAAGGTTTTTTTCCCCAGACTTATTCTCTTCTTTCGTATGTGTTTATGTTACACACTTACGAGCACTTATCGTGTTTGAATGTGAACACCCCCTACAATCCTAAGGTTTAAGGGTTGTACTTTGTACTTTCAGGTTACACTCTTTTAGTCTATTGCATTGGGTGTCGTGCTTTACTCTCCACATTGTCTATTGCACTCTCAGGTGAGCTTCGATCCTCTCTTCCTCTCACATTTGGTATCAGAGCTGAGTTCAGCTTTGCTCAGCCTCCAAGAGTTCCCACTCAGTCTGGCTCTGCCTCTGGTGGAAGACCGCCAGTGCTGCTTGGCTCCTACAACCGCTCGTCAGAATTGCCCCTTGTTGCGCCACTGCCTAGCAGGTCCGCCACCTGCACCACCAGGTCCATCACAGGAGCGCTAGGCCCACATTGCTTGCCAGTTTGCTTCGGGACTTCACTTGCTTGCGCTCGCTCGGGACTTTGCCACTTGCCACCTGTACCTCAGGTGCGTGCCGCTTCTTGCCCGCCTCACGCCTGCTGCCTTCCGTCGTCTGGACTCTAGCCACGCTTGTGCCAACACCCACTTGCCTGCCAATCTTCTTGGAAGCGTCACCAGTCTGTGCCCTCCTACCTGGACTCTTTCGCCTACGCCAGTGGCAGCTCTCACCACTTCTGCCTCTAGCGCCGCTTGCACATGAGCAAGCTCCCGGCACTCTCGCCTCCAGCGCTGCTTGAAGCCTTGCTCTGTGGCCATTGAGGTAAAATTTTTAAAATAAAAGAAATTACTATTATTTTATTCCAAATTCATTTCTGGACAAGGGCAGGCATAAAAATCAGAATATGTGTCTGGGACACGACTGGTGCAAATTTCTTGGCAAATAAGTCAAGAATTTTAGGGCTTTTGGGGTTTTTGAAGACATTGGCAAATGTACTGCAGTCTCAATCAGAGATAGATTGTTTTTGACAATTTCGGGGCAAGAAATTTTGGGGTTTTTGTTAATGCACCTTGGACTGGGTGCATTCCAGACAGTTTAGACAGAGTGTATCTCAGTGTACTAATTCCAGCAAGCTATTTGCTATAATTTCTGGAAATTTTGGAGATTTTCAGGTTGGTCCAGCTTGGTCATTGCTCCTTTGCCTTCTTTTGGTATTGATTATCATGGCAAATCAAGGAGGAGATGTATTTACCTATGTATCCAAGGAGGATAGATTGGATGGTAACAACTATTCACTTTGGTCCTTCATGATGAAGAATGTGCTGGTTGCGAAAAATCTTTGGGACTATGTCGGCGGAGAAGAAGTCAAGCCTAGAGTTGTGGCTCCTGCTACTCCTCCTCCAGAAGGACGTGGACAAGGGGCACCTCAGCCTGTTCAGCTTGCTCCACTTTAGCCACTTCCCCAAAGATCAGCAGCTTAAAAAGCATGGGATACACGGGACGCACGGGCTTTGTCGCTGATTGCATTGGCAGTTACTAAGTTAGCATCCTTTGTTGCAGACAGGGACTATTGCTTTATTCTTCTTGGGCTGATAGAGCATTTAGCTCTACTGAGGATGCAAACACTTGGTTTTTTGATAGTGGTGCTTCTAGGCACATCACATCTTGTGGAGATTTATTTGCTTTTGTTGGTGCAGATCGAGTTGGCAAATCTGTACAATGTGCCAACAATGCATCATACCCTGTTCGAGGTATTGGGGAGATTGTGCTCACAGCCATTGATGGTTCTATTCTCCGCCTACAGGATGCTTTGTTTGTGCCAGGTAACAGGTTTAAAGAAGAATTTGCTATCTCTTTTTTCTTTGGCACATTGTGGATTGCAGGTCACCTTTGATGATGACAGATGCATGGTGAGAAATAAGGAACACATGACTTTGGTCTTGACTGGCACTTTATGTCATGGATTATATGAGTTGGATGCTCTTTCAGTTGATCAGTCAATGTACTTGGCATCCGCTCTTACTCCTGCTATGTTACAAGTAGAGTTATGGCATGCTCGCATGGGGCATGTAAACTATGGTAGCTTGACGCTCTTACAGCATACACAGATGCTAGATGGATTACCTCTTTTGGAGAGACCTCCTGAGCACTTGTGTGAAGGATATATTTTGGGAATAATGCACCGGTTTTCGTTTCTCCATGATGTTGCTTCTAGAGCCACAACCAGGTTATAGTTAGTGCATTCAGATGTATGTGGCGGCCCTATGCAAACAAAGTCATTAGATGGATGTTACTACTTTGTGACTTTCATTGGTGACTTTACATGATTCTGTTGGGTCTATATTCTTTAGTAAAAAAGTCAGAAGTGTATGATGCATTCTTGGCTTTTGTAGCACTTGTTGAGAACCAATTTGGTTGTAAAAGAAAGACTCTCCATTCAGACCGGGGGGGGGGGTGAATATATGTCCTCTATGCTGAATTCTTTTTTGAAGCAAAAGGGCATTGTTCATCAGTTCACTATTGCTTATACTCCACAACAGAATGGGGTTGTAGAGAGGAAGAATCGGTCACTCATGGAGATGGCTAGATGTATGATGAAAGCAAAGAGCTTGCCACACAGTTTTTGGATGGAAGCCGTAATGTGTGCTTGCCATGTTTTAAAGAGATGCCCCACCAAAGCATTGAATAATGTTACGCCTTTTGAGGCTTGGAACAGTTGGAAACCTTGTGTTGGATACTTTCGTACCTTTGGGTGTCTTGCACATGCACACATTCCCCAGGTACTCAGAAAAAAGTTAGATAACAAGGCTATCAAATGCATTTTTGTGGGATATAGTAGTGAGAGCAAAGGCTACAGACTCTATGATCCTGCCTCTAAAAAGGTGTTTATCAGTAGGGATGTACTCTTTGATGAAAAATCAGAATTATCCCTTGCTGGTTTTGACACATATCAGGCTGCCCGTGATGTATTTGAAGGGCTGCTGCCCATTTCATTTGGTGATTCAGCTGGAGTTTCAGCAAGTGAACTTAATGTTCAGCCAAGTGCTCCATTGGAAAGTGCAGAAAATCAGCCATTGGCTGATCTGAATATTCAGCAAAGTGCTGAATCTGAAATTCAGTAAGAGCTTATGCATAGTCAGGAGGCAAGACAAAGGCCTAGATGGTACTTATAGACTATGAAAGATAGTCATTTGGATGCACCCATGGCTGCCGTACTAGAAGGTAAGCTCGTATGCATGATACTGCACATACCATGGAGTTTGTTATGGCAGCAAGTACAGTTGATGTTGAGGAGCCTGAATGTTTTGAGGATGCACAACATAATGTGCATTGGATGGCAGCAATGCAAGCTGAATTTGATTCTATCATTAAGAATCAAATTGAAGCATGATACTGCACATACCATGGAGTTTGTTATAGCAGCAAGTACAATTGATGGTGAGGAGCCTAAATGTTTTGAGGATGCACAACATAATGTGCATTGGATGGCAGCAATGCAAGCCGAATTTGATTCTATCGTCATGTGAAGCTGAATACAAGGCAGCTTTCACTACCATAGTTGAATGTGTATAGATTAGAGGCTTGCTAGCTGATCTAGATGTATCCGTTATGGAGCCTACTCCTTTGTTCACTGACAGTCAAAGTGCCATTGCAGTGGCACGGAACCTAGTGTTCCATGCACGGACGAAACACATTGAGATGCATTATCACTTTGTCAGAGAAAGGCTACATGCAGGTGATATCAGCCTTGTCTATTGTCCTACCACCAGTAATGTGGCAGACATCTTCACCAAAGCTCTTCCTCGTGACAAGTTTGAAGCATTTCGCAATGCTTTAAATTTGATCTCCTTTGGTGGTGGATGATCCTTGTACTTTTGATCACTCTCACTCCAAGGGTGTTTGTTGGGTTTCACTCACGCCTACGCTCACAGAGGAGTGTCGGTGATTTGTAGGACAGTGGGGCACTTTTTACTCTCGATACGAGAGGTTTTTCCCCCTAGACTTATTCTCTTCTTTCGTATGTGCTTATGTTACACACTTACGGGCACTGATTGTATTTGGATGTGAACACCCCCTACAACCCTAAGGTTTAAGGGTTGTACTTTGTACTTTCAAGTTACACTCTTTTGGTCTATTTCATTGGGTGTTGTGCTTCACTCTCCACATTGTCTATTGCACTCTCAGCTGAGCTTCGATCCTCTCAGCCTCTCACAACTCTTGGATAGGATGTTTAGCATAGTGCTATGCAAACTGAGCTCAATTCTATCGAGTGGAACCAAACTTGGGAGTTGGTTTCTTGTCCAAAGAAGTGGAAGGTGATTGATGTGAAGTGGGTCTTCAAGACCACATATCTTGCAGATGGGACCTTGGACAAGCATAAGGCACGACTTGTTGCCAATGGATTTTCTTAGAGGGCAAGTTTGGATTATTTTGAGACTTTTGCATTGATAGCTTAGATGTCCACTATTCGAGCTATTTTGGCTTTGGCCGCCCATCACAATTGGCCCATTTATTAGATGGAAATGAATTAAGTCTTTGTGAATAGCATCTTGGAGGAGGAGATTTATGTCTCACAACCTCTTGGTTTTCTTGTGTAGGGGAAGGAGGATCATGTTTACAGATTGTGGAAGGTCTTTTATGGCATGAAGCAAGCTCCTCGGGCTTGGTATCAGCAGATTAATCAATTCTTCCTCTTGGATAGTGGTTTCCATTGATCAAATCATGACCCCAACCTTTATTACAAGGCTGCAGAGGACATGTGCATCTTGGTCATCTTGTATGTTGATGACCTCATCATTACAGGGAGCAACCCATTGGAGGTTGACCGTACTTGACAGATATTGGGCAAGGAGTTTGACATGATGGATCTTGGGATCCTACACTTTTTCCTTGGATTGGAGGTCTATTGGATGGCACATTGCATATTTTCGCAGCACAGGTACATATCCAAGCTTCTTTTGGAGTTTGGTATGCTCGAGTGTCGGCCTATTTCATATCCCATGGACCCAAAGTCTAAGCTTTTGGCAGTGGGTGATCCCCTTAGTGATGCTACCCGTTATAGGTGCCTTGTTGGCTCTTTGATCTAGGTGATCCACATGAACATCTCTGTTGTGGTGGCTTTGTAGTTTTCTTTCATGAAGATTCCTACTTAGGCTCATTGGCAAGCCGCCTTGTGCGTTCTGTGCTACCTATGGGAGACTCGATCCTACATGATTATGTATGGAGAGGGAGCCACTCTTTCAAGATGGAGTGACTTTGATTGGGCAGGTGATGTGGACTCATGGAGGTCCACTACTGGTTATGCCTTCTCCCTTGGATCGGAAGCTATCTCTTGGAGTAGTAAGAAGCAGCCTACTGTGGCTCTTTCATCTACAAAGGCTGAGTATTGTGCCCTTTGTTCTACAGCTATGGAGGCAGTTTGGCTCCATCGTTTGTTGGTGGAGATTGGCTTTCCACAAATAGGATCTATGGAGCTACGTGTGGACAACTAGAGTGCCCTTGATCTAACAAAGAACCTTGTGTTTCATGCTCACACAAAGCACATTGAGGTTCGGTACCACTATGTTGGAGAGTGGATCATGGATTTTGAGTTTGCGGTGGGACTTTTAGTGTTGTCAGTCTGTCATCTCCTAGTTGTGAGCTCCTATCAGAGTCCGACGGAGACATGGGAGCTTTGGCATTTTAGTGTGCATTTCTCAAGTTCTGTGAGCATTTTCAGCATTCCCCAGCCTAGATCACTCTGTCAGACATTGCCCTGCTGTCCCCCAGGTTTTTGGCCATGTCAGCTGTATTAGTTTCTGCATTTTTTATGCAGCCATCGGCCAGTGTCAGGTTGGCCAGTTTTGGTCATTTCTTGCTATTTCTAGCAAGCTAGCTGGCTGGGGCAGATCACTTCTTTTTCAGGCTGCTCCTCCAACTGCAGGCACACTCCTCCGTCTGTAGTGCTGCTGCTGCTGTCATCATTTCAGGCCAGATCTGGTGCCCTCATGGACGCCTCGGGCTGCATGCAGGCATTGATCAGTCCATCTGTTTTTATTCAGCATTTATTCCAGTTAGTGCAGATTTCTTTCTTCCTTCATCTTCCTGCTGTCTTCTTTCTTTGTGTTCGAGTTCCTTCTTCTGTTGCACACTCTCACAATCTTGAGGGCCATCACTTTGTCCCGAAGTGCAAGCTCTGTGTTTGGACTGAAGCGAATCAGCAGGAAAGCATTGGCTGTAGAAGTGCCAAGGATTGCACTGGAGCCCCTTGGTGGTGATGGAGGACTGATTGCAATCTTGTGCCACTCGCTACCTCCATGTGTTTGAGGTATCGGTGGTATCTCGACGACCATATTGAGCTCTATTGTGGTGAATCGGGTGCCTGAAGGGGCTGTGCTGAAGTACGGGAGATAGATCAGATGAAAGCTGCTAGGGTGGATGAAGAAACTGAAGACATGCCCATGTATGGAGTGTATGAAGAGCGGCTTGGACAGAAGGGAGCACCTTGGGTTGAAGGTTGGGGTGGGAGGATGAGATAGCTACATGGGGCTAATGGAGCAGCCTGTTGGGCCAGGTTCATTGAGGTAATGTGCTGCCAGTGGTGGTGGTTTGCAGGAAGACGGCAGGCAGGTGCTGTAGGTGTGCAGGGAGGTGAAGGCTGATGGTGACCAGGTAAAGGGGGGGAGTGTTGACCAGGCTGATGGTGGCCAGGTAACACTGAAAGCGGTCGGGTAATTGGGGGGGGCGACTAGGTAGGGTGGAGGCAAAGGTGACCAGGTGAGGGAGGTGAAAGCTGATGGCGACCAAGTAAGGCAGGTGGCAGAGCTCAGTGACAGAGGTGTCAAGGCTGTGCAAGTTTTGGGGCATCGCATCAGCTCTTTTAGAAGTCTCCACGCATTCCTCAGGCAGGTGGCCTGCTTCAGGCAGGGGGGCTACTTCCTCAGGCAAGGGGGACTGCTTGTGAGTCATGCTCTATCTTTGCTCGAAATGAGCCAATTAAAGTTGGATGTTTTTACTGCAGTGTGTGTTCCCATTGTATATTTGTGTTCAAGGACATTGACTTATTATGTGCATGTCCAACAATCACACAACTTGTATGGTGAAAGATGGTGGGTTGCAGTGTGTTATTAAGAGGCGTTATTTTTTCAAGTTGTTTCCTGTATGCAGGCGTGGAGTCTTAGTTCACTTGTGCAATGAAGTCAGTCATGGATTTAAGGACATAACACCACCGGGACTTAATGTAAGGACTTTGGTTCACGAGTATGGTGGTGGAGCCTTTACAGTTGATGATGATATAATCATATTCTCCAATTACAAAGATCAAAGGCTGTACCTGCAGTCTATAGAATCTGGTGAGGTTCGTTCATGCTGTTGGGCAAAGGTCAAATGCGATGCTTACCAGTAGATTTGAAAAGCATTGGTGAGATTAATACACTACATTTGAGAATCTAATGCTTTTGTTCCACACATGTTCCCAGATGATTCGCCAGTACCTTTGACTCCAGATTATGGGGGTCCATTAGTTCGTTATGCAGATGGGATTGTTGATAGAACACGTAACCGATACATTGCAGTAAGAGAGGGTATGTGTTTGTTGTTTACACAGCACTTGCTAGTCTTCAAGACATTGTCTGTGTGGAGTAACTATTAAATAACAGATCACCGACAAAAGGACAAGGAGCCGGTGAATGAAATAGTGTCCATTCTTCTCACTGGAGAACCAACTCAGGGTAAGTACTTTTCACTTTGACATTAGATCAGCTCTTTTGTGGTAGTTAAAAGGCAGAGAAATGTTATATTGTTTTAATTTTGCTGCCCCTGAGAGGTTGCTCAACTGGTTATATCACCATTGTGTTGAATGTGATTTTTCTTTGTAATGGTTGGTGTAGTTTAGAAGATTAAGTCATACAAACCTGTAATGGACTTCATTGTGAAATCACCTAGCCATGCTAATGTTTCTGACCACTGTTAAGCAAGTTGCTACCTCAGCTTTGTCAATCACCGTGGCTGTTTTCATACTGGAATATGAGACTGAATTTTTAATTTAGTTTCATAAGAAAATACATTTTGTATAATTCTGGGGAGTTGTTTTGATAATCTGGGGACAAAACTGAGTCTTTTTTCTTTAAATTATCCATACACAAATGTATTTTACTTTTTGACAGATAAAGACTCCACTTGAGAGATCTTGTTTGAAACAACTTGTTCTAAAACTATCCTGTTAGAATTATAATATTGTAGAAAGCTGTTGGATAGTCTACTAATTCTTTTGTACAAGTATTTCTATTCTGTACTTATTATCTATGGTATGCAGATACTAATGATACTGATGCAGGACTTGCCTTATAGGTCAAGTTCCAAATATCAACAGCCTTTTGTTATTCTAGATTATATGTAGAATTTTTTTTGTTTTGGGTTGTCATTATTTTTACAAGTCCTTGGTTCTTTACTTATTAATCATGTACACTAATGCTACTTTTTAAAAGCTTTTGATAAATGGTTTTATGTTGATCATTTCCAGGCATAAACATGTCACCTACATAGAGTACAATGATAATAATATATTTTGTGTTTCTACGTATGTACTAGGTATACTCAATATGGGTGTTGGCAGAGTTCTTACTAGCAAGGGAAGCATGAAGTATTCATAGTGTCTTGATTCCATAAAGATCCTTCCCTTTTCAACTTTTCAGCCTGCATATATCTCAATAACCCCCCCCCCCCCCCCCCCCCCCCCCAAAAAAAAAAAAACACACACACACACACACGCACACACACACACACACACACACACACACACAACCTGCCTGTGCCCCCCAAAAACACCCCACCCCACCCCAAAACCCAAACAGTGCGATGTGCACACATACTAGGAAGGAGTCTGAGAGAGTGGAAGGGCAAGGGTTGATGCCGAAACTATTTACACTGACTTGGAAACAGTCACAATGTGAGTACAGGAGTGCTTGACTGAGGTGACTGAAACTGATAACCGAAGTTGGCTGACTGAAGTTTTGGACCATGAGTGGCTATAAAGAGCCAAAAATTTGAAGTTACAAGGTAAGCCAACTCATTAAGTAACCCAGAAGGTCTGCCAGATCATTATGCCCCACTTTTAGACCATCAAACTGACCATTTAGAGCCCTCTTATTGTCCAGCAATTTGGCCAAATATGAACCCATGGTTTGAGAACATTTCTGATGGGTTATGTTGCTGAAACCACCTGTCTTCTGATGTTCAAAGGGAAAATTCTGTGATGTCACATGTGCTCTGTTGACAGCATGAAAAAACAAAAGGGAAAGGGAGCTGCTATGCTAAGCTTTCCAACAGGTTTTATAAGTCTTCATATTGAAGAATTATGTCAGCATCCAATAAATTGGTTGATTTTTGAAGATTTGCAATAAGTTGATAAGCTGGAAGCAGTTCCATCAGAATAAAATAGAAAGGCATGATTTTTGGAAGATACTCATTAGAATTCCTCCACTACTGTGCTTAATTGGATGAGTTGGGGCAAATTCCAGAGTTTGGAGGAGTTATGGAGGAGTTATTAAACAAACTTGTGCCAAAACAAGTTTGCTTGATGATATTTTGAGTCCCAGGAAGAATCACTCATCAGGATAAAATAGAAAGGCAGGAATTTTGAAAGATACTCGTTAGAATTCCTCCACTACTGTGACTAATTGGATGAGTCGGGGCAAATTCTTCAGTTTGGACAGGTTATGAAACAAACTTGTGCCAAACAAGTTTGCTTGATGATATATTGAGTCCAAGGAAGAACCACTCTTTAGATAACACGTTCATGTCCTTCAATCACTGTACTTTTAGATAGCAAGTTGATGTACCTGGATTATATGAATAGCATATAGATAGTGCATGTGATCTCTAAGGATTGATTTGGGTGGATGAGCGAGCAAGAAAGAAAGAAAGAGAAAGAAAGAAAGTAAGATATATTTGCATCTTACTTTCCCTCTCTAAAAATCTTTTTGCTTAAAAGTTAGGATGGTCTATGATACAAAGAAGTGAGTTTATGTGACCTTGTTATCTCGACAAGAGGTTAACAAGGAAAATGAAATGAAAATAACTAACTATACAAATGTTTATTCCTAAGGGCTGCTTGCTTGCTTTGTTCTGCACATGTTTTAGCTTATCAGGCCTTGGTTATTTTTTTATGTTTTAATTACTTAGGATTACCATTTTGCTACCGTAGACTACTATCATGTGCCAAAAAAAAGTTATCAATAGGCCTTTCTTAAAATGTTGTACTCTCCTCGGGGCGAGAATGTCTATCATGGGGTGATCCAAGATAGTGAGTCCACTAAGAGGAGGTACTCATCCCCAATGTTGAGTGATGATGGCTCCTATCTGTTGAGATTAGGATGCTGAGCATGGCAATGGGGTGGTGGGTGTTGTGCTCTGCAAAGTGTGACTACCTGATTTGCTATGACCCCTCCGACTTGTGGATGGCGTGTCAATGCCATTGTAGTAGTTCCATCTAGCAATTTAGAGACAGAAAGAAAAAAGTTATATTAACATCTATCAAAGTCCAAATCAGCATATGAGACCAAAATGTTACATTTGAAAAGTCGGGGAATTTTCCAAGTCCCAAAATAGCTGTCATCTAATGCTATGACTAACTAAATGGAAACAGTAAACTAAATAGTAAATTGTAAACAATACATAGCTGATGAGTACAAAATGATGTTTAAGCTAGATACAATGTGGAACTACTCAGGAAGCACTCTCATCCTGAGAGAGAGAGAGAGAGAGAGAGAGAGAGAGAGAGAGAGAGAGAGAGAGAGAGAAGGCGCTTGGAGAGAGTGACGGGATGATGGCGGATCCCTGCCCTGCGCGGAGCCCTGACCTGCACAGCCCTGCCCTGTGTGCCTGAACCCTGCCCGACATCGACCTGACCTTCTGCGAGCCCCCACGCGCAAGACTGTGCCGTTTTTCCTGTCCGGCGGTCCCTGCGTCTGCACAACGACCTGCCCCGCGATTCCCTGTGTCAGTGCGCCCGCCTGGCCCGGAGTGTGCCCCGCCCTGCTGAACCCGCCCGCAAACCCGAGCGCCTGCACCTGCCCTGCCCTGCCCTGCTGACCTGTGACGTTGGCTGCGCACCCTGGCTGCCCTGCCCTGCGGACCTGCGATGTCGCCCTTGGCTGCGCGCCCTGACAGACCTGTGCCCTGTGACCGTTGCTGCCGCCCTGCCGCCATGTGCCCGCACCTGCACCTGTGCAGTTAGGGTTGTGCGCAGCCCCACGCGTTTTGCCCTCCTGCATCTGCACGGGTAAGGGTTGCACCCAGCCCCACGCGTTCTCTAGCGACAGTGCGAGAGCAAGAGAGTGAGAGACAGAGAGAGAGGATAGTAGTATGGCTGGCCTGGATATGGCTTTTATTGACCAGATGGTGGCAGCCGTTGGTCCGGATTCTGATACAGAGGAGCTGGAGGATATGGTTCCTTGCACGGAGGAGATGCCTTCTGGTTCTGACCTGCCGCTTGTGGGCAAACGCTCCAAGCATACTTCCGACGAGACAATGGGTCCTCAGGAACGTTCCTATGCGTAGGTTGCCTCTGATTCTGTGGATTCGCAGGCGATTGACTGGGAGCATTTGCTGGAATTTGCCAATACTCTGCTTGGCGATTATGTCCAGCATAATCACGAAGCTTTTTCTAACTCCGGAACTGATGAAGTGTTGGAAGCCACGGTGGACCCGAAAATTGTCTTGTGATCTTTTTCGGTGTTTTATGACTGTGCGGTTATACTCTTCTTCGCTGGCAGGATCCCAATGCTTTTCCATATTCGCCAGTGGCTGCACCATTTATTACAAGGGGAGTGTGTTGAGGAGATCTTTCTTGGATCCCGTGGCTTTTATGAGGTGTTGCTGAAATCAGAGAAGCATCGGGCTGAGCTCCTGTCCAAATTGCCATTGTTCTTTGATCGCCGCTTGGTCCATGTTGTGCCATGGCGCCCTATGGCAGACTTTCAACGCTTGCTTCAACGTGAATGCCCGGTGTGGGTTGAAGTGGAAAATTGTCCAGCGGTCTACTGGCCATTGTTAAAGGATGCGATGGCAGTTGTGGGAACGGTGCTGGTTCCCCCAAGCCTAAGGGCCATGAATCGAAACCGTTTATGTATATTATGGGACACGGCCAGGAAAAGGCCTGCGTGGCTTCGCCCCAATTGCTCTGGCATGCATCCTTTGCACTTTCGCTTGAAATGGGGTAACTTTGCAGGACATTGCTTTTCGTGTGGAAAATTGGGGCATTTTATGGCCGAATGCCCAGAGAGGCAACCGTCTTCAGATGATGCACATGTTGTGCTGCCTATGGATGACATGGTGCTTGATGCTCCGGCACAGGTGGCCCCCCAGCCACCTAATGTTTTGGATAAAGGTAAACAACAGGTCTTGGGTTTGGATTTCCATAGCAATGACTGGCTAGAGGCACGTCCCAAAAAAGGTAAAAAGTTGGATGCAGGCCTGGCGGATTCTGGGCCTAATGTTTCACAGGATTCCGTGTGCACATATATGCGCAGGAAAGAAATGTTCTCTTCACAGCACGCTGCGCGTACTATGGTTCCTTCTGCCCCACGTAATCAGTCTACAAGGAAAGTATATACATAAGGTCCAAAGGGCCCACGTGCTAAGCTGGCGTTTGATACTAGAGGTAATGTGATTATACCTTGGGATCGTCGTTATCCCCGTTCCACTCCCAAGGCAGTGGATATTCCATCTATCTCTGAAGCGGGCCACCAGAATTCTTTTGCAGTGTTAGCTGATTTTCTGGATGAAGGTGTCCTGGACGTTCTCGTGGAAAAGGTGAAATCGAGGCAACAGGTACCTCGTTCTTGATTCTCTTTTTTTGAAGATATATGAAGATAGCCACGTGGAATGTGCGAGGCATTTGTTCTCATCATAAGCAACATGCCATGTGGAATGTCTTGCATGAGAACCAGTGGGATATCTTGTGTGCGGTTGAGCACAAGAGTCACGGTGAAGCAGGAAAAGTTGTGGATTGCCATGGGTTTCGCCTGTTTTATGCAGGGACACATGCTATGCACTATTCTGGCGTGCTTATGATTGTCCATGAGAAATACCAGCCTGTTCTTATTAAAAATGATGTACAGGGCCGCTTTGTGGTAATCGAAGTTTTATTTGAAGGAGAGATCTTATGGTTGCTAGGCCTCTATGCTCCGAATGACCCTGTATCCCGACGGGATCTTTGGAAGACTTTGCAGAGCTCTATGTCACTTGGCAGAAGGGGTTTTTTGATGGGAGATTTCAATATGTGTGTTGACTCTTCTGAGTCCACTTCAGGGCATTCGGTGATGGATGCTCCGGAAAGTCGGGTGTGGAATGCCTTTGCTCTTTAGGTACTTAAGCAAGATCTTTGGTCTTGGCTCCACCCTTCTTCTTCAGGGTTTACTTTTCATTCTGCACAATATGCAACTACCTGGCTGGACCGAATGTATATCATGCAGGGGGGTGATTTTCTTCTCGAGATGCTGGAAATGAAAGTCTTGCAGCAATATGCCTTGTCGGACCATTTCCCTCTCCAGCTTGAGATGCTTGCACAACCTATTGCACCTTTTATGCAGTTGTTGGATAGACTCCCTTTACGTTTCAACTCGTCTTATTTGAAGCATCCAATCTTTCAGGGCTATATGCAACAATTGATTGAGAGGTTTTTATTGGACTTCGCTTCTGAGGGCTTGGCTTCCTTTGCACGGATGCTCTCTAATGTGCAGCGGGTTGCTCGGCAGTATGGGATCCATCATGCCTCTATTTGTCGGCGGCGCCGACACGCAACAGAGGACTTACTGGCTTTGGTTCGTTCGCTGCTCGTGGACACCCCAGATGATGAATTTCGGCTGTCACTGGCGATGCATTTGGCTGATCTTATTCAAGTATTTCAGTTGAAATCTTATCAGCAGGCCAAACTGCACAACTTGACTGACACATTGCAAGATAGTGCTTGTCAGACTCATAAGTTTTTTCGCGCCTTGCATGCTTCTCCTGCTTGAGAAATATGACTAGACTCCAGGATTCAAAAGGTCGCATGGTCACTGATCCGCAGACCATTGTCAATATGTGCAGGAATTATTTTCTGGATCTTCTTAGTTCTTCTCCGTCGCCTTTTGACCAGGTTACGCATGCACGCTCAATCTTCTATGATTTGGTCCGCCAGCAGGTTCCACTTGATATGCAAGCTACTTTGGAGGCAGATATTTGTGAGGAGGAGGTTATGGATGGATGTTTTGTTACACCTGCCTAAGGATAAAAGCCCTGGTTGGGATGGTCTCACCAGTAAATTCTTTGAGAGCTCGGCCACCCAACTGGTGAAGCCATTGGCGGCTGTGTTTCAGCAGGTTTGGGAAACAGGGGTCATGCCTTCCTCATGGAAAGAAGGCCTTATCAAACTGCTTCCAAAGGTTCCTTCGCCGTCAACGTTGCAACACTGGAGACCAATTTCTTTGATGGGTTCAATGTATAAAATCTTTTCCAAAGTGCTGGCGAATCGACTTCACAAGCACCTTCCAGCTATTGTGCATCCTCTTCAATATGGTTTCATTAAGGACCGCAACATTCTGCATAATATCTTAAATGTGCAAATGGCTATTGACTATGCAAGGCACTCCAGTCAGGAAGTGGTATTGATTCAATTGGATCTGGAAAAGGCTTTTGACTATTTAGACTGGTCTTTCATTGCAGAACTTATGTCTGCTATGGGTTTTGGTACTCGGATGTCCTGATTGATCTACACCATTAGTGTTGCGGCTTCTTCGCGCGTTATGCTCAATGGTGGGGTTACAGAGCCATTTGTCCTTGCACGCTCGGTGAGACAAGGTTGCCCTTTGAGTCCTCTCTTCTTTGCCCTGGCGACCCACCCGGTTTTTTCAATGTTATCTTCAATGGCAGCTTCTGCTTAGCTGGCCGGATTGTCTCTTCCTTTGGGACAACACTTCATTAGCCAATCTCTGGCTGATGATAGCTTTATGATTTTGCGTGTAGACAAGGACAACATTTGCAAGGCATTAGATGTTTGGATGCTCTTTAGTCATGCTTCTGGTCTTCGCATCAATGCCTTCAAATCAGCCATTCTTAGTTGCATGGAGTCTGATTTACAGTCATTGGGCTGGTAGGGTCAGGTTGTTCCCCGTGGCTCCATTGTCAGGCATCTTGGATACCCATTGGGGGTTGATGTTCGGCCAAAGGAACTACTGGAGTGGATTTCATAGAAACTGGCAGCTAAGTTTATGTATTGGAAGTCGCAAGCGTGGCCATTCCATGTCCGCCTCAAAGTGGCTCAGACAATTATGTTGCCAATGCTCACATATTTCTTGCCATTGCTGCCGTGGACTCCTACTACTTTGAAGGCTCTCACTCGCCCCATTCGTTTCATGTTATGGAAGAAGGATTCATTGCACGCAGGTATTTCGTGGATTTCATGGTTACATACATGTACCCCCAAACGCCTGGGTGGTGGAGCTATTTTGGATGCTGAAACTCATATGCTGGCTCTTCGTTGATCTCTTTTTCGCGCTGTGTGTGTGGATCATCACCTGTGGACCATTATAGCCCGTTATTTTCTTGAGGACAGCGGGCTTTGGCATGGTAATACACGACTTCGATGCTCCTGGTGGCATGTCCTTAATGCAGACTCTCGGTTTTCCAGTCCCTCCTCCTCTCTGTTATTGCATTTGGTTGGCTCCTGGAAAGTGGTGCTCCAAAAGGCGCGTTGGCATCCAGTGGGGGACCGCTTGCATACTAACTCCTTTCAACTGGAATTGTTGGCAGTCTCGAGATTACTTTCGTGGGAAGACAAACATGAGCTCAGACCAAGATTTAACCGCATGGGCCGTTTGGGTGGGACTTCAGTTGTGGATGCCACCCTTGCCAGTTGTAATATCTTCGCATCGTTTCGTACTGCCAGGAGACTTTTCAGAATCCCGCGCAGATACCGTGATTTATGGGAACAGCTTTTGTCAGTGCTTCGGGGCAGGCAACCCTTTCTTGCCTTGGCTGTGGATCGTCCTTGGCAGGACTGGGACCTTGCAGGCCAGTTGAGTCTGGAAAAGGCCTTTGCTAATCAGGTGTATCATCTTCTGATTAAAGATCATCAATGGCTGGGTGTGAAAGCTAATACTGTATGGGGATTGCGGAAATCTCTGTCATGGTGGAAGGCAACTGTGATGGAGGGCTGGTTGAATAAGACACCTTTCAAATGTAAGGTCTTTCTTTGGCGGGTGATGATTGGTGGTCTTCCTCTTGCCTCGGCCCTTTCCAAGCGTCGAATCTCGAATGGCAATTGTTTCTTCTGTACCACTACTGTGGAATCGGCCCGACATCGATTTATTTCTTGTCCGCTTGCCAAGAATATCTGGTCGCTCTTGTCACAGGTTTGGCGCGCAGTGGTGGGGTCCTCACTAACCCCTTTCAATTGGGTTTTTGTGCGCCCAAAATACCCCACACTGCCACAGTTGCATATGAAGATCTTATTTCACTTTTTCAGATACTGGGGATGCTGGCACATTTGGACCACTTGGAATGCCTTTCTTTTTGATTCGGCCTCTAATGTACCGAGACACATTGCCCGGCTTAAAGGTCTCTTGCATTGGCAGATAGATCTCATTCGGCATGCGGACTTGCTCCCTCGGGAGGACTTGCTTCCCTGGCATATGGCAATTTCCTCTGGGTCTTTGCCATGACTTGTGTAACTTTTTCATGGCCTAGTACTGGGATTTTACGCACGTTGGCTTAGGGCCCTCGTGTATCTTGTAATCATGTAAACTTGTACATTTTTTTCGTAATTAGTACAATTACCTTTTACGAAAAAAAAAAAGAGAGGGAGGGAGGGAGAGCGATTAACATCAACATTTATAGAAAAAAAGAGATTAACATCTACAAAAGCCGAAAGTGGCCCATGAGACTTGAGCATATAGTATAATTGTAGTCACAACGAGAGAGAGAGAGAGAGAGAGAGAGAGAGAGAGAGAGAGAGAGAGAGAGAGATTTACGAAAAAAAAAAGAGAGAGAGGGGTCCTTTTTGCAGCGTCTATGTATT
Source organism: Lygodium microphyllum (assembly GCF_053477565.2). Classification (NCBI taxonomy): domain Eukaryota; kingdom Viridiplantae; phylum Streptophyta; class Polypodiopsida; order Schizaeales; family Lygodiaceae; genus Lygodium; species Lygodium microphyllum. Next base: position 129,920,534 of record NC_141147.1, on the reverse strand, counting down.
CAGTGTCATCCTTGGTTAGATATTGCCAAATTCTTCATAGAAAAGACTAGCATCTCTCATGGAAGCACGATTATTCATGCTTCCTGGTGGCATGCGCTTAATTCTACGAGGCCCATAAAGGTCTCCCAGTCTTTTCTCCTTTCTCATTTAATTGCTTCCTGGTAGGAGATGCTTCATTTTGTTGTTTGGCGTCCTCCGGATATTCATAAGGAGGAAAATTTGATGCAAGGAGAAATACTGGCTTCCTCAAGGTTGTTGGATTGGCCACACAAAGATTTGCAGCGAGATAAGTTTAATCGGATGGCTAGGTTAGGGTTGAAGACAGTCTGTGATGGGGTTATTCCTAGGCAGCCCGCCTTTATTCTTTTAGGCGTATTTGTTAGTACTTTAGGGTGCCTCGTGGATACAGGGACATTTGGTTGTGAATACAAGACTGTCTTCAGAGGTTCTCTCCTTTGCCTGCGTTACAGCGATTGCATCCATGGCGTGATTGGAAGTTTGTGCTTCTTGATGACTTTCAGAAAAGGTCAGTGAATCAGATATATCATTAGATGGTGGAAGCTAAAAGATGGGTCACGGGGAAGTTTAATAAGTTCTGGCATCTCAGGGATAGCAAAAAGAAGTGGCAGGATAGATTTATCCAGCTTTGGAAGTCTAAGGTTCCATATCAGGGTAAAGTGTTCATGTGGAGGTTGCTCATTGGGGGTCTTCCAATGGGAGAAGTGCTCTATGCCCGAAAGATCTTTGCAGGGCGCTATGTTTTTTGAACCACATGTGATGAGACATTGCTTCACCTCTTTGTCTCTTGCCCCTTTGCGCGACAGATCTGGAATTTCATTTCCCGTGTGTGGTTCTCGATGACCTAGCACCGCATACGAGTTCGTTCGTGGATTATGGGAAATATGTCCTCTATGCCATCTTTGTCTTCAGATTGTTCCTGCCTATTCCATTTTCTTAGATGGACAGCCCTGTGGCACATATGGCGTACTCGCAATGCCTTTATTTTTGATTCGGCATCGGGCATCCATGGGCATGTGGCCCGTGTGCGTGGATTGGTGTTATGACAAATCACTTCTATGATGTCAGCTGACTTGGTCCTTCCGGACATTGCTACTCCCTGGCTAGCGATTGCTCGCTCTACTCCAGCTGTTCTTTCTATTTGATTTATTAGAATTGGTTATGTAATAGGTTGTTCTGAGAGCTTGCTCGCATCTTGTAAATTTCTACAGAGACAGTGTGAGAGAGATTGAGTATGCTGACCTGATGGTCTGATGTAATAGAATGTAAGAGATACAGAGAGAATGTTGACCTGATGGTCTCATGTAAATATTTACTACTTAATTCAATTTTCTTCATGAAAAAAGAGAGGGGTCCTGCTCTAGGACTCTTGCGCCTGTGTGCCACCATGTATCCTGCCGGCATCTTGCTCATCCACCAATGCGTTGATCTCCTGCTTGCCTTGCTGGCCTGGGGGACCTGTGCTGCTTGTCATCGGCGTTTGCTTATCTACCTGCTACGCACAGGCCTTGCTCATCTGCAGCAGCCGCCAAACATCCTGTCGCAGCCAGTACATGTCAGGTAGGTGACGTTCTGCCCTTGTTTCGTCACTGCGACCACCTTGCCCTGCTTCCTGCAACATCTCTGTGCCTGTTCTGCATGTGCTCAGCCTGCGCCTACTCTACACAGGGTCAGCCTTGCCCTGTACGAGACCAGACTGTGCGTGTCTGTGACAGACACAGTGTGAGTTGACAGCTGTTCGCTGGAAGGTTTATGGCTGAGATGGGCTGCCCTCTTGATGCCATGGGTCTAGACATGGACCTGGAAGAAGCTGCAGAGGAAGAAGAAATGGTGCGCTACACCGATGAGAGGAATCTGATCCCCCTTGAGGCGCACCCATCTGTCAAGCACAGCAAGCACCTTTATGAGCAAGTTCTTGCTGCCTTTGAAGCCATTGGCTCGGGTGATTCTCCCCAGCGCTCCTATGTGCAGGTGGTTTCTTCTTTGCAAGATTCGCAAGAACTGAATTGGGAACAATTGCTTGAGTTTGCCAATTCTCTATTGGAGGAGTATGTGGAGCATAATCATCGCACTATTCTTGACTATGGGGAAGAAAACATTTTGGATACTTAGATGAATACCGAGGAGGTTCTTCGATTCTTTTCTGCTTTCCATGAATGTGGTGTCATTCTCTTCTTTACCAGCCGGCTACCTATCTTCACTAGGATTCGTTTAGTGATCGATGTCTCTTCTTGAGATTGATTATGTGGAGGAGATTTTTGCTGGTCAACGTGGTTTCTATGAGGTTGTGCTCCATTCTCCTTTAGCATGAGATTTTCTTCTTACATAGCAGCCCCTCTTCTTTGATAACATTTGGTGCACATTGTTCTGTGGCATCCCATGGTAGACTTCCAATGCTTGCTTAAGCAAGCATGTCCAGTGTGGGTGGGAGTTGAGCGTTGCCGGGCAGTTTACTGGGCCCTTCTCAAGGATGCCACGATAGTAGTGGGTGAGGTGTTGGTGCCCCTAGCTTGAATGCAAACAACAAAAATTCACTGTGTATGCTTTGGGACACATTCAGAAAGAGAAATAAATGGTTGTGCCTCAATTGCAATGGTATGAGGCCACTTTGGTTTCGGCTTATCTAGGGTACTTTTATTGGCCATTGCTTTTCTCGTGGTCAATTGGGTCATTTCACGGATAGAATGCCCAAATTGAAAAAGTACTCTGGTGGATCAGTCCATGGATAAAGATCAAAGCATGTCACCCCATTCTACCGAGCAGTAGATTGTTCAACCTTGCCAATCCAACATCAAGTAACCAGCCCCTTTGCCTATCCTAGAGACACAAGAATGGACAGAAGCTTGATAGAATAAAGGTAAATTGAAGGAGGCTCTTGCACCTACAATAGCTATTGCTGATCCTCCTTCTTCGCAGGACCCCCTTTGCACTTATTCATGTCTCTAAGACAAGTTCTTTGAAGCACCTACTGGTCGAGTTGCTACTGACACTAAGGACCCACAACCCCTCAAGCAGCTGACATCACAACAATGTGCTTGTGATCCTCCAGCTCAGCTAGCTTTTGATACAATTGGTTGAGTCATTACGCCGTGGGATCACTAGTATTGAGGTTGTGCTGCTCACCTTGTAGATGGGCTTCCCTCCTCCTGGGCTGACCATTAGAGGCCCAATCCCTTTGCAATGCTAGGAGATTTCTTTGAAGATGATGTATTAAAGACTTTGGCAGCGAAGATCCACGCCTTGGCCCATGAAGCCAAATCCCATTAGCACTCTTGATATTTTCTTTTTGTCTAGTCCCAGGGTGCCTTTTGCACTCCCATCCTTATGCATCTTATGAATCCATTGTATTTGGTTTGCATATGATGGCCTAGAGTCACCTTGTACTTTGTGATCTTCCTATCTTGTCCTTTTTCGTAATTAATATAATTACCCATTATGTGAGAGAGAGAGAGAGAGAGAGAGAGAGAGAGAGAGAGAGAGAGAGAGAGAGAGAGAGAGAGAGAGAGAGAGAGAGTCTACACTTCTCTCTTGTACAGAGACTGATCTGCAGGCCTTGGGCTGGCATGGAATTGTGATCCCAAAGGGAAACATAACCAGACACTTGGGATATCCTATTGGTGTGGAGGTAGCACCCCGCGCCTTGGATTGGATGGCCTCTTGGATTCATGATAGGTTCATATACTGGAAATCTCAAGGCTAGCCTTTACATGTCAGGCTAAAAGTTGCTCAAAGTATTACGATCAGTTATGATATTATTCTTTTTGCTACTGCTTCCCTGGACTAAGAAGTCCCTTTTGGAACTAGTTCAGCCTATTAGGTTTATGTTGTGGAAAAAGAAGGGGAATTGGTTGGGTCAGGTTTGGATTTCGTGGCAACATGTGACTATGCCTAAACGAATGGGGGGAGCTGCAAGGAGAAGTCTTGGCCTCCCCCAGGTTGTTGGATTGGCCAGATACAGATTTGCATAGGTTGAAGTTTAATCGGATGGCTCATTTGGGGTTGCAGACAGTTTTTGACGGTGTTATTCTTGGGCAGTCCCGGCTTTGGCGTATTCGTCAACACTTTCGGGTACCCTGTGGATATTGTGACATCTGGTCATCCATACAGGTCAAACTTCAGAGGTTCTCTTCTTTACCAATGCTACATCTATTGTATCCATGGCGTGATTGGAAGTTTGTGATCCCGGATGATTTTGAGAAGAGGTTTGCTAACTAGATATACCATCAGATGGTGAAGGCAAAGAGATGGGTCACTACAAAGGTGAATAATTTATGGCATATTAGAGATGGCAAAAAGAAGTGGCAGGAAAGATTCCTTCAGCTTTGGAAGTCTAAGGTTCCCTATCAGGGTAAAGTCTTCTTGTGGAGACTGCTGATTGGTGGTCTTCCAACTGGAGAGCTAAGATCTCTGCTGGTCGTTGTGTATTCTGCACTACATGTGATGAAACATTGCTTCATCTTTTTGCCTCTTGTCTAGTTGCGAGACAGATTTGGTGTTTTATTTCTTGCGTGTGGCTCTCCGCAACTCAGCTCCGGATAACAGCCCTTTGATGGATTATTGGAAAGCTGCCCTCCGTGCCTTCTTTGCACTTTGATTATTCTTGCCTTTTCTAGTTCCTTAGATGGAATGCATTATGGCATATTTGGCGTACTCAGAATGCCTTTATTTTTGATTCGGTTTCAGGCATCCATGGTCATGTGGCCCGTGTTCGAGGTTTAGTGCTTTGGCAGATTTCTTCTATGATATTAGTTGACCTGGTTCTTCTTGACATTGCTGCCCCCTGGCTGGCTGTTGTTTGCTCTACTCTAGCTGTGTGATTTTTTCTTTGTGTTAAGTCTTGATAGTCTTTCGTCATTTTCTTTGATGACCTGATGGTCTGATGTAACAGAATGTAAGAGATTTAGTGAGAATGCTGACCAGATGGTATGATGTATATATTTTCTACTTAATTCAATTATCTTCACGAAAAAAGAGAGAGAGAGAGAGAGAGAGAGAGAGAGAGAGAGAGTGTGTGTGTGTGTGTGTGGAGAGAGAGAGAAAGAATCGATGGCGGAGGATAGCGCGCCCTGTCCCTGAGCTGCCTGCGGAAGCCCTGTTCTTGAACTGCTTGTAGACGCCGTCACTCCCTACTTGTGGATGCCTACTTGCAAGCGGACGCCTACCTCAAGATGGACGAGACTCGCTACGGACGGCTGTGACTACATGCTGAGCCCCGTTTTTTTTCCCTGTTTGCCTCTTGCCATCCTGCCTTTTGCCTTGCCCGTCCATCTTTTGCCCTGCTCGAGATTCTCATCGGTGACGTGTTTCCGGTCTTCTGCCCTGCTTGCGACCATCATCCTTGACCTGTTCTGACATTCCCTGGCACCTTGCTCCGTGTCTCACTGCGTGGGTCTGACGACCTGCTCTAATCCCGGGTAAGATAGACTAAGAGTGAGAGAGATTGTAAAGGTTTATACAAACAGAACAATAGAGGACAGATTGATGCTGAGGTCTTGAGGTTCAATGGCATACAGAAGGAGATAGATTCAGTTCTATTCTAAGATAGACAACCAGGGTTGGAATTATCTGTGTAATAGGCATAAACTTCAGAAATGGCGAATTTGCAGGAATCTAATGGTATGCCTTTCTAGACCAACATATTGGAAATGGGGATGATAAAGACTTGGTGGAATCAGATGGTGATTTGTTAGTTGGAGATTTTGGGCAGTTAATGGAAGGGGATGAGATGGGTAAACGTCGCAAGATGTCAGTTGAAGAACCAGACTTGTGTGCCCTGAATTTGCCTTCGCAAAATGTTCATGCTTCGTGTTCTCAAACTAATGAGTCTTTTTAGTTTATGCTGGCCACTGCCAATCATCTGATGTTAGAATATGCTTAAGCTAATGAGGGTAAAGCGAATTCTTTACCAGAAGGGGAACATGTGGTCGCAGTTATGGGTGTCGATCTGGTTCTCCAGCAAATTGCTGCCTTCCATGAGAGGACAGCCATCTTTTACTTCACTGGAAGGACTCCATTGATCACTAGAATCCGTGCTTGGTTGCAATCTATGCTTGTCAATGTGGAGATGAGTCAGAATGATGCTTCAGGGCATGGGCAGGCTCCCTTGGTGGAAGAGATTTATGATGGGCCAAGGGGTTTTTTTGAGGTCCTCTTTTGCTCCCCGGAAGTGTGTGCTCATATTATGCAACGTATCCCGTTGTTCATGGATGGTTAGCTAGTTCATATGGTTCCATGGAGGCCTATAGTGGAGTTTCAGGAGGTACTTAGGCAGGCATGTCCGATTTGGGTTGAGATGGTTGATTTTCCTGCACATCTTTGGCGATTTCTTCCCTTGGTTTTGAGATCTCTTGGTGAGGTGTTGGTGGATCCTCGATTGGCCTCCCGTAATAGGAATAGGGCCTGTATGCTTTGGGATACATGGAAACCTCGCTCGACCAAAGTTCGTTTTGAGGTTCTGGGATTGCAAACTTTGGTTTATGAGCTGAAATGGGGCACATTTGCTAGACGCTGTTTCAGATGTGGACAATTGGGACGTTTCCTTTCAAAATGTGATAGAAGCCAAGAGGTAATGCAACGGTCTATGGATCTTGATTTGGATATGCATGACCATCTACCCCAGCAGATGGTTCAACAGCCTGAAGCTGTTCCTGCGCGGATTGTCTAGCAAGGACAAGTTGTAAATGCCCCGAACAACGTAGTATGCTTAACAATCATGATATTCGCTTGTTTTCGAGATTTAATATAAAAGAGAATGAACACTTAAAGCTGAAAATGAAAATTACTCACAAAATTACAGCCATGAAAATGTAAAAGTAATGGAGACAAGATTGAGGGTTGAAGATGGGCAACCCCCCCCCGAAGGAATGTATTTCTGCTCAACCCAAGTCCCTTAGGGAAGAGCTCAGTTACAATCAACCTGAGAGTGAGGAGAAGTAATTCTCACTCTCACAAGATCATGCAAAGATGTACAAACACACATGCATTATCTATTATGCAATGATAAGAACTGATTTCTTTACAGTATGAGAGAAGAAAGAGGGGAAATCAGCCTTTCTCCATCGTTGAATAGTAGTACATGGATAGGGCTTGCTTCTTGTTGCTAAAATGGAAGAAAGAGCTTGAGAAGGAGGTGCTGTAATGAATTTACAGGCTTGCTGTCCTGTAAAATAGCAGTGATAGAAGAGGGAATATGGAGGAATTTGATAATGGAGAAGTGGGGGATGATGATGGGGATGGATGGGACTAGTTTTTAGCTATTTGTGGGTGCTGTACATGAGTTTACAGCAAAGAAAAATGATGTTGAATGAAGAAAAACGAGCTCTTATTTATAGGAGAGGGAAGAGCTAGTACAAAAGGGGAAAGTGGAGTAGCACAAGACAAGTGTCCAGCCACATGTCACGAGATGTGACAAGTGGTGGGACACTTGGAAACTTGTGTGACAAGTGTCTTGACACTTGTCTCTTCTCTATGGCCTTCCTTTTTGGGCTGAATACTGTCAAGAATAGAAACAACCAAATTTAGTAAGCACAGTCAGAGTACAGAACTTACTATTTTTAGAATGACATCTCTATTTTTTAGAACTAGCATTTTTAGGCTAATTCGAGGCTCCTAAAATTTAGGGATCTCCTAAAATTTAGGGACCCCCCCAATATGGGTGTCATATGAAAGCTTTTTCCGTGTACATCGCAAAAACTGTATCAGAATCTTCATGTGACTTTCCTATGCAAAGAAATGTGCATTTCAAGCTTTCAGCCCACACATGCACATTATACAAGCATTTCATGATCATGCCATCTTGTTGATTGTAACTGTCTGTTCTGGTGGATCTAGTCCATACTTCAAGGCATCAATCTTTTCTGTGTGCGAGTCTAATCCTGATATACATGAGTTCTGGTCACAGGCGCCCAATCGGACCATATAGCTGGAAGTGTGAACTATCTTTTCTCTAACCCACCGCGTGGGTCCACCATAACCTGTGACCACTCATCAGTGGCCAGCTCTAATGCACTTTTCTTTATATCTAATTAGTGCAAAGGAAATAAATTTAATAAATCATTATATAGACAAATTAATGAAAAAGGATACAAATTCTATTTCTATAGAGTTGTGACAGCCCTCTGGCTTTTATTCAGCTGTCCTCAGCTGAAAAGCTTCTTGATATGGTTGAAAAATGTTTGGGTAATTCTTCATGAATTTTTCATCTACCCACTGTGCATCTGTTGTGGGTAGATTCTTGAATTTTAGTAAGAATTTTCGTGTCACAAGGCCACTTCTCGTGGTTCGATCCTTGTGAAACAAAATCTGTTCAGGTTCCAAGAGTTGCTCTGTTTCTTCAACTTCTAGGGGATCTTCAGTAATGGGTTCCTTTGGTTCTGGTCCTATGTAAGGTTTTAGCAAACTTACATGAAAAGCATTGTGTATTTTCCAATGAGCAGGAAGCTCAAGTCGATAAGAAACTTCATTTATTTTCTCAATCACTTTGAAGGGTCCAAAGTATCTACTGGAGAGCTTTGGAAAAGATGAATTTTGACCGGAACCTTGTTTGAGCTTGCTTTTATCAAACTTTAGCAAGACATATTGACCTTTTTCAAAAGCCAAAGGTCTTCTTCGTTTATCTGCTTGCTTCTTTTGTCGCTCTTGGACAACTTTGATAGTGGCTCGAACTTGATCCATTGTGGTTTTTAAATCTGAAGTAAACTCATCAGCAGCAAAAATCTTATCTTTAGTGCGAATAATTGGAGGAGGAATCACTTTACCCTGTACTATTTCATTTGGAGCTTTCCTTGTGGATGAGTGCACTGTATTATTGTAAGTAAACTCCAATAATGGAAGATATTTCTCCCATTGTGACTTATGTTCACTAACATAAGCTTTCAACATATCCAAAAGAGTGAGATTCATCACCTCTGTTTGGCCGTCAGTTTGAGGATGAAAAGCTGAGGAGAACTTTAAAGTGGTTCCCAAATTCTCAAATAAAGCACGCCAAAAGTTACTTGTGAATTTGGAGTCTCTATCTGAAATGATCTCAGAAGGCATACCATGTAATCTGAAGATATGTTGAATGAAAAGTCTTGCAGCTTGTGCGGATTTCAATGTTTTATGATATGGAATAAAATGTGATTGTTTGCTGAATCTATCAATTATGACCCAAATCATATCATGACCTTGAGGTGTTCTTGGAATACCTAAGATGAAATCCATTGTGATAGATTCCCATGGATCTTTGGGCAACTGGAAGAGGTTGCAACAATCCTGGAATCTTTTGTCTATCATACTTGGATTTTTGGCATACTAGACAAGCCTCAATGAAGCTATGTGTATCTCTTCGTAATGTTGGCCAATAAAAGTAGTGCTCAATTGCACTTAGAGTGGCTGCCTTTCCTCTATGCCCTGCATAAGGGGGTTCATGACTTTCTTTAAGCACCTTTTGTCGAACAGGAAGAGTGACACAAAGGTGATTGTTCATGAGAAGGTAACCGTCTTTGATGGAATGATTTGGATGAGAACCTCCTTGCTGTAAATTTGACCAAATTGCTGCAAAATCAGTATCTTCATCATAAGTATTCTTCATCGTTTGAAAATCTTCATGATGAGCCACTGTAATAGTTGCAATGCGAGGCACTCTAGAAAGTGCATCAGCAACAACATTTTGTTTCCCTGGAGTGTACATAATTTGAAAATGAAAGATAGACAAGAAATTTTCCCATCTTGCATGTTTCTCCTGCAAATGCTCTTGAGTCTTGAAATACTTCAAGCTTTGATGATCAGTTTTAATAAGGAATTCATTGCATAAAAGATAATGTTTCCATATCTTTAAAGCATGAACCACTGCTAAGAGCTCCTTTTCGTAAATGTCATACATTTTCTCCACATCATTTAGACGGCGGCTTTCAAAGGCTACGGCATGGCCTTCTTGATTTAGCACTGCACCAATACAATCACCGCAAGCATTTGCTTTCACCACAAATGGTTTTACTAGATCTGGAATGATAAGAACAGGTCCATAGGATCTATATTTGTCAAAGTGATTATTTTCTCCCTGCAATCATTGATATGTGGATAGAGCGATAGCATGTTTTGTTTGATCACTATCCTTTGATCTTGGAAATGACACACCGTCCTGTTCATGCCTATAAGGCTCTCTTGGCTCTCTTCGTTTCAATCAATCCTTTCTCTTGCAAAATCAGTTTCTGGAATGTATTTAGCAAATAATTGATTCCTTTCGGTCAAGGGCCCTATCAGAGGGGATGGAGGCATGGGCTGTTTTTAGAGATAATGCACGTATGCTATCCCGACAGTATGGGATTCAGCATGCTTCCCTTTTACGCGCTGAATTGCTGCATGTGCAATCTTTGTTGGCGCATTCATTGTCTTTGTGTCAATCTAGGGATATTGCAGATGATTTTCTTACATGCAACGAATGGTTAAAAGGTGGAGTTCAATCTTTACAGGAAGAGGAATATGCTAAATACAAATTGCTGTCTTGAGCGGAAGCTTTGCACGATAATAACTGCCATTCTCATTAATTCTTCGCCCGATTACATTAGAAATACGCTTGGGACAATATTGTGCGTTTAAAGAATGAGCAAGGTGATATGGTGACAAATCCTGCATCCATCATTCAGATGTGTGTAGATTTTTATAAATCTTTGTTGGGTCCTCAAGAGATTCTTTTGAATGCTGACACTCAGCTCGCAAATACATTTGTGATTTGGTTAGTAATTAGGTTCAGCCAGAATGGGTAGCCTTAATGGAGGCTGATATTTCAGAGGATGAAGTGGAAGAGGTGCTGTCCCTTTTGCCTAAAAGGAAAAGCCTTGGTTGGGATGGGCTTCCTGATGAGTTGCTTTCAGCCAATGTTGAGCAACTTAAGGATCTGTTGACTCGCCTGTGTCAGTAGGTTTGGAATTCCGGTGTCATGCTCTCAGATTGAAAGATTGCAGTCATTCGGTTATTGCCTAAGGTTCCCTCTCCTACCTCTTTGAAACAATGGAGACCAATTTCTGTTATGGGTTCTTTATACAAAATCTTCTAAAAAATCATTGCTAATAGATTGCAGAAAGTATTGCTGCATTTGGTTCATCCACGCCAATATGGTTTTATTAAGGGTTGGAATATAATGCACAAGTTTCGAAATGTTCAATTGGGGATTGACTTTCCAAAAGCTTCAGGCCAGCAAGTGGTCATGCTTCAGCTTGATATTGAAAAGGCATTTGATCATGTAAGCTGGACTTTTTCGAGGGAGCTAATGTCCACGTATGGTTTCTCTTTTGGATACTATTGGTTAGGGGGCAGTGGTTCATATTGCACTTAATGGAGGGATCACTGATGAAATTGCCTTGTCTCGGTCTCTTCGGCAAGGCTGACCTCTCAGCCCTTTGTTGTTTGCATTAGTAATTCACTCGATGCTTTCTTTGTTGGATAGGTTGGCCAATCACAGTGAGATCGTTGGTTTGTGTCTTCCCAGTGGGGCCCAACTTGTGGGTCAATCTTTGACAAGTGATTCCTTTATGTTTCTTAAGGCTGATCGCGCCAATGTTAATTAGGCAATGGTAGCGTGGAAAATTTTTGCTATGGCGTTTGGACTTCATATTAATGCTCAGAAATCCACATTGCTCTCTTGTACGGAAAATGATTTGCAGGGTTTGGGCTGGAATGGTATTGTGATTCATAAGAGAAATATGACCAAACATTTAGGCTATCCTATGGGTGTGAAGGTTGCTCCTCGGGCCTTGTTGGATTGTATGGCATCCCTTATCCATGATCGGTTTATGTACTAGAAGTCTCAAGGATGGCCTCTCCATGTGAGACTTAAAGTTGCTCAATGCATTATGATAAGCATTATTTCGTTTTCCTTGCCATTGCTTCCTTAGACCAAGAAATCTCTATTGGAATTGGTTCAGCCTATCCAATTCATAAATGGAAAAAGAAAGGAAATTGTCAGGGCCAAGTGTGGATTTCATGGCAGCATGTGACTACTCCTAAAAGGATGGGGGGAGTAGCTCTTTTGGATGTTAATTTTCATATGGCTGCTTTGAGGTTAGCTCTTTTGTAGGCACTTTGTGTAGAGAGTCATCCTTGAACAAATATAGCAAAATCTTTTATAGAAAGGATTGGCATTTCTCATGGTAGCACGGTTATTCAGGCTTCTTGGTGGCATGTGCTTAACTCCACAAGATCTATTAAGGTCTCCCGATCTTTTCTTCTTTCCCATATGATCACCTCTTGGCAGGCGATGTTACATTGTACAATTTGGCGCCCCTTGGATTTTCGAAAGGAGGAGAATTCCCTGCTAGGTGAAGTACTGGCTTCCTCCAGATTGTTAGATTGGCCTAATAAAGATATGCAGCGTGACAAGTGTAATCGGATGGCTTGTTTGGGGTCACAGACAGTCTTGGATAGTGTCATTCCTGGGCAGGCCCATCTTTATTCCTTTCGGTGTATTCGTCAGCACTTTCGGGTGCCTAGAGGATATCATAATATTTGGACGGCCATACATGACAGACTTGGGAGCTACTATCCTTTGCGTGCATTACAACTTTTGTCTCCCTGGCGTGATTGGATGTTTGTGATTCTTGATGATTTCGAGAAAAGATCAGCTAATCAGATATATTTTCAAGTGGTGGAGGCCAAGAGATGGGTCACGGATAAGGCTAATAAAGTATGGCATACTTTGGAGAGCAAAAAGAAATGGCAGGATAGATTCATCCAGCTTTGGAAATCTAAGGTTCCGTATTAGGGAAAAGTGTTTATGTGGAGGCTACTTATTGGGGCTCTTCCTACTGGGAATGTGTTGCGTGCTCGTAAAATCTCTGCTGGGGGAAGTATCTTCTATACCACATGTGATGAGACAGTGCTTCATCTTTTTGTCTCTTGCCTTGTTGCAAGATAGATTTGGAATTTTGTTTCCTGTGTGTGGCTCTCGTTGACCCAACAACGGATATCATCTTATTCGTGGATTATGGGAAAGATGACCTCCATGACCTCTTTGGGTTCAGATTACCCCTGCCTTTTTCATTTCCTTAGATGGACAGCCTTGTGGCATATTTTGCGTACTCGGAATGCTTTCATTTTTGATTCGGTATTTAGCATTCATGGTCATGTGGCTGAATCCAGGGTTTAATGTTGTGGCAAATCTCCTCTATGGTGTCTGCTGATCTGGTTCTTCCTAACATTGCTGCTCCCTGGCTGGATACTGTTCACTCCACACTAGCTGTTCTTTTAGGTGTGACATTTCTGTGTTGTCTGTGTAGACTTTCCTCCATGTCTGCTATTGTCAATGCTGACCTGATGGTCTGATGTAAATATTTACTACTTAATTCAATTATCTTCACAAAAAAAAGAGAGAGAAGAAAGATCTATTAACATCTCTAGAAGGCTAGAATGGCCGATGAGACCATAACTAATACAACTGGCATCATCATCTCTCATCAGAGAAGAAAATAGAATTATGTCTAGGTCTACATGATAAATTGAAATGAAAAATGAAGCATATGGAAAACTGAGAAATTGAAAAGAGTATAGAATATCTCCCTTTCAGTGTATGAAATCCACCAAGACTTTGCAAGCTACTCCCAACTGACTCGACGTGGTAATCTTCATCTCTAACGAGCAATCATGACGTGAATGTATTGCATATGAGCATGCCTGTGTTGCCGAGCAAGTACCCTAGGGCATTGTACTCTGCATAATGCTGTAGCTCTGTCTATTGTGATGCCACCTGATGATGTCCGTCGATGGTGCCTGTCAGTGGGAGATATAGCGTGTAAGGTGGCAGTGGCCGAGGAGTCAGCTATACTGAAAAAGTTTGTAACTACTCTATGGAGGGGCGGATGTGATTGGGTTTGCTTTTGATTCCGTAACAACGCTGCTTTGTGCCGTTGGAGCTCCAATAAGAAAAGGCCTAGACATCTTTAGTCCTCATAGTTCATCACCTGTCTCAATGGTTCAAAGCCCTCCTTAAAGAGGCAATGGTAGTGGCCTTAGATATCATAGTATACAGTGCTTCTACAAATATAGTGTTCCTTCATCTCTGCCTCCCATCCACAAAGTTAGCACATCCTCCCATTTGCTGCAACATGGCTCCATGGACTTGTCTCAATCATCAGCTGATGTGATGAGGTGCAGATTTGTCCAATAGCAACTCGAAGCTCATGAGAAAGTTGAGCATCCATATTTGTCGGCCTTACTATGAAAGCATCATGGGAAAGTTACAAGAAGTGACATTGGTATTGTGCCATCTTCATGCCTAATGGGAAAGGGGGCTCGGACCAAGTCCTCTCTATCTCCACTTTAGTGATGTCTGCTTTGATCACTCTATTCAACTTTGAATGACTGAGACTCAAAGTGGGACAATCAAGATTGTAATCAAGCAGTGGAAATCTGTCTATATTCATGCCATGCAGGTTTAGCCACGTGCTCATGTGTGCATACCAACACTGTGTATCTCCCTTTGCTGCAAGTTGTCTTGAAGATTCTAGAGCTAGCTTAGGGTATCGGTCTTTAGGGGGATTGCCATATCCTCTGGAGGAAGGTGATTGCTTGGAATAGTGTCTCCACTACCATGGGTGCTGCACCGAATTCTGCTAAGATGATCTCTTGTGGTACTAAGGATTTCGCCCTTATCATATGTGCTATTATCATCACCAATGGTCTCTCCATATATTCCCAACTATCATAATGTTGTGCTTCAAGTCCGTTATAGTCCATGAGAGGTGACCGTCTAGTATAATAAAGGCTTGGGCCCCAAATGGCTGCTCCATAGAGTAGTGTGGGCATAACTAAAGAGTGAAAGAGCCACAATTTGGTACGTGGCTCTTGGAACTGTGTGTGTGCACACTGTTGCTCTAGAGTGACCAAAGCTACATATGCCCGTGCAAGCCTAGCCTCTAAAGTCTCCTTCTAATTATGGCCCTTTGAAATGGATCCCAAGGTATACATATTTTCTAACCATTTCCACAGAGTGACCGTCATACATAAAGTGATGCTTTTAGCCTGTCACCCAAGCTGTTGAGGTGTTAAAGCCCATAATTTTAGTCTTTTCAAGATTAACCTTGAGATCTTTCTCTTCACAAAACACATGCAATGCATCCAGATGTCGCTGTAGCCCCTCGGGTGAATTTGAGAGGAGCACGATATCGTCTGCATATAACAAATTGGTATCAATACCCCAGCCAAGCCATACCACCCCATCTTTCTATGTAATTTGAAAGCTCATGAATGTACAATCCAAACAACAAAGGAGAAAGTGGATGGCCTTGCTTTACACCAACCGTGCTAGACACTGAGTTTGTTATGCCTCCAGGCACTCATACTTGTCATTGTCTCATACAATGTATAAATACACCACTACATATCCTCTGGGACCCCAATGATTCGCAACCTCTGCATGAGTCTTGCACGTGGTACTGTATCAAAAGCTTTGCGGAAATCCATGAAACAACAATAGATTTTTTGCCTTCGTGATCGTCCCTCCTCAATCAAGGCCCTCAATGTGAACATGTGGTCTAATGTATTGTATCCTTAGTGGAAGCTAGCTTGTCTTGCAGATTGTATCCCCTTTGTTTCAGCCCACCAACTCAACTCATGCTCCACAATAGAGGCATGTATCTTCGCTAGCATATGGCCAATCATAATAGCATTGTAGTTGTTAGTGACGAATGGATCTCCACTCTTAAAAATCGGCACTATTGTGTGGTAACACCAACTTGTTGGAAACCTCTCATATATAGTTCTATTGAAGATATTTGACAAGGTAGGGGCCAATGCATAACATGCATGTGCAAAATGTTCTGCCACAAGGCCATCTTGATCATGTGCTCTCCCATTCTTTAACCTCCAAATGGCATACCTCACCATTTTTTCCGTAAAGAATCCACACTATGCTGGCCTAGAGTTTGATGGACACAGAATCTGCTCTTGTTATGTAACATCATACAGTGCACTAGCTTGTTCATGCCATACCGTAGGTGATGTCAACTGAATAGGGGGTTGTCTACCATGAAATTTCCTCCATGCCTTCTTGCTTTCCATGCTAAAAAAAAGAGCTAATACATGTCAGACTCTAGTTTGGCTAGATAATTCCTCTTCTTTTTCCGCACAAGATGATAGAGGACATTCCTTGCATGCTTGTGTGTGCATGTCCCTAGTATAATATCCCTCTGTAGGTGGGTCCTAGTCTGTGTGCACTCATCATCATACCAAGCATTTTGAGGGGTAGTGCACCTGTGTGGTGTAGTAGAGCCCATCTTACATGGGAATGCCTCTACAGTTGTTGTATGTAAAACCTTTGCTAGAGATTTAGTGAGGTCCTTCAGTGGTTCATGCTAGTCTAGCTGGCTTAAGCCATCTCGTATTGCATCACTATGGATATGCAAAGTTTGCTCTAGAAACTCATAGTGCGGAAATGGGTGTACTTGTGTGCATGTTTCCTGTATTTGACCACATGCTAGGGTGAATTTTAGGATTGCATGGTTGGCTGCTAGATCGATCGGCTTGTCAGATATCTCAAAATGCTTAATTTATGGAATTAACGATGGTGAGCCAATTCTATAGTCCACAATGTTGGCTCCCTTTTTGCTATTCCAACAAGTGAAAGCATTTGCTCTTAGCCATCTCGATAAGCCATTGAATATAGCTAATTCATGAGCACTTCCTAATGCTAGCAAATTGGATCCATATGATGTCATCTCCTTATCTTGAGATGTCTTGTCAAGCCCTCCAATGTCAACTCCTTAAACATCTCATGTTCAGTATCATAAAAGGCTGATTGCTCCCTTCTTGTTCGAGCATTAAAGTCTCCCATTAGTAGTATGTCCCCGATGCTTGCATACCTCATAATGTCCTCATGTAGTACTTCAAATGGTGATCCCTTCCTAGGTGCAAATGTTGAATAGGCAGGTGGGAAGTACCATACTGCAACATATAGATCCCTGGGATGCCCGAACCTTAACCTTACCCATATATATCTTGCGTGCACATCTCGTGACACCACATGAATCATGTCTTGGAGGCTCTCATGATAAAAGAATAGCCACCCCACCCGACCCTTTGGTTTCCCTTGGCCTATGAGATTGAGGCCTATAAACACTCTCCCATTTGTATCCCACAACATTTCGTAATCTAGAACTTATACATTGATGTGTCTTTGTATACAGAGCTATGTCTATGCCACGGAAAGTATCCTCAAAATACCCTACATCCAAGTCTCATTGAACCATCACAATTCCAAAGGGACATCCTTAGCGTCTCTTAGGTTGTGTACCGTCATTGTGACCTTTGTTCTGCTATGATTACTCTACCATCTCTATACATAGCATACTTGCCTTCTATATGTGCCTCCAACACCGTTGGCATACCGGTCCTTCTATGCTCTAACTGTGTAGGTGTAAGATCCTCATCGAGATAGACCTTTTCACATTTCAAAGCCTTTCTTTTTCGATGGAGGCCTTCTTATCATCCATGTCCTCAAATTTCAGCATGAGGATCCAACCTCTTTTGTCACTTTGATCACCCACCCTCTAGGCATCCATAATGTGTGTCTCATTTGCATCCATCCCAGTGCAAAATGTTTTAGCATCCTCTAGGGGGGTTCCTTTTTCAACCCACCCCACCACATGAACACGTAATGCACGGAATCTCCTTTTTGCTTTCGCTTCTAGTGTTGCGCTCATCATTTCTACTCTGTTCTAAGGCATCCCTTCGTTTCTTTTGACTACCTCAATCCATTGTGCATTTTCTTTCATTGTATGCTCGACAGTTTCTACTTTCTTCTGAGCCCCCTCTACCACATACCCATGTGTGCATGTCCTTTTTTAAACTTTCCACCTCTTTCTTTAATTCTGGTGCAACTGGCATTACTATTTGTGCATCTAGTAAGCATTGACTTGTGTGTTGCTAATTCTTTCTTACATGCCTCTAACCGCCTTTTCAACTCAACAATCTCCATATCCTTGGCTGCTATGTGTGCATTTGTATGAGATTTCAATGCATCCATATCTACTTTCCAAGCATCACTTACTTTGTTCAAGTTTTTTGTCATATCAACTTGCATGTCAGCCTTGATTTTTTTTGTATTTTGCAACATCCCAGCCATTAATGCATGATTTCTTATCTATTAATGTCTCTAAAAGGCTAGAGTGGCCTTTGAGACCATAACCAATACAACTGGTATCATCATCTCTCATCAGATAAGAATGGATAAAATTTATATGTAGGTCTACATGGTAGATTGGAATGAGAAGTATGGAAATTGAAAAAGTTGGGAAAAACTAAGTTTAAAAAGTTCAAAAAGATAAAAAAGAGTGTAGAGTATCTCCTCCTCAGTCTATGGAATCCAACTACCTCCGACCGAGTCTTCGTGCCAATCTACCTCTATAATGAGCAATCGTGGTGCGAATGTGGCGCATATGGGCACGCCTATGTTGCCGAGTAGGTACTGAAGGGTGTTGTGCTTTGTGTAACATTGTAGCTCTGTTAGCTGTGATGCCGCTTGATGCTGTATCTCGACAATGCCTATCAATAGGAGATGTAGTGTCTGGGGTGGTAGCGGCTGGAGGTTCAGCTACGCTAAAGTAGTTTGTAAGTGCTTTTTAGAGGGGTGGATGACGCTGTGGTCGACTCCTATCCCATAACAATAAAATTATAATGCTCTGCATTGTTGGAGCTCCAATAAGAAAAGGCCCAAACATCTTTGGTCCTCATAGTCCATCACCTGCCTTAATGGTCCAAAGCCCTCCTTAAGGAGGCAATGATAGCGGCCTCGGATATCATAGTATACAATACATCTACAAATGTAGTGCTCCTTTGTTTCTGGTTCCCATCCACAAAGCTGGCACATCCTCTCATTGGCTGCAATATGGCTCCATCGACCTGTCTCAATCATCAGCTGATGCGATGAGGTGCAAATCTGACCAATAACAACTTGGAGTGCGTGGGAAAGTTGAGCATCCATGTATCTTGGCCTCACTATGAAACCGTCATGAGAAAGCCACAAGAAGTGACATTGTTATTGTGCCATTTTCGTGCCTAATGGGAAAGGAGGCTTGGACCAAGTCCTTTCTATCTCCACTTTAGTGATGTTTGCTCTAATCACACTATTCAGCTCTGCACGAGTGAGGCTCAAAGTAGGGCAGTTGAGGCTGTAATCAAATAGTGTCTGTCTATCTGTACTCATGCCATGTAAGTTCAGCCACGTGCTCATATGTGCATATCAACATTGTCTATCTACCTCTGCTGGGAGCTGTCTTGAAGACTCTAGCGCTAGTCTAGGATATCGGTCTTAAGGGAGTTGCCATATCCTTTGGAGGAAAGTAATTGCTTGGAATAATGCGTCAACTACCATGGGTGCAGCGCCCAATTTTGCTTGGATGATCTCTTGTGGTACTGAGGCTTTTGCCCTTATCATATGTGCTATCATCATGACCAGCGGTCTTTGCATGTGTTCCGAGCCATCATAATGTTGTGCTTCTGGCTCATCACAGTCCATAAGTGGCATCCGTCTAGTATGATAAAGGCTTGGCCCCAAATGGCTGCCCCATAGAGTAGTGTGGGTATAACTAAAGTGTCAAAAAGCCACAATTTGGTATGAGGTTCTTGAAACTGTTTGTGTGCACACTGCCGCTCTAGAGTATGATGTACCCAAAGCTGCATGTGCCCGTGCGAGCCTAGCCTCTGAAGTCTCCTTCCATGAAAATTGTGGCCCTTTGAAAGTGACCTTGAAGTATAGATATTGTCTAATCATTTTCACAGGCTGACCGCCATACATAAAGTGGTGCTCTAAGCGTGTCACCCAAGTTGCTGAGGTGTTAAAGACCATAATTTTAGTCTTTCCAAGATTAACCTTGAGACCTTTATCTTCACAGAACACATGCAATGCATCCAGATGCCGTTGTAGTCCCTTTGGTCAATTTGAGATAAGCACCATATCATCAGCATATAACAAAATTGGTATCAGTACCCCAGCCATACCACCCCATCTTTGCATGTAATCAGAATTAGTAACATCCATGGGAGTTCGAACTTGACCAATGGGACATAGATGCTTCCATTTACATTCCACTTGGGTCATCGCCATATAGGCAAAAGTGAAATAAAAAGAAAAACCAAAATTTGAGATCCTAAAAACTCTTATGTCTCTTAAGAGTTGTCACTACATTACAAATGATCTATTAGCCCAGAGAGATGAAAATTAAAGACTTGCCCCTTTGTTAGGGGCTTTCACAAGGAATTCTCTAACGATAGCTTTGCCTCCTTTGTAAACTGCCCACTTCCCTTCCTTCCTAGCTTCTCTAACTTTGCTAAGTTCTACAACTCTATTCTTGAGTTGGAGTGGTGTCAGTTCATCTGATATCCACACTAATCCTTGCTAATGACTTGGTTTGCTTCATGACCTTTATCTTATCTTCTAGATCAAAATACCCAACTCTTGCCTGCTTCCCCTTCACTTCAATGAACAATGGATCTCCCAACTTCACAAATAGGACGTCCTTTCCCAATTGTTCCTTGAGTACATCTGAATAAAATTTCCTTACTCTTCTTGTGGAAGTGTGGCTCTACCCCACTCGAGAGGGAGGCCAACGGCCCTAATGTATCTCTGATTCCTTTCAATCCTTTCCTTTTCCTTGATGATTGATAGGACTTCTTTTGTGAACTTTACTGGTGGTGGAGATGGGGTTGTTATCTCAATTAGTGGTGTGGAATCCGCTTTTGTGTGTTGCTCCATCTTCAATTCTTGTATTTGCAGTTGGAGCTTTGCTATTTGTTCATCTTTCTTGGTTACTTCTTGCTTAACATTGAAAGTCTCTTCTTGCAATTTCTTTATTTCTTGAAGGAGGTATGAATCCCATGCTGATGGTTTTGTGGGGGGTGGCGGTACCAGAAGTGCAGATTATGAAAAGGTGGATGAGAAGGATTTCCTTTGCTACTCCATCTGGATGTGTCTAATAGAAGCAGGGGTTGTTGGAGAAGAGTACTCCCTCCAAGGGTGCTTCCCAAAGGGGGAGGGGGGGGGGGGATTCTTAAGTTACCCTAGCAGTGTTGGCCGTGGATGAGGAGAAATGAAACGGATGAAGAAGATTTAGAGTTTACAGGGGTGGGGTAGGGGCGGCGGCAATGCAAGGTTAGGGTGGGGGATGGGGCAGGGTCAGGGTAGTGTGGGGTGAGGTGTCAAAAATAATAGGTATGCTTTGATACCATGTCAAAATAAGTGACGGTGCAGAGAGATAGTACGGTTTGCGGGGAGTAACACAGAGTGTGTATGGTAAACACTGAGAAAGAAGAAAAACTCAAAAACACAAGAACATGCGGGTGCGGGGAGTAACACAGAGTGTGTATGGGAAAGGTGAGATGCATGCGGAGCCAAGGGTGGGCAATAGTCGTTGTCTCTCAGTGGAACGGATTGTGAAGCCGAAGTAATGGAGAGTGTCAAACAATAATTGTCTCTCAAAGGAGCGGACTATCGAGGGGATGGTATCCAACAATCATTGTCTCTCGAGTGAGCAGATTGTAGAACCGCGGGTTGTCGAGGTGGCATTCCTGAAACCCTAGAAGAAGTAGAAGCAACCTCCATAGCACATTGCGGCGACCGCGAGGAGGCTGTGGTACTAGTTGATCCTCGTGTGGCTTGAAAGAACTTAGTGCTCATCGGATGCATCTTATTGCCTTGAGCATAAAAATCTGAAAGCTTGTGCAGAATAAACTCTGTGGCATAGAAGGGAGAGGTGGCACGAGTGCTTGGGGGTAGAGGCATATACTCCGGTGGTGTAGGGAGCAAATGTCCATGGTGGCAAGCGTCGGTGGGGGTTTCGGTGATGCCAGAAGAGGAGTACCCAGTGGTCTGTCCATCTACCTGTGGAGAAGTCATAGCATCGGAGTATCAACCTGTAAAAGGGTGGGTGGGTGTGAGAGGAAGAGACAGATATCTTTGTCTCCTAGTGATGAAGCAGAAATGAAGGGGGAAATTAGTATATGATGTCGAACCCGCAACCTGTCTTTTCCTTCCCCGATCAACAAGGTTTTTATCTCTTTGAGCTCCTGCATTCTGATACCATGTCAAAAATAATATTTATGCCTTGATAGCATCTCAAAATAACAGGTATGCTCTGATACCATTTAAAAAATAGCGATGGTGTAGAGAGAGAGCAGGGTTTTTGGGAAGTAACACAAAGTGTGTACGGCAAACATTGAGAGAGAAGAGAAACTTAGAAGCACAAGAATATGGTGATGATGCATTGAATCATGCTATGAGAAGAAAAGCTCATACATTGGAGCCGAAGCTTAGAAGATAACTATATTGTCCTGTCTGGATCATGTGGCAGCACCTGTGGGAAATGTGCATAGTGAAGGGAGCGAGACACAGTCCTTTGGGAAGTGGGCTATCGAAGCAATCACTGGAAGGTGAAAGACAGTTGTCGAGGGAGTAGACCTCAGTCCTCTGATATTGTCAGAGATGTGGAAGATGATCGCCAATTGTTGAGGGAGCAAACCGTAGTCCTTTGATACCGGGGAGTGACTTGGGCAGCAAAACACAAATCCCAGAGTGTTAGAGCTATTAAATGCAAGGAGAGCAGCCTAGATGTTGACACCAAGTGGATAATGATGACCCTAGATGATGGAGGATGAGACGGGCTGCAAAAACGCAGGTCCTGCAGCCTTTCTGAGACATATGAGTGACGCCATGTGATGGAGGAGAACCAATAGCCCTCGTGATAGATGAGTGATGAAATCATTGATACTCGGTGATGGAGACTGTCGCCAGAGGCTAGGATGCTTATGCCAACCTGGCGATGATGATGCCAAGACGGCCTCCAACCTGAAAAATGCAGGTGAAGGTGGAGTTCGATGGAGAAGGGTGTCGATGCTAGGCAAATGATGGTGACTCTAGGTGGAAGATGCTCCAAACGCAAGGCTTGATTCTAAAATAGGGTGCTTGAAGCAAAAGAGGAACAGTGAAGGCAGCCACAAGCCACGAAGTGCAATGTCCTCTTGAAAGGGTGTGAGGGCAGTGGAAGGGGCTGGTGAGAGAAGTGAAGGGTGTCCGATGACAGAGAAAGAGGGGTGAAGAATGATTGAAGGGTGGTGGGGTGGTGAAGAATGAATGAAGTGACTGCTTATTACATAGGCATAAGCTGTCTAGGGTGGCGCACCATTGTGTGGGTGCCCACTGGAAAAGTGGCCAAAATGTGGACACGAGCCCTTTTTTGGGCTGTTAATGCGAAATCCTAAATGAAGTGTGTGTACTAAAGAAGTGGTTTCTCAACATGGGGCAAGGTTGGCAGGCAGGGCGGGGGGTATAGGACAGGGCGGGAGCTGGGACAGAGCGGGGGATGGGATAGAGGGCAGGGTTGGGGTTGGGACAGCGGGGAGAGAGAGAAAAGGGGGGGGGGGGAAGGGAGGGAGGGAGGCAGGGGAATTGTTCACGTCTGAGATCGAGATGCTGGTCTCCAGCGATGCCATCCTGACCTGCATTCCTGTGTCTCCGTGTGGATTGGGGGCCTGATGGGCTGCCCGCTTCATCTTCACATCACCTGCTGCCTGCTGCATCATGCAGGGCAGGCTCTGTGCCAGAGAGAGAGAGAGAGAGAGAGAGAGAGAGAGAGAGAGAGAGAGTGGGGGGGGGGGGGCAGGGGGGACTGTCCTGTGCTGCCTGTTGCCCTGTTTCAATGGGGGCAGGCTGTTAGTGAGACAGAGCGGCAAAGAGAGAGTGGGAGAGAGCCAGGATAGTCAGTGACAGAGAGAGGGAGAAATAATCTGGCAGTGTGCTGCCTATCCTGAGTGCACCACCGGCAGAGAAGAATAGGGACACTCCATCACTGCTCTGCAGGGTTACTAAGTCGGTGAATTGCCCTGTTTTGAAGCCCCCACAGGTTGCTGTCCTTCAGGTCTGAAGGTCATCTGGCCCTGTGCAGGTCACTTTATTTATCGATCAGGTGGTGGAGGCTTTGTGGCCCGATTTGGATGTTGAGGAGGGGGAAGAAATGGTTCCATGTACCGAGATGGTGGTCCCCTGTTCTGAAGTTCAACCCAGTCCTGATGCGAAGCCACTGGTCAAATGCAGCAAACATGCTTTTGATGCTTTAATGGAAGACCGTGAGGAACCTCTGACAGATGATCACTAAGCGTGCTTCTATGCATAGGTCACATCTATCAATGAGAAATTGCAGGATTTGGAAATGGAGTTTGCTAATATGTTATTGGGAGATTATGTCAAGCACAACCATTAGACCTTCCTTGTCCAAGATCAGGATGATGTTTTGGAAGCTACTGTGGGTATTACAAAGATAGTGTTGCATTCAGTTTTCATGAAAGAGGGGTTATCCTTTTCTTTACAGGCCAAATCCTGGTGCTTTCCTAGACTCGCTACTGGTTGAATTCCCTATAGTTGGGTGACTATGTGGAAGAGATTTTGTGGGACCATTGGGCTTTTATGAAATAATGTTAAAGTCAGCCATGCTCTGTGATTATCTCTCAGCCTAAGTGCCTTTGTTTTTTGATTGCTGCCTTGTTCATGCCCCGCCTTAACGATCGTTGGTTGATTGCCAGTGCTTGCTGCAATAGGAGTGCGCGGTGTGGGTAGAAGTGGAAGCTTGCCCTGTGGTGTAAGTATTGGCCGTTGCTAAAGGAAGCTATGGCAGCTATTTGTACGATCTTGGTGCCTCATAATTTAAGGGCCACAAATCACAACCGCATATGTATGTTATGGAATACCTCTCGCCAGAGGCCTAACACGTTGCGGTTAAATTTTTGTGGCATGCCATCCTTGCATCTTCATTTGAAATGGGGCATTTTCTTGGGACATTGTTTCTCTTGTGGGCAATTGGGGCATTTTATGGCTGAATGCCTAGAAAAACATGCAGCTCCAGAGGTTGGGAGTGCCTTGGCCATTAATGAGGATCTTATGGTTGGTAGTCTTCTAGATGATGAGGTCCCTTCTGCAATCAGTGCAGACAAGGGGAAAAAGCCTATGCAGTCTTCAGATCACTTGGATCACAGTTGGATGGATGTATGCCCTAAAAGAAGCAAGAAGAGTATTGCTAACTTTTCAACTAGTATGCTTGGCTCTGCCCAGGACTCTTTGCGTACCTATGTGTGACGTAAAGATAATGTCCCCATGGCACGTCCAAATAATGATACAGTCTCTTTTCCCCCTCGGAGACCTCCTACAATGAAAGGTTCTATAGACCGTTTGAAAGATCTGTCGGCTCGACTTGCCTTTGGCACATGGGGTAAGGTGATTATGCCATGGGATTGCTGTTGTCGAAGGTCCATCCCGAAAAAGGGAGATGATCCCTTTACCTCAAAATCAGCTAGTCAGAGGATGAACTCATTCGCAATGCTGGTTGATTTTCTTGATGAGGGAACTCTTGACTTGCTAGTAGAAAAAGTTAAATTGAGGCAAAACCAGCATTGGGTTTGATCTTCTCTCTCTAAATACATATGAAAATTGCCACTTGGAATGTGCATGGCATTTTCTTGCGCAATAAGCAGCATGTGTGTGGTGTATTGTGCATGATAATCAATGGGATGTTTTATGTGCTGTGGAGCATAAGAGTCACAGTGATGCAAGCAAGATTGTGGATTGCCACATGTTTTACTTGTTTTGTGTTGGGGGGTTTGCACAACATTACTCTAGTGTGCTCATGGTGGTTCATGAGAGATTTCAGCCGGTCTTGATCAAGAATGATGTGTATGGTTGTTTTCGGGTGGTTGAAATTATGTTTGAAGGGGAGGTCCTATGGTTGGTGGGCCTCTATGCTCGGAATGATCACTCGTCTATATGTGATTTGTGGGATAGACTGGCACCTTGTTTTGTTGATTTTGTACTGATGCACTGCAAGCATTTGCTGCTAGTATGTTCCCAAGGGTTGTGTCTAGCATGAGCTTGCTTTGAATGTTCTTAAACAAGATCTTTCGTCGTGGCTTTGCCCATTAGATTCGAGATTTACTTTTCATTCAACGCAACATTTCACTATATAGTTTAGATTGGATCATATCTACATCATGCATAATAGTGCCTTCATGCCAAAGATCTTGGACATGCAAGTCTTGCAATGCTGTGCCTTATAAGGAAGCATATATCATGTAAAGTTTGCAAGCAAACACTTTTTGTTACTCTAGTATGAACTCTTCTCAATCATACTTTTGAGTTTCCATTTACAAGAGACCTTGAGTTATGACCTCTATAATCTAACATGCCATAGGTGAGATAAGCCTTAGATGGCTCATAGAGGCCTAGTATATTAACATGAATTCTATTGACTTCTCATTGCCTTAGAGTCATTTGGCCTAAAAGTTGCGTTCATTGCTTCTTGAGTCCCCAAACTATAGATTCTTGTCCCCATTGGCTATGAGATTGGTTTATCTTATCCGGTTTTTCTAGTTGGGATCTTATAAGCAGGCTAAACTGAAATCTTTGACTGACAATTTGAAAGATGCCTCTTGCCAGTCTTGTAAAATTTTAGGGTTTGCATCCTTCTCTTGCCCGTAAGAATATGGTTAGGCTACAACATCCAGATGAGCACATGGTTATAGATCCGCAGTTTGTTGTTCGCATGTATTGCGATTATTTTTTAGAGTTTCTTGGCTTGGCATAGCACCCTCTTAGCAGATTTTTGTGGCTCGTTTGGCTTTTTATGCATTGGTCCGGGACCACTTTTCATCTGACATATAGCTTGGAATGGAAAGTGACATTCTTGCGGATGAGGTCATGGATGTCTTATTGCACTTACCCGTGGATAAAAGCTTGAGTTGTGATGGCCTCACTAATGAATTTTTGAGACCTATGCCACTCATTTGGCAAAACCTTTGGTTGTGATGTGTCAAGAGGTTTGGGAAAGGGGAGTTATGCCAGCATCATGGAAAGAGGGAGTTATCGAATTGATCTCGAAAGTGCGATGTGTTGAGCTAAAATATGCATTACATGCTGATTAGCCTCTTGAACAGCCCCAAAGATGCTCATTTAATGAAGAATCCCTAAAATAGGGAGTGATTCGAGAGAGTTAAAATGGGGAGAGATTTTAGATTGATGAGGACATGAAATTTTCTATAAATAGACATGCTGCCCTCCATTCAGTTTCAATCTCATTTTTGTAGGTTTTAGGTGATCTAACTTGACTGCCTACACCTCGTTTATGGAGAACATCTTAGCCGAGGCTGCCCGACATTGTCTCCATCCATTTGGCAGGCCCATTGTCTACAACTGGCAATTTGCTAATTGCTTTGTTTATGATATGCTGCTATTGTACGGACCGCCATATCATCATACCTGCGTTTTTTTGCTGCCGTCACTGCCTTTTCACATCATCAAACTTGTGTTTTGCCGCCATCAGGCTGCCACGACATCATTAGTGGCTGTGTTTGCTGTTTTTCTCTCTCCTTTGTTGTGTGCCACTAATTCAGCACATCATTCGCTGCGTTTGCTGCTGTCCAACATCTTGGAGGCTGCCTCGCTGCAATTCGAGATTCATCAAGAGTACGACACAGTCTCTAGCTTATTACCTTTGTCTTGGTCCTCGAGACATGAGAGTTTGAGGTTTAGGATTCATTTCCTATACTATTTGTTTGCTACATAAGCATTGTATATTCAATATTCTTTCACTTTTTCATTCAGTATGCTCATTATCTTTGAGTTACCCTAACCTAATTGTGTTTTGTGTTAAGTTTATGCTTTGTTGTATGCTTTTATTTGTGTTTTGCATTAGGATATTTATTTACATGATATTAGAGCTGAGTACTATGAGAGAAACCTTGGCCTTGATCTTAAAGCTTCTTGCAGAAACCATAACCATAGAAGGGAAGATGACTTTGAACACATCTTCACCACATCATGATGCTCCCGCGCATAGCACATCAAGATTTAAGCTAGAATGGGTCATGTAGTCTACCCTGCAAAGATAATACATAGTCGCAGAGTCATCGGACTACCATGGAGTCCCTCGACCTTATGAGATTACACGAGCCAAGTACAATATTATCTTGATGCATCGAACTCAACAGCAGATTTAAGGTAAATCTTAGTTTTCTCCTTTAGATTCGATGCACCGGTCTAATGATTTTGCAGGACATACAAAAGCTCCACAAAGGAGTGGCTATCCTGAAGTGGAAGCTAGCATGGTGCACAAACCTTTACCACCTCTACCATCTCTATCTTTTTAATCTCTTCCATAGACATCTCCATCTTCATTCACTCCTATGTCAGGTATGCAAAACAACACTTCTCAAGATTTTGAATTTACTTCCTCTTTTCCATAAGATATCGGTGATGCTTAGGATGAAGGATCTCTTCAAACCAAGTATTGGTTCATAAGCCCTGAAGAAGATAGATTTTCGCATTTGGAGTGAAGAAAAGAGAAGAAAAAGTTGCATGATTCATTGGTGAATGCTCCTCCATTTTTTCCTTTTGCTTTCACATCTCATTGTCAATTTGATTTTGGTGATTCATCATTTGCACTTAATGGACAAAAGGAGCCTAACTCATTTTTCACTACTACACCAATTATAAATCCATTTAATCTCTGACCCATCCCTCACCCATCTTCGGTTTCACACTTCTTTCAACCTCCATTAAGTGCATCTCATTACACTTCACACACCACACCGGGGATTCCTCGCACATAGACGCAACCTTTAGAACCTCTCATTTCTCTTATTTTGGTGGTGTATCTGTGATGGAGGCTCGTCCTTTCACACACATACTTTTTGGGCTATCTCCCCATAGGGTCAACTTCGAGTGTGGAGAATTTGGTACAACAGTTCGCCTCTATGGCTTTACCTAGTCGATCACTTGATCATTTTGTAGTGCCGCAGTCGACATTTGAAAAGGGCTTATGTGTCCCATTGCCTCCATCTCCATCAACACTTCATGGAAACATTCATGTTCCAGTGCTTTTGCATCAATTGACACTCATTAGACATCCATAGCCTATTTTTGCCTACCCATCTTCTCCTATTTCGTTATTTTCTCCATCTCCACCATCTTACATACACTATTTGTACCCATCTTCTGAGACATCTCATGGTTCTTTGTCCTCATCAGCCAAGCATGTATTTAACGATAACACTCGTTTAAATGGTTCTAACTATACTACTTGGTGAAATCTAATGTGACATGTCCTTAACTCCCACAACCTACGGGATATTGTGCAGAGGTTGGAACCCTAACTTGATACCGCACTTGTTCCAAAGGAGGTTGTCCACTCATGGAAGACTAGGAATGCCTCGGCTATTGTTGAGTTGATGTAGGGATTATTGCCTGAGTTTCATTCTGAGCTTTAGCTTTTTGACTTAGTGTTTGAGCGTTGGGAATACTTGATTGACTACTATGTGGCTTGGGATAGGATCTGTGATAATGAACTTAGACCACGAGCTTCAAAACTTCAAAATCATTGTTGGGCCTGAAGTTCAAGTTAGTAGAGTACCGACGACGCCTCACTAAATTCTCCACTATAGGGGTTCCTAAGTCCCTTGATGACCAGGTCACATTGTTCTTGAACAAGCTAGTAAGGAAGTATTTCAACTTTGTGCAATAGGTGAACTCATACCCCACTATATCCACGTTCTATGAATTTGAGTGTCAACTATTGTGTTATGCTCGGCTGTTCGATTTATTTCATGGGGCATCTCTTGTAGAGGGGAACTCTTATTTACTTCTGTGAGAGTGCACAATGAAAGAAGGAACATGAACACAGTGAGATGGGAAGAGAGACAAGAAGAAGAAGAAGGAAGAAATCTGCATTGATCGAAAATGAATGCTGAATACAAAGGGAGGACTGATCAGTCCCTTCATGTAGCCCACAACATTAGTGAGGGCACTAGGTCAGGCTGATGAAGATGGTAGTACCAAAGTTAGAGAGTGTTGGAGACCAAGTGTGCACAACATGCTGAAGAATGTGTAGGCCAAGTGGAGGGTGGCTGCTATGTATAGCAAAGAACTACCAAATCTCGTTGACAGCTAAAATAGGCAAAAAATATGGCCGACCTGCTGCTAAAGTGCTTGCAGCTGCCGTTTCGTGATCCTGCGGCCCGTTTGGGTGCTTGTTATCTAGGGCACGGATTTGTCATTTGGGTCCCGGTCAACGCGTTCACGAATCACTCTAGCTGCCGACAGTCTCCTGCTCCCGCCTCTTGAGTGACGAGTCCTCCTCCTCCGGCTCCAGCTCCCACCGCCGCCGCCTCCTCCTCCTCCTTTGCTACTGCTCCTCCTTCTCCTCCTCTCCTTCTTCTTCTTCTTCTTCTTCTTCTTCTTCTTCTTCTTCTTCTTCTTCGTCTTCGTCTTTGTCTTCATCTTCCCATAATCCATTACCTAAAGGCTAATCATCATATCATGGCACCGGATCCATATTGGAGGCATATCACTCCAATCAAGGGATACGAGGGCTCTGGCAGATCAAAGAAGTGGTGGTGCAACTATTGTGGATTGGAGAAACTGGGGAGTGTAACGTGCGTGAAAGACCACTTGGCATGCGTTGCCATCTTCTAGTGGTGGTGGAGAAAAGGGCTCCTTGTATGGTGCAAGTGTCAATGCAAGACTTTAGAGGGAGGTAATTGTGGAGGCAACTAGGGAACTCACACACTTATTTATTCGGTGTGCTATCCCTTTCAATGTAGCCACTAATTGAAAAAGACAATCAGGGTAGTAAGCCACAAAGGGTGTGAGTGGGAAGGCCCATGTGCAGATGCATTACGCATACGGGAGCTTCGAAAGGAGAAAGCATCCATAGAGGCTCAATTGGAGCCCTTGAAGGAGACACTGGTGAAATATGGATGCATAATATTATGCGTTGGATGGTTAGATATGCGCCAAAGAAATGCTTACAATGTTTTGGTGTCTTCATGTAAAGGCACCATGTTCATTAAGGCCATCGATGCCTTTGCGTCAGGTCTTACCATCACAGGAGCTTTCATTTGGGAGCACATACGACAAGTCAACATGGACGTAGGAGTTCAAAATGTGGTGCAGGTAGTGACAGATAATGAAAGCATTAGTATGTCTATGGGATGTATGCTTGAGGAGGAGTTTTCTAGTATAGTATGGACTCCATGTGCATCCCATTGCCTTGATTTGCTTATTGAAGATGTCGGGTAAATATATTGGTTTATGACATTTTCAAGACGGCAACAATCATGGTAAGATTTGTGAAGAAAAGGCTATCCGTCATAATCATCTTTTGAGTCAATAGCACACTTGACTTATTCAAGCCCTCTAGCACTAGATTTGCTCATATGTTTATTGTATTGGAAGGTTGATATGGGTCCGTCCAAATTTGATACGGACCATTGCATGCTAGGAATGGCTCACATGGAGTGAGAGAGAGTCTCCAAAGGCTCTTGCTTCTAGACGCAATATTTTAAATGAGAGTTGGTGGGTTGAGGCAGGGCATTGATGAAAAGTCTCACTTCTATTTACATTGTATTACGCATTACTGATATGGAGAGGAGTACTTTGAGGCTTCTATATGAGTATATGGATAAAATTGACGAGCTATTGCTTCGCAACAACTTTTCGCCCCAAGACAAGTAAGTTTTTGTTTAACTTTTACTCATGTAATTATTTGGTATTAACGACTCCTTGATGATCGATCATTATTCTAACTTCTAAGTTTTTAACTTATTTTATCTATGATCCATCATTCTTTGCTCTGAAGGGTTGATGAGTTTCGTGCAATATGGAATGCATGATGGGATTGGTTCCATAAACCAATCCATATTGTTGCACATATCTTGCATTCCCTTTGGTGCAACGAGGAGCAGTACACTAGCGAGGAGTTAGAGGAGGGCTTCATGGAGTACATGATGAGGCGCCTCACAGGGGATGATATAGATATGATGAGGAGAGTAGAAGATGATGTGCTAGCATTTCTCAATCATTCTCTTCATTTTGGTCAACCCACGGCTAGGCTTCGAGAGACACAGCTTCAACCTATCTCTTGGTGGGAGAAATATAGCAATTGTGGTCCTACTTTGGTATGTGACTGGTGACTTTTATATTTTGAATCTTGATTATTTAATGCATTATACAACCTAGGTAACAGGTTCTATAATCTATTGTCTACTCAAATAATGATTTTGCGGCTTGCATATTAGCAATTGCTAATCACTTAACCTTAATCTTTTAAATTTGAATAGAAACACATTGCCTTTTGGGTCCTCTTGCAAGATTGTAGTTCAAGGCCTGCTAAGAGGAACTGGAGCACATGGGCCCTGTTCCACAGAAAAAAGAGAAAGAAGCTCACAATTGCCCAGCTGGAGTGTTTAGTGTTTTGCCATTGCAATCTCCAGCTTCTTGAGAGGATTGCTCTGTCCTCTGAGTCTTCATAGGTAAATTGGTAATGATTAGTATTATGTATAATTAACTTTTTAAACTTGAGTCTTTGATACTTGACATTGCTAATTTGCTTGGAAGTTGGATTGTAAATTGTGGTATATATGAATATTAAACATGTTGAATATTCTCTCATATGATATATCTTTGTTTTTCGTTTACCTTTACATGTGAATGTTGACAAGATTGATATAGAGAAGGTGCGTGACATCCCGCAAATACCATAGGAGGAGTGGGATATCTACTCCATACTCTATGAGGAGCTATTGGCTCACCAGTACATGAGACTCACGCATGGAGGAGGGTTAAAGTGAGGGCCACACGTGGTCGTACATCATAGTTAGATTCAGAGCTAGAGTCTGAGGTTGAGGTTGAGACTACTGCTTCAACTTCTCGACCAGGGTTATCGGAGTCGCTGCATAGATTCTTAGAGTCCGGATGAGTCATGAGTCATGACTCGTGAGTGAGTCAGTTTAGCAGTGCAGAGTGCAGAGTGCAGAGTCTAGAGTCCAGACTAGAGTTGGCACTTGTTCATTGATATTGATACTTATAGGCTCACTGGACTTTGGAGTTTTGACAGATTATTCACGTAACATAGTTACATATATCATTATATCTTGATTTCACTTATTATGCATCTTGATTCTTGTTCCATTGTTCTTGATGTCAGTCTTCAGTGTTCACTGCTCTTTAGATCATAGATTATTCATAAGTCATAAATTCTAATTCATTTTGTTGCCTTAAGTTTTGAAAATTGAGTCTTAATTGTGTTAAGCTGTCTTAAGTTTCAACCATTGAGTCAGTCTTGAGTCTGGACTCCTCAATCTTCAAAGTTCACTCGTGAGTTGTGACATGACACATGTGTAATAAATCATGATTTCAATCATATGACATGAAGACTCAAAGTTTTGTATGAAATTTGGGTACATGCTGTTGTACGCATTGATATATTTACATAGTACATATCCACATAATATTGTATTTATTTTAGTGTACTATTCGAAATGTCGTTTCCTTGTTTACAAAATTTGGCCGAAACTCCGAAACTTCGGTTTTCCTTGTTTCTGTTTCTCCCATTTCCGAAGCTCCCCTCTACTATGATGCAATCTGAGTGCACAATAAAATGGGAAAAATGATGAGTAACATCTTGGGCTGTTGCAGAGCAGATAAACATTGACAAGGGCGGAAAATCAATTGATAGGCTAAGTAAATGCACAAGAAATGCGCCCAAAACAAAAGAAATGCATACTAAAATGCAAGAGCTTCCATGTCTCTATCAAACCTTTGATAGGAGCTCACAACCAGGAGATGAGAGATTGACATGACTAAATTAGGTAGGCTAACACCCTCTCTTAAAACCTGGGAGTGTCTGTAGATCCAATAACCTCATGTGATGAAGCGTAGAAGCCTTGGGCAAAGGTTTTGTGAAGAGATTCTTCATGTTGTCCTCTGTGGGATAGTAGGCCATCGTCAACTTGGAATCCACAATCCACTCTTGAACATAGTGATATTGAACCTTGATATGCTTTGTGCAAGCATGAAGCACTGGGTTCTTCGCTAGAGTGAGGGCACTATGGTTGTCCACATGTAGCTCCATAGGTGTAACATGCCATAGGAACCCCTCCTTAATTTCAAAAAGAGTGAAATTATTATTGTCTGCAGTTCAAATTTTTTTACTCCTCCCTCTCTCCCTGCCGATAGCACGTTGGGGAGAGAGAGAGAGGGAGTGATGGTGCTGGGGGGACATGCAGCCCCCCAGGTGGGAGGGGTGGCCATGCCACCTTCTCCCCTCCCCTGGAGGAGACACAGAGGTTATGCCCCTTCCATTGGTCGCCAACCCTACCCCGTTAGTTGCTGCGCAGGCCTTGGGTCTCCGATTGGAATTCTCTCCCCGCTCCCTTGGGGCTCTCGGCCGTAGCCACCCCACCGTCAGTCGCTATACCACCCCCCTGGCCGTCAGTCGGCCGTATCTCCCCCTCCCCCTCCTCGCTAGCGGCGCTGCATACTTCTCCCCTGGGCCTTCCGATTGGGATGTTTTTTTTCCCCCGCCGTTTTGTTGAAACAGGCCCTGGGCCTTCGACTATAGTTAACCAACCCCTTCTATTTGCTGATGCTGCGGGACCCTCCCTGGGCCCTCCAAACAAGCCGCCTCCCCCCTGAGCGCCATCCAGTTCGGCCCGTGAGGAGAGAAGTGAAAGAAGAAGAGAGAGAGTGAAGAGAAGAAGAGGGAGAGAAGGAGGAGGAGAG